>NC_059105.1:147040663-147718163 GCF_020740685.1 Jaculus jaculus | reverse complement strand
AAGTCACTATATAAGCCAGCACCGAACACAATGTCAAGAATTGCTATAGGGTTGGAGAGGTCATTCAGCAGTTAAGGTGCTTGCCCGCAATGCCTAGTGACCGGAGTTTATTCCTGAATGCCCACATAAAGCCATATGTACAGTGGCGCATGTATTTGGAGTTCATTTGCAGTGGCTAGAGGTCCTGGTGCACCAATCATTCTTATACCCCCCCTCTCCTTGGAAATAAATAAAATAGTTTTGAAAATAGAATTGCTGGAAAATTTCCTTTTCTGTAGACATAACTGGTTAGAGGTACTCCACCATGAATGGAATTGTTGAAACTCTAGCCTTTGAACTGCTGTAGTTTTATGAAAACACGTGTTGGTTAGCATAATTACAATCCAAGTGAATACTGAGAGATAAATTGTAAAGTTGATTAAGGTAAGTATTAGAAAAATCATGAATATTGTATAATAATAGGTAAAATGAGAGCATTGATGATTAAATTTGTGAATTTTTAATTCTATGTTGTATAGAAATTGTCAGTAATTTCTATAAAGATTATACTTCCCAATTATGCTAACATTAATTGGGAAGTATAATTTTTGCAATTTATCACAATTTGTTAACCATACTGCATCTGAAAGATCTGCATCACCTTGTGACACCATTAGGAACAGTAATTGGAGGTCTCTATGTATATTCCTCCTTATTACTTAAGTATCACGATTGAAGGAGACTTGAATTTATGTGAAAATATTAGGTCTGAAGACATCAAGCACAATGTATGATGATGCCTTTTTCCTCAATTGAGCTAGTTTCTTCCAGGAATAGAAAACAAATACTCAAGTCACCCACTTGCCACTATTTCAGAGGTAAAAACAAACAAACAAACAAACAAACAAAAAATAAAACAAAACCTATGTGTTTGCCCCTTGCAACTGGCAAATACCATTTCCGCCCAAGTGAAAATTTGTCAAAACTGATCCTGGTAAAGTAAATATTTCTAAACATTTTTGAACTTTGCCCAAGAACTTGCTGCAGTCATAAAAAGGAAAATAAAATTCATAAACTGGATACTTAAGCAAAAAGGACTCTCAATAAAATGATCAATGTTTCTAAGCATGATATCAATAAGCTTATTCAAGTTACTAAGATTGCCTTATCATTTTTAACCACTCATTCATCCTGGAAGTACCTTAAGCCCAATGTAAGAATAAACCAATTTAAAGATAGTAAGTAAACTTATAACTTATAACTTATCAACAATCTTTTATGGGTGCAATGATAGTAGATGCTGACACAAAGAATTTAAAAACCTATGTTATACCGTCATTAGTTTGCAAAAGATTATCAATGACAGAAACAAAACATTAATGCTTATTTTACATAATATTAAATAATTATTTTTTTTAATCACATTAACTGACTTTGGAATGCTGTTATATCTGCTCTCATGGCTACTGCTAATTTTCATTGTCAAAAAATCCCCTATCTGACCAGGATATTTTTAGTTGACAGTTCTTTTACCTTTCATATAATATTTTAATATTGTATAAGTGATGAATATATCTGTGTAAAACAGTTCTTCAAAGGAAGCATATTCTCTGCTTTAGTCACTTAATTTTAGGTTATCATACATTATTCTTTTATATCAATTAGATACTAAATGAATGAGAGTGATGAATTGTATATGAAGTTTTATTTTGTTAAGCTAGCAAAATTTATTGACTCTTGGAAATACACAAATATCTATGGAACAATAACATGCAAAAATTATGGAAAAAAATTACTACTCTTTATGCCTACTGAACAAATATTCTTGAATTTTGGATTACATAATTTGGGTTGTATGGCTGTATGGCTACAGTACATAAGCAGTCAAAGACAATTGTTAAATGAGTGTGGCTATATCCAGAGGAATATTGCTTATACATAAAAAAGTTGAAGGAAGCTAGAAAGAATCCTCAGTGGTTAAAGCACTTGCCTTAGAAGCCTAAGTAGCATTAGTTTTAGTCTAAACAAATTCTACAGCTTATGTGGGGGCAAGATGTAGACATATGCAAATTGGGCACAACCAATGCAAAAATTACTATGCGATATTAAACATGTCATAATAGATAGTAATATATGAAAGAAATATCTAGTACATAGAAAGGAGTGTGTTGCATTGTAAAGGTCAGTAAAGAAAATGGATTCTTCCATGGCATTTAGCCAATGCTATGTGTGCAATGCATATGATTATATTCAGCTTCTTATAGAAACGTTGTTATGGAGCTATGTTTCAATTCCTTTTGAAATGAAGAACACATCCAACAGTATTTTACAGAATTTGTTTGCAGAGGTAGATTTTTAAATATGTATAGGTAGACTTTTTAACATTTTATTTTTATTTATTTATTTGAGAGAAAGAGAGAGACAGAGATAGATATATAGGGAGACAGAGAGAAAGAGAAAGAGAAAGAGAAAGAGAAAGAGAAAGAGAAAGAGAAAGAGAAAGAGAAAGAGAAAGAGAAAGAGAAAGAGAAAGAGAGAGAGAATGGGTGTATCAGAGCCTCCAACCACTGCAAACAAACTCCAGACACATGCTTCAACTTGTGCATCTGGCTTACCTGGGTCTTTTGGCATTGCAGGCAAGCACCTTCACAACTAAGCCATTTCTCCAACCTTTGAAGCAGACTTTTTAATCACAATATTTAATCCAGAAACATATAAAAGTGATTAATGCATTTAATTTAATAACAAATAACTTATACATAAATGGCATAAAAATCAAAAGAAAATAAAATTTTTCAAACACATTTCAGTAGTTTCTTACAGTTCATCCTATTCAAAGTATTTATGATTTAACCTTAAGTACATAGTTCTAGCAAAATTATCCACAATTCAATAAAAAATCATACCAAACACAAAACATATGACAAAATAAAATGTGATAGAACTTTTATGTCTCAATAGACACTAGATTTTTGTTACTGTAATTTAAATTTTAGTAAATGTCTTATCCTTAAATTTTTACTTTGTACTTACCTTACAGTAAGTTAAAAATTTTAGTTATTTTATTGTTTTTTTTTTCTTTATACTGGACTGTATGCCTTAATCATGTTTACAAATCCTAGAACAAAGCAATGTGTGGAATATTTTCTCTACTGACTAGCAAGGGTATGATGGACAAGTTACTTATCTTTAATATGTATGTAAGTGAAAAGATAAATAATAAGTACTTCATGGTTTTATTTTGTGCAAATTCAGTAAGATTTTAATAATCTTGTATTGTGACACATCAAGTTATTCAATGGTAGCTGTGAAATGGTCACATAAAACTAAGAAAGCATGTTTTATGTAAAATTTCAAATACTAAGATTTACAGAAACTTTGACAATATTAAAATACTGATGTTAATTATAGTAAGATTGAGCACATTGTATCTCTTTATAATTTTAAATGAGTAGCAACAAAAAATACTTCAACAAATATTCTACTCTGTGCTTTTCTCTCTATGGAATGAATCATATAAATGTATTTCCAGGCAAGCAAGAAGGAGTCAGTAAAATTTACAAGGATGAAAATGCAATGAAAAAGGAGACAACTGTAATGGAATGTCTGGGAAAGAGTGGTTGGTTCACGATGAGCCATGAATGTTTCATGAATTTTCTTCATTGTGAAGATTTTTCTTTCCTTTGTTCAGTTGTAAAAGTGATGCTATTGTGATTTTCTTACATGTGTGCCAGAAAGAAAGTAAGTTGTACAATGTCTATTAAATTGGCCTAATACTTTCTATACAGCCAGTTGGAATAATTTTTTAAGATTCCAGGGATAAATGAAAAGTTGCTGGAGGTAAGTTTTCATGAAAGCTGTAATAGTAGTTAGTTATTACTGATGGTAACTTCAGGAAATTTAAGAGGTATCAAAAAAGGATAAACTGAAGGATAGATTATATAAACCAGAAGTGACAATGTTCATTTTTTTCCTTTTTTCAAATTTCATGGGTTGTTTCATATTTGTAAATTAGTAAACAAGAATGAAGTCATGTTTCATTTCCTCAAGATCTAGTATCTTTTTGGGCATTCCCTATACTTTTGAATCGTGTTTTCATTACCTATAAAGCAAGATTACACTATATTGGAAGAGTACACTATATTGGTCTCTATATAAATATGCTGGTACCTCTCTCACTGGTTTCTTTAAATTGCCAAGGTGCTTGTTTGGTAGATCAGCTTGTTAAAGTACTTGAGTCACTAGCCACCAGTAGGTACCTGTTCTGTCATTCAAGGTTACCATAAAAATAGGCACTTTACTTTAAAGATATGCAAATCTAAGAATGACATTGCACTGTAGGTTGAAAGAGTAGAAAAACTAAGCACATCTTACAACAGTTAGAAAGGATTAACTCATTCAAAGAGGGTGTGCCCACAGAGGAGCTCCTTCCCCTAGGGCACATATGTAGCATTTGGAGTTCCCTCTTGAACATATATAATCTGGTCAGATCTCAGTGTTTGGTAAACAATCACCTCTCATAAAAAGAAAGAAAAAGTAACATGCCCTATGAACCCTTGTACTTCTTTTAATTCAAGTAATGTATTAAACTCTTAAATTGATATACGTAGGCATTCTCTCCTATTCAGTTTATATCGACTTGCATTGGTAGTTGGGGGCTACAAAGATTACTCTTATTTTATAACTTAGCTTTGAATAATTTGGAAATATTATTCAGTAACTAGTCTCAGATGATATGTTACAGATAAGTCCAAAATCTTTGACAATATTTTCCTTTAGTTTGTGGGTGTGTCTGTCTGTCTGTTTTGCTATCCAAAGATACTGGGACAAAACCTAAATTTCTATTAAATTAATAACATGTTTTTCATTCAAAACAGACATGGGTCAAGTTACTGAAGATATATTTCTTATAATAGGCATAAATAATTTGTAATTATTCCAGTTGCTCATTTCTTTTTTTTTTTTTATCAGTTGCTCATTTCTTTATCTTTTTTTTTTTTTTTTTTCCTTCTAGGAAGTCAATGCAGAGCAGACAATGATGAGTAGAAGTTCAATTTACCAAGCAAAGACTTATGTGTCCATCAGATGAATTATGCTAGGTGGCATGGATAGCCTAGGAGACCTTGCTATGTTCTTTTAATTGAAATTTTATAGAAAGGTTATACACATGGGTCCCTATTGCCCCCATCCCATTTTTGCTGAGGGACTTTGATGTGGTTATTGGTATTCATTGTCTGGACCAAGAGGCCTCACTCAATCTCTGTATGGATGGGAAAAAAAACATGGAGTCTAAGGCTATTCTTGCCCAACCTGAGGCTCTTATAATCTCTCCACTCCCTCTTGCTTCCTGAACCTTGGTGGGCAATATAAAGATCTGATTTAATGTTGTTTTCTCTGTAGACTCTGGATCTCTGTTTTGATAAAGTTTGAATGACCAGTGTCTGTCACAATTTTCCTGAAACTGGGTTTTCAGGCTAGCCACAAGAGCAGTATTTGTGTTACTGCTTCCCCTGTAATGATTTCTGGGCCTGGGCAAATGAGGTACATGTGACACATCTTTTGGTTAAACGGTCAGCTCTTTCTTCTTGATGTATTGATGTATACTTTTTTCACCCCAGTATTCCTCTCCATATTTAAAATATAATAGATTCTCCAGCCAAAAGTGAAAACAGTTTAAATAAAATGGGATGTGCCTAGTCATTAGAGTGATATATTGATGTATATATCGACTCTTCTTTTTTTTTTTTTAATTTTTTTTTATTTATTTATTTGAGAGCGACAGACACAGAGAGAAAGACAGATAGAGGGAGAGAGAGAATGGGCGCGCCAGGGCTTCCAGCCTCTGCAAACGAACTCCAGATGCGTGCGCCCCCTTGTGCATCTGGCTAATGTGGGACCTGGGGAACCGAGCCTCGAACCGGGGTCCTTAGGCTTCACAGGCAAGCGCTTAACCGCTAAGCCATTTCTCCAGCCCATATCTACTCTTCTTATTTAAAGAGCAGTGGAAGTTCTCTCTGGGGCCTATTGGTTTCCTATTCTAGGGAACCTGGCTTGGTTCTCAGAGCCAGATATGTGTTCACCCCCCACTGAGCAGGTCTCATGCCCAATCTGTGAGTAGTTGGTTATCTACATTAGCTGTGTGCCACTATTGCACAAGTGTATACTTCTTGCTTGGCTGGTTAACTTTGTACCTGACAGGATCATCTGTTGATTCTATCTATTAGAAGCCATTATTTTTCAATTGCTTTCATAGCACTTTCCAGCACCATAAGGACTAGCTATGTTTTTAATGGCTGATTTTAAGGTATAGTAATTGCACAGGTACAAGATTTTAAAACATGAGTTATAAAAATGATGATTAGAATAACAGCCATCAATTAAGAGTACTCTTTGTGTGTGAGTGTATGTATGTGTGTGCAATGTAGCTTTTGTGTGGTAAAATGGGGTATGTGGTATATCCACTAAATGTCCCATGCAACACCCCATGTGCTCACCTGTGGTGTTGTATATTCCCCTTTAGTTTCTGGAACAGGATGTCATGTCTAGCTCCACTGCTCTTTGATCTGTTCTCATTCTCACTTGAGCCAGACTCTCCTCTTTCTGAATCCAGAACTTTCTGTTTTGATTTTTTTTGCCCATAAGCTCTTGTGATTCTCCACTCTGTTCTACTACAGGACTGGGGTTAGAAAAATGTGTTGCTATGCTCAACTGTTCTGGGGACTGAACTTGTCTCTTGAGCTCCTATCTTTTTTTTTTAATTTTTTAATCATTTTTATTTATTTATTTGAGAGCGACAATAGAGAAAGAGGCAGATAGAAAGAAAGAGAGAGAATGGGAACACCAGGGCCTCCAGTCACTGCAAACGAACTCCAGATGTAAACGCTCACTTGTGCATCTGGCTAACATGGGTCCTGGGGAATCAAGCTTCAAATTGGGGTCCTTAGGCTTCATAGGCAAACGCTTAACCACTAAGCCATCTCTCCAGCCGTCGAGCTCCTATCTTATATAGGAAGTTCTTTTAGCTTCTGAGCCTTCTCTCCTGCCCAGGAGGACTCTTGATGTTGCATATGAGTCAGTGATTTGATCACTATCTACAGATACAAAATAAGACACTAAAGAAAGGTTTTTAAATGAAAGTATGAAGATGGCTTTGAGCCATTTGTGCTGAGCAAGAACAAACAACATCATAGATAAATAAGACCTAACAGACATCTAGAGAATATTCCATCACAATTCAAGAGAATACACATTCTTCTCAGTAGCCTACAGAAATTTCTCCAAAACAGCTCATATATTAGGGCATAAAGCATGTCTCCATAAATTCAGAAAAATTGATATGACTTCCTGCACCATCTTGGAATACAATGGGATGAAGATAGAAATTAACAACAAAAGAAACAACAGAAATTACATCAGTTCCTGGATACTGAACAACACAGTATTAAATAATGAATGGGTTGTGGAAGAAATCAAAAAGAAATTGTAAAATTTCTAGAACTGAATAACAATGAAAATACAATATAGTACAACTTATGGGACACAATGACGGCAGCCCTCAGGAAAATAAATGCCTTAATAACAAAGACAGAGAGATCCCAAATTAATAACCTAACCATCCACACAAAGGTATCCCAGGGATGCAGGAATGGTTCAACATATAGAAATCAAACAATATAGTACACCACATAAATAAATTTAAGCACAAGAAGCCACATGATCATTTCTATAGATGTGGAGAAAGCCTGGACAACCCAAAATCACTTCATAAAATGCTGGAGAGACTAGACATGGAGGGTACATGTCTCAACATATTAAATGCTCTGCACAAAGCACCTAAAGTCCAAATCATGCTTTATAGGGAAAGATTCAAGAAGTTCCCATTAAGATCAGGACTTTCAACACAGAAACTAGAAGTCCTAGCCCAAGCAATAATATAGGAGAAAGGTATAAAAGAGATATAAGTTAGAAAGGAACAAGTTAAACTAGTTCTATTTGTAGATGACATGATCCTATTTCAACAAATGATGCAGGACGAATTTGATAACCACATGTAGAAAATAATAAAACTAGGCACCCTTCTCACTCCATGCACTAAAACCAAACTATGAAGGGGTTAAAAACCTCAATATAAGATGTGAATCTCTTTAAAAATACTGGACAAAAAATAAGGGGAACTCTCTACAATGTAGGACTGGGGAAAGACTTTCTGAACAATACCTCAGTACCTCAGGAAATTAAATAATGACTCAACTAGTGTGATTGTATGATGCTAAAAAGCTCTCATACAGAAAAACATACTGTAAACAGAGCCAAAAGTCTAACTGCAGAATGGGATAAAATATTCACCAGCTGTACACTGACAGAGGCCTAATATCCAGAATCCACAAAGAACTCAAATAACAAAGCAATATAAAATTAAACAACCCACTCAGATAACTGAATAGAGAATTCTGAAAGGAATAAATACAAAGGGTTAATAGTCACTTAAGAAAATATTTAGTATCCTTAGCCCTCAGGGTAATGCAAATTAAACTATGAGATTCCATCTTACTCTATTCATGATGATAATCACTGAAAAATGAAAGAACAATAAATGTTGATCAAGTCACCAGTTAGCTTGTCTAGTACCAGAAGGTGCTTCATGATAGACTGGGGGGAAATAACCAACATCTGTCCAAGCAATTAATGGTCTAAGATACTCAACAGCAACAACCTGATGTGATGCTCACCCAAGTGCAATAGTGGCACACAGCCATGGTGGGTAACCAACTGCTCTTGGATTGGCTAACCAATCTGCTCAGTGGAATGGAACCCATAGCTGGAGCTGGGAAACAAGTCAGAACCATATCCAAAAATGAGCCTTATCTCTATTATCAAGTTCCCACCATTCTTGGGCTACAAGAGGGCCTACACCTATTAAATTCTCTCTCTAAAAAAGAAAAAAAAAAAAAAGAAAGTTATCTCATTTATCTGGTGCTAACTTTACTCTCCATTGGAGAATTTGCTTCTCTTTTTCAGATAGATGCACATCCTAAGGAGAGAACCAGCCTATCACATCTCAAAAGGGCCCCAGCTGAAACTAAGATTAATTGGGAAAATAAGCAAGAGTGCTGCTTTCTTGGTGAAACTGGTATTAGCACACTGGTGAAGGAGATAGACACAGAGAACACTCAACTCCTACCAATTCAGATATCCAGAGACACAGAGGCTTGGAAGATCTCATCACTGAAGTATACTTAACATGAACCCAACATGGCTCAGGGAAATTTGCAGAAGAGATGGCAGAAAGAATGTTAGAGCCACATGTTGGGTCATTATGCACAGAGACACTACCTCTTACCCATAACTGATGGCTAACCCCACAATGAATGACCCATGTTCCCCAGGAGGGACCCTGTGGAGGGGGTTGGTCAGGGAGAAGGCTAATGATGGTACCAACACGACTGTAAACACACTCTGTACCTAACTAATAAAAAATATGTCACTGCAAAAAAAAAAAAAAAAGCTAAATAAAAATAAATGTTGATGAGGATGTGGAGGAAAACTAACCTCATTCACTTCTGCTGGGAGTGCAAACTTGCATAACCACTATGGAAATTTATATGGAGACTCATGAAAAAGATGAAAATCGAGCTACCAACTGACTCAGCCATTCCTCTACTAGCCATCCACCCTAAAGGCTCCAAACCTCACTGCAGAGATACTTGCTTAACCATGTTTATAGCTGCTCAATTCATAATTGCTAACAACTGGACTCAATCTAGATGCCCATCATTTGATGATTGGATAATGAAGATATGGTACATATACACAATGGAATTCTACTCAGCAGTAAAATGTGTGATATGATGAAATGTATAGAAAAATAGGAAGACTTGGAACAGATCATAGTAAGTAAACTCACACAAGCACAGAAAGACAAATGCTGCATGTCTGTGGAAATTTATATGGAGACTCACAAAAAAGATGAAAATCAAGCTACCAACTGACTCAGCTTGAGTGGCAGGAATACCTGACAGGCTACTGGAGGGATAGACAATAGGAACGGGAGGGTTGGGGGAAGGGGAGTGAGAGGGTGGGAAAAGATAGAAACAAAACTAAATCCAAAATGAATTGGTACCATAGAACCCACCTCCCGCCCAAGGATAGTAGAATAAAAGATATCACCTTCAAGAGGAGCATGAGAGCGATGATCTGGTAAGATGGACCCTGGAGAGGAGGTGGTGAAGCCTAACCTAAAAACATTTCACTCTGGCTGGTAACTTCCAGTACCAGAAATTGGTTACAGCCCAGGTGAAGCTGTTGATTGAAGAGACAAGGAGGATCCAAAAACCAGACAGGCTTCTGCCAAAGTACTTGATTGCCCACCCTAGGTAAAGTGTACGACCCTACTATTAAAGACACTACAAGCTGCTGACACAGAACATTGAGAGATCTTGCTGGAATCTGTAAAGAATCCAGTTCCCAGATGGTTAGCCCCTGTAATGCTGAAAACTCTACATGAGCTACTGGGAGAAAATGGCCAACAGTATTGTGAGCAAACAGGAGACACTGCTTTACAAAAGCAACCTGCCTGACAAGACTACTCACCTATTTAATGGTGGCAGCCAGCCTAGGTAGGTAACCAATGGCTCTCTGATTGGCTAAGAGATCTGTTTAGTGGAAAGGAAGCCATAGCTGGAACTGGAAACTGAGTCAGAATCCTATGGAGACCAAGATCAGGGACTCCAATGAGAAGCCATCACTAGATTTTGGCCAAAAGATACCCATCAAAATGTCTCATAATTAATAATGATTAACCCCTAAACTTATGTTGGTCTCACTCTCCACTGCAAAGTATGCTTTTCTGTTTCGGAAGGCAAAGATAACCAAAGAAAATCAAAATGTATCCACAAGACAAGAAATGTTATCTGACCCCACTGGTAGGAGGTGAAGCACAGGTAGCAAATCTGCTGGGGCCCTAGTGTGACCACAGAGGAATGAGGAGATGAGCGAGAGTGCTGCGGGCATGGCAAGCCGGGGTGGCAGAGATCTAGAGACCGACACTGAATACTCAAAATGTGTTGAGCAGAAATCCAGACACCGAGAGCACAGTACTACAGAGTAGACTTAAAACACCTCACCATGACTCGGGAATTTTGCCGCAGACGGGGCAGAGAGATTGAAAGAGCCATACAGTGGGTGGAAACATCCAGAAGATGAAAATACATTTTCATCACTAAGCATTCTTTCCTAAGAGTGTTAATAAGTTTTCAAAAACAAAACTGTTTAAAGGATAATAATAATTTGATTTAAAATGTTAGTTTCAAAATTCTCTTCCCTTCTTTTCTTTATTTTTATTTTATTTATTTATTTATTTGAGAGCAAGAGAGAGAAAGAATGGGTGCGCCAGGGCCTCCAGCCACTGCAAACGAACTCCAGATGCATGCGCCCCCTTGTGCATCTGGCTAACGTGGGTCCTGAGGAATTGAGCCTCGAACCGGGTCCTTAGGCTTCACAGGCAAGTGCTTAACCACTAAGCCATCTCTCCAGGCCCTTCCCTTCTTTTCTTAGAGGGTCTAAAGACAACCACATACGCAGAATCAATTATTATGGATTTCTGACAAGGGACACAGATTAACTTTTCCAGTTAACTTTGCTATGTTTAGTATAGGCACAAACATAAAATGCCACTAATAATCTTAGATATTGATTATTAACATTATATTGACTTGGGACATAATATTAAATTTTGCAAATTATTTCTCACAGAATTCTTTATTCTAAAGTAAATGTAAAAATAATATGTAAAAGTTATGTTATGTCCATCTAAAACACTCTATGATGATATATGAAGTAATGAATTTAGGTTTTTGACACATTTTTATTTGTGGCTTTCTTGGTTCTCTATGACTGATCATTCACAATTGAAGATTGGCTACAACTAACCAGTCTTCTCTCCATCTAGTTTTGATGGCATTAAGCCTCATAAATTGTTTGAAATAGCTAGTTAATTACTTTGGATCAATTTCAAAATACAACTTTCACAATTTTAATAGGGAGAGTAAAACAAATAAGGATATCTTGAATCTCTGTCCAGTTTTAGCTTTGTACTTCCTATCAGACATTAGCATTTGCAGAGATACAAGCATCATTGTGAATTTTAAATTTCCTTGATACTCCCCCGACCCACCACATCATTTCTTTTTCTTTAAGTAAGCGCTATCCTGTCTTTAGCCACTAAAACCTTGCTCCACTGAAACAAAAACCAAACTGTGGAATTCAGGGTAACAGACCTCTCTCCTGCTGAGCCCCCATTGGGCCAGGTGTTAAAATTTGGACACATTTTTTTTTTCATGCCCTTGATATATGAAAACAAAACCAGAAGGAAGCTTGTTGAGGAAACTGTGTTTTAAACAGTAGTAGCTCAATCTGTTGATTTACAGGCTACTGATTTACAAGCTGCGAATGAATTGAAGCCTTCAGCCCCAGGAAGTTCTGCCTTTCAGAAACCCTATAGCTCCAGCTGGAGCGCAGGGACCTGGTTGACTGCTCACAGGAACCCTCACTCCAGGAGCTCTCTGTAATCAGAGTTGTTAACCAGAAGGAAATGTCTTCAGTGCTCTTACATGGCTCTTAATCAGATACTGACAGAGTGCCTTTGATCAACACATTTGCACCATGAGGTTAACCATAGGGTTCAGTATGTCCACATAGATTTCACAGTCAGCTCCCAATGTACACAACCAACAGAGGAGCTATTCAACCCGATCCTGTTGCTGGCTCCATTTCTGTCCTCTCAACCTCCGGGGTCTGCTCTGAGGATTAATGAACTTCATTTTGTTTCCAGTATCTTGCCATCTCTGAATTAGAACTGAGAGGGGAATGGCACATTGTTGTGGGGGCCTGCTTGTTTCATCTTTGATATCTCCACATGTCTTAATTGAATCCTCAGACAGTGGCATCAGCCTGGAGCCCTGAGTTGGGCCTGTAAGAAGTCAGTAGTGAAGAGAAAGAAACCTCAGGGAGGAATTAGCTACAGACAGAGATCACTGGTGGGTGAAATGGCCCCGGCTGAGTTATTTTTCATTTGCCAGTTTGGTTGGTATCCAGCCTCCGTGACTTGCACTGAAAGTGCTCTGTACTGCAGAGCACAGCAACCCAGCTAGCAAAGAGGTGCAGCTCAAGAGGTTGAGAACATAGCTATATATTTTTCTGCCACTTTAATTGCCTGTGAAATATTCCATGTACGTTGTGTTAGTGGACAAAATGGATTAACTGCACTTTGTCCTAGGGAAAAGTTAGTTTCCCTCTTCGCATGATATTGGGGAGATGGGTGTAAGGTGACACCGCTGTATTCCTTCATTGTGCAGCAAAGCAACACGTGACAGGGTGAAAGTTTATCTCTTCAGACTTGATGTAGTCACTGCACAGCAAAAAATATAAACACAAGTAGGTCATGAATTTTTAAGAATCTATAGGTCAGATTCATGTTTAAAATAGGATTAAAATAATTTCAATAGGATCTTCAAATATGTTTTTGTTAATTCAGATGCTGACATGGGATCATGAATTTTTAAGTGCAAAAACTAACCCATAGAGAAATGAATTAGTTTTTAAGTGTAATATATATATATGGTAGGGTCTCAGGCTGACCTGGAAGTCACTATGTTGTCTCACGCTGGCCTCGAACTCACAGTGATCTGGCTACCTCAGCCTCCCAAGTGCTAGGATTAAAGGCGTGCACCACCACACCTGGCCAAGTAAGTATAAATTTTAAATCATACCTGCTTTTATAGTACTTGAACCATTTAGGTTTTATTTTTAAGAAGTACACACAAGAAACCAAAGAATTACCTCTCATGCTTTAGGTATTAGCTTGTGAAAGAAAAATAAGGAAAAAAAAAATCACTGAGACAAAACCATAAGATTAACATCCATGGTTACTTTTCATAACATATATTGAGCATTAAAGTAAAATTAAAGTTCATATGACTGTTTTCTTGCATCTTTTTTTTTTTTCAAATTACCTAATAGTGTTCTGATTTAGAGGACTAGTTAATAATTTAACACCAATTTCTTGGCATCTACTTGGAATCAAGTCCCAGTCCACTTACTGATGGAGAATATGTAGGTTATACAGCTTACAAATTAATTTCAAGTTAAAGGAACTAATTCACAATGACTTCCTAGAACTCATTCATTTTATCTTTTACTTAGATTGTATTTCACAAGAAAAAGCCTTGTAGCACTTTATAATTAGTAAATATGATGTTTTAATATAATTCAACAAAATCAAAATAGAATTAGTATAATATACTATCAAAAAATTAATGCAATACTTTGGGTTGTGCCAATTAATATCACTGAATACACTTGCATGGAGTAGAATGAAGAGAATTTTATGGTAACCCCTCTGGGTTTATCTGATTATATGCATGTTTGCTTGTGATAGACAGAAGCTAACTGGGATAAATAGCACTAATGCATGCATTTCCTGGAATTGCATTGCATAGCATTGTAAAGAGTTCATGCTTATGGTCATGCAAATGAGACCTATTCAGAATTCAATTTCTATATATTTAATTTGAATTGGTTTCAATATCTTACCACATTTTTTGGTTAATAATTTAAAAATAATTGACAATTATACTCTTCACAAGGATGTAAGAATCAGCTTTATGTATCTGAAAACTATATTTTAAAACAAGAGGCACAAAAGGACCTACTTCAACTAAAATCACATTAACTTATTTTTATGTTCTCTTAAAAAATGTCAAAATACTAAGTGTTAAGTCTGTTGGTTAAAGATAGTCAAGTAATAAGCCTAGAATTTATATTACACAGAAATATTTTTAATTCATAGTTTTCTCAAGTAGTTGTAATGTTATATTGTGTTTATATTTTGTTTGGCTGCAGCATATAAAGGTAAAAAATGAATAATGAAAGCAAAAAGTATAATGAAATCTAAATAGGAAAGAAAATATGCAAATATTGGAATTTTATTCCTCCTTACCACATAAAAACCAATTTTAAATGGTGTAAAAGTTCTATATTGGAGTGTACTCCAGAAAGAGTGGACAGAAATCTTTAAAAAATGGTCCTATATTATAAGGGAATTGTTTATAGTTTAGTTGTTATTGTATTTTTCTTGATTTTTATAAATGTCTCATGCAAAAATCATTTAATTTGAAAGTACAATATAGGAATAGTTCTGCAGAAATCTTCACTGACTGTGAAGCCTTCCCATGATGGAGTTTCAGTTTTAGTATAAGAATTTACTGCAAGAGAAAGTGCTTTAAAATCATTGATCTTCTGAAATAGAATTGTTTATACTTTCTGTTCACAAAACCAATGGGAAACAAATGTGAAGAGGATTCTTACAAACTGTTTACTCTAATTACATCTTGGGTCAATCTTAGATTAAAATATGCTCAACTTTCTGGTGTAATAAATGAAAGTCCATTTGTTTTTTATACATTCATGGAGGCATAACCATCTGTGCTGTGCCAAAAATGGCACAGTATTAATGTATGGTTGTGCATTTAATGCCTACAGACTTCTCATTATATCATTTGGAAGTTTGATTATAGAATTTTGCCTATAGCCTCCTGTGTTTGTAATTAAGCCACATACTTAGTTCCTATCTGATGGAATCTTGCAGGTGGATGTGGCAGTTGAAGTGTGCTTTAGGATTATATAATCCAGCCCTCTTTACCAATGCTAAGGAGTTGACTCATTCTCTATTTCATTCTCAATGATATGTGACAATGTGAGCCAGCTTCTTGCTCCTGCTATGCTTTTCCCACCATGATGCAAGTTCCCCTTAAAACTGTAAGCTGAAAGAAACTCTTCCTTTCTGTAAGGAGGGTTGGATATTTGGTTATAGCAGCTGGAAGTAACTGCTACAGTCATTTTACCCCAGCAGCAACTACACAATAGATTAACAATCAATAAAAGAAGTTTCCTTATTTAATTAAAGCTAAGATATCCATAACTATAAACTATTATTTGACATAACTATTTCTTATCAAAAGGTGAACAGAGGGCCCTACTTTTGCAATGAAATTCCCACTCTTGAGAAAGTCATGTGTGAAGAGTTTAAGACATAAAGGCTGAAGAAAGCTTGGATGTAGAAAAAAGGAAGGAAAGAATGATCAAAACTTCTTAATATTGAAGAAAAAAATCTCCAGGTGAAGGGAAAGATGGTGTGGGGTGCATGGATTATGAAGAAGGTAATGAAACAATTACAAATAAACTTTGACTATTTTACAAAACAGATGAATTTTTTTAATAGTCACTAATGGCAGCCTGTGGTTGCTGAGAGAGAGAAGTCAAGCTCATCAGTGGTGTAATCACTGGTAAATTACCCATTCCAGCAAACATCAAGTAGTTAGAGTTCACTTTGGTCATTTTTGTGATGTATGAATATATACAGGAAAATATTACTGTCAACAAACCAAGAAAATTATTAGTTACACCAACAAGTCTCTTCATGCTAAGGGGGAATTACTCAGGAGAGGGACCAGAAGAGGAAATCAAAAAGATGGGGTTTGAGAGATGGCTTAAGGGCTAAGGCATTTGCCTGCAAAACCTAAGGACCCAGGTTTGATTCCCCAGTACCTAAATAAGCCAGATACATAGCAGTAGTTTGGAGTCCCTGGCATGCCCATTCTCTCTCTTTCTCTCTGCCTCTCTCTCAAATAACTAAAACAAATTTACTTTTTTTTTAATTTTAATTTTAATTTTTTATTGACAACTTCCATAATTGTAAACAATATCCCATGGTAATTCCCTCCCTCCCCCCACTTTCCCCTTTGAAACTCCACTCTCCATCATATCCCCTCCCCCTCTCAATCAGTCTCTCTTTTACTTTGATGTCATGATTTTTTCTTCCTATTATGATGGTCTTGTGCAGGTAGTGTCAGGCACTGTGAGGTCATGGATATTAAAGTAAAGATGTAGCACTGCCTTCCTGCTCTAGCAGAAACAAAATTCTGTTTTTAACAGTATCTATTCATAATTTATGAGCATTTAAAGGGATTATTTCCAATAAGTCTCATCTACTCAGCTCTCTCTTACCTCCACCTCTTCCTGAGCCCAGAACAACAAGCACTGTCAGACTCACCTGCATCTGAGCATAATGATGACCACAATAATATTATAAGTAGATGCTTACCAGGTGGGCAGGTTTCTTTTTTGTTTTTTTACCTCTCCTGAACTTCCTGGTCCTTGCTCTGGTAAGCTACTTGATGGGCTGAGAGGTGGGGAGATTCCTACTCCCTCAAGGGCTCTCTATCTCCTCTTGCCAGGCACATAACAGGAGCTCTCTGTACTTTCTCCTGTTTTCATATTTTAATAAAGTCTATGTAAGTCTTACCCCCTAGTCTCTGGATTTTAATTATTTTAATTCATAACACAAGAATCTGTGGTACCCTAAGTTATTGGTGCATTGTCATAATGGCAAGGAATCCCCCAAACTCTTGCTATAATACTTTCTCTTCAGATCATCCTACCCTATCCCCACACCCTCACTTAACCCGTTTAGGTCTGTTTACTATACCTACAGATTGTTTATAAGGTCCTAAAATATTACAAAAATAGAATCAAGTTTTATATGTCCTTGTGCATACTCAGTCTGATCAATCTCTAATTTTCAACATCCTTATAGATATGTAGTGATATCTCCATGTGGTTTTTATTTGTATTTTTTAACAAAATTTTTATTTATAATTGTGTATTATGTGTATTCAAAAACAGCTATATAACCTTTTAACAGTGTCTATTCATAATTCATGAACATATTGAAGGGATTGTCATCTTGAGTTGCAAATGTTATCTGTATATCTATATAAAATCCCTCTAACAAGCTATATTTAGAAAATAGTCACTGTTTTTTGTTATTCTGTGGCTTTTATTTATGGTTTTGTGTATTGTTTAAAGATCAGAAGACTCACATTTTTATGAAGGTCTAATTTACCAAGCTTTTATTGCTCATTCATGAGTTAAGTTAATTATATAACTGGATGCTAGTGTAGAGAAAATGGTTTCACTGTTACATACAATTTAGGAAAAAAAAAAAAACTTTGGGGATGAGTAGTAAATTAGGTAGCAAGGACTTGGTATAAAGGGTGGTGGTAGAATGTGGTAGGTTAGAAGAATTTTGTTTCTTCATTTACTTTTTCATTCAGTGATTAAAAAACCATGAAAAGGGGGATGGAGAGATGGCTTAGTGGTTAAGATGCTTGCCTATGAAGCCTAAGGATCCATGTTTGACTTTCCAGATTCCACATAAGACAGACGTATAAAGGTGAGGCAAGTGCAAGGTTGCATATGCCCACTAGGTGGTGCAAGGTGCAAGTGTCAGGAGTTCTACTACAGTAGCTGAGGCCCTGTCGTGCCAATTCTATGTTCCCCTCTATCTCTAAAAATGAAAAAAAAAAAAATCTTGGAAAGCCAGAACTTCAGCATCTGTAGGCAGAATAATTGCTTAACATGTGCAAAGCCCTGGGTACTGCTGTAGCAATGCATAAACCATGTATAGGGGTGCAAGGCAGTAATTCTATCCCAGGGAGGTATAGGAAGGAAGATAAGAAGTTCAAGGTCATCCTCAGGGAGTTTGAGGCCTGGGTGAGCTACATAAGAACCTGTCTAAATTAAAAATGAAAAAAAAAAATCAACACAAATCAAAACCAAAAATAACAGGGGCTGGAGAGATGGCTTAGCAGTTAAGGTATTTGCCAGCAAAGCCAAAGGATCCTGGTTTGATTATCCAGGACCCACATAAGCCAGATACACAAGGGAGCACATGCATCTGAGTTCGTTTGCAGTGGCTGGAGGCCCTGGAACACCCATTCTCTCCCTTTCTCAAATGAATATACGTGTGTGTGTGTGTGTGTGTGTGTGTAAAAGAACACAATTTCATATCTGACTTCCTGACTCAAAATATGCATTTAAATTATCTTATTTCTTGGAATTTATTTACTTATTAGCATAAAAATTATTGGATTTCATTATAGTGTTTTCAAACAATACTTTCCATCCACAATAGACAAATTCCCAAGTGATATGTACATGTGCGTGCTTTAAGTTGGAGAAGGGCTTACTTGAGTAATCCTTTGAGATCTGCACTACTTGCCTGGCAGTGTGCATATCCCTGCACTAGCCCTGGCTTATACAGGGTCTTTTCTGGAGAAGCATGAAGACTAGAAGAACTGGGTTGGGATTTGGGGACAATGACACATGTGTGTCTGTAGCTAAACTGCAGAAGTCCCAAAGAATCCCCTGTTTTCCTCTATCTTCTTTGTCCCCTTTCTTGCTCAGCACTTTCATCTGAGTTCAATTGTTTGTCTGAGGTTTAGCATGTCAGCCACAGTACTAAAGGAAAAATCTCTCCAGTTCAGTCATGCTAGTGGGAGGATGTTTTGTGTATTTTCTCCCCATAGCTATTTGTATCTTCTAAGCCACAGCTTTAAGAACTAGTTGTTTCATCAGAGTGATTTTGTGGGGTGAAAGTAGGGAATGCATATCTGAAAAATTCCAATGTAAGGAATATGTAGTTTATACAGACACATGCTACTTATATCCTTTGTCTTTTAAGTGTAACTCATACATATCTAAAATAATTATGGTGTGGGAAGTTGTCCAACATTCAAAATAGTAAAAGCTTGACTGGGCATGTTAATCACTAGTTGGATAAAAGAGGGAAACATTCTCTCCCCACTGACGTTCCCTAGCTATGTTGTTATTGCCCAGCATTAGCTAGAGAAGAGAATTTTGCATGCCATTTGTTTATATTCCCAGGCTCCTAAGTGGTCAAATAGACCATTGGCCCTAGGGACAGTCATAGTCAAGATTTTACTCATGGGCTGAGGTCATATAAGTAAAGATAAAAATGGGCACCAGCTCAGGCTGTTTAGTATTATATTTTTGTTCCATAGACAGCCCTAGGCAACAGTCCTTGAGTTCATGACTGTAATCACCTCCTGAAAAGCACCTTGCATGGACATGTAGGAAACTGGTGTGTGGGGAACAGACAGCTTTCCCCTACTCTGAGCCTTTCCAGACAAGATCCCAAAGATGATATTGGCCTGGAGCTGAATTTTATGAATACAGACATTTAAAGTAAAGTCAACCTATGCACTTATTTCCAGGAAGGAGTTTTATCCCAGGCCTCTATGTGCAAGGTAGCAGATTTAGTGAAGGGTAGATTGGCATTGCATACTTGTAACTCCAGAGCTTAAGAAACAGAGAGAAAAGGCACTTGTAGATTATGCTTTGCAGATTCCTATACATAAATATTTATAATAAGACTCTTATTATTCATTTCTTTCAAGATTTTTTCTACATGTCTCACCATGACATGGCATGTGGTCTTTTCTGTGGTGCCTATTAGAGTAATTTTATTCATGTGTACAATGTGTGATAATCAAATAATAATTATTTCTATTACTTCAAGCAATTGTTTTGGGGGAATTTCATAATCCCCAAGTCATTTTGAACTCTACCACAATTTGTTTTAATCAATAATAATTCTACTATTCAGTTGAAAAACCTGAAATAATTCCTATGCCCTCTGCTTTGGTGCACATAATTGGATTTCTTTGGATCCCCACTTCTCCCTCTCCACTCTTGTTTTTGGAGACCCTTATGCCATTCATTCTTAGATAACACAGACTTCCTAGTTTCCACTAACAACTGAAAACATATGGCCACTGTAGTGAAGGCCACTTAACATAATTACCTGAGTTTCATCCATGTTGCTATTGACAGAATTTCACTTTTTTTTTTTTAAGGCTGAATAACAGCCTACTATATACAACTGTGGCTCAAATCTGAAATGGCCTAAAGTCAGATGCTTTTATTAAATTCTTTGTTTGGTGTCACAGTCTTGGGAGTCTGTGGAATCCTTAAGAAGTGAGGCTTATGGGTAGGAGTAGATTTAAGGAGTGTCTTTGGTGATATGCAGGTGCTACATTGAAGCCCTACATATGACTGCTCAGTAATCTGTCACCTGCTCCTATGGTGCTAAATAGGGAGTAAAGGAAGTCTGGCTGTGCAGAAGGGGCACTTCTGAATCCTTAGGATATTCCTTGAGCACAGCAAGGGCAGCAAATGCCACTAAGTAACATTTTATGTTTCCTTAGCCAGGGAGTATGGATTAGAGATGTTTAAGATAGGGATATTTACTCCTTTTAAAACTCCTTATCTTGAGTAATATTTCAGCTTGTTATTTTTGGAAAATTTCAAAACTAATGAGAATTCTCATGGGTTTATACTTAAGAATTCATGCATGTTCTATGAATTCCAAACAAACCATATTTTTTGACATTGTTATCAAGTAATTTTGTTTCAGTGGCTATGGTCCACTTGTAACTGATATATACAGATAAAAATGGACTTAAAGTAGTAAGTACTGATTTGAACTATCATTATTCTTATAGGGGACTTGTTTCTAAGTTTTCTATAGAGATAAAACCAAACCAAACAAAAAAAAATATGAAGTCTCCCAGGCTCATACATGTGATAAGGGGGCAGGAGTTTGATATCCAGAATATGTAAAGAACTCTAAATTATGCGAGTACATCAAAAATGGGCAATAGAGCTAGATAGATTTTTCTCAAAAGAAGATCAAGAGATAGAAAAAAATGCAAATCAGAAAGGCAAGACAAAATCACAATGGGATTATAACCACATTCAGTAAGAGTTCTTTTATGAAGAGGTCTAAACATAGCAAGTGTCTGTGAAGATAGGGAATAAAGACGAAATCCCTGCAATATTGCAGAAAATATGAATTAGTAGGAGAGTTTCCAAAATATTATCAGAACTAAGGCAATATATTTATTCGCCCAATATGAAATCGGTGTATCAAATGTGCATTGCACCACTATGAAGACTGGCTAAAAAAAATGCCAGGTACCCATTAAAAGATAAATAGTGTGGCAATTTGAATTGTAAGCCCCCCAAAAGCTCATGTGCTTGGAATGCTTGGTTTGTAGACAGTGGCAATTTGGGAGGTGGAGCTTTGCTGAACGTGATGTGTGGCTGGGGTGCCCCTAAGGGCTATTAGCACTAGCTTGCCAGTGTTAGTCAGCTCACTACTCTGCTGCTGTTTTCCACATAATGTCACAGGGTGATGTCTAGCCTCTGCTCATTCCATGCTTACCTAGATCATCCTGAAGCTTTTTTTCTTGAGACTATAACCCAAAATAAAATTTTCTCTCCCATCACCTACTTTTGTTTGGTGCTTTATCCCAACAATGAGAAGTTAACTACAACAAATGGATAAAGAAAATGTGACAAAGGCCATTACATATATTAGCCATTAACATGCATGGACTCTTGGCATTTGTTATAATATGAGTAGAATGATTAATCATGATAAATAAAGCCAGACACATCATGTTATTCTTAAGTAGAAGATGAAAGCATTGATTACATAGATGTTGAGAGTAGAAAGGTACTTACCAGAAGCTAGGGGGGATGGATAAGGGTTGAGGAAAGGCTGATCATTGGGTATCAACTTAGCATTTTGTACTAGTAAGAAGTTCTAGAGTGCTATTGCATAGTTTAATGAATTTAAGTAGCAGTGATGTATTGTACCTTTCAGAACTATAGTAGAAATGATTTAGAAAAATTTTGCCACAATTAAAGGACAAATGTTGGAGAAGGTATATTTGAAATAATTTAAATAATACTTTTTCTCCATATGTATACATATACACTGAAATATTACAAAATATGTCATTAATATGCGATTAGATCTTTTAACATTTTCATATATTTGTTTTTTGGTTATTTATTTTTCATTACTGCAGGTAGAACTGAATTTTTTCACTTAAAATTCTGACATGAAGGATATGGGCAGCAGACTTTTGTAGTACTTAGATGACTGCAAAGAAGTATATAAAATATTTAAGAACATTGCTTCAAAATTCACTTTCTACAAACACTGAAATCCTATTTGGAGAAGAAAGATATGAAGGGTTAGCACCGCAGTTTTGCTGTTCTTATCCCAAGGGATGAAGACTGAAACAGGGGATAAGGTTTGTGAGGTTAGGAATGATAAAAGAAGTCATTCTCGCCACAATGTGTGTGTGTGTGTGTGTGTGTGTGTGTGTGTGTGTGTGTGTGTGTGTACAATTATTTATGATATTTTCTGGGAAATAAATGTTAACTTTAACTTGCATATAGGCTAATAAAAACTCAAATTTTGTCACAGGGACAACTATTTGAAGCAAAGATCAGTGGCCAACTCTAGTAAAGGCTGTGCGTATTCTTAGGGTAAGAAGCAGGTCAGAGTAGCATTCAGATACCCACACTCTGTGGAAGAGAACTGTTAGGCTATCTGCTGTTGGGACCTATGTTGCTCTTATTTGTCAACTATGGATAGAGACTTTTCTAAATGTTATCAGCACATTAGCTGAATAGCTCCACTGATCCTGTCAAGAATACAGTAACCATTAATTTCTCCTAGACCAGCATTCTAGTTATAGAAAGAAAGTTGGAGATGGCTACAGATATTGCTATGAATTATTACAACCCTGAGGACTTGTCTTAGTTTTAAGCTTCAGACAGAAGGTGGTAGGAACTTACATTCAAATGGCAGACATATAAGTATTAAATTCTGTTAAAAGAACCGTTTATTTACTAAGTATATAAGCACTTATAACTTCAAATAAGTGAAATTTCATACAATAAGAATGGCAAAGATTTGTGTTTTAAGATTTTGACAAGGGGAATTAAAGAAACAGAAAATGATCTGTCCTCCACAAGTTTTCGATTTGGCCAGGGAAATAACATGTAAATATAAGTGATGTAATAACATATGAGAGAATCATAAACAACAGATTGAGACTCACCTGCCTATGAGTTTGAGGCTAGCATGGGCTGCATGAGACCATGTCTCGAAAAAAAAAAAAAAAAAAAAAGAATCCAAGATAAGAAGACCCAGGTGAAATAGCAACCAACTATGTTAGTAAAGGAAGAAAGATAGTCTGGAAGGCCCATGTAGAGGAAGCTTGGTGAGGGGAGTGCATTGCGGTGCCAAATAAGTCTTTCAGAAAATGGGGTGCATTGAGGTTTGGGTGGAACACCAGGCACACAGCAAGTTAAGGTCAGTTAGTAAAGCTAAGGCTTCTGGATTTGGAAACCCAGTGACACATATTTTCATTTTTGCTGTTTTGTTTTTGAAACATTTGTTCGGCTATATGACTAAAGGCCAGAGGAGACTAATAAAATAAAGAACATGTGGGGGAACATACGAAGCATAGAGGACCCATTTTGAGGAACTTAAGGCCTCACAAGCTAGTTATTGAATAGGTCAAGAATAGCAAACTATACATGTATAAAATAGGCCAATGACAAAATGCTGAAGAAATAGAAAATAAGGAAGGCAAGAGAATAATGAGTTGTGAAGAATGGGCACAAAAAGAGAACAGTGGAGGATTCTTTCTTTATTCTCAATTTTCTACAGAAGAGGGGATGTGAATAAACATGTCATAACATTATTTTTCTTCTTTGAAATGTTTTGTTCATATATCACCAGCATTCAGTGCTAAGGATTTTACAGAGCTCACATCTGACTTTTGAACTTAGAGTATGCTCTACTCATATCTGCAGAAAGCATTTCTTTCAGAAACTACACTCTCTGTCTGAGCACCTTGATTGGGATGATTGTAGCGTGCTTCTTTGTAAGTGGAAATTTTGCCTTTTGGAACAACTATTCCCTTGTATTTGGTTCACAATGTAGAATAACAATTTGAACAGCATGCCACTTCCATTGTTCAAATAGCATCTCTTGATGAGTTGACATTTTCTGTAAATTCTCTGAATGAAAAATCATTTAACTCCATTCTTTTCTCAAATGCATATACTTAGGAAATGATAATAGAGACAAGTAATGTAGATTCACATAAATTATGTTTCAAACTTAAATTAAATTTTTACTTTAGTTTAATTAAAAACAAGTATAATAATAAATATGAAAACTAATGGGTAACTGATTATTTTCTCATATTTTTATTTATCTATTTATTTATTTGACAGAGAAAGAGAGAGAGAGGGAGAGAAAGAGAAAGAGAAAGAGAATGGGCATTCCAGGGCATCCAGCCACTGCAGTCAAACTCCAAACACGTGTGGCCCCATCTGCATCTGGCTAATGTGGGTTATGAAGAATAGAACCTGGGTCCTTTGGCTTTGCAGGCGAATGTCTTAACCTCTAAGCCATCCCTCCAGCCCCCTTTTAAATTTGTAATTATTTATATTTTCTCATATTTTAAAAACATTTTAGTTAGCATATGGAATAGCAGGTCTTATTGTGACATCTCCTACATATTTATCACTGTGCTTTGTGCCTCTCATAGTCATTGTCTCCATGACCCTCACTCGTCTCTCTTCCTTACCTTTACTGGTCTCCTTCCTTGTACACAAACATGGGAATAGGAAATATTTTTAAATTATTTTTTAAATTTTTTACTTGTTTATTTGAGAATGAAAGTGAAAGGCAGAGAGAAAGGAGAGAGAGATGGGCATGCCAAGGCCACTTATCACTGAAGTCCAGATGCATGTGCCACTTAGTGCATCTGGCAGATAGGTACTGGGGAATTAATGTTGGGCAGTCTTACTTTGTAAGTGAACCATCTTAACTGCCTTGCCATCTCTCAGTACCAGGAAATTTTTATCACCTATTCTTGTTGAAATTATTTGGAATCCTATTCAGTAGCCTAATCTCAAATACAGTATTCTACCAAATGAAAAGTCTCAGTGTATGCACCTTATATCAGTAGGAATGGTAACTGTTTAGTCTTCATTACAAGCTGTTGGGCTAATATTTCCAGTATGAATTTTTTTTCTAAATTGTTTATATACTACCAAAGGAACATAGCCTGCTTTTGAACCCAACACATCAGAAGACAGGGTAACTTATTTTACCATTCTTAGCCACTCATGAAGAAAGTTCATTACATTATCATTTCCCTGAAGCTGATACCCTCATTCCTCTGCCACTATGTATGCTAAGAAAGATATACTACCAGGTGAAATGCCTTTGAGCCTTTTTCAACATCATTGGCATTGAGGGCTAATCACCCACATTCTACAAATGCAAATAATTTAGGAAGGTCTAATGAACTAATCTGAAAAGTGTTTACTTTTCAAATCTTAATAGTCAAAAGTTCATATGTGGCCAATCCCAGCACTCAGGAGGCAAAGGCAGGAGAATCATTGTGAGTTCCCAGCCACCCTGAGACTACATAGGGAATTCCAGGTCAACCTAAGTTAGAGTGACACCCCTACCTCGAGAAAACAACAACAACAACAATAACAACAACAACAACAACAACAACAACAAAAAGAATCCATGTTTTTTTTAAGAAAAAAATACAAATAGGTATTGTAGCAATTATCTTTTATTTGCTGGGACAAAGCACCCAATCAGAAACAGCTGTAGGAAGGACAGGATTTACTTCTGGCTTACAGTTTAGAGGTGGAAGTTTCATTGTGGTGGAGAAAGCATGGCAGAGGAGGCAGGTGGCACATCGTATTTCCACTCAAAGCAGAAAAGAAATTATCCAATTGTACCAGTCTTCAACACCCAGTAGAGCTGGATTAACCAACCACAGAAGCTGTTCCCAGTGACATAACTCCTGAAGCAAGGCTCGCCTCTCAAAGGCTCCATCAGCTGGCGACTTAATAGAAAGCTCAACCAAAAATACTTCAGACTAGGGAAACATTTTTCATTTGAACTACTATAGTCATAGGTAAAAAAGCTGTTTTAAGATTATCCATATGTACCAGCACAAGGGAAAAGGAGACCAACACAGAGAAAAATCAACTCCTACCAAATCAGAGAGCCAGAGCCTCAGAGACCCCCAACACCTCATCACTGAAGCAGACCAAAAATGAACCTGGCATGGCTCAGGAAAATTTTGCGGAAGAGGGGACAGAAAGAATGTCAGAGCCACATGTTGGATAAGGATATGCAGAGACATTTATCATACCAATAACTATGGGCTAACTCCACAATGCATGACCCATATACCTCAACAAGGAAGGGCCAATGGGGAGGAGGTAGGTCATGGATGATCCTAATAATGGTACCAAACTGCCTGTATTTGCTGAATAGAAAACTAATAAAAAAAAAATTTAAAAAAGAGAGTGGGGGAAAAAGATTATCCATATGTCCATATAATAAGTTAGTACATCTAATGACATAAAGAATATAATCTTTTATAGGGATTGAATGTTATGTTTGATAACACACACACACACACACACACACACACACACACACACACACACTACTTAAGCAGGAGGAAGTGATTGAGAGGTAACAATAGAAAATAAGAATGAAATGAAATCTGGAACCTAATGGGAAAAAGCAAGTTGTATGACATTGTACAACAAAGCAAAGAAACCTAAAGAAAGAACCTCAGCACCCTTCATAATTTAGGGAAGCTACAGGGTGGGGAAGAGGGTGAAGGGGGAGAAGATACTTTGTAACAGAGGCCCAATGAATCAAAAATGCTAACATAGAAAAAAATAGGGAACAATTACCCAAACCACACAGTAGAAACATTCTCTCTCTCCCTCCCTCCCTCTTTCCCTCTCTTTCACACACACCGCACACACGCACGCACACACGCACGCACACACATACACACACACATCCCACTGTAATCCATGAAGAAAGTAATATGAACAGAGGAAGGAAAATTCATTTGGCACAGCTTGTGTCCACAGGATATAAGTAACCATTATGGAACTAAGAGGTAAACCAGTTGTCTCTTGGCTAGGCATCATATTGCTGGAAGGTGCTATGAGAGCAGCTATAGAAAATGTGTTGCCAATAGGTTGATTAAGCATGAGATCCTTCCAGATCAGTACCAACCATCTGGGCAAAAAGTACACACTTGTGCAATAGTGGCACCCAGCTGATGCACAAAATCAAGTAACTACTCATGGATTAGACATGAAACTTGCTCAGTGGGGGAGACCTCATCTCTGGTTCCAGATTCCCTAGAATAGGAAACCAATAGGCTCCAGAGAAAACCTTCACTTCTTTTTAACTAAGAAGAGTGGACGAACATTAATAAACTTCTCTAATAGCTAGGCTTATCTTCTTTAGTTCAAATGGTTCCCATCGTTTGTTGGAGAATCTGTTCTTGAAAAATACTGGGGAGAATCAGAATACATCAAAACATCAAGAATCAAAAGCTAACTTCCTACCATAAGCAATGTCACCTCCACCTCACCCGTCCCAGCCCTGAAATCACTGCATAGGCAGTGGTGACACAAATACTGCTCTCATGTCTAACCTGAAAATCAGTTCCAGGGAGACGGTGATAGACACTCAAACCTCATCAAAGCAGAGATCCAGAGTCTACAGGTAAAGAAACAGTAAATCAGATTCCTATCTTACCTGCCAAGGCTCAGGTCATAATTGCAGAAGAGGGAGTAGAAAGATAGCAAGAGCCATAGGGTGGGCAGGAATAGCCTGAAGCATTGTTTTCACCCCCTTCTTCAGAGACTGACCGAGGCCTTTGGTCCTCACAATGAACAGCAAAAACCCACCAAAGAGGACACTCAGCAGAGTTGGGGTGGAGAAAGGAGGGTCTAAGAGTACAAACTTTATATGTAAAAATTTGATAAATAATAAAAATTAAAAACAAAATAAGAGTCAATTCTGGGAAAAGGATTCACTGCCTACTCTCTTTCCATTGTTCAATGTTTCTTATATCCTGTGGTACTTCATACACAAGAACTGAACTGAACATTCAGTAAAACATAATGCAATATTACTCAGCTATCAAAATGATTCTGTTGTAAAACATCAATGACATCAGAAAATTAAAAGAAAATCAGTGAACAAATCTACATATTTCTATTACCCTTATACTGCAGGTATGCATATATGTGTTCATGAAAATATATTCCCATGAGAGAAGCAGTGGAGAAGTATACGAGATGCTAACAAGGAGTCTTCCTGGACTGTGGTTTTGGTGTTTTGTTTATTCTTTTCCACAATGAGGATATGTTACTTTGATAACCAGATTTGAGTTCTTTGGGAGATGTGGGCTTTATTGTTTTTAAATAGTTTTAAGTACAAAAAAAAAAAAAAACCGCCATGAACTACAGGCCATGGTTTATCTAAAATTATATATTTTGTCCACCAAATTGACTATCTAATTATCAAAAATTTCTAGAAAAATATGCAATCCGTTTTCATAACATATACAACTATTCTTTCTCTAAAGTTGGAGGATCACTGTTAACTCAAAATATAAAGGCCAGTGCTTCATTTTTTCCATGCTAAATGCTGGGGAAATGGAAGAAGAATGCAATAAACCCAAATGAAAAGGGATATAGAATGGATGCTTCCTTTCTAGTACTCTAAAATATGTTTATCATTCTTTAATAACAATATTTTTGAAAGTCTGTAGTGTTTAAAATTATGCATGGCTACCATGATCAAATTGGTGAGCTAAAGAGTAGAAGGGCTACCTGTTCCCATTTTTAAATAAAATTATAGATTCATATAAAATTTGAGGTTTTAGGAGTTAGTGATATAGCTTTGAGGAACACTTGCCTGGCATATGAAAAGCACTGATATGAAATTCTCTTTACTCTCTACATAAATAAAAACAAGTAAATAAATAAATAAAGATTTAAGAAGACTGAGGGCTGAGGAGATAGCTCAGTGGGTCATGTGCTAGCCATACAAATATGAGGACTAGACTTCAAATCCTCAGCACCCATGAAAAGACTGACTGTGAGGATAGTACATACCTGTAATCTTAGCTTTTGGGAAACAGAGACAGGGGATGTCTGGGGAAAGCTGGCTACCTTGATTAACCGAATTGGTATGCTTTGTGTTCCAGTGATGGATCTTGTATAAGTAAATCAATAAATGAAAACATCCCCTGGCTTCCACACACAAACTTATTCATATGCACACTCACCTACACGCAAATGTGCCCATATACATATGAACACACTGAGACACATGCACACGTGCCACACAATACACATGCAATATTTAAGCAGATTCATAATTGCTTATAAGGTCTGAGTTTATAGACATAATGGATATACAAATATAAGTAAATGACAGAGGAATTATTTCATTTTGGTCCAAATACAATATGAGGGAATATTTCTTAGTCAAACTATGATTCATTAATAAGATCCAATTAACTTTAATTTTTTTTTTCTATTTTTGAGTGTATAGGACCAAAGCTCTTCTGGTGAAGCTCAAATACCCAGTCTTATAAAGACCCAACTCTCTTCCTGTTTTCTAACCTCCATATGTGACAGATGTCAGATATTGTAACACTGTTGTCATTGTGTGTGTTTACATATAATTCAAGGACCAAAACACAAATAAACAAACGAACCACTATGTTCATCCTAGCACAAGAGCCAGTCTGTGCTCAGGCTTAGAGATTGGAAACAGATGCAAACATTTCTAATTATGCATGTTCCAGGCTGCCTTTCATGCTCAAAAACAGTTGCTTTAGAAATGGTGGGCGGGGCTATGCTAACAAACAGCGTTTGTGTTTCTGGTTCAGAACAGGAGATGAGAGTTAATGGGAGCGCATTAATCATGACATGAAATTTTAGGGAGGCCACTCATTCGTAAACTGCTGGTGCCACTCAAAAGAAAAAAAAAAAAAAACTGCTTGACTGACCCTATCTGCCTTGTGTTCATGAATAATGTGATCGTAGGGTAGGAAGGCATCCTTCTGTCATACTGCAGCCGTTCTAGGTATATTACATTTGGATTTCTTTTACTGACATACAGACACAATGTTGAAATGAAATACCAAGAAAAACCTAACAATGGGCTTTTCAATGGATGTTGAATATGTTTGCTTGTTTTTCTCTTTGTAGTGGGACTTTGACTTTTAAAAACCTATTTTATTTATTGATTTATTTATGAGAGAGAGAGGGGGGAAGAGGGAGTGGGAGGGAGGGAGGGAGGGAGGGAGGGAGAGACAGAGAGATTTCCTTTCCTCTCTGGTAGTTATAAATATAGTTGTATAACTAAGTTCTGGACAGTTGCATGTAAGTGGACATATATCAGACTTAGGAAGTGGATTAAATGGACCTCCTTCTCTCTTCATTTATGCGTGTAGGATTACTTCTAAAGAATGAAAGCCACATGTTGAGGATGGGTTAGTATACAGTTGATAAAGTAATGGGAGCCAGAGAGTGAAACACTGTAACCTTGGAGCTGCCGTTCCAACTTCACATTGCCTACCTCCAAAGTACTCTCATGTAATAGAGACATATTTTATTTCATGTAGATCACTTTGTTTGACTATTGCTAGCAGTAAATCATATTCTATAACAATACCTATTAAATTAAATAAATAAGAAAATGAGTTTCCTATTGGCCAAGGAATTGTTTTATTTGATGCTACTACAGTGTGTAAGAATGGTCAGGTATAATCAATAATCTAGTACTGGGGTCACCAAACTATGACTCATGGGCTCACTCTCCCACTGACAGTTTTTGTAACTAAAAATTTTACCAGAAAATAGCTATGCTTATTGCCTGTTTCTGTCTTCATGCTACAATGACAGATGTGGGTAGTTATGTCACAATCTGTAAAGCCCAAGGCTGCTGGATAGAACATATAAAGGCAATAAATAATTTAGACCTAAAGATTAGAAAGAATTTCCTACAGGTGGTCATGTTTAAGAGGAACTTGGAAGAAGGAGTAGGAGTTAACTGGATAAATGAATCAATGGATCATTCTAAATGGAAAGGTGAGTGGGAGTTAACCAAATAAATAAATCAGAGGCTCACTCTCAATGAAAGAAATGATATGAGCTCAAAACTCAAAAGTGACAGATACTGTTAAGTGAAATGAATCCAGAGGAGTCTGTAAGAATTATAACAGCGTTAGAAGTGGTTGTGAAGAAGCAGCAGGATTTATCTCTGTACTGCTGAGAAAAATAAAAGCTATTATTTGCTTGTCAATAAACATGACCAGGTACTTGCATTTAAAACCTAAAATGCATGCAATGATATTAGATGTAAATTAGGTGAGTGTTACAGAGAATGAGAGCAGGTGCAGAATTCTCCATGAAATGACCTTGTCCATTTGTCTTGGTTGCCAAAATTCAATATGAATTACAAATACTGGAGGTGATCCAGAACCCAGGACTCAATGTTTATAGAGATTGAGTCAATAGTTTGGGCTTAGACTCAGCAATTGGGAATTGAAACAAATGAAAATGCTAATTAGCATTTAAAATTAGTCCAGAAGCTATATTTCTAACAAATACTGGTTTCTTGATGAACCATCTACCATAGCTTCCTAGAGCACTTGAAAATTTATAGTCTTATGTAATATACTGATCAGCAGAGCACAAATCCAAGGGGAATGTGATTGATAGAATGATAAGTTTTGTATGTTTTCCAACGATTTGGGGTGTGCAATAAAATACATATATTTAAAATAATTAGTGAGTTGCTGGAAAAACTTTAAAAGATCAAGTGTGAAAAATTTAGGACTCCCATTGTACAGGGAAGAGAAGGCTCAGGATCAGCATGACTAAATTTGCAGCAGAGAACAGTGACAATATGCAGGATTCTCTGATCAACTTCTCTTGCCTCTGTTTTCCCTCATTTTTACTACTTTTCACAAATCTCTCACCCTGATCATGAGTCATTACAGATTTAGAAGCTAAGACAGACAAGATTAAGGAGCCTTGGCATCCCCAGACTTCACTTGGCTTGAGCTACATACATACTCCTTTCCTAACAATGACTTGGCATCTTGGGAGTTTCATTTGCATCAAGCTGCATGTACAGTTTACCTCACTTCAAATAATGGAACAGGTCTCTCCTTCCTTAGCAACCTTTTGTTTACTTCTTTTTTGTGAATAATTTACATTCAACCTGAACTAATTTTGTATGCATGCACAGTAAGTAAGTAAGGCAAATTGTATCCTCTGAGTGAACTTTATGGGACAATCCTTATTTACTGCTTTATACCAATACAATATTGTGTATACATATGATTAAAATTATATGCAACATTCAAGATGACATGTGCAGTGAGTAAAGACTTATGAGACTATCAATCAAAAGACAGCCACCTGGACTATGGCTCTTAGCAACTAAGTATTCCTCCTCCTGGTCCCATTAAAGGGGACTCCAAACAATAACTGAGGCCCGCGAGTATTTTTACTCAAGGAGCTACCTATTGTCCTGCAGTGTTCCTCATCTGAACTTTTGCTTTGCTTCTGAATACAATTCCTTGTCACTTTGCAGTCTCTGTGTGCCTCTTACACTCTGTACAAAACACCAAGAACCCTGGACCCCTCAAGCTTAGAGACAACAAGAAATACTTGCTCCATATGAGCACAGTGTTCTATGCCAGCAACTCTTCTCCATGCAGTGATTTCTGTAGTTACAGTCCATCCTTTTCCAGGGGGCTAACTAGTCTTCCCTAAAAATAACTTGTCATGAATGCATAATTTAGTTCCTTAAAAACATTTACATGGTAGGAAAAGTGAGCGATCTTCACCTAAAAGTATTTAGGGTGATGGGTCAGGGAAAGACTTCAAGCTTTCCAGAGGTGGGAAAGCACTCTGGGACAGTGAAGTGACTGTTGTTTCTCCATTCACCTACTTTTAAGTGTCTGTTCAATTCAAATAAAATAAAACAAAATAAAACAAAACACCCCTGTAACACCGTACTATCTTTAAACAAAATAAATGAAAATGTCACCTAAAAACAAAAACAAAAAACTCACATGTACTAACCCAAGTGATCAAAACAAAGGTTCTATATAGTAGCTTTTCTTTTTTTTTTTTTTAATTTTTATTAACATTTTCCATGATTATAAAATATATCCCATGGTAATTCCCTCCTTCCCTACCCCCACACTTTCCCGTTTGAAATTCCATTCTCCATCATATTACCTCCCCATTACACTCATTGTAATTACATATATACAATATCAACCTATTAAGTATCCTCCTCCCTTCCTTTCTCCACCCTTTATGTCTCCTTTTCAACTTACTGGCCTCTGCTACTAAGTATTTTCACTCTCACGCAGAAGCCCAGTCATCTGTAGCTAAGATCCACATATGAGAGAGAACATGTGGCGCTTGGCTTTCTGGGCCTGGGTTACCTCACTTAGTATAATACTTTCCAGGTCCATCCATTTTTCTGCAAATTTCATAACTTCATTTTTCTTTACCACTGAGTAGAACTCCATTGTATAAATGTACCACATCTTCATTATCCACTCATCTGTTGAGGGACATCTAGGCTGGTTCCATTTCCCGGCTATTATAAATTGAGCAGCAATAAACATGGTTGAGCACGTACTTCTAAGGAAATGTGATGAGTCCTTTGGATATATGGCTAGGAGCGCTATAGCTGGGTCATATGGTAGATCAATCTCTAGCTGCTTTAGGAACCTCCACACTGTTTTCCACAATGGCTGGACCAGATTGCATTCCCACCAGCAGTGCAGAAGGGTTCCTTTTTTTCCACATCGCCGCCAACATTTATGATCATTTGTTTTCATGATGGTGGCCAATCTGACAGGAGTGAGATGGAATCTCAATGTAGTTTTAATCTGCATTTCCCTGATGACTAGTGACGTAGAACATTTTTTTAGATGCTTATATGCCATTCGTATTTCTTCCTTTGAGAACTCTCTATTTAGCTCCATAGCCCATTTTTTGATTGGCTTGTTTGATTCCTTATTATTTAACTTTTTGAGTTCTTTGTATATCCTAGATATTAATCAGCTCAGATATATAGCTGGAAGATTTTCCCATTCTGTAGGTTGCCTCTTTGCTTTTTTCACTGTGTCCTTTGCGGTGCAAAATCTTTGTAATTTCATTAGGTCCCAGTGGTTAATCTGTGGTTTTATTGCCTGAGCAATTGGGGTTGTATTCAGAAAGTCTTTGCCAAGACCAATATGTTGAAGGGTTTCCCCTACTTTTTCCTCTAGCAGTTTCAAAGTTTCCGGTCTGATGTTAAGGTCTTTAATCCATTTGGACTTAATTCTTGTGCATGGCGAGAGAGAAGAATCTATTTTCATCCTTCTGCAGATATTTATCCAGTTTTCAAAACACCATTTGCTGAAGAGGCTGTCTCTTCTCCAATGAGTATTTTTGGCATTTTTATCGAATATCAGGTGACTATAGCTACTTGGGCTTACATCTGGGTCCTCTATTCTGTTCCACTGATCTACATGTCTGTTTTTGTGCCAGTACCATGCTGTTTTTGTTACTATGACTCTGTAGTATAGGTTAAAATCAGGTATGGTGATACCACCAGCCTCTTTTTTGTTGCTCAGTATTATTTTAGATATTCGAGGTTTTCTGTGATTCCAAATAAGTTTTTGGATTGTTTTTTTCTATTTCCATGAAGAAAGCCTTTGGAATTTTGATAGGGATTGCATTAAATGTGTAGGTTGCTTTAGGTAAGATTGCCATTTTCATGATATTGATTCTTCCAATCCAGGAACAAGGGATGTTTCTCCACTTTCTAGTGTCTTCTGCAATTTCTCGCTTGAGTGTTTTAAAGTTCTCATTGTATAGATACTTTACTTCCTTGGTTAGGTTTATTCCAAGGTATTTTATTTTATTTTTTTTTTGATGCAATTGTGAATGGGAGTGATTCTCTGATTTCATCCTCTGTGTGTTTGTTGTTAGCATATATGAAGGCTACTGATTTCTGTGTATTTATTTTGTATCCTGCTACATTGCTGTAGGTTTTGATCAGCTCTAACAGCTTGCTAGTAGAGTCTCTAGGGTCCTTTATGTATAGAATCATGTCATCTGCAAATAATGATAACTTGATTTCTTCCTTTCCAATTTGTATCCCTTTTATGTGTGTCTCTTGCCTTATTGCTATGGCTAAGACTTCCAAAACTATATTAAATAGAAGGGGGGACAGTGGACACCCTTGTCTTGTTCCTGATTTTAGTGGAAAAGCTTCCAGTTTTTCCCCATTTAGTAATAATATGTTGGCTGTAGGCTTGTCATAAATAGCCTTTATTATATTGAGATATGTTCCTTCTATTCCCAGTCTCTGTAGAACTTTTATCATGAAGGGATGTTGAATTTGTCAAATGCTTTCTCTGCATCTAATGAGATGATCATGTGATTTTTGTCCTTCAACCCGTTTATGTAATGTATTACATTTATAGATTTGCGTATGTTGAACCATCCCTGCATCTCTGGGATAAAGCCTACTTGGTTAGGGTGAATGATCTTTTTGATATACTCTTGTATTCTGTTTGCCAATATTTTGTTGAGAATTTTTGCATCTATGTTCATGAGGGAGATTGGTCTGTAATTTTCTTTTTTTGTTCTATCTTTGCCTGGTTTTGGTATCAGGGTGATGCTGGCCTCATAGAAGGAGTTTGGTAGAATTCCTTCTTTTTCTATTTCCTGGAAAAGCTTAAGAAGAAATGGTGTTAGCTCTTCCTTAAAAGTCTGGTAAATTTCAGCAGTGAATCCATCCGGGCCTGGGCTTTTTTTAGTTGGGAGATTATTGATAACTGTTCGGATCTCCATGTTTGTTATAGGTCTATTTAAGTGATTAATATCATTTTGATTTAATTTAGGTAGGTCATATAGATCAAGGAAATCATCCATTTCTTTCAGATTTTCATACTTTGTGGAGTATATGCTTTTATAGTATGTCCCTATGATTTTTTGAATTTCTCTGGAATCTGTTGTGATGTTACCTTGTTCATCTCTGATTTTATTAATTTGTGTCTCTTCTCTCTTTCTTTTGGTCAGATTTGCTAAGGGTTTATCAATCTTGTTTATCCTTTCAAAGAACCAACTCTTTGTTTCATTAATTCTTTGGATTGTTCTTTTTGTTTCTATTTCATTAATTTCTGCCCTAATCTTTATTATTTCTTCCCGTCTACTGATTTTTGGTTTGCCTTGTTCTTCTTTTTCCAAGGCTTTAAGGCGAAGCATTAGGTCGTTTACTTGCGACCTTTCTAATTTCTTAATATAGGCACTTAAGGCTATAAATTTACCTCTTAGAACTGCCTTCATTATGTCCCAGAGATTTTGGCATGTTGTGTTCTCATTATCATTTGACTCTATAAATTTTTTGATTTCCTTTTTGATTTCTCATCATTTAGTAGTGTATTGTTTAGTTTCCATGATTTTGTGTATGCTCTATAGCCTTTCTTGCTACTGATTTGTAGTTTAATTCCATTGTGGTCAGATAGAATGCAAGGAATTATTTCAATTTTCCTGAATTTGTTAAGATTTGCTTTGTGTCCTAATATATGGTCTATTTTAGAGAATGTTCCATGTGCTGCTGAAAAGAATGTATATTCTGCAGCCTTTGGATGAAATGTCCTGTATATATCTGTTAGGTCCATTCCTTCTATGACCTCATTTAGTCCAGATGCCTCTCTGTTTATTCTTTCCCTGGATGACCTGTCAATTGATGAGAGTGGGGTGTTAAAGTCACCCACCACCACTGTGTTTGGTGTTATCTGTGACGTTAGTTCTAGTAGTGTTTGTTTGACGAATTTGGGAGTCCCCATGTTAGGTGCATATATGTTTAGGATTGTAATGTCCTCCTGTTGGAGTGTTCCCTTAATCAATATAAAGTGACCTTCCTTATCTTTCTTGACTAACATCGGACTAAAGCCTACCCTGTCTGATATTAGGATAGCAACCCCTGCTTGTTTTCTAGGCCCATTTGCTTGAAACACCGTCTTCCAACCTTTCACCCTAAGATAATGTCTATCCTTTGTAGAAAGGTGAGTTTCTTGGAGACAACAAATTGTAGGATCCTGCTTTTTAACCCAGTCTGCAAATCTATGTCTTTTCGTTGGGGCATTGAGACCGTTGATATTAAGAGATATTATTGAAAGGTGTGTATTTATGTTTGCCATTTGTGTGTGTGTGTGTGTGTTACTGGTTCTACCTGTGCTCTCTTCTGTTAACTGATATTTGAGTATAGCTTGTTTTTTCTAGGTTCCTTATATGTGTGCTTTTCCTTTTGTTCAGCATGGAGGATTCTATCAAGTATTTTCTGTAGAGCTGGTTTTGTCTTCAAATACTCCTTTAACCTGCTTTTGTCATGGAATGTCTTTATTTCTCCATCTATTTGAATGGATAGCTTTGCAGGATAAAGTAACCTTGGTTGACAGTTGTTATCTTTCAGAACTTGGAATATATCACTCCAAGCCCTTCTGGCTTTAAAAGTTTGTGTTGAATAATCTGCTGTAATCCTGATGGGCTTGCTTTTGTAGGTAACTTGATTTTTCTCTCTAACTGCTTTCAATATTTTTTCTTTGGTGTGTGTGTTTGGAAGTTTGATTATAATATGGCGAGGAGAGGTTCTTTCTGGGTTTTGTCTGGCTGGGGTTCTAAAGGCTTCCTGTATCTGTATTGGCACCTTTTTCCCAATTTGGGGGAAATTTTCCTCTATGATTTTGTTGAAGATGCCTACTATGCCCCTGGAGTGGAGTTCTTCTCCTTCTACTATGCCCTGAATTCTTATATATTGGATCTTTTCATAGTGTCCCGAATATCTTGAAATTCCCACTCATACTTTTCTATAAGTTTGTCTTTCTCTTTGTTGGACTGCATTAGGTCTGCTACCTGGTCTTCTAGCTTAGATATTCTGTCCTCTCCCTCATCCATCCTACTGGTGAGATTTTCTACAGAGTTTTTTATTTCATTAACTGTGTTCTTCATTGCTAGTAATTCTGACTGGTTTTTCTTTATTATTTCTATTTCCCTATTTATGTCTTGTATTGCCTTCTTTATTTCATTAAATTGTTGTCCTGCCTCTTCTTTGATTCCTTTGAGTTCCTCTTTGATTTCCTCTTTGATTGTTTTCATGTGTTCTTTGACCTCTTTGAACATATTTATAATTATTCTTTTGAACTCTTTCTCAGGCATTTCCTCTAACTTTTTCTCACTGGAGGACATTTCTGATGCATTAATACTTTTAGGTGGATTTATATCGTCTTGCTTTTTAGTGTTTCTTGTGTTATACTGTATATATTTTTGCATCTTGGATTAAGTTAATGCTTGGATTTTCTAGCTAGCTGTGTATTCTTAGCTGTATCAATTGATTTGATGTAGTATATTTTCAGGGTAGGACCTTAAGGTATTAGGTGTGGCTCTTAAGACTCTCAGAGTATCTACAAAGGTGTTCTTAGGGGTTGAGTTTCCCTGCTATAGGAGTATTCAAGCAGGCTGAGTGGAATAAAATACAGGTAGATTCTAAAATTTAACTAAACACTGTACACATTCAATCAAAAACAGCCCCGAGTATGTATGCAAGAGTAGTTATTATAATGACAAGATCTTCTATCAACAAAGAGGTTTAGATTTCTGGTCTGTTGAGGGATCCAAGTCAGCTTGTGACCAAGTGAGACCCTTCCCTGGTGCAATCCCAGTTACCTTGGGTGATTTTGGTCTCAGTCAAGTTGCTGCCTGGGTCGTTGGGCTGCTGTTCTGATTTCTGGAGCTGGGCACTTGCTTTTCCTACGGGGCAACCCGAGCCGCTGCTGCTGCCTCTGCTGCTGATGTAGCTGCCACCACCGGAGCCACCACCGCTGCTGAAGCTGCCACTGCCGTGTCCACCGCCGCTGCTCCCCCCGAAGCCGCTGCTGCGGGATCTGCCGCTGCTGCCGCTCCTGGGTCCGCTGCTGCTGGGACCGCTGGTACCAGTGCTGGAGCCGCTGAAGTTGCTGCCGAACACTGCTCCTGCTTGGGTCCCGCTGTCAGCCCAAGTTGGCGTGGCCCGGTCCCGGGCCGCTGCTTTGTTCGCTGGAGCTGGGTTCAGGCGGTGGGGGAGGGGAGGGAGCCGCGGCTGCTCTGGTTGTCTCGCTGCTCCATGTGTTCTTCTACCTCGCGGTCTTCTCCTCCGCTGCTCGCTGCCGCTCTCCCCTCATGTTTTCCGAGTTGCGGAGAGCACGGTGTGAGGGGAAGCGCCCGCACCCGGCTTTTCCTGCGGCTCGAGCCGAGAGTCTGGCGGCTTTCTGCTGCGCCGCGGCTGAGCTCCCAGAGCCGCTTTTCCCGCCTGTGCAGGCTCTGGAATCTCTGGAACTCTTCTACTTCTCCGCTGCCGCCTCAATTTCCTATACACCTCACTTTTTAGTAAAAGTGTGTATTTTGCTTAGTTTTTTTGGTCATTTTCCCCCCTAGGCTGCTTTGGCGTGGTACCTACGCCGCCATCTTAACCGGAAGTCAGCTTTTCTTTTTTCCACACAAGGAATTGGAAGTTTTGATCAGCTTATAATTGGTCAGAAGTCAGAATACAGCTGTGAGTTTAAGCCAAAATAGTCTAGCTTTAAGTCTATACATATATGTCTTTACAGATTATTTAAAATACTACAATTATCCCATTAAATTATGAGTTATTGGAGCAGATGGAAGCAGACAACATGGAAAATAGTCACTTTTGTAATAAAAGCACCTTAACCATTCTCTTTACACAATTCTTTCAAATACACCAAAAAATAAACAGTTGAAGATGTATGTTCCAGATAGTGTTTTTAACACCTGTAAGGAATGGGTGGGGGGAGGAGGGATAAAGGAATGCCAGAGTGAAATACAAGAGCAAGAAGACGAACACAAGGTCCCTCAGGTGGTGGGTATTCCTTACTCGGTACCATTGAGATCCCCAATAAGCACCGCAGCACTGCCGTTGAAAGTGCTGCTCTCAGGCTGGAGCCTAATCTAATTTTTCCCAATGACCATGCCAAATTTTGTTCTCATTCACCAATTTTTAGTCTAGGAAAAAGAAAGAAAAAGAAAAAAAAAAAAACTATTCTGGACAGTAGATAAAGAGCTCTTTGTTAACTGAATAGAGATGTTTTCAATGATCTTGGAAGATTCGGAGGACCCCTCTAGAGGGGTGAGCTTTACAGACAGCAAACACACTTGCAGAGCTTCCAGAGGCTCCAAAGCTGTATGGACACTCTCACTACTGTGGTTGCCTGGCTACAGGAATCACTGTCAGTCACTCACGGTGCTGCTGAAGGGACCCAACACTCGTGGGTCAGAGCAAGCTGCTGTGGTTCAGCGAGCAGGAGTGTGCCCAGACGCTCTATTCGCCCATGGTGGTGTGGGTTCTCTATGGGGAGAACCCAAAGAGATTCACATGCAGCCTTCTCACACCATGCTCCACACAGCGCTCGTCTTGTTAGAACACACTCAAAAGTAGCTGGCAAGGGACCCTGGGAAAGAAAATTTTCTAGTTTCTGTCCTCTTTTGATTAAAAGAACAAAGAACATGTATGGAAAGATTATTCTCCATGGAAAATTGATCACTGAACCTGGTCCATCAGGTTTCAAATAGCCTTATAGGTTATATGCTGAAAAAGTAGAATATAAAATTTATCATTCGTAGAAAACAGGAGTATATAGCTTAAAAGCTGTCTATTTAAACTTGTAGTTCCTATATAGTACAGTGAAATTCTTTATAATGTTTTTTGGCAAACCCTGTAGAATAATTACTCAAAATGTCCACCAATGCAAATATCTACTTCAGTAAAAGTCTAAAATTAACATTAATTTTTTTTAAAAAAATCAATATTTTACTTAAATGAAAGGTTTATCAAGACAATATGTATGAGGCTGGAGAGACGCATCAGCATTTTAAGGGACTTGTTTGGAAAAAGCATAAAAATCAGGGTTTGATTCCCTGGTACTCATGTAAAGCCAGATGAACAAAGTAGCATATGCATCTGGTGTTCATTTGCCATGGCTAGCACGCTCATTCTTTCTGTCTCTCTTCAATCTCTATCTGAAAGCAAATAAGTAAATAAATAATTTAAATAATGTAAAAAATCAACAAAAGTAAAATATGTGTTTCTAACATATACCACTTATATTGCTGTATTTTAGATAGATAGATAGATAGATAGATAGATAGATAGATAGATATATAGATAGATGATAGATAGATAGATGATAGAAATATAACTTCTGGAGATTGATACTTAGATATATGTATGCAACACTCATATATATAAGGATTTATTTATTTGTTATATTTGAGAGTGAAAGTTAGAGAGAGAGAGAGTGAGAGTGAGTGTGTGTGTGTGTGTGTGTGTGTGTGTGTGAGAGAGAGAGAGAGAGAGAGAGAGAGAGAGAGAGAGAGGAAGAGGGAGAGAATGGACACACCAGGACCTTTAACCATTGCAATGAAATCATTTCAGAGATTTTGTTTGTTTGTTTTGTTTTTGTTTTTCAAGGTAGGGTCTTGCTCCAGTGGGCTGACCTGAAATTTATTATGTAGTCTCAGACTGGCCTCAAACTCACAGCTATCCTTCTACCTCCCAAGTTCTGTGATTAAAGTTTTGCACCACCACACCTGGCTCAAAGGTCTTTCTTAACTACAATATTGGATTAAAAATTTTGTAATCTATAGACTATAGGAATTAATTTGTTAGTGAGATTAAATGTAAATTAATAAATAATTACTGAATAGTCATTAGAACTGAAGACATGTCAATAAGGGACCACATGAATCATTCTTCCAATGTTCATAGGAAGCTGGAAAAAGAGTGTATTATGATTGGTGAACAATAAACCACACTGAAACTTAATGGCTTAAAATACTAGAAACATTACCTTTTCATAAGTGTATATGTGGCTCTTTTACTTTGATTTAGCTATGTTCAGCTAGCTGGTTTAAATAGTTTCAGTATAACTCTGTTCTATTCCATTGGGGTTTTTCATCTTCTAGTTGGCTATTTTGAGCTTGTTTTCACAGTGGGTCAAAATTTCAAGGAACAATGAAAGAATTAAGTCTTCTGGAATCCTAAAAATGGTTCTATCCAACTGAGACATCAACCACATCTGTTTGCAAAACAAATCATAGTGCCAACCCAGATTCAGATGTGAGGATAACACAGTCCATCATTTAATTGAAGAAGCTGTAAAGCTGACATGCAAGAGTCCTCATAGAGTGAGGAAATTTGAACTAAGCCATTTTTGCAATCAATTTGTCACAGTATTTTCTCCACATTTAGAAGTACATCACAAACATAATTTTAGAACAAATTATTAAGTAGATTCTGAAATAGATATGACATATCTGGGTTTAAAAATTTATTTTCATTAAAACACATTATTTCTACAATACGTGTGGAAAAGATGTTAGCAGGTTGACATCATGGGTTGAAGTAATAATTAAGCAGGATGGTGGTACATTAAGTGGACATATTCAAACATGCCTTTTTGCTAAGGAGATATTTCCAGCAGGAAAGCATAAGGTGCCTTTCTGTTCTGTTCAGTTTAACATGTATCACCATTTATCAATGACTTGTGCTAAAATATAATTATTCAAATAAATACTAACAAGAATCTAGAAAGAATAGGATCACAGTATTACTACCCAAAAATGTTCTCAATTGAATGTAACGATTTTTAATGTTGGTCATCTTAAAGCACACTGAGAAAACCAAAATCCCAAAATGTCAGGGCTGAGTGGTTTAGTGCTTGTTAGTATTAGTGACACCCAGGGTTTGATCTCCAGCTCTGGGGGTGGGGGGGCGGGGAGAAAATTAATGTCTAGTTATAGACTAGGTTAGCTGGATGTGCATCATGTGATCTTTTGATGATAGGAACTTCAATAAGAAAGAGCTTTTTTTGTCTAAGAAATGTTCCTCCAAAATAGTCCTGATTCCAAACAGGTATATTTAGAAGTTACATATTCTGTCCCATTCACTCAGTTCTTTGAATAGATCAGTTAAATTGATTTATAAAAGCCTTATAATCTTATAATCATACAATGGAGGGAGATGAAACAAATTACCCATAACACCATTTGAAGAGGAGTGATCACTACTAATCCTGGGAAGTAAAGCTATGATATAATATTACAAACTCCAAAACTTCATTGAAAGGGGTACATTTATCAAAAGACAAACACTGCAAACTTCATTGTGAAAAATTAACATGAGTGGCAATGTAATTCTTTTTTTTTTTTTAATTATTTATTTATTTATTTGAGAGCAACAGACACAGAGAGAAAGACAGAGGGAGGGAGAGAGAGAGAGAATTGGTGCGCCAGGGCTTCCAGCCTCTGCAAACGAACTCCAGACGCGTGCGCCCCCTTGTGCATCTGGCTAACGTGGGACCTGGGGAAGCGAGCCTCGAACCGGGGTCCTTAGGCTTCACAGGCAAGCACTTAACCGCTAAGCCATCTCTCCAGCCAGGCAATGTAATTCTTTAATTTAACATCTAATTTTAGAAATATCACATAGAAAATTTTAGAATAAAACAGCATTTAGGTAAGTTTTTTTAAACATATAATAAAGAATATTATTTCTGGAAAAAACCTTTTCTAGAACACAAAAGTAACATTTCTCTACTTTGTGTTTGGTCACATTGACCTGTTAATAAAACCAATGACACTGCAATGGTACAAGACAAACATGGAAGACAATTCTACATAAGCATAGATGAAGAACTCCTCAATGCAATACCATGAAGAAGAATATAGTAGTATAGATGAAGGGCACCACCTTATCACCAAGTGCATTCATCCTAGAAATTAGTGCAACATCCAAACCTCAATCAATATAATTTACCACATCAACAAACTATAGAGGAAAAACTGATTTTCTCCAATGTTTGAGAAAGGGCATTGGAAATGTTAATAGCCACAAATAAAGAAAAATATTTCAACAAACCAGGAGTAAAGAAAGTTTATATACACTGATCAATGTTGTACAAATGGTGAAAGATAATGGATACACTTGATGGACACACACATTGATATTCAGCATCATATTAAAACTTTATTCATCACATAGTCAAGAAAAAGTTCTGGTCCACTTGAAAACAATGAACTAAAATTGTCTCTATCCACAGACTACCTGGTTTTGTAGAGAGAAAAATCCCCAAAGATTCATGAATATATGGAAACAGAGAAACATGAAATTCTTATTAAATGAAGAGATGTGTGATATAATAATTTATCTCAACATTACATGAATAGCAAAATCTAAAAAGAGAAGTTGTTTAGAAACAATAAATTTAATGTTAACACATATATTACTATAATATTAATTAGTTAATTATTATTAAATTAATGTAAGTACTAAATTAAAAATACATAATTGTTCCTCTTACAAAAGTAGGTAAGTCATATGAAAAACAAATCAGAGGGCTGGAAAGATGGCTTAGTAGTTTAAGGCACTTGCCAATAAAGCCAAAGGACCCAGGTTCAACTGCCCAGTACCCATGTAAAGCCAGATCCACAAGGGTGTGCACATGTCTGAGGTTCCTTTGCAGTGGCTGGAGGCCCTGGTGTGCTTATTCTTTCTGTGTCTCTATCTACCTCTTTCTTTCGTTGTCTTTCTCATGCAAATAAATCAATAAAAAATATTTAAAAGAAGAAAAACAAGTCATAAATAAAATTTTAAAAAATCCTTTAGTGAATGGTGGTGCAGTGAAAGAGAATTAAGCATACATTATATATAGATACATAAAATACTATTATTAAACAGAAAATTCCAAAACATTCATCAACAAAAAAGTTGAAGCATATTAACAAAAAAAAATTGATAGAAAGAATATCAAGAAAGAAACAGGTATAATATTCTGAATCTTTGCCTCAGATTATTTTATCAGTATTTTATTTCATTTCTAACTAATGTAAACCATACTTTCAAAATATCAGTTATTTATTTATTTTCATTTATTTATTTTTTAATTTTTATTTATTTATTTGAGAGCGACAGACACAGAGAAAAAGACAGATAGAGAGAGAGAGAGAGAGAATGGGCACACCAGGGCTTCCAGCCTCTGCAAATGAACTCCAGACGCGTGCGCCCCCTTGTGCATCTGGCTAATGTGGGACCTGGGGAATCGAGCCTCGAACCGGGGTCCTTAGGCTTCACAGGCAAGCGCTTAACCGCTAAGCCATCTCTCCAGCCCTATTTATTTATTTTTATCTGTTATGTACACAGTGTGTATAGAGCCATGTTAGTACCATCATAAGCCTCCTTCCTGTCTTCCCCCCTCCAAAGGGACCCTCCTATTGGGGGAATATGGGTTGTGAATTGTGGGGTTAGACATCAGTTATGGGGAGGAGGCAACATGTCTGTGCATAATGTTCTAACACGTGGTTCTAACAATCTTTCCACCCCCTTAGTTATTTTTGACACACAAGAGATATATTAACTAAAAGGATAAGTAGAAAATCTGTCTTTTAATAAAAGTATACATTCTTAGCAACTCAATATTTAATCTAGTATAAAGAGAGCAAGAAAACAAAACTAAAACTACTCTGACCATAGTTATTATTTTCCTCCTCTTGTCTTCTTTTTTTGTGTTTATCCTAATGTGTTTCTCTGACATATGCACTTACAGAATAAGACAAGGACTAGCCAATTTTTACTGGTTTGTTTCCTTGAGTATAAGACAGGCATCTAATTTAAATTCTGCTCTCACCTGTTGTGTGGGACTTGAATAGAGACACCCTGTTTCCACTAGGGTTTCCTTATTGGGCAGGTACAATGACAATTGTAGGGTGAGGTCATGGGATAACCCTTGACCCACCATCTTTCTACATTGTTACTATTTTAAATTAAAATGTATTTTTTTTATATACTAACAAATAAGAGAATGAAATCATTCATAGAATATTTGTCTCATAATATATTCAACTATGTATTTCACTTTGAAAATATCAGTCTTCAAATTTTACTATTTATTGTGTGTGAAATTTTCTTTAATTATTGCTACTTTCAAAACAATCATTATCTTATTTATCAACTAACCATAAAATTAACTACATCATGTAAACTAACCTTACATACATGTACACCTTTGAAAAAATTGGGGCTGGAGAGATGACTTAATGCCCAGAAACCTAAGGATCCAGGGTTGATTTCTAGTATCCATATAAGCCAGATGCACAAGGTGTTGCATGCATCTGGTGTTCATTTGCAGTGGCTAGAGGCCCTGGTACTCCCATTCTCTCTCTCTTCTTGCCTTTTTCCCTTTTTCTAATAAATACATTAAAGAAATTAAAAATAAAAAAAAAGAAAAGAAAAATAATTGAGACAGGGTCTCATGCAACCTAGGTTGATGTCAAACTTACAGTTGCCAAACTGGCCTTGGACTCCCCTGATCCTCTAGTGTCTCCTTCCCTAGCACTGAGATTCATTCATGTACCCCTGCATTCAGCTGTAAATAAACCACAATTTGTGTTAGCATATTCTTTTTATCTCATTCAATATGCTATCACTAGTAGTATTACCAATTTCCAAATTTATGTGATCTGTTATGAGTTATCTTTCAGGTAATCGTAGATGCATGTTCTGTTTACCACAAGGGATGAATACACCTGACCATCAAATTATTCTGTATTATCAGTTTTAATAGTTAGCACAAGGAATGAAAGAAGTGAAGAATCCTAGTATATTTTCAATAAAATTCATCATTTATTATGCTTCTAAGATTTTAAGTTGTGTTATTAAATGGCCTATTGTTACAAATATCCTGAAATTTAAGTGTTTTTTTTTACCCTTATTTTATTATTAGAACTTTTGCTATGAGCTAAATTTCTACACACTAGAATTTTCTTTCATCCCTATATCTTTTTAGTATTTTAAGTCTGTTATTAGGAAAAGGAAGAGTATTATCTTTTTTTCTGTTTTGATCTTACTTAATTTTAATGCTTTCAAAAATTGTTCAGATGTAAATTTACAAGCCTTGATTTTTGTAACTGGATTTTATTTAATATACAAATTCTTTAGTACTCATTTAATTTACTTAGACATCACATAATATTCAAATATAAAACCTTAAAAATTAGCAACATTATATTTACTTATAAATGAATCATAACCAGTAGGAATATATACAAAGCAAGTAAAGTGACACATATCAAGTAACACATGTCAGTTTTTTTTAATCAATCACTGTTTTTAGTTGTGTGTAAATAATTTCTTATATATTTTGCATATATTCATATATATAGTAATATATCTAACATATGTGCATAATATAACTTTTATTTATTTTTATACATCTAATTTTCATTTTCAGACTATTGTAAAACCATGAAATATTTTACAACAGTCCTTTGTATATGCCTTAATGCAAGCTGAACAAAATTTAGCATCAAGGGAGAAACCTCAATTTATGTCACACTCTACACATAATTAACTATACTAGAAGGTAAATTTGTTGTGGGAAATTTCAACATACTGCAGGTTTACACAATTTATTATTTCTGTCAAATTAGATTAATGTCTTTCCTATAAATGTAGCACCTTTTTTAGCATATAATTAATTCAGAAAAACAGAGCTATTCAATCAAACCCACCTGAGGAATTGTATAGTTTTGAATATTTTTTTTTCTAAAGCCGTCAATTCTTAGAGGACCAGAGTTCAATCCTTTCCTGTTTTAGGGAAGAATTTTATTCGAACCATGCCATTTTCAAAGCAAATTTTTCTCAACATCATACACCAACGTTATTCAAAATTATATTTTACAATTCTCTTTTCCCCTGAAATTAGTTCTAAGAAGCTAATGTTTCAAACCTATCATTCTCAGAACAGACTAAAAAACCAACGTCTGCCCTCTGAAATAGTGCATGACCAGCCTCCTTTCCTCCTGTCCAGTGTGCAGTTGATGAGAAGCAGAGCATTTTAACAGCCATGTGTGTGGTGGTCAGTGATTTTATGGAAAACTGGAGAAGATCTGAGTCTGTACTGTCTAGTAAGTACTTTTACATCAGTCAGCTTTTCTTAATAAAGGGTAACTTAAGCCACAAATTGGAGGCAACAAACATAGTGATCAAAAAGTGAGTTTTATAATGAGTGCTATTGTGTGTCTTACTGTTAAGCTTTCTAGCAAGGACCACACAAGTAAAGACTTGTCAACAGTCCCTGTGTACAGCACAGCCCAGATATCATGCAAAGTCTTGGATTAGGTCATTTTCTACTTTTCTCAAGCTGAAAATGTTGCTCTAGTTCTGTGAGTCACTAAATCTCATCCAAGTTTACAATGTTTCTCTCATAGCATCGTTTTAGTGTTTTGAATGTCTCTAATCTTTTAGGAAAGTGGTAAAATAGAATTGTCACTAGTTAACTTTAACATAGTTGAAAAAAATGAAAATGTTTAATTAAGCTTGCAAATACAACATTATGTATTTAGAAATATTCACCAATATATTTTAAAAGAAATTCCACTTTTTGATTTACTAATTATATAATTTCATTCTACATCCCCTTCTTATAAAGCCACCAAATTATATCTTTATTTCTGTATATAATATTCATATTGTGTTGTATAGAAAATGAATTCATTCTTAGTCTCATTCACAATTGGCCTTGGGTAAGGTAGTACTTACTGTACATGGAAATATTATATGGATGTTGCAAAGATTTAGCAGACAAAATCTACCTTGTATCCCCTATAACTTAGGCTTCATAATCACTAATTTAGGCAGAAGAACCTACTACAGAAAAATAATGTGGTATATCTTTAAAAGATTTCAGATTATTCTGAGTTCAGGTTTTGATGGGAAAGTCTAACTGTCCAGCACCCAATGCAGTTTTGAGAATGGTAAGCATAAAGGAAAGTTGATACTTGGCATTTGAAGATACAGAACTAAATTTGTGTCTCTCTTTCTTGATCAATAGCTGTAGTATGTCTTTAAAGAAGATGAGCAAGTGAGAGAATGAGGGTGAGTCAAAATCTGTAGTAACTTTGTTTTTCAAATTTTATTCTATATCACTCAGAATATGCAGATTTAAACAGTAGTCTTTTAAAAATATATTATATATATGTATACACACATATATATATATATATATATATATATATATATATATATATATATATTTGAGAAAGAGAGAGAGATTGCACACTCTAGGGCCTTCAGCATCTGCAAATGAACTCCAGATACATGTGCCCCCTTGAGCATCTGACTTATGTGGGTCCTTGAGAGTGGAACCAGGATCCTTTGGCTTTACAGGCAAATGCCTGAAGCACCTAGCCATCTCTCCAGCTCCTAAACAATAATCTTAATGGCACTGATGAAATAACATTAGACAGATAATAGCATCAAGTTGCCAAACTGTCTTTTTATATGTCTTTTTTTTGTGGTCAATTTTTTTTAATTCTTGACTGTACAGTAGCTAAAAGCCATTCTTTTTATTTTAATATTTCAGTTTTCAAAATAACACCATGCTCTAATATTCTCCCTAAATTATATAATAAAATAAGAATAATATGAATTCATATTCAATGTGATATGAATGTGTTTTCAGCACATCAAGTTAGTACATTCTAGAACAGCAAGCTGGCAAATGGAAGCAAGATTATTTTAATGTTGTCAATACTTAAAACACAGTTCAAAAACTCTCTTACTTGCAAAAGTGTTTGCAAACACTTTTACATAGAAAAGATAATAGACTTTCAAAACGTAATTCAACCACATACTTTAAGTTGCATATCTACCAATGGGGAAAAATACATGTTAAAAAAGAGCTCCTGAGTCTAAGTAAGCTTATTAAATGGTCATACATTTTTATTAGTATATGACTGATCTTGCAAATGTGCAAAAAGGGAATCCTTCCACACTTTTATCTAGGTGTAAGTATGTTCATCCATTATGAAAACTATGTGGTGTTTCTTCAAAGCAATTTACAAATAAAACTATCATATAATCTTGCTGTCTTAGTACTGGATATATATCTGATGGAAATGAAATTAGTATGTGAAAGTGTCCTTGATACTCCCATGGTCTTTGCTAAGGAATCTAAGTATCACTCCCCTGATGAATAGACATGGGGCACATATAGGCACATATTCTACCATGAAAAGAATAAAATGCTACCATTTATGACAACAGTAGTAGAACTGGTGACCTCTTGTTTAATGAAATCATGAAATAAGAACGACAAGCACTTCATGAGATCATTCATATGTATCAACTAAAACAGTTGCTTTTATGGAAGTTGAGAGAAAATGTTAATACCAGAGTCTGGGAGAATGGATGGGAGATGCACTGGAGGAGGAGGAAAATGTTGACCAATGACACTGAGCTCTATTTAGATAAGAGCATGATATTCTGACACGCTTTTGCATAGTAGGTTGACTTTGGGTAGCAAAATTTATAATATATTTCAAAAAGTTGAGGAGTAAATATTTTTAAAATTTTCAATATGAAGAAATGATCATTGTTTGAAGAGGAGCAATATATGTCCAATTTGAGATGACATATATTGTTCAAGGTATAAATGTACTGAAGCATAATCCCATTCATATCCATATGTTTATGTTTTATGCATAAGTTAGAACTATTTTAAGAGCTAGGGATGTTTTCTAATAATAAAGCACTTATCCACAATTGTTAGACATTGGGATGAATCCCCATTACTGAAAAAAAGATTAAAGCATCAGTTATATAAAGTGTAATCAAACTCATTCATTACTTGTAGAGTGTTTGGTCTGCATATCATGTACTTTAACACAGCACAATCTTTCTCTGACTACTCCAGTGAGCTCAACTTGTTATCTTTCCTTTTGCAGGTATCATGAACTTCCTCATACTGTTTCTTGTATTCTGGTGGCTTTGTTCCTTAAGTACTACATCACACTATAAGTCTGTCAAGGTTTGAGGCAATGCTGAGTCCTGTTTTCTTCAAAGCACATGGTACATTCCATTCCATGTTTGACATTCCAAAATGCTTATTATACACTAAAGAATAATAAACAGGTTGAGATTTAAGGAGGGTCTTGAACCAAGGAAATAATCACTAATGAATTTAGATTATTATTTGGCTAGAAAAATCTCTGAAAGTAAATAAAACACACTGATAAGTTGTCATTAGCTGCGTTTAATTTACTTTTACCTGAGACCATCATTTTCATGATAGTAAAACAAAATTTAATTTACACATGGTTCATTTAGATGTTTAGAATGTTCTACAATAAACTAATATCTAAAGTATTTTATATAGCTATAGATATTTCAGTTTATATTATAGACCAGAATGTAAAAGAACTCATTTAAGTTAGTAACTGATAAATAGCACAAGTTGTGCAAATAAATGTTACTCAACAAACAAAATCTGTCTCATCAGAAATATCTACAAATCAAGGTAAATTACTTCCCAGAACATTCTTTTAGAAACATGGTCATGGAAAGCTCATGAGCAAATAAGGTGTTCACTTTGATTTTGCAATTTTCATAAACAGAATGCAGAGTTGAATGACACTCACTGAATGATGTGGCCTTGCAAGGAAATTAAACAAACCTCTTCAGAGAATTGTAAAAATGATAATTCCAGGGGCTGGAGAGATGGCCTCAGCAGTTAAAGTGCTTACCTGCAAAGCCTACCAACCCAGGTTCAGTTCCCAACTACCCACATAAAACTGGATGCACAAAGTGGCACATGTGTATGGAGTTCAGTTTCAGTGCCTGGAGAATCTGGCATGCCCATTCTTTCTCACTCTCTCTCTCTCTTTCTCTCTTTCCCTCTCTCTCTCTTTCTTTCTGCTTTCAAATAAATAAATAAAATACTAAAAAATGATTCTTTCAGTGGAAATGCTAAAATCAAAATCTGTGGGTTGATTTGGATATTTAACCAAACTATTGGTGAATGGGCTAGAAGCTATGGAGAGTCTTAGCACTCCAGTGGGGAGTTAGTGTATGATACACATGTGTTTCATGAGAGATGAGCTTCTCTGAGTAGTTAATTAGTGAGATTTGTCTTTAGTCTAATTTGATAGGGACAGTGCTCTGGTGTATCAAAACCTTCAAACTTTTAGCACCACAATGTACATCTATATATACACACACCTTTGCTCATTGTATTGAGAACAAAGAAACAATGATTTATGTAGTCTAAGGTCTATGAAAGTGCCAAAACTGGTATATATTCCAATAATTAGTGAATGCTGTCCCCAAGCAGGTGAAAAATCTTATTAGTTTTAGTATTGGTTAAGAAAAACACAAGATTACTGAGTATTTTAAGAAAATTTTATAATTTGTGAACCTCTTATTCTATACTGTTCATTATCTTTCATATTCAAGTTTAATGATAGTATAAATTAATATTTTTGAGAGATTTAACATATTCATATAAATAATCTCATATTATTTTTTTACAATGAATATGGAGGTCTATGCTGTTTGACACTATAAGTGCTCAGCTATAGAGGTTAAATTACAAGCATCACTTTGTAGGATAATGATGATCATTAATACATTATCTGGAGGGATACATTATAGGCAGTGAACATATCCTCTTCACTAACTGAGACTCAGAGTTTTAAACTTTAAGTTAGTGGCAAAAATTATTAGACTTTAACTGTATACATCAGACTTCAAAAGATTATTTTTAAACTTATGACTAAAGAGGGAAAACAGTAATCACCAGGGCAATCATCTCAAATATCATAATATGAAATGTTGTATTAGGTCTTACATAGGTAGAGAAGAGAAAGGAGTCAACTTCAGTGAGAATACCATCAGGTGTTCCTAGGCATGTGTTTCCCATAAATTATTGAATAGATGATATGCATTTTTTAAATGCATGAAATATCAAATATTGTTCTTTTCAAAACAATACAAATTTAGGTTACATTTTAATGTGTACTATTGGTTATATCTTTCTTTTATTTTTAGGTTATCACTGTTTTCCATCCTTCCTCACTATTGCTATATCTTTGACACAAAGGTGGGAAAGTAAAAAGGAAAGAAATCAGCACAAGTGGCCCTTTGTGATCACACCAGCAGTGCTGTGCAGAAGGTCTGTTTCTATGTTATTGAAGACTAGAAATTAGCAGAAGGGGAAGGTGATCAGATCACCATTAGGCATGGAAAGAGTTGTTTATAATGGGAATGAAGCAAGAAAGAGAGACTTGGGACTCAAATGTAGAGACCTTATATCACTGGACTCTGAAGCTGAAAATAGAAATCTGTGAAAAACTTCAAAACAGAGTGGTATTCAGAGATTCAGAGAACCATTGGTGAAAACAGCCTGTTGATAGGTGAACAAAAGAAGACTTTGTGTGAACACTGGCTAATTAAGTCTTGCAATTACTCAAAAAGCTTGCTATTGTGTAGAGGAGCTAGACATATGAGAGTGATGTACAAGTTCAGATTGAAAATACTTATTCATATTCTTTGGAAAAGGACCATTTGCTTATGAAACAAAACCAGTGCTGCAGAGTTCCTGCTTAGAGCAGGCATGGAGAGAATGGGAAGAGGCAGGTTTCTAAAGTAGGTGAAATTGTTGGCCATGAAAAGTCCCTTTGACTCAGTGTTTCAATAGATTTAACCTTTATTAAATATCAAACCCCTATGAAAATAGCCATAAGCTGAGAGAATTGCTTCCAATACATACTCCTTTTTTTTAGTAGTCATAGAAAAAACAAAGCCTGATAAGCTCTTGAAGCTGGAGTATTCTTCTCCCATATGGGAGTTATTATTTCCAGTTCAGTGTGTCTCAAAGTAGGGGTCAGGTCTCCCAGAGGCCATTGGGGTCTGAGAGGGTTAACACAGAACAGAACTACAGAACACTCCAGTGATTGGTGTTGATGATGGTAGTGAACTCTGAGCTGTATAAACCAGATGAAAAGGCCCCACCACAACCTTCAAGCGTGTTGATAAATGCTTCAATACCTTCCGTCTCCAAAAGGGGGCTCCAAAATGCTACTTGACAGATACCAAAAAGACTATAAAAGTCAGGAAAAGCTCATTTTCCCACTTGTGGGGCATGAATCTATCAGGAGAACCTGCAGCAAGGAGGTGGAAGAAGAAATAACGGCTTGGAGCACTTTCAAATAGGTGAAAGAACTCAGCCAACCTATGAAGATGTAAACCAAATCCCCAGGTAACCTATGGAGATACAGACAAATACTCCAGGTAGTACAAGTGTTTATGATCTAGAAAAAGTGACCTCCAGTTCCTTTCTTGGTAAATTCTTCCCTACTTGGTTATTCTTTCACAATTACCCATTCCCTAAATCACTTTATGTTAGCTTTCACTCACCCAGAGAACATTTTATACCAGAACCATAATTGCATCTTAGAAATATAGGAATTCGTGGGAAAAAAAATAACAAGGAGTTGCTATAGTTGACCCTAATGAGTGTTTTTTTGGAGCCCTTTCACACACTTTCATAACCAGTGTCAAGGAGGAAAATAAGAGGCAAAATAGTAGTTGTACTGTTCATTTCAAATAAATCAGCTCATCCTTCACAACCTTTCTTTATACAACAGAAGATAGGCCCTCTTTTTTCCTAGCTGTCCACACTTACAGTGATTATGCTCCCCAAAATAACTCTCTCAGGCAATATTACTCTTCAACTTATTTGTGCTTTAAACACTAATGCACTGACGAGGAATGGTACCCTCCTGTCAGGTAACTTGTTGACAATAAATAAATAAAATAAAAAAGCCACAAACACTTTTGTTTCCATCTTTCAAAATTCCTAATATAAATGAGAGACAGTAGTTAGTGCTGACCTTTCACAATTACTGGTTATCAGTAGCTTTGTGTTATCCTCAAATTGTCTGCCCTATTTCATACAAAAACATATGCACACATTTTTAGCATCTGAGGAGTGCCATTTGTACTAAGAGCCTCTGGTGGAATACAGTGGTACTTTTGGAGGAGAATACTATGACTTCCAGGAAGTATTATTTTTTTACAAAATGCTGTCCAGGAAAAACCTTTATCAATACTATCACGGTGCTTTTTACAAATTTAGATTCCAAAGCCAAACTCAAACCTACTAAAGGGAGACTCCCTGCATATGAGTGAAGCCCCTACGTCTATAAACATCTCCCACAGTCTCTCACTAAGTTTTGGGAATGATTGTTCAGAGAAAGAATACATACATTTCTAATGGCAACTGCAGAGAGCACACTTTCCCATCACTGAATTCTGTAAACATTGTTACCTTTCATTTGTGCAAGCTAACATTACCTAATGAACATGAACCAAAGCTTAAAATGTATCAACCTAAGAAACATGTTCATTCAAGGAACAGTGAATGGAAGCTATATAAAATATATGTGTGGTATGAGCTCCACAAAATCCATAAGCTTCAATGTATCTGTTGCTGTGTTAAATGTACCTACAGAGCTATCATTTATATTTAATTATTATTTATAATCACAAATGCAATGTTTTGAAAGCTGTAGCCATAAAACTCATATCAATAACTTTATTTTATTTTATTTTATTTTATTTATCAATAACTTTATTTTCTGGAAATCTGAAGAAAGCATGAATTCAAAAATTTTTATTTCTTACAAATATATGAAAATATATTAGAAATTTATTAAGCCTACCAAGAAATCTGAAACTTTTCCAAAAATATCTGTGAGTATCAAGGCACAATAATCCATTACCATAATCTTTTGATACCTTTAACTACACCAAAGCCCCTGCCCCTAGCCCCCAGCCAAGATTACTGATATTTCCCCATTTAGAAAATGAAAAGCATAATAGAAAAGAAATTTATTAGTAGAAAATAGACTACACATTCCCACATATTCCAAAAGTGAATGAATGAAACTGACCTGAAATTCAAAGACACTTATCTAGTAAGGAAGAGTTTGTTTTACAAGCAGATAGCAAATGGGCATTTTTATGTATTTGTGGGTTTTTAGAGGACGTATGGAGTTAATTGCTAATATTACTAGAGAAACATGCATATCATTCTCACATTCAACATCATCTAGAAGATAATAAATGTCAAAAGAAGCATATTTCTTTTAACCAAAATGATTACCTGATGCTGTTTTGAATTGTAAATGTATAAGGCCCGATCCTTCCCCACTGTGCTAGGTTTTCCTCTTGGGCAAGATCTAATGACTAAACAACCATTTGCTTATAGTGGAAAGAAAGTGCTGAATGTGTACATGCTGACTCAGCTGGGCAAGAGGTGGTAAGATTAATGGACACAAGCCTGTAGGGAAAAGCAGTCAGTGAGTGTTAAGGGCCTTGGTGGGAGAAGCATTCCCCCAGTGAAAGAAGGAACACACACTGCGTCCTTCCTTTCACCTCATGGCCAGACATCCTGTTGTATGTGCCTGATTCCCATGTGGTAGTCCTATTGGAAATTTATATCTCTATTCAGTAATGATTCAATTGAGCATCAGCTCATTACACATCTTATCATAAACTTTTATTGCTGTGATATTTTTAAAGGACGTCATTTTTATTTTCATTGCTAATGTGCATTCTACATAAAATATTTGGTTGTAACAAAGTATCAAACAAACTATATATAAAAGTAAAATGCACTCAAGTGCATGACTTTAACTGAAGCTTATACTACAAGATATAAAGCAAAATGAATAGTTATATAATGTTAAGGGCTAAGAACAGAATCAAAGAAAATTAATAATGTACCACTCATTTCATTTTGTTCTGTTATACTTCGCTTTGTATTTAACATTTGCATAATGTGAATGGAGGAACAAACTATATTTCATATTTTGACACACATTCAAATTTATTTGTAGTAAGAAAAACACATTTTCCATTTTATTTATGTTTTATTCATGATAGTTGATGTTAACACTTCCCATTAATGGACAGCTAGGGAATGACAGTATTAGAGTAGCAGTAAGTAATTTAAACAATGTTTAGCCAACAGATAATTTTGTCACTACAGTGGATGATCCAGGCTTTCCTTAACCCAATGTGTGGGTGTTAAAGGTAATAGTTTTGCAGGTACAAAATACAACTTGTCTATTGTGTAGTATGTGCTGTCTACTATGAACTAGCTGTTCTCTCTGGCCAATTGAGGAAAGTAATAACTAGATGAAAAATTAAGTGCAGAGTAGTGCTGCTATCAAAAGTGTGGAGCTATATAATTCAATGTGAAGCTTAATGTAGTTACGAACAAAGAATCGCCCCTCTCTATTTAAAAAAAAAGTGCAAATCCCTTTTGTATACCTGCTGCACTTTGTTTGTTCCTTTGTAAATTTTGTGTCTCATCAATTATATATATATATATATATATATGATTTAAAAAGAACAAGGCAGGAGACTTGATAAGTTGGTTTAATCTCTCTCAAAGTAATTAACATTTTGACCTTAAACAAATTAGTTAAGTTTCTCTTAACATTAGTTTCTTGCAACAATTTATAGTTTTGCTGAAGAGATAAATAAGAATTTTACTTATCAGAAAGCATAATGTGAAAACTATTTACAAAATACTTGAATCTCCGATGATCAATAATACAGCCAAGAAAAATTGTTTTAGTTAAAAACAAGTTACAAACAACAAGCATACTCTTATGGAGATGAGATGAATTCTAAAGTTATTTTATTTCTAACCACTTGCTTTTCTGGTCTACTTTTTTAAAAGATAAATTTTAGTTGTAAAGAAAAATAACAAGTGAATGTGTATTCTCTGCTGAAAAAAAATCTATACTCAAAATAAATACATATGTATAATAACTTGTAATACCTACAGGACCTCCTATTTTACAAGCTGGTTATAAAGTCTTTCTTCAGTATTATCTCAAAAGAAAAATACAAGAATGCAACAGTTGGGGTTTTGTGCTGTCATTTGGTGGAGTTATAGCTAAAGGTAATGTGACTGATTTGTCATCAGAACAGTGAATGGGAAGGTGGGAAAAATCCTTTTCACTAAATATTTTTACTTCTAATGCTTATTTTTAAAAATGTATGCATATGTGTATGTGGGCATGTATATTTAATATAGACAGTTGGATGAACTATATTTTTAATCATTTCTGCAAGAGTGCTTGTCTCAACCAAAAGCAGAGAAGATATAAATTTATTACATCTGGGAAAAGCTGAAAACTGTCCCTGTTGTTTAGTAAATAACCTGATGGAATAATAAATGTTGCTTTCATTTTTCATAATATCTTTAAGCCATTTGTCCTTCCTTTCTGTCCCCAACTCCCCCCAAAAAATTCAGTGCTAGCTCTTTTGAATATGTCTCCTGGTTAACACTTTAAACTTTAATATCTCTAAACCATTATGTTTTTTCTTGGCTCAGCAGGAAATCCTGCCTGTCATTAAATCAGTAACTTTTATGTTTATGACAAGCAAGAACTGTTAAATCCAGGATTATGTGTGGAATGAAACTTGTCTAATTAGCATCAGTCTACACATTGCCCAGTGCTGACAATAGCCTTTCATAGGCATTATTATTTTGATGTATGAGATGAATGCTACATGTAGAATATCTCTTCATTATTATTTTGTTTGCTTATCATAACTACTTCACAAGATTTTCTCTCCCTCCTTTTATTTTCTCCTCCCTGGATCTTTTAAATTACTTATAGCATCATGACTTATAGGCACCTTCCTCTTGGGATGGGGTCACAGGCAGTTCTAAGTTTGATTATGTTAACATCATTAGTTCATCAAGGTTCATACTATCCCATTTTATAATTCTAACTGTGCTTCAGGTCTGCCTCACAAATCCATAATCAACTCCCAAGATAGCAGAAATTAATAGTAAATTATACAATACAGGGAATATATTTACAGAGGTGAAACATTAAAAAATTCTTATTTTTAGTGAGCGTGGTGTATGCATAAATGTGTGCAGTTTGTGTGTGTGTGTGTGTGTGTGTGCACGCGCACATACATCCACAGTTCACAGAAAGATGTCAAACATCCTCCTCTATTGTTGTTCCACTTTAGTTCTCTGAGACAGAATATATCACTGAACTTGGACCTCCCTGTGTTTTTGTTAGAGACTGACCTGGGAACTCCTGCAATCCTCATGTCTCCAACTGCCTCAGCCCTGCAGTTACAAGAATACACAAGTGCAGCAGACAGCTTCAGCTTCACTGAGATGAACTTCCAGACCAGGCACAGTTATGGAGGAAGGGATATTTATTGAAGCTTACAGATCCAGGGGAAGTTCCATATTGGCAGAAACTGGCCTGCTTTCACAGGACTAAACACACACAGAGAAGCACAAGTCAAAAGCCAAAAGCCACACAGCACAGCACACTTCAGGAACTCCAGCTAGGCACACTTTTGAGATTGAAATCTCAAATCCACTACCACACCCAGTGACACTGCCTCTGGCCAGGTGGCTGCAGATGCAAACTACAAACTAATAAAAAAAACCCTGAATATATTGGGGGCCTTCTACTCAAACTACCACATCAAGCATGTCTGGCTTTTACTGTGGTTGCTGGGTATCAAAGTCAGTTCCTCAAACTTCCATAGCAAGTGTTCTTCCATGCTGAGCCATTTCTCCAGCCCTATTAACAACCATCTTAAAAATGCTATCTAAATTTAAATGTCACAAGAATATTTTCTGTTTGCTAATTTGTGAAAAGCTCACTCTCCTATTGAGAGAACCACAGATAATATATGCAGGATTGTATTATCACAAGAAGTTGAAACATGCATAGCAATGTAGCTCTCCTTTTACACTTGAAAGTGATGTATACTTTTTTTCTGATCTCAGATTATATTAATGTTTTTCACCAGCTACATAATGTTAAGATAACTGTGCAATGAAATGGCCTTACTTTTCATATCTTAAGAAAATAATTTTAAACTGATACATAGTAAAATAGATATTTTATTACACTAATTGCACTAGTAACTTTAAACAAATAAAACTGAGTGACATATCTCAGTAATTGGTATAGAAAATATGTTATATCCAGAATAATTTCTAATATAGTTCTTCATTTATCTTATTTGGCAATGCTTATTATATTTCATTTTGCATTCGCAGTCTTTTAGAAACTCTAATGAGGGATGGAGAGATGGCTCAGAAGTTAAGGTGGCAGCCTGTGAAACCTAAGGACTCCGTTTGACTCTCCAGATCCTACGTAAGCCAGACACATAACATGATGCAAAGCATGCAAGGTTGCACATGCCAATAAGGGATCACACGGGCCTAGAATTTGATTGCAGGGGCAGTAGGCCCTGGCATGCCAATTCTCTCTACCTCTCTCTTTCTCTTTTTCTCTCTCTTTCACTCTTACTGTCTCTCATAATAAAAGGCCAATCTTTTGGGCTTGCCTCAAAAAAAAATTCTAATGACATAATTTAATTTCAATTTACATCCAGTTTAGAGTCTAAAACACAAAACTGAGTCAAAAGAATATGGGTCAGATGAAAATAGAAGGGCTAGTTAGAAAGAAGAAGTGATCCAGTACAATGGGATGGGAGACAAAAGAAGGTAGTGTGAGAGGCTGATGATCAAAATATATTATGTACATGTGTGAAAAATGTTGATAATATTTTGAAAGGACATAAAAACCTTATATTTTATCAATAACTTAATGATAATAATCTTTAAAAAGTATTAAAAATTAAAATTTATGCCTAGATATTTAAACCCAAAACATAGGTCAATCTGTCAATGATTTGATTTATGTCATTGATCATCATCATTATGCAATTTATTGTAAACTATTTAAATTGAGGCATCTGTTTCTTTTTTTGTTGCCTTTCCAGTGAAACTTCTGGCTAGACAAGAGAAACCTAATAGTATTTAATGAGACAAAACATTATATATATATATATATATATATATATATATATATATATATATATATATATATATTCTTAATAAAGAGACATGAAATGTTTTAAATGCACAAAACTTCATTCAAAAGTTTATTTTAAGATAACTACCCTTAAGTGAATTTAGATTAAAACCCTTGGTGTAGCCTGAGAACAAAACTAATACTAGATTAAATACATAACAAATTTGGGAGGTATGGAGAAGAAAACCTTTCATCTTAACATTCACAGCTTTATCTATTGACAAAAGCTTTATTACAGCAATATTTTGCCTCTTTTTTTACATACTTGGTGACTTCTTGGATAGAATTACCAAAGCATACACTTTTGTTAAATCAACTTCTTAAAATATCCTTTATTACTGAAGAAGAAAGTAAATTTCAACAAACTGAAATGAGAGGAAGAAAGGGAAGATAGAGTGTCCTCACTCATTCCTTTAAAAAATAATGGCAAGAAATTCTCACAAGCCTGCCCTAAGTTAGGCCAAAGTATATTTTACAAAGCTAGTGATTTTTGATATTTGACATTTTTCTGGCAAATTTCTCACTCTTTGCTTGTCACATTTTATTTTACCTTCATATATGCCTGGCATTGAATGTTGTTTGAATCAGTTTTCAAACCTGGCCTTAAATTTTTTAATAATCATTGTTTGATTTTAAATCTCGTTCAAGTGGTTATTAGTCAGTTACATTTGTTCTTAAGTTAGCTGAAGTTAAGGACAATACATAAATCCTTGGGTTCAATTTCTACAAGACTAACAGTATAAAAAGAAATTAAGAAAATTGCAAGCCAACAAGAAGCTTACTAGATTGTCTAATAGAGAAATACAATATGGATTAAAAATGAATCCAAGTTTTTGTTACTAAATCTTGTATATGTATAGATTTCCATCATAATTGTTAATAATTATTCTTTGAGATCATGTTTCATGCAGTCTTATGAAAGCAAACCAAGCTCAGCTTAAATTGAGCTTTAAATCATTTAAGTATTTAATCATGTGCTTCAATGAATATTTTAAAAGTATATCTTTGTGATAAGGTCAAGATTGAAGTGTCAACTATATTATAATCATTAGTTGTAGCTTTGTGTTACAGTTTCTGTGGAATAAAACAAACAGATGAAGGTCATTTTGTAAGGACATTGAGTATATACTATTGAAAGATAAACTTTAAATATAAACTTTTTATTTTTTAGAAAAGAACCTAAATGTTCTCCTTTCAGACTGTCACTTCATGTTTAAACTATATTTAAAGCACATCATGATGTTTGGGATTTATGCAGTAGATCAAAGCACAGCTCTTTCAAAAATAAATCAACTAATTTCAGCATCAAATGTGCTTTTAGAATGGAGGTTAGGCCTCCAGTTTTAAGCTATCAACTAACACTTAAGTACTGTGTCTGTAATCAATACAGTAGAACACAATGCTAGATATGCTCTTGAAGTAGGAGATACATGTTTCAACCTTTCTTCTTTATGTAGAAACAGTATTAGCAGAGATAAAAATAAAAGTGAACCAATGTCTCATACATTTCATGATAAAGGTAAGTTAATACTGTGTGTTGATATCCAGTTTAGTTCTCTTTCTACCATTGTATTTTGTGTTTTGAGTAATAATATTTTCCAGGCATTACTGCAATAAAACAAAACAACTTTGTGAGTTTCTTGTACTGCAATTTGAATGGAGGAGTGAGATGGCAGTTAAAGTTAGATACATGAGTCAGACATGGGGGTGCACCACTTCAATCCCAGCACTCGGTAGGCAGAGGTAGAAGGATTGCTGTGAGTCCAAGGCCACCCTGAGACTTCATCGAGAATTCCAGGTCAGCCTGGGCTAGAGCAAGACCCTACACACACACACACACACAAAAGATACATAAGCCACTATTATCATATATATAAGATCTTGAACAAGTATTTAACTAAGTATGTAAATTTTTATGGAGGTGTTAAGTGGAACTGAGTTTCTTTTTCTCTTAACAGAGGAAAGTGATTTTTTATTGTATAGTTAGAATTTTACTGCTTCAAATATACTTCAAAATTTATTTTTTCTTATGTTCTCTTTTGCATGTGTAAACTTTCTAACTGATCTTAAATATGTGTGCTTTCAAGTGCTATGGAAACTGAATGCAATTACAAATAAAGTTTGCCTCAAAACTTAAAGAAGCTCAGAAGAGAAAAGGGAAGTAGTTATATTTGATCTTATGTACCAAGTGGTATTTTATAAGCTGAGATGAAAATTCTGTATTTAATCACAGAAAGACAATCTCTCTGTTAATGTGATGTGGCACATTTAGGAAAGGTGAACATATAAAAGTGTAATAATTGCAATGACTGATTACGGAGCAAATGAGAACAAATTGATCTCGAGATTAACACAAATACCATTGAATATTAACAATCTGGTTTTGTGAGTGCTGATGAATGAATGTTAACAGTACATGTTAAGTCACTTAGTTCATTTCCTAAGACACTTAATTTATGAGACATGAGAGATCTTGAGAGTTTATTGCTTAAAGGTGGAAAGAGATTTGGGAAATTAGGACTATGATAGGATATTAATCAAGACTAATACAAGAAGCATACAGTACAACAAAATGACATTGAAAGCCAATCTTGCATTAGGCCTGAAAAATGCAAACATTCTTAAAACAATAGCACATTATATCCAGCTGTGTTTTTAAAAACACTTAAAGCAAAAGCAATATTTTTTGAAAAAAAAGTTTAGAAAATAATGAAACATTACTTTTAAAACAAACTACCAAGACAACTAAAGTGTACTACTTAATTTATAATTCAATATTTAAAAGAGAAGTGCCTTGATAGAGACTAAAAAGTAAGTTTCTTTGCGTATTCCTGATGACTATAGAAGATGAATATTTTCTTAGATGCTCACTGGCCATTTGTATTTCTTCCTTTGCAAACTAAATGTTCAGTTTCCTGCCAGATTTTTTGACTGAGTTATTCTCTTTTATTGTTCCATTTTTTGAGTTCTTTGATATTAAGCCACTGTCAGACATATAGCTGGTGAAAATTTTCTCCCATTTTGTGTGTTGTCTATAATGTAGTTGATTGTTTGCTTAGCTGTACAACAGCTTCTTAGTTTTGTGAGATTCCATTCATTGAGTGTATGATTCCCTGGGCTACTAGGGACTTAGACAGAAAGTCTACACCTGTATCTTGGAGTGTTCTCCTTACTTTTTCCTCTAGTTGTTTCAAGTATTATATTGAGGGCATTGACCTATTTGTAGTTGAGTGTGTGTGTGTGTGTGTGTGTGTGTGTGTGTGTGTGGTGTAGGCTGAGAGAGGAGAGTCTAGTTTCATTCTTCTATATGTAATTATACAGTTTTACAGCACCATTTTGTACAGATGTGATCTTTGCTTCAGTGTGTGTTTGTGGCCTCTTTGTCAAAGACCAAGGGGTTTTTGTTTCTTAAACTTACTCTTAAATACTCCATTCTATTCCAGTGATTTATGTGACTGTTTTGTGCCATTACCACTCTTTAAAAGTAAAAACACAATTACTTTGTAGTATATCTTGAAATCAGGTATGGTGATACCACCAGCAGTGTCGGACTGACATGTACCTACTGGTGTATGCATGACCCCTCAATGGTTATTGGTACTCTTCCAAATTCATGAACATTTTTCCATGGACGACAGCAGAGGCTAAAAGGAATGAGACAGAAAACTGAAGATGAGAGGAAGGACTACCTTGAAAAAGAGGATAGGAGGTGGGTTAGTACGAGATGTTGCAGTCAGGTTTGCATTGTTGGCAGTAAACACTGGGCGAAGAGTAGCTTGTGAGATAAAAGTGTTTAGTTTGGCTTACAAACTTGAAGGGAAGCTTCATGATGATGGGGGGACATGATGGCATGAGCAGAGGATGAACATCATCTGCTGGCCAAAATCAAATGGAAAACAATAGGAGAGTGTGCCAAACAATGGCAAGAGGAAGCTGGTTATAACACTCATAAGCTTGCCCCCAAAAATACACTCTTTTCAGGAGTCTTCAATTCCCAAATTGCCATCAGAGGTGGCCTAGCATTCAGAACACCTAAGTTTATGGGAAACACCTGAATCAAACCACCACAGGAGGTTAATGGGTCAAGGACACAATCAAAATCCTGCATGTTCATACATTAAAGTTCCCAATTAAAAATCTTATTCATTTGAAAACCTTTATTTAAAAATATATTCTCTTCTTTATATAAAGCATTTATAAGAAACAGCAATTATTTTTAATAATAAAACTTTGCAATAAGGTAAAAATTTTATTAGTAGTACAATTTTAAAACACTGGATTAAATTTAAATTTTCAGTCTACATAAAAAGTGGAAAAAAAAAAAACTCATGTCTAAAGAACAAAAACAATGTGAACCATAGATCACCAAGCAGAATAGCAACAAAGATACAGAAGAATTTAAAATAGAAATTCTAGCTGGGCATGTTGGTGCACACCTTTAATCCCAGCACTCAGGAGGCAGAGGTAGGAGACTCACCATGAGTTCGAGGCCACCCTGAGACTCCATAGTTAATTCTAGGTCAGCCTGGGCTAGAGTAAGACCCTACCTCAAAAACAAAACAACAACAACAACAACAAAATAAATAAAATAGAAATTCTAAAGCTGGAATGTAATTAGAATAGAATACTTTATACATTCAATGGTAGATTTGAACTAGAAAGAGGAAAAGATCACTGAGTAAATTGTGACTAATAGAATGACCAGAAAGAAATGCAATGAATAAAATTTCATAGGTCAGATTCTCAATGAAAATTTGGATTTTAATAGTTTGTTGTGACCAAAGATATCATTTAGCTCATTTTACTTGGAAAGAATTGATCTTCTTGGATAAGTGGATTAATGTTTATCAGCCATTTTTTTTTTATTTTTTTACTACTATGACTTCTAAAATTATTCTTGGTTGTTGCCTACAAGACTGAAATAATTCTGCTAGGCATGGTGGCACACACCTTTTATCCCAGCAATCAGGAGGCAGAGGTAGGAGGATTGCTATGACTTTGAAGCCACCCTGAGACTGCATATTGCATTCCAGGTCAGCCAGAGCTAGAGCAAGAACCTACTTTGAAAAAGAAAAAAAATGAAATGATTCTACTTAAGGGGAATAATTATACTGTAAAAGAGAAGTTAAAACATTGTCACATAAAACTGGGAATATATGGTGCAAAAGAAAAGGTTTCCTTTACTAAAAGTACTAGAGAATCCTTTCAAGAAACAGACAGTATGTAACACAATAACTCAAAGCTGTAGAAGAAATGAAGAATAATATTATAGACAAATACATATTAAATGTAAAGGGTAAACTGATGTTTTTACTTAACACTTTTATTTCATTTCAAGACATACCTCTATATCTCAATTGACAGACACATGGTTTATATAAGTTTAACAGCACAAAGATTATAAAGTAATATATCAATCCATAAATAATTATTTTCCCAAACAACACTAGTAACATTATGTTATTCTGAATTAAATTGTTTTAAGTTAAAATGTTACTTGCAATACCCCAGAAGGCACAAATAATTCAAGTGAGATAAAAGAAGTAGGTAGAAAATTATATTTGTTACACAGATAACAAAATTTCCATCTCACACAAACATAAAAGTACTATATGAATACAGCAGAAAGTAAAAATACAGGAAAAGGCATAAGTGAAATGGTAATAATGTATTTATGCTTATTGTCAATGGACTAAATTTTTCCAAGAACAAGGACAATGATTGGCAGAGTGGATTAGAAATAAAACAAAACAAACCTGATTCAATTATAGACTAACTACAAAAGATCTCTCAAATTAGACTTAAAAACATATTAGGTTGAATCTAAAATTATAGAAAACTTCATAGCATGTAACTATAAAAATATAAATCTGAAGTGGTTATACTGATATCAAACAAAATATTTGAAAAACAAAGTAGTTACTAGAAAGAGCAAAGAACATTTACAATAACAGATCCACATAGTAGGAAGTTTTAAACAGTATGAGCCCATTTGCTTCTAAACACATTGGAATAAAATATGTAAGGCAAAAACTGTCAAGAATGAGAACAAATATAGTAACCGTTAGCAATAACCCACCTAAATATTGGGTGGTTTTAGTTAGAAAATTAATGTGAACCTAGGGAATTTGGTAACTGTGTACATAGTAGCCATCGGAACAACAAACCACACAACTGGACAGTGTACATATCCTCAAATGTATGTGAAACACTTATATAATGACCCACAAATTAGGTCACATGACAAGCTTCACCAAGTGTAAAATTTTACAATGAAGTTTACTGTGGTCCTTGACCACAAAGGAAGGAAATAAGAAATCACAAGAAGAATGGAATTTGAGAAACAGTTCTGTATAAATAAAACAACACAATTATAAATAACAAATATAGCAAAATTGAAAACACAAATATACTAGACTCTATTTTGGAATGAATTAAAATAAAATGCAGCATACCGAAATATGTTAGGTGACAGTACAGCAGTGTGAATTTAAAACTGGTGTTCCTTGAATAAAGACCTCAAGTGTATGACTTAGTCTTTCACTTTAAGAAACGGGAGGAGTATAACCTGAACACAATGTATGCACACGGAAGGGGAAAATATCATAGGAAAAACTGAATTAGAGAAAACAATGTGAAGTAGAAAACAATATAAATAATAATCAACACAAGCAGAACTGTATTATTTAAAAGATTCACAAAATGAGTTGTTTAGTTCTTGCCTAGAATAGATAAAGGCTTGCGTTTAAGCCCTAACACTGAAAGAACCATGTGTGATGGCTTAGACTTGTCATCACAGCACTCTTGTTGTAGAGGGAGGAAAATGAGAAGTTGAAGGCTTTCTATCTATTGGCTATATAGTGAGATCAAGGCCAGTCTAGGATACATGAAACCTATTATCAAAAAAAAAAAAAAAAAAAAAAAAAAAAAGCAAGCCTTCAACAAGCATGCAGGACATTGAGAATAAAGAAAGGGACATCATTCTCAACCTCTGAGAAAAAAAAATGATTATAAAGAAATACTATTTGTAATTACATGCCAGCACACTAGATGATGTAGCATACTGGGCAAAATTCAAGAAGACAGAAATTTCTGAATGAAAGAAAAGAATGAAGAGGAACAATTCATAGAGATATGATAATTTATATTGATTTTCAGCTTGACAGGGCCTAGAATCATCTACAAAACAAGCCTCTGGGCATGCCTACAAGGAGTTATATTGATTAGATTGATTGAGGTGGGAATATTTACTTTAATATTAGGCTGGGGTACTTGACTGGAATAAGGGATGGGAGAGCAATCTCAGCAGCAGCATTACCCACTCTGTTTGCCTGCAGTGGAATGAATGTGATCAGCTCCCTCACGCTTCTGCCTCCAGACCTTCCCTGATATGATGGACAATAACCTGGCTGTAATCCATAATAAATACTTCTTCCTCTAAACTGATTTTGTGAGATCTTTTGTCCCTACAGTGAATAAGATATCTAATGTAACCTATAACATAAAATAAATTAAGGCATCAATCAAAAAACTCTCTAAAAAGGATAGTCCAATGTCACAACTTCCTTGACCATGCCTACCAAACATTGCAGACATAGTAAGTACCTACCATTTATAAAATAACTCAAAAATAACCCAAAAGGACACTCTTATCCTTACAATCAGACTAGGTGAAAATACCACAAGAAAACCATCCATCTTTATCCCTTATGCTATTAGATTCACAGATCTGCAGCAAAACACTATCATGCTAAATTGAGCAACATATAAAAGTATAATGTATCAAAGGGTGATAACACCCAGAATGCAAAATTGATTCACAAATCTGTAAGTCAATGAATACATTTGTAAAACATGATGAAAGACACTCAAGAAAAGAAGTACTGCAAGTGAGCTTCTACAACTTGGTGAATTCAATCTCATGTACAAACTTACTGGGCTGGGAAAATGGCTCATTGGGCAAAATTCTTGCTCTCTAAGCATGAGGACCTAAGTTCAGATTCCAAGGACTCATGTAAATGCCAGGTATGGTGGTGTGTTACTGTATGCCCAGAGACAAGAAACACAGGGATCGCTGACCAGGCAGTAGAGTTGATTCAGCAAGCTCAAAGTTCATTGAGAGACTGCCTCATAGAACAAGGTGTTGAATGGTAGAAGAAGACATCACAAGTTGACCTCTGTCCACCACATGCATGTACACACACACACACACACACACACACACACACCAGTGCCCTGGACAATACCAGCACATAACACCCATAGTCATGCATACCATTCCTACATACGCATGCAAATAAAAAAAAAAAAAAGCAATAAAAAACAATAGCACAGCTAAAAAAAATGTGCTTCCAAAGAACGAAAAATGGAAAACTCTCTCCTGTCATCAGTAATGAAACAAGAATGCTTGCTCTGGACAAATTGTTTTCAATATTTTGCTGGATTTTTCAGAAAGCCATTTGGCAAGGAAAAGGAATAAGTATTCAGATTGGAAAGCAAGAAGTCAAATTATCCCTGTTCACAGATGATGTCATCATACATAAAGACCATTGTTAGGAAAGATCCTAAGGAATTGGTGGAAAAAGATGCAAAACTAAAAAAGTAAGTGGCTTTAGAAAGGTCACAGGACACAATTTCATTGTACACATAAATTGTACTCATATATACATACAACTATAAAGTAATTTCCTTTATGGTAATATCAAAAAGAAAAAAATGGTGTAAATCTGTCAGATAGCAAGTAAGATTTATATACTGAAAACTTTATCAATTGACAGAAACCCAGAGATAAGTATCTCTGATATAAATACCTAAAAATATGTAAATAAGTAGACTAGAATTTTCAGTACAGTTGAGATGGGGTACCCCCCTTAGTACCACATGGGCAGTGCTACTGACCCTGTGGCTTGGCACATACCCTAAGTTTAGTTGAGCTCTTAGCAGACATTAACAAGGAATGTTTATGGAACAGTGAGGGAGCTACCGCAGACCAATCAAACTTTTAGAAATAACAACTATGCCTCGTGCTTTGTTGTTTCAGATAAGAGAAAGCTTCAGAAATTAAAACAATGTAATAATAGTTATTTATCTACTTATGAAAGAAAGAGATATATATAGAGAGAAATAGGCAGGTAGAGAAAGAATGGGCATTCCAGGGGCTCTAGTTGCTGCAAATGAACCACAGATGCATGCACCCCCTTGTGCATCTAGCTCACATGGGTACTGGGCAATTGAACTGAAGACCTTTGGCTTTTCAGGCAAATGTCCTAATTGCCTAGAAATCTGTCCACCCCACTATGTAGTATTCTCAAAAGGATCTACGTAACTGTCATTGCAATACAACTGAGACCACATCATGGTAAATTTTTAAAATTTAGTTTATTGACTTGCATGTGTGTGTTTAAGGGTGGGCATGCATGCCACAGTGCACATGCAAACGTGATAGGTAAGCTGAATTGTCTGTGTTCCACCCTGGTTGAGACAGAGGATTTTGCCAATGCAAACCAACTGCCAGACTACAAACTTCAAGTTAACATGAACATAAATTTTGATTCTCTTGGCTTCACCTCCCATAAGTGTAGGACCATTGGAATCACAAATGCATGTGCCACTTTGTATCCAGTTGGATGCTGGGGAATTGAACCAAGGCTGGTAGGCATTATAAGCAAGTGCCTTTGACCACTGAGCTATCGCCCCAGTACCAGTAGTAAATTATTCTTAATAAAATGTACCAAGGAAATTGATCAAAGTGGAATAATATTTCCAAGTGAAGTCTTTGGACAAGTGCACACCAGCATGTATAAGAATGAATTCTTCTTCATACCATATATAAAAGTTCATTCTGAAGAAATAATATTCTACAAGAGCTGAAAATATAAACCTCTTATAAGAAAATATAAGCATAAATTTTCATTTTATTATATTATGAAATTATTTATTATAAATAATGATATAATCCCAACAATTATTAAAATATATCAATTGCACTTTTTCAAAAAAGTCTCTAGTGTATCTAAGAACATGTAGGAATGAAATGACAATTCAGAGTACTAAAAGAAATATTTGCAAATCAAGTATATGAGACACAAGTGTAATATAAGATAAATAACTTAGGCTGCAGGGATGGCTTAGCAGTTAAGGTGTTTGCCTGCAAAGCTAAAGGACGACCCAGGTTCAATTCCCCAGCATCCATGTTAACCAGATGCAAAAGGGTGCACACGCATCTTGAGTTCCTTTGCAGTGGCTGGAGGCTCTGGCACACTCATTCTCTCTCTCTCCTTCTTTCTCTGTAAAATAAATAAATAAATTAAAATAAAATATAAGAAAGATAAATAGCTCATAGTTTAATAATTAAAAGAAAATTAATTCAGTTTTTAATAAAAACAAATTCATAGCATTTATTGTCATACAGTAATAACACAAAGGTCATTCAAACAATATGAATAAATGTTCCAGAATCATATACCCAACTGAAGACCCTTTTAAAACCAAACTGTATGGTCTTCTTTTCTTATCACTTCTTTGATCATTTCTAGCTGGAAACACTTTGTAGCAGGGTAATATTACCGCCTTTCAAAATCATACAACTCTTTTGTTTTCTTGACTTTGTTTTAGAATCAATCTCTTCTGTATTATGTAATGTGAGGTTCATGTACTGTTCAATAATACAACCATTTATACACATATTTACTTGCTGATGGAGCCATACCTGGGTCTAAAATCTATTTTGCAAGCATTTGAAGATGACATTTATGGACAGAATGTTCACCCTCTGCTCATTTTGGTCGTGGCCACAGTACAACATGGCGGAATCTCACAAATGCCACACTGAATACCAACTAAAATCAATACAATTGTTAAATGAACAAATGCCATATCAGCTTGCACAAAAGTCCTTATTCTTTTGGGGAACATCCATTCAAGGCACCACAAATGGCTACAATTAAAAATAAAATAAAATAAATGTTTGCTGAATATGTGTAGCGATAGGCACTCATAGGTCACTGCTTGGAATTAACAATATTGCAGTTACCTTGCAAAAGCACTCCTTACTCAAGAAGCTCCTTTGAGATAACTTTACCTGGCAGGTGTGACTCCTAGGAGGGGTGAGCCTGAATAGGTCTCAGCTATTGTACCTCTTGTTTAGGAACTGGAAAGCAGACAGCATGATTTGATGACCATGCCACTCTCCAGTCTCAGCTCTGGGCCTTATTTACTGTAATGATCACATGTGAGGGAAGAACAAAATGTAAGATAACTAGGCTGAGAAGCACCTGTAGCCATAGACAATGGCCTGTGCACTAAAGATTTAACTCAGCAGAGCTGCATATTCAAAACTAAACATTTCCAAGAAAGGCCATCCTCAGGATCCACAGTTAGCAAACCTCTAAGAGTGAATATAAAACCCATGAAACATTTGTTTTGATAGGATTATTATTACGTATTCAAGACATTGAGATTTGGATAAGTTTGTTTTGATAATTTATGCTAGGCAAGGGATTCATGGTCCACCATGTCATACCGTTGACCACCTGAAGTCAGGATATGAAAGACACTGCATGTCTGTGTGGCTCAACTGAATAACAGTTCTGGTCACTAAGGCTAGTGATTATCCTTGGATTGCAAAATGCAAAATATCTCAAATTATTGCTTAGGGAGTTAAGCAAGCCCCTGGGTGGGCACACATGATCACTTGTCTTTGCTTCTCTTGGATTCTCTTTATGCTATTTATTCCTTAGTTGATTATTTGTTGTAGTTCACTATAATAAGCCATAATCATGAATATACAAGCTTTATCATCAAGTGTGGGAATGCCATTGGATATCCCTCACACATAGAAATTTCTAGAAGCTTTCATTTGTGACCGACTAGATGCGGATATGTGATAAAATCAATGTAGTTTTCCCCTCAGACAGGAGATACATACATACATACATACATACATACATACATACATACATACATATATATATATATATATATACTCTGAACTGTCATTTCATTCCTACATGTTCATATATATATATATATATATTTCAAATATATATATATATTTCGTGTCTTGTATATTTTCTCTGTCCTAAAATTTCACATATTAGTATCTAACCAAGAAAACCACACATGTCTAAGAGTATGTTTGTATTATTATGCATTTCACATTTAAAGAGCATCAAAACATTGATTTGTTATTGCTATACTAATTATTCAACAGTTCATAAGAATTTTTAAAAGAACAGGATATATCTTTGCATGTTGACCTAAGGAATGTAGAAAGTCGTTATTGGTAAATAGTAAGGAGGATTCAAAATATCTTCTACAGATGGTTTTAGGTCCCCTTGAGAAAGGACTTTTATACACTGACTGAATTCTATTTTTCAACTCTCAGCCTTGTCTAAAAGGAGTTGACACTATTTACCAGAATGATTTTGTTTCAGGAAAAGTACAATAACAAAACCCATTAGGCATTGCTATAAGCTTGTTCCTAACACACCAATTCTTGCACAGAAACAATGTCTCTGTGGTCAACTATTCAGAGAAGGCACTGAGGAGTTTGTGTGATCAGTTTTAGGTTATATGTAAATTACACATTAGACATATCATATGTAATACATATATACTTTCTAAGTGAAACCTAAAGGAGACTATACCAATAAATTTTAAATCTACCAGTATTTCTGATCCTATGTGTCAATCTTTATATCCTAATTAGTCAAATTATATTAAAACTACATGGAGTAAATTTTCACAGGTCTGTATTGGAAATTTCATGATATTTGAATTTTAAAATAAATTACCTATGATGCTCACTTCTATGAAGCCTTTGAAAACATTCTTTTGGTATTAGACATATGTAGATTGTAGAAGAGAGTATGAATGTTATGAACTCAGATACATTGCTATCCATTTTATATAGTTTTATATGTAAAGTTTATGTTACTGAGTGTAATATCACTGAAGATGCCACCTTTCAAGGTCAATGGGAAGAATCAGAGAGAAATCATCCTCTTTTCTTTGGCAAGAAGTCAATCAATTATAATCTTAAGTACAAATGACTGCTGATCATGTCCTAGCCTGTATTATTTAAATTTCCATTTTGAGCTATTCAATGAGTAGCAACCTGGTAAATATTTCACTAGGACAATTCTCTCATCAAATCCAAGCATAGGCTTGGGAGATGGCTTAGCAGTTAAAGTCTTTGCCTGGAAAGCCGAAGGACATAGGTTCAGTTCCCCAGAACCCATGCAAGCCACATGCAGAAGGTGGCACATGCATCTGAAGTTTGTTTGCAGAATCTGGAGGCCCAGGAATGCCCATTCTCTCTCAAATGAATAAAAAATAAATAAGTTTAAAAACATAAATTTAAACATTAAGATAAACTGTGTGTGTTTGTGTGTGTGTGTGTGTGTGTGTGTGTGTGTGTGTGTGTGTGTGTCTGTGTGTGTCTGTGTATGTATGTATGTAATGGTTTGAATCAGATGTTCTCCATGAACCCATGTGTTTTGAATAATTGGTCTCTGGATGGTGGCAATTTGGGAGGTGGAACCTTGCTGGAGGGCGTGTATTTTTTGGATGTAAGTCGTAGGGGTTTTAGAGTCAGATTCCCTTGCTCTCTTGTAGTTTCCTCTTTACTGTGGAGAGGTGATGTCTAGCCTCTGGTCATGCAGAACTTCCCCTGACTTCATGGGGCTTCCTCTCAGGCGTGACTTTTGGTCAGGTGCTCTGTCCCAGAAACACAAAGGTAACTACAATATGTTTATTCTCAAAGGACAAAATGATAAATTTACGCACTACATGGTAAGACAGGAAGTAGACTGACATTCCAATCAAGAAGCAGGATTGATGAACTTAATTTTCATCCTTATTTTAAGCTAAAAACCAAAAAACTGTCCCATTTGGTTATCACTTTCCTAATGGTATACTGAGAAAAACAATGGCTGTTTCTCTTTTTACTTGAGTACAGCTGTAAACAGGTCTACAAGTTCAGGACAAGACTGATTCCATGAACCCACCCACACTGTTTTATAAACATGCAGGATTTACATGTGTTATCACTCATTTGTTATACGGAGACCTACACTTTCACTGTACTCTGCTTGTCACTGTGCAGACCCTCTTTCAGCACAATGCCACATCTTGTATTTGGAAAGCAACAATATACTCTGATTTAAACAGGAAAATATAGCATCAAGCTAGAGTTTACTCTAATGAGATAGCTCAAATCAAAGACCCTTCTTCCCCAGCATCCTCTGGGGTACATGTGCAAATGTTAGTGCTCAGCACTGATTTGTGCAGGTATTGTTACTTCCAGGTCAGAGACAGCCTTCTGTGAGGACCAGCTGTAGGGCAGAACAAACACACCATAAACCAACCATGATAGAATTTCATACAGTCAACATTTCTGTAAGAAAAATGAATTTTGCCAGTGTATATAAATACAGTAAAAAAAATGCATCTCTTAGAATATATATATATATATATATATATATATATATATATATATATATATATATAAACTTGGGAAGTTACAAAAGCTTATTTCTAACTATAAAACCTTCTACTTCATTATGGTTACAACCTGAAGCACACAAGGACTTTTGGTGTTCCCTCTTTAGTATATTCTGGGAAAATAAAACCCTGCTACCATAAACTTATGTCCCATGACTGATGTGTTCCCCTGGGTAATCAGGATATCACTTAAGGTGCATATATTTCAAGCTCCCAAAAGTCATAGTCTAAATTTTTTCAAGTGCTTTTTGGATCTGAAATCTTCACATAAGAGTCCAGGGAATTTTATTTCTGGTAGGAATGAGCCAAGGTAGTAACCTCTACAATGTGTACAGAATAATAGAACTCACGTTCAGATCTGAAAAATACTCCTTGTTTTATGTACACATAAGAGAAACTTTATATATCAGAGTTTAAATATATCTGGAAGTTGAATTTTGTTTAGAAAAAAGTCATAAATACTGTATCCTGCACAGTGTTATTCAAGGATGACTGGAATCACTTAACATCTGTGATGTGAGATTAAAATGATATGTAGAGGCACACTATTACCCATGAAGAGTTTCATGTCTGGATAGCACTAACTCCTGATTTGACTGATTTGTGTCTGGCTTAATGCTACTTGAAAATAAAGGCTCAGCGCCTACATGCACATAGCTATGCCCCGTTAGCTCCATCAATCAGTTGTTTGCTTTCAGGCTAGCAAAAGTTCAGCAAGTCATTGAATTTATATTGGTTATTTCAACCATAAGATACCAAAAAATAAGGGATGTAGATAGAGCTGAGATAGCTCTCATATAGGATAGAAAACACTAAATATTTCTAGAAGACTCTATATATGGTATTCATTTATGTTCCTTGACTCTTCCTGTCACAATAATAATTATGCCCATTCTTGCATAATTGAGTAGCATGATTAGACAAATTAATTCTACTCTGTCTCCCAAAGAGCATTAATCTACTATATGCTATTGTCTGAGGATATACCGAAAATGTGACAATATTAACTTCACTGCAAAACATATTGGTATTCAGTTTATGATATGTTACTCTCAGTAAAATACATTGTTTAAAAACATTGAATTAAATAGCTTTGGACAAGTCTTAATGTCTCTTCTTGATTCAAAAATTTACTTCTGGGGCTAGACAGATGTATTAGCAGTTAAGGCGCTTATCTGAGAAGTCTAAGGATCCATGTTCTACTCTCTGGATCCCACTTAAGCCAGATGCACAAAGGTGAGGCAAGCGCAAGGTCACACATGCCTACTAGGTGGCACAAACGTCTGACCTTGGACCACAGTGGCTGAGGTCCTGGCTTCCCTATCTTTCTCTAAAAGTAAAAAAAAAAAAAAAAAAAATACTTCTGTCATTGGTCATGTTCCTCGGTGGAGGTTTCAATGCAGCATCTATATTGCATAGGTCAAGAAGGCTGAAAGAACCCGGAGAAGCAAAGAGAACTATTTAAGGACCGAAAGGGCTAGCAGGAAACAGGCAAGAAATATTTAGTGCAGTTTGTGGCAATAGGAATTACAAAGAGGTCACGTTAAGGTCAGAACTACTGGATAAATGTTGTTAGTCTGTAGGGAAGAATATTTGTGTGTATGGAGATGATCTCTACTCATGTCTGATGTCTTTCTGCTTCAGTTTTGTGTCAAATTTTGCATTGACATTTTGTGTTATTAACACAATTCTGTATACTACTGCATGTAAGTACCTAATGCAGTACCAAGAGACTTTACTTGAGGAGTGACCTGAAATCTTCTGACGCTGCCCATTCTGTGTTCCACACACTGGGTTGCAGCCAAGTGCCCCAGGAGAACCAGGCGACAGCAGCAGCCCCAGGTTTAATAGATGAGCAGGGAGGACTATTACCTGCTGATAGCTCTGGAAGGGACACAGCTAATCCCCTCTCTCTCTCTGCCATTCTGGAAAGGAAAATGGGATAAATTCTGGCTAAAACTTTATGGGTTTCTACTTTTGTTTCCTTCCTACAGATCCCCTGGGCTATCAGAACAATTGTTTCCTTTTCATGTTTAATATCAAACTGAGTTTTTGAGGAAATGGGCCAACACTAGAACAATGTAAGGAAAGTTATGCAAATTAGCATTTCACTCAAGTAAAATAAGTATCAAATTTCATATACCAGAAGGGTGAATGAGCAACTTTTAAATGATCAAAGAAACCTCACTCCCGACATGATCACTGGCTCACTTGTGTCCAGCAATGATTTCTAATCCAATGCTTTTGTGAGTTTTGCTAGACAGATATCCAGTGGAAAGCATTCTTGGGTCAAATAAATGTGAATTATATATAATACATAGAGGTGGTTTCAGAGCTGCAGTTTCCAAAGATTTTAACAAAATATAAGCCTTGAGATTCTCCAGTGGGAGGAAGGACATATGACAGATACTAAACTGAATGAGAACCCAGTCCTTCTTCCCAAGTAAAGAGTTTTATATAAACTCTGTTTCCCACTTCAGGAACCATTTTTGCTTCATTTAAATGTGCACAATACACATTTGTTGTGATGCATAGAAATAAGTCATCTCAACTCAAATTGATGTCATTGAGGCTAGTTGTCTCAGTACTAATCATGAAAAAGTTATTTATTACAGGTTGCACAGGGGATGGAATACAAGTTTAATTCTTTTTTTCACTTTGAGTTCTACCTTATGATGTAGATCAATTTACATCATAGGGAGTTCTCAATATGGCAAACATAAGCATAAATACATAAATTACCAACAATTGTTCAGATAATTGTTTTTAAACAGAACAATGAGTTGTGTCACATATTTGCTATGTTGTGGCAGAAATTGTGATGTTAAATAAAATTTAAAAAAATATCTACAAGGTTGCCAGAGAGCTCGGAAAATTTTTGTGTTCTCTGAAAACAGAAAAAAAAAAAAATAGGCAAACAGAATTTTGAAGTGGTATAGATAATTTTATGGTTACTCTTCTATTAATCACATTTCTAAACTCTCCATGGTTTATACTAAGTGAAGCAGTCAAAGATCCCTTTTGTTATTGTCCAACACAAACTTTTAATGTCTACATGAGTAAAATAACATGACATAAGTTTAGGTAAATGTTAGCCCTAGGAAACAATGTTCCTTTTTCAGGAAATGACAATGATAAAGCCATCTGAATCTTTTTTTTTTTTCTCTGAAATATAACTTAAACTGGCTTGAGAATTCATGTTATGCAGCGAAGAAACAAGGGCAAGAGATAGCCAATCTGTGAGTAGCTTTGAAATTACCTAATAATGTTCCAAAAATATCTGGGATATTAAAAGACAAAATTTTTTAAGAAGAATTCTGAAACTGAACAATAGGTCAGATGGGGACCCTGGGACTGAAAAACTGTATAAAACTCCAAAATTATGAGCAGCTGGTTCCATCAGATGCCTGTGGAAGTACAGTGCTCTGGTTCAAGAGTTTCGTTGTCATGCAATCAAAGGACGGAAACATTAAGGCTGCAGATGGAGAGTGGTGACACACTGTAATTTCATACAGACCCAGGAAGGTTTGGTGACATAAGAATTACTAGACCATGAGTCCTGGGGTCCATGAAATGGATTAAAGCTTTATTGCTCTTTGGAGTTCTGACAATGACAAATGTTCTCTCTGATGTTGGGATTATCTTGTCTAAACTTTTGTTTCCTTAGTTTCGGATTTCATCTTTCCTCAACCATCTTCTAAGATCACAAATAACTTCCGTTTTCTCATTGTTATTGGAAAGCATTTAGTAACACCCTCTTGCTTTATGCCTTCCTTTTGGTATTGTATCCACATATATGTCAGTTTTCAACTTCCAGTTTCCTGATAAGATTTGAATATTAGGCATATTCATGTGGTCAAATGATCCAACTCCAAACTATTATTCAAAAAGAATTAAAAAGCATAAACTAAGAGAATTTTATAAAAATAATTCAAGTGTAAGATATATTTATATAATAAATATCGTTAATTGCTGGCATTAATTGCCTGCAGATTCTCTTTTTTTTGGTTATTATTTATTTGTTTGAGAGTGACAGACAGAGAAAGAAGGAGAGAGAAAGAGAGAGAGAGGGGGGGAGAGAGAGAGAGAGGGAGAGAATGGGCACGCCAGGGCTTCCAGCCATTGCAAACGAACTCCAGATGCATGTGCCCCCTTGTGCATCTGGCTAACGTGGGTCCTGGGGAATCGAGCCTTGAACCGGGGTCCTTAGGCTTCACAGGCAAGCGCTTAACCGCTAAGCCATCTCTCCAGCCCAACTGCACATTCTCGACAGAAAAGTTCTGAGACTAATTAAAATCATGTCATAAATGATTTTATTTTTTACCATGACACTCACATGTACATACATAAAACACTTCATCAGTAAATTTCTTATTTAAGTTGAAAATGAATAATTTAAACTTTAAGAAAATAATTTTGCAAGCACATTAATTTTTGTTTATTGAAATGGAATTTAACTGATAGAAAACAAATGTTTTTTCTTTGACCCCAAACCTTATGGCATTTTCCCACCTTCCATCATTCAGTTCATTATTATCACTTGCTGTGAACATACTACCTCTAGTGAAATCAAGTAGTTGAAATCTTTAATATGACACATGAAATATAATATACTCATTCAGTAATGTTGAGTGCTGTTAACATTTTATTTTTAGTACTTATTTATTTATTCATTTTGGTTTTTCTACGTAGGGTCTCACTTTAGCCAGGCTGACCTGGAATTCACTATGCAGTTTCAGGGTGGCTCCAAACTAACCTCTGCCTCCTGTGTGCTTGGATTAAAAGTGTGAGTCACCATACCCTACTTATTGGCATATTTTTTATTTATTTATGTGAAAAAGAGAAACAGAAAAAGAGGCAGACAAAGAGCGTATGGGCATGCTAGGGCTTCCTACCATTGTAAACAAACCTCCAGATGCATGTGCCACTTAGTGCACCTTGCTTTATGTGGTACTGGGGAATTGAACCAATGTCATTAGGCTTTGCAAGCAATCACCTTTACCACTGAACCATATCTCCAGCCCCTTCATTGTTTTACTTATGCCATATAAAGAACTGTGTGAACATTTTGCATATGGAAACACAGTAAACTTTTATGTACTGATAAAAATTTCCAGAAAATTGGATTGAAATTTTGATCTAAAAGCATTACTTCCTAATAGAGTTTTTCAGACTACATTTGGATTAGTATCAGTTTCCTTTACTGTTTAAAAAAACTGAGTGATGAAATATTGATAGGTATAATTTAATTACATTCACTTGTCTGTTAGTTTTTCCTAGTCTACCAGAAAGAAAAATACCACCACTGTCTGAATAGCAATGAGAAGTTAAAGCAACTGGTGCAACAAATTGCCAAGAACTTCACTTTTGGGAAGGCAGAGTGTACACCAAAATAATTTCTTTTCATCAGGTGCAATGTGGATTTTTAACTATGAGACATACAATGCAATTTTTAAGAAGCTTAAATTATATAGGACTTTATTACATATTTTCCTGTAAATTTTGGTAATAAGCATAATATGAAGAGGAGTGAACAAACAACTATTGAAAAGATTGAGCAATGGTTTACAAATACTTGAAATTTCACTGGGCTCTGAGTGTTGTTTTGAATTTTAAAGTAATCATGGAAGTACCACAGAAAAAAAATACCTATCACAATCACTGAGCTCATAATGTTAAAATATGATATTCTGGAAAAATTAGCAGTGGTTCAGGGTGAGACAAACACTAAGTGGGACATGACCAGTGGAACTAGGCAAATGTTTGCTCTTTTATAAGGTTCTTTATCTATAAAATAAAAAAAGTAAGGTATAGGGTTGGTATCCATAAAGTTTTTATCCAAAGGATTATCTTTGACATTTAAAAATGTCACCTGAAATATAGTTTACATAGAGTGAATGAAGCTAAGAAATATAAAAAGGATAAAGTTGCAAACATCAATGATGTCTTTATAATAGGACAATCTATAGAGATAGAAAAGAGAACAGTGGATCTTTGGGATTGGGAGGTGGATAAAAGTAGTAAAAGAGGGGATGAGGGAAATTTCTGGGATAAGCAAAGTGCTGTGACAGTAGTCCTTGGTAAGTCTGACACAATTATAAAAATTTACCAAAAGTCAACAAATTATAAACTTAAATGAGTGAATTTATGATGTACAAATTGTACTCTAATAATGATACTTTGAAACAAGTTGTAGTCTAGACTTTTAGTTGCATTTTGAAAATATTTATCTCTATGTATTCCTTTTCTTCTTCTTCTTCTTTTTTTTTTTTTGCTCTGTTTCTGTGCAGCCCAGACTCTTGTGCATGCTAGATAAGCATTCTATCTCTGAGTAATATATTCCAAGCCCCAATGTTCATTATTCTTTGTCTACACTTTCCTCTCAGACTTTCAGTACCAACAAGAAATCTTTCTTTCCACACCAGAAATGGGAAATCCTGTTCCTTTCTGTATCTTTAGTTATATCAATGGGAAGTCAATGATATTCTGTTATTTATCATGAAGGCCAATATAACATGAGGAAGCCTTTCAAATTTAATTCACTAGTCAATATGATTTCACTGACATTCTTAAATATATTCATTTTTTTAAAAAAATATTTTTTATTTATTTGAAAGTTTGAGAGAAAGAGACAGACAGAAGAGATAAAGAGAGAGAGAGAGAGGAAGGAAGATGGAGGGAGAGAGAGGGAAATAATGGGCACTCCAGGGCCTCCAGCTGCCACAAAAGAACTCCAGATGCATGTGCTACCTCGTACATTTGTAGTACATGTGTCCTGAGGAATCAAACCTGTGCCCTTCAGTTTTGCAGACAAATGCTGTTACTACTAAGCAATCACTCCAGCTCTAAATATATCCATTTTCAAAACTGAATTTATCTGCAAGCAATAAATCCATTAAGTGACAATTTGCCCTTATTAAAAAAAAAACACAATTACTAGGAAAAATCTGTACAGTAGACTCCAATTACATACACTTTCTCATTATTTAAAGATTTTTTTTGTAACAAAGTTTATTTTGTCAACAATGAAGAAAGAGTTTCTTTTAGTCTTAAGTAAAATTAACAATATACAATTGGTTTAGTAATTGTGAACATTTTATATCTGTTTCATTATATTTGAGAACTTGTATGACATATAAATGTTTCATATGGTTTGTACACAAACTCAGTGGCCCAAGAACCTGAGTAACAGATAGCTGTGATGAGGCAATAATGTGAGCTAAGCACCACACTGAAAGTCATGTTGATTCTAATCAGCAAAGAGGAGCTTAACAACCAAGAATGCCCGCCATCGTGGTGCTGACCATATATTAGTGACTGGAATAATTCAGTGCTGTAAAAGACATACTTATGTATAAAATCTGATAAACATTATATATATGTATGTATGTATATACATATTTACACACACACACACACACACACACATATATATAATGAATAATTAAAGACTTTCAGCATAGAATTAACAGCACTTAAGGTTGCAAATTTTGAAGGACTATTGAAAGATTAGATAGATTCACTGAAAATAATTCTTAGTTAAATCTACCTGACTAAATTCTCACTCCTTTCTCATACAGTGAAAAGTATAAGGAAAAGTAACTTTGGGGTACTAAAACTTCATGCAAACAAAGAATAAGTGAAAAAGTAAATTGCCTTTAGTTTATACTTTCAGTCAATCTGTATATTTGGATTTAGAATATGTTAAGCCCTGCTTATCATTAGCAACTTATTCAATATGTAGTAACAGAATAAAGGCAGACAGGAAAGAACAAAGAAAAGCAGGAAAAAAAGAAAAGGCAGAGAGAAAACAAATGCTCCTCCATGTGGTAGTTTTTCTTTTCTTAACTTCTTTTCTTTTCTCATTTTTTTTTTAGATGAAAGCAGTGGAATCCCCACAAAAACCATGGACAGCCAACTCCATGATGCAAAACATGCTGTGAATTGTACCATTAAATGACGCAGCTTCCCTGAAGGCAAACATAGGGCTGAGACAGATGTCCTCAATCATGAAAGTTCATACAAAAACATGCTCCATATGGTTCAGGACACAAGATGTATGGTTCAACTAGCCCCAGAACGAGAGGAACACACATCTAGCAGTAAGAAGAGGAAACAATATGAGATCAGCCGCATGTTGATAATTGTGTTGATCCTAAAGCAGCCAGTGAGAGCAGAACAGCTCTGAATGGCTCATGTTGACACACAACAGACAGCTTTGCATTTTGAAGATACGTTTTGTAATCATATAAGTTTCGGTGGCTACAGATATGCAAAACTAATATGAAGAGAAGGCTTTTATCAAACTTCATCATTAGATACATATGTCCACAGTTTTTAGCGAGAGCTGAAAAAAATGTTAAAAATCTTTGTTTTGCAACTAAAAGACAAAATTGTGTCCAGTCCTTTAGCAAATTGTCTGTCTCACACACATGTCTGCATATGAAGTCAGTGTGCACTATCTGTGATATAAGACTAACTCTAAAGATCAGCCTAAAGTATTTAAATCTCCTTTCCATAATTTAATAGGTAGATTTCCACCATGGGTAAACAAATACAATCACAAAATGACATATGGCTTAAACTTCAAAATATTTTAATACATTTTTCTTCTCTAGGCTCCATATTGATTCAAGTGTCTGGCCAGCTTTTTTTTTCCATATTTTTATTTTATAGGATCAAATAATCCTTTCAATCAGAATACAGATTTACTGGCTGATTCAAGTCCTCTTCAGGCTTAACATTTTTTTTTTTCTATTAATTGTTAAAAGATATAAGAAACATTTTCACTCATTTCAGACTAAATTTAATAGTTTCTATGTCTCACATAGCAGGAAACCAAGCTTACAGAGCAGCAATTGATATTTTTCTTTTGAAATATTTCTATTCCATCAAATGTATGCAGCCTATAAACTAGAAATATATGACTTATAATTTAAAAGCAGGAAATGGAAACTAAACTTATTAAAGTTGGACCAAACATAATAGCTTTCATAGAAAATGAAAATATTCTATTTCACTGAAACAAGTTTACTATTTTCTATAACTTTTATTACCACAAACTTCAAATGTCAGAAAGTTATTTTATTCATGATGGGATTTAGGAGAAAGCATGAAGTGCATTTTTAGAAAACTGTTGGTCAGTTCCAAAAATATCATCATCAAAGTTGGCCAAATTTCTATAATTTGAGCTTCCCAAAGTTTACATATTGAAGGTATTTGGATCACAATTCAATTTTGATAATCATAAATCCTAAAACCAGAATCTAGGTTAGGTAATTAGGGAACAGAAACAGTATTATCTAGGTAGTTAAGCTAAGGAAAACATGTCAGCTATAGCATTGTATTTAACTTGCAAACTCTGTCAACTTGGTAGAGTTAATGTTATTCATATGGTAAAGAAACAATCCAACATTCAGCCAACACTAAGTCTGATTAAAAACAAAAACAAAAACAAAAACAAAAACAAAAACAAAAAATGAAAAACAAGCAAGCAACAACAACCAAAAATATCTGCTAAGCAAATCATGGTTCCTTTCCACTGTGGTACTGCTCAATAAACACAGAAGCCAGTCATGATAATGATATATGATATCTGATCATGTTATATGCATTTGCTTTCTATTTGAATCAGTTCTTTTAAGATCCTTTACAATTCAAATAAAAATAATTTTAGCCCCCTCTTCCGCAAAATTTCCCTGAGCCATGTTGGGTTCATTTTTGGTCTGCTTCAGTGATGAGGTGTTGGGGGCCTCTGAGGCTCTGGCTCTCTGATTTGGTAGGAGTTGATTTTTCTCTGTGTTGGTCTCTTTTCCCTTTGTGCTGGTATCCAGTTCATCAGGAAAACAACACCCTTGCTTGTTTCGCCGATTGTCCTTAGTTTCAGTTGGGCCCTTTTTGAAGTATGTTGGAGCAGCTCTCTCCTTAGGATCTACATCTATCTGAAAAAGAGAAGCAGATTCTCCAACGGAGAGTAAGTTAGCACCCAGAAAATTGAGATAACAATTACTTTTTTGATCGAGAGTTTGATAGGTGTAGACCCTCTTGTAGCCCATGATTGATGGTAGCTTGATATTGGAGAGTGGGCTTATGTTTGGGTATGGTTCTGACTTGTTTCCCAGCATGTCAGAGTCACATGTTGGGTCATGATATGCAGAGACATTTATTGCACCAATAACTGTGGGCTAACTCCACAATGCACGACCCATTTACATCAACAAGGAGGGTCCAATGGGAGGGGGTAGATCATGGATGAGCCTAAACAATGGTACCAAACTGCCTGTATTTGCTGAAAAGAAAACTAATAAATTAAATTAAAAAAATAATAATAATTTCAGCCTAATTTCAAAGAGGAGACCATTAGATGGCTAACAGTTGCCTGCAGCCCCTTTCAGAATATTAAGAAGAGAAAATATACTTAATGTGTGCAAGTTTATTTAATTGGGTGTAGGTTTTGGACACAGCAAATAGTTTTCATATCTGAAGTTTTTGGTGATTCTTAATTAAATGTTTCTCAGGCTTCAACTATACTTCAACATATATGCAAAATAGAATTCTTACCTCTTTTTTTTTTTTTTTTGGTTTTGTGAGGTAGGGTCTCATTCTGGTCCAGGCTGACCTGGAATTAACTCTGTAGTCTCAGGGTGACCTTGAACTCACAGTGATCCTCCTACCTCTGCCTCCCGAGTGCTGGTATTAAAGGCATGTGCCACCACGCCCAGCTCTTACCTCTTTTTCACTAAGATACCCAGTATCCATATGCAAATTTAACAGGAGTAGGTATTCAAAAACTCAAACAAACAAAATATCATTTTAATTGCTGTCAAATACATACATAGGTTTTGATTTGTTTTCATGATCGGTAATAACTCACTTACCTTCAGAGTAATATTTCTCCTCAGTAATATATAACAAATAAATAATGGATGTGAGCTTCTGTTACAACAGCAGACTCTGCTCTGTAGCAATGGGAAGATTATAGGTTTTATCTTTCCATAGAGAACACTACAGTTTTTAAAAGTCAATATTCTTAAGAGTGAATATTACATAAGGTAGCATGCTAAAACACAAAAGACATTTAAGAAATACCTGTGCTGGTTCTCATTTGGCATATGTAACAATACAATTATTTGTTCATCTCAACACAATAAGCCTGTTTATATTTTCAAGTTTTCCAAATGTAGATTGCAATTTCTTGACCAATTAATAAGAAAATTACTAAACATGGTGAAAAGCATATTGAAAACATCAAAAGTATACTTCTAAGACAGAAGCTTGAGGGTTTGAATTTGGATCAAAGGATAAAACACTTGCTTTGCAAGTGTGAGTACCTGAGTTTGAATCCCCACATTTCATGTAAAAGTAAGAAGCCATGGTGGGATTTTAAAATCCCAGAATTGATGTGTTAAAATGGAATTAAAGACAGGAAAATTTCCTGGGAGTTTATGGACCTGATAACCTGGTAAACAGTGGTGAACAATGACACCTTGCTTCAAATGTGATGGAAGGTAGGGAATAACTCTAAAAGTTGTCCTCTGACTTACATATGCAATCCCACACATGCACCTGCAGTCACACACTTGAACATCCACAGATATCTGCATATACAGACACCTGCGCGCACACACACACACACCAAAAAACAAGAAGTTCAAGTAAATAACCTACAGGAAGTCAAGGGCATAGAAATAACATTTGTAGGAAAGTGAAATAGAAAACAAATGGTATACTATCAGACTTTATCATAATTACTTGAAAAGTATGAGGGCTAATTACTTGTTGTCAACTTGACAGAATTTAAAGTCACCACAGAAATAAATCTCTGTTTGTGTCTGTGGTTTTTAGATTAGGTTATTTGAGGAGGGAGGACCCACCCTAATGTGTGGGTGGAAATACTCCCTGGGCTGGGTTACTGGACTGCATGGAAAGAAGAACACTGGCTGAGCAGGAGGCATTCATGGCGCTCTGTCTCCTCCCTGCTGCTGTGACCTGTGAGCCACCTTCTTGCCTCCTAACAAGGTGCTCACAACCCGGAAGAAAGTGACTCAATCAAGTAAATTTCTATATGCGTCAGTTAAAAAGCAGAAGTAGGAAGAATAGATACAAAACCAAGACCTAACTATATGTAATTAAAAAAATAGTAACATGGCCCAAATATTTTTATATAATGGCTTATACAACATAAATTTTAAAAAATCAGGGATAGCTACATTTGTCAGATAAAGCATATAGTAGTATAACAACTCTAAAATAAAGAGGGACAATTAATGGCATGCTACTTCAAAAACAAAAAAATCAGTCAGCCAAAAAGCCAGGTGTCCCTATATGTGCTTATGTCAAACAACAGATCTTGCCAATAAAGCAAAAATGATGCAGTGGTCACCTTCTCATTGTTGATGCAATCAGAAGCAGCGTAAAAGACTCATTTCTATTTTACAGTTTTGCCAGGCAATTTCATAACAAGGAAAACATGGTAGGAGCAGACAGCCCCTCTTAACATAGGAAGAAAATAGAGAACTAAACCACCACAAGGTCTGCCCTCACCAACACTCTGCCTTCCAGCAAGGCTCCCCCCACCCCACAGACTCCACAAATTTTCCAAAGGGTGCTACCATGTGGGAGTTAGAGTATTTCAGTCCATGAAGCTATGGGTGACATCTCACATGCAAACCACAAATGGATAGAGCTAAAGAAATAAATACAAAAATATGTAAGTATAGTTGGGGTTTCAAAACTTAACTCTTAATAACATAAAGAAGTAGAAGAAAAGTAAACATGGATGAGAGAATTGAAAAATGGTATCAACCTAGATCCAATAGTCATTTATAATACAACCAACTTAATGACAGGACAGTGCACAATTTATTTAAGTGTTTATAGAATATCCACTACAATATAACATATATTAAATCATAGACAAATTTAAAAGATTTGAAACTGCACAGGAAATATTCTTGAATCACTATCTAATTAAACTAGAAATCATGACTGAAATACTATCAGAAAGTCACTAAAAATTTTGAAATGAAACAGAATATATGATCAGTAAATAAAACAAGAGTTTAAAAGGAAACAAAATGAACACTAAAGTGAATGAAAATTAAAGCAAAGCACCATTGACTCAATATGTATCTCTTAATGATTTTAAGGCAGTGAAGAGAGAACATTAGGTAGCCAGATACTCATTAGAAGGCTAGAAGGCTTTAGAAGATGGACTCCTCCCTCATGGTCAGCTTTGCCTCTTCTCAAGATAGAAAATACCATGTAGAATTGAGGCGATTGAAGGTATCAGAGCTTTGTTGAAGTTCATGAAGTGAAGAATAGAATAGAATCTGAGTTGTACCTCTGGCCCTCGATAAAGATCAAATATTCTAAGCTAAATAAAATGGACTCTTAAGTACTACGGTCGCTTCCTTTAACAGTCACTGCATCTAAGCCTGTCACTCATCCAGGAACCAAGAGAACATCTTGTACAAAAAGTAACTCACTTGAAGACAACAGAAACTGGAGGAATAATTTTCCTATTAATGAGAGCATATACCCACAGAAGGCCCTCCCTCGATTGAGTTGTTTGCACATCCTTATTGCTAAGTCCATTTTCTGAGTCCTGACTCAAAAAATAGAACCGCTTTTTCCCTTTTCTATTTCTTTGCATATCTGGAAAAATCCTGAGCATGGTTGCCCTGACACTCTGGACTTGCTCAATAAATCTCAGTAGATATCATTTGCTTTTCTTATACACACAAACACAAATTTTAGTATCAAAAACCAGAATTTTGAGCTGGGTGTGGTGATGCACGCCTTTAATTCCAGCACTTCTAGAGGTAGGAGGATCACCGTGAGTTTGAGGCCATCCTGAGACTACATAGTGAATTCTAGGTCAGCCTGGGCCACAGTGAGACACTAACTCAAAAACCAAAATAAATAAACCAGAATTTGGGGGGAGTGAATGAATGTTCTTTACTCCTGTTATTACCAATGAAGCAAGTTGTATTTTCTTCATATCTCAGAAACATGAACATTAATTATAAATTATCTGAATTAACCATTCAAAGCCACTTTGGAAGTGAGTAACTTTGGGAACCAGAGGGCCTTTCTTTGCAGCAAGTGGAAGGTTTGCTTACCTACAGTTAGGCAGGTTTGCCTTCATTTCTTTCTCAAATATCAAGGCCCTAGAAATTGGGTTTTCTTTTCTTTATACAATCCATTCCATATGTGGGCATGACTTGGCTCTCTTTCCTAGCTGCATAAACTGGGAAACCAGAGCATTCAAATAATGATTCTCTTGCTACTGCTATTGTAACGACTGCCAAACTGGGTTTGTTTCTAACCCCAAACCATCTTGTATTCTACCAGGAATATGGCTGTGTGTCAGGGGAACTTGATGATTTGGGGGAAAAAAAAAAAAAAGGTAAAATCTCAGATTCATCACCATGCTTGATATTTCTCTTTCTTTTCCCCTCCTGTCCAGCACACTATATCCAAGGAAAACCAAATACAGTGTTGTGAGTAATCTCAATCAAATAAAAACATATAAAGAAGTGTCCCAGTTAGTCACCTATGTCCACACATAACAGCTGACCCTAGCAAACAAATATACCAATGATTGAAACACTTGATGGCTTTAATCCCAGGCTCCCCCTTTTTTTTTTTTTCCTTGAGGGTCAAGCAACATGGACTAGAGACAAATTTTCCATAAAGAAATACTTAACCCAAAGAAAGTATGAGGAATAAGTAGAATATATCATGTAAAGTCATGAAGGTATGCAGCACAAACACAGTAATTGAATAATTCACTAAAAAAAAAAAAAAACAAAAGAACCAATATTCTAATATTTCTTGATCACTTTCCTGCACAGTGGGTCTTGGAAAGAAAATAGTTCTTATATTTTTTTAGTCTTAATCTTATTTATGGTTTAAGTATTAATGATTAGCATTCCACTTACTTTTCACCCTCCACTGCATGAAAAGATAATATAGATAATAGTATATCTTTGGTTATCCATTGCAGTCATACTTTAAAAATGTGTAACATTCAATCAACTCTAAGGTTATTATATAACCCAGACCTCAAAGTAGCCTATGTATAACATGATAGAAGGAAACATGAGCTGAATAAAATTCAAGTCTATCTATGCCATATTAGTTGAAAAAGGTCATATAACTCATTATTTTTTCCAGTAGCGCATTTATCAAATACTAATCAAGCCCTATGTCTTACTAATATTAGGAATTTGATAAATGGAGACTAAAGTTGTAATAATAACACGCCAGAGCCTCCCATTCTCAAGCAATACTGCAAACAACTAATTAAAGTAAATAATTCTTATTTATAAGATATCTTTGACAATTCGTCAGATCAAAACTTAAACTTTTTTGATTCTATATGCACATAATATTTCAAGTATTAAAACTTGTCTATTAATTAACCTAAACTGTTACTGTAATTTGAATTCAGAACTCTACTTACCAGAGTATGATACAATCAGAAAGATGAAACATATTGAGTATTAAGGGCTTTTGAGCCAAATATAGCAAAAGACATTGGGAAATTGAATATTTTTTTTCTGTAGGAACATATCAAAATAAATTTTGACTAGCATATTTTTCAATCTTTTTGTTGCAGAATTGCTGATATGAAATATACATTTGTGATATGAAGCATACCTGTGGCAGTTAAATTCAGATAGTGTTATCTATAACAATTTGTATTGGCTTCCTCCCAAGGCTTTTTCTTTTCTATAGATGAAAATAAATGGGAACCATATGAGAGTCAATAAGTTCCTGATAATACATGGCATTCTGTGTTCTTTTAGTCTTGACTTTAGCAAACATTCCGGGGTTGTGTCTTCCATCATTGACAGTGATGGGCTGCAAAAATGTAAGGGGTTTTTCTGTGGCTTTAGATAAGAATCCAGAACTTAACAGGATTCCATAAATCATTAGTATAGAAAACTGTCAGAAAATAACACAAAAGTCCTACTTTTTCTTTGTGGAATTTGGTATTTTCAAATTAGATTATTTGTTGAATGTTCAAGAGAGCATGCTGGCTTGAAAGGTTCACCATGTGTCAGACAAATCTCACACTAGTGAAATGGAGTTCACAGAAATGAATTCAAGGGTAATGGTTCCTTCCTCTATCATGACAGCAGGAATCAAAGAATTCTGCAGGAACAAGTTAGTAGCAGAGTTACTGAGTAATGTCAAATACACTGAATCTTGGCAAAACAGAGACTTCCCAAAACCTTAACTCCATGCCATTATTGTCCTTCAGATTCTGTTATTAGCTGCACTACACTGACAGTCAATATACTGTAGCAATTCAAAACCAAAGTTCTTGACCTGAATTTGACTTCTATTCTATTTGCTAGCTACATGCTCACTGAGCTCATGGGATCAACCACTCTGAGCCTCAACCTATAAAGTAGATAACAATATACTTATATCAAAGAGTGATTTGGAGAATTAAATAATACAGAAATAAACCAATAATAAATAAGGGATCTTGTATATACATAAGACTCAATTTTCATTAGTTGTAATTATTTAAAATAATTAATATTTATTGGGAGAGAGTGCTCAGTGGCTAAAATTCTGGCCTGCAAAGCTTAGTAATCCTGGTTTGGATCCCCAGTACCCATGTAAAGTGGAACACACAAAGTGATGCATGCATCTGGAGTTCAATTGCAGTGGCTAGAAGCCCTGGCACACCTACTCTCATTCTCTTTCCTTGCAAATAAATAAATAAAAATATTAAAAATTAAAATAGTTAGCATTGTATACATACATATATATACATGTGCATATATACAATATACATTATGAAACAGATTGTTCTATTCTTATTTATTATGATTATTACTCCTTTTGTCTCTTTCTATTTAAGTAGAACATTTTCTTTCTTCTAAGACAAAAGATGATAGCCCACCTATGAAGAAAATGACTCAATTATGACTCTTTTCTGTTAACTTATAAGTGAGTTTTCCCAGAGAATTTCAGGGTGAAGACTTCTATAAACTCCCCAAATCTTCACTTTATGGTGTGTTTAAGTATACTACTTATTTTCTCAAATGGTGTCTAAATTGTCTGAGTGAATAGAATGTGCATCCCAGATGCCCCATAAGAGGGGCGGATCTCAGTAGGCAAGTTGATGTTATTTGTACACAGTAAGAGAGCATAAAGGATCAGAAAAGCTTTGGCATTTTCCTTGTTAAATTTTTATAGCTAAGCTCTGGTTCAAGGATCTACTTAAACGACTTAACTGCACTAAGAAAAATGGGAGCACTGAGACCAATGAAATCAGTCCACAAAATTCTATGAAAATGAACCAGTTCCAATAGAGTTCAGCACAGTCAATGATCCAAAATATGTAAGTAGAGCATTAACTATTTTTATTGACCTGAAGGAAATTGACAGTTTTCTCTATAGGGAAAAAAAATCATCCTTTATTACATTATCAAATTTTTTATAATATAGCAATTCAATTCAGAATTACTTGTATGCTTGTTATATGTCTTGCACATTCCAATGAGCAGTGTAATCACAGTGGGTTCCAAGGCACAATTTCTGTTCAAGGTGCCCTGAGCTTTGATTGGTGACAGGAGATAAAACAAACATATACTTTCAGTACAAGATGGTAAGTGTTGTGACAATGTAAAGCCCGATATGCTACTGCCATACAAAAGAAATTTGGTGTTGGGAATATGAGGCCTGAAGAGTGAATACATACTAAGAGATTCTAAACAGGCATTGAGGAAATGGCTGAGCAGGTAAGAATGCTTGCCATACATACATGAAGGCCTGAGCAGGCCTGACTTGCTCTGAGTTTGCTAACCATCACCCACATGAAAAGGTGGTCATGGTGCTAAAAGCATGTAATGCCAATCCTTCAGAAGGTCAGAGACCAGGGCATTGCTGGAGTTTAATGGTCAGATGGTCTGATCCAAAAAAAGTAGCTCCAGGGTCAGCGAGAGACTCTGTGTCAAGAAATAAAGTGTAAAAGTTATTGGAGTAGACACCTGACATTATTCTCTTGCTTCCACCATAGTGTATACCACAGCACACATCTGTACACATACAGATATTAACTTACACATACACACACCACACTACACAGTCTGCACACATATATGCACAGCAAGCAAAAAAGGGGGAATTCTAAACACAGGAACACAGGCTCTAATTAAATAAAATGAACCGTGCCCTATGCTAAGAAGTGCACATGATTTGATAGAGTTGTGTAGAATGTCAGAACTGTCTAATACATGGGAATGCAAAGTTCACAAATACTAGCTACCTTCAACAAATTTATATATTGTACTCATTAATAGTCTGGGTGTCATGCTTCAAACGTATGGCTAATTCTCACAAAAATTCACATTAGGAATTCTTGAGGAGCAGCAACACACATGAGATTAGCGGTGTCTTGTACCTGACTTGTTTTTGGAGGAAGGAAAGGTGCTTTTATAAGTCACCAAAGTCTTTACTCGTGTCATGTGTTTATATAACTTGCCAGGCTCCTGAGGCATTTTGGGGTTGTGAACCTCCTGAGGAGCAACTGCAAAATTAAATCTGCTTTAGTATGCTAGTCTGGTTGCATATTGAAGAATGTATGAGAGTTATCAGGATTGGAGTCAGGTATAGTTTAAGAGTTTCTTTCACTAATCCAGGCAAGTTAAGAAGGCCTGGCAGATGTGACGTGATCACGGGTCTTAATGAAAAAGGGTGGAAGTGAGCTCAGGTGATCTGTGGTCACTGAAGTGGAGATTGAGAGGAGAGTGAATTATAACATGAGTTTCCAGGTCAGCCAGCTTAACAGTTGTTGCTATTTAATATCTTTAACAGTCAGACACAAAGAAAGACAGATTTGCATGCACATGTTTTGTGGATATGCTCATGAATTGTGGGACAGGATATGAGGGGATGTACAGCAGTTTCAGATTACAGTGTGTTCTGAAACCTGTGACTTGATACTTTCCAAAATTTACATGTTAAAATTTAAATTTCATTGTGGTTGTACTAAGAGGGGAGATATTTTAGGAAGTGATAAAGCCATGATCTTTCTGCTTTATAAAAGTTCTGGAGAGGTAACCACGTTGAATGCTGTTCTTCCTTCCTCCATGCTAGAATACAGCTTCCAGTCTTCTGCCTCTGGATTGTCTTCACCTGACTCCAGATGATGAGGCCTTGACCATGGATTTCTCAGTCTCCATAAGTGTTAGAAATAAATGCTATTGTTTGTAAATGTCCACGTCTATTGCACTTTACTATATAACAGAATAAAAGAACTAATGCACCTATGAAGGAAGACAGTGAAGAAAGGATACTTGGGTGGGAAGGAACTCAGGCTACAGTCCAGGTCTGAGAATATCTCAACCACACAGTTTAGAAAAGTGCTGAAGATTTCTCTCTCTCTCTCTCTTTTTTTTTTTTTATTAAGTGCAAACTTTGTATGAGCACATCATTTGTTAATATCATCATTCTCCTCTTCCCTGTCTCCATTCCACTGAGGGCCCTGCTCAGTGGGATTCCTGGTATTCACCATGGTATTATGTGTTATGAGTTGTGATAGTAGCAATTAGTCATTGTGATAGAAAGGTAGTGCCTCTGAATATTTTCTGTTACCCTGTAGCTCTTACAAGCTTTCTAGCTCCTCTACAAATTTACAATGTGAGAAGAAATTGTCTCAAATAGGTGTTCCCATGTACTGAATCATTGACAAGGATCAACTGAGCTGGACAATGGACAGGCAGAAACTATAACCTGTAGTTTTGAATGTAAAATAGCTTAGAGTTGTGGTTGCTTGATATATTGTGAATGAAAGAAAGGTTCTATTCTGAAATATCTGGCAGTATATGGGTGAACTAGATTCTAAATTCAAGTTTACTTGGCCATTCTGAGGTTAGAGTCCCTCTTATATTCATAGTGATTAGTATTGGTTCACAAAATTATAGCAGATAATTTAATGAATAATTTGTAAGTGCCACATGCCTGTAATCCCAAAACCAGGGAGACTGAGACAGAAGGGATTGCAAGTTTGAGATCAAACTGGGTACATAGAAAGACCCATTCACATATATACCCATACACATGGAGAGGTAGAGATAGATGATTGACAAATCTATGATGATGGTGAAGATGGATAGATAGATAGATAGATAGATAGACAGACACACACAGATAGAGATAAGTAGATAGAGAAAAATAAACTATTTGGCTCATTTAGTTATGTTTAATTAGCTGATCTGTTTCAATTTACCTTCTACTCCACTCAATATGATGCAATATTTCTTCAAGTCAAACTGGCATCTTACCTGTTTTGTCACATCTTCATAATTACTTCTATCTCTGTGTGATTTTTGATTACTTAGTTTAATATGGCTACATTTTGAGCTAGCAAATTTTATGTACATTATTTTAATAATATTATTCCTTTGTCCCAAATATCATTTATATATTAGCATGAAGCTTGTAATGACAGTTGCTTTTAAATTTTTTGATTAGCTTTGAGTGCCTTGAATTATTTTAAACCAATATTATTCCTTTTGGACATGAACCACCCTTTCTAATTTTCTTGGATAATCAAGCTTCTGTATCTCCACGTTACTATCTCCAAGGACAAACATGGGACTATACTTGCCCATCTCAGTAATGTATTGACTTTCCCAAAGAGACTCAGAGAGTGCTTGACACCAAGACAAAATGTCAAAGTCTCTGCACAGATAGTTAAGGTACAATAGAGCTATTTCTTAGGAAGTATTTTATCAGATTATATCAATTGAAATGGTACTTTCTATATTTTCAAAATTACAGTTTCAAATTAAACCAACTGGAAGGAAATGAGGCAGGGTAGTAGAAGATACATGACAAGGTCATAGGCAAGATGACATGGCTTGAACTGTGTCTTCACGTATGCCTGGTCTCTCAGCTGGGGAGATTGTAATATGATGTAGTGGTTTGATTATAAAATTTCCCTCAAATATTTGCGATTAAGCGTCAGATTTAGTCCCCAGCTGTTGGAGTCTTTGGGAGGTGGAGACTTGCTGGAGGAGGGTTGATGCTGGGTTTGGGCCTTGGGATTTTAAAAGTCATCCCTGCTTGTCAGTGCCAGCTTGCTCAACTCTTCCTCCATGATTCTTGATATACGATGGAGTGATCCAGCTTCCTGATTCTGTCATGTTTTCCCCACCATGATGAAATATTCTCTCAAAACTGTAAGCCATGGCTGGAGAGATTGCCTAGTGGTTAAGCACTTGCCTGTGAAGCCTAAGGACCCCGGTTCGAGGCTCGGTCCCCCAGGTCCCACGTTATCCAGATGCACAAGGGGGCCCACGCTTCTGGAGTTCGTTTGCAGTGGCTCGAGGCCCTGGCACACACATTCTTTCTCTCTCTCTATCTCTCTGCCTCTTTCTCTGTTGCTCTCAAATAAATGAATAAAAATAAACAAAAAAAATTAAAAAAAAAAACCCTGTTAACCAAAGTAATCCCTTTCCTTCAAGAAGTTTCTTCTGTTTGGGTGGTTTGTCCCAGCAATGAATAACTAACTGCTACTAATTGGCTCAGATATTTACTTTTCTGCTGAAGTTAATTATTCTTTGAAACACATAACCAAAATAGAACTAATACAGTTCTTCCTTACTAGTAATCTCATATTTACTCTTATCTTGGTAGCTTATTGATCATAAGATAGGGACAAGTAGTAGATGATGTTATAGTAATAGAGGGAGGAAACAGAAGAAACAAGAAGCATATTCTTAGGGACCTTTATAACATTCATGATAGTCCTATTTAAATGTGTACATATTTTGTATTTAAATAAGACTTCAAGGACCACATCTGTATTCCAATCTGTAAAAATATTTTCATTATGTTTATTATAAAAATATAAATGTTCCCACTAGAAATAACTTTACATTAGTAAGAGGCCATCTACATTGTGCAACACAAACTAAATGAGCAATGTTTTGAAACAAAAAAAAACAAGTTTAAAGTGAACACATATTTCTAATCATATCATATTTATACATGGCTTGATAGATAGTACAGCATAAACTGTGTATGTTACCAGAAATAAATAATGCGTATAAATCAAATTTAAGATACAAATCAGATAATATGGTACATAGCTTTTGTGAAGGAGTTTTAGCTTCATGTTTATGGAAAGTCAATGTAGTTCCCATACAAAGAGATGGCCATAAGCATTCTAGTACCTCTACTCCACAGTCCGGAATCATACACTGTTATGTTTACATATGTACAGGGTAGGGATAATGTAAAGCAAATCCTTAAGTGGTCAGGGAGAAAAATACAGAAGAATAGAGAGCAATATACGGTGTATACAACCTCTACTTACAAACAAAAAACACAGCCAAAATGAATGCAATCAATTAAACAATTTTCAATATTTATCCATTTTTGAAATTGATGTTGTATTTTTTTTTTACTATGCCTGGAATATTGCTTATGAAGGTTAATGCTATTCTGAGAAAACTGTTGCAGAAACTAGATACAAATCTCAATCTTAATTTCCCAAGATGCAAAATACTTTATTAGAAGATTTTTCTAGCTGTTTTTATAAGACTTAAGTAAATTTTATGATTAGTTTCATCATCCCATATGCTTTTAAAAAGTCTGTGCTCATGTGTCCAACATAAAATTCTAGTAGCGTGATTTGACTATAGGAAGCATTTTCAAAGTGGGAAAACAATCTCACATCTGAAAGAACACAACTAAGCCCTATTGTACTAAGCCTACAACAGATTAGCACTTGTGAGCTTTGATCTATCATTGGAAGTTCTATTTCTCTAGTGTCCATTTTGCATACAAACATAAATGTTGCAGCATTGTTTCAACCATCCTACTCTTATGGCATATGCATTTCTGGTACCTATGTCACAATGGCATCAGGGTAAAAGAGTGCTTAAAATGTTGATTCAGAGTATACTACTAGCTAGATTTCTTCCTGGTGCATCCTTTCTAGTATTATTGAACGTGCTCATAGTGGGCATTTATGGAATAGCAAGCTTGAATCCCTGCAATGAGACATCTCTCCAATGCTTGCACACTTTGATGTATTCAGTAGGTGAATTGCTATTTCAAAAGTGAATGCAAAGTTCAAGGCTTTTATTATACACCTAAATCACTATAGGTGCATTGAAGTGGAAGACTGGAAGATAATTACAGATGATATTGTTGATCATAATGTTTAGTTTACTTAAACTCAGTGACACAGATGAATAGTTTGTTATCATCATTCTCTAAAATTAGTCTGGCCAGTTCAAGCAATGATACTAAGTGACTTTCAAGGTCCGTACAGTTTTGACTCATGCCTTGGTCTACAGCTGTTGTCAGTTGATGTAACAATTCAAACAACATTTCAGTCCTTTCCAGTGTAGCTATTCTCAGGAGCTCTAACACTGCTCTTCAGGAGTGGAGGCAGTTAATAGCCTCTTAGCACCAGAGTAGGAAAGGCATAACATCTGGGTAAACATCTATTACATACAAGCCAGTGCATTATATATATTAAGTCAAGGGCATGTGGGTTCTTATCAATGGACAGACAAAAATTAATGGGATTATTCAAAGTATGAGAGGTTTGGTGATTGTATGAAAGAAAAGCATTTATTTATATTTCTGATATAAGTGGATGATTCAAACTTTATGGAGGGAAAGCCATCTTTCTCTGTGTCCAGTTAAACATGTTTCCTACTGCTAACAGCTTGGGAAAGCATTTGGCACTGCACATGGCTGTAACAAAAATCCAAATGAAAAGAAGGCATAAATATAAAATAATAAAAACAATTCAAAAGAAAATAAATATGCACTTTTTCAAAAATTAAGACAATTTTTACACTTAAAGCTAACAATTAAAAATGTGTGGTACTTAAAACAGCTACAAACATCATATTTCTATGCTTTCAACAGATAAAAGAGAATACTAAAATGTTAAGGTAGTAAATATGGCCAGATAGTTTGAGGTATACATTCCTCTATTTTGCTTGTTTATTAAAGAAACAAAATACCTGTTGCAGATTTCTTCTGTGTATAAAAATATCACAAGTCTTTTCTTTTGTGGCTATTTGTAAACTAAGCCATCGTATCCATTTTGCTACTTCCCTTGTTTCAATCCTATCATAGTTTATGATCAATGGCTCTATACTAGCTCTTCCATTGTGAGGCGAGAAATTTTATTTGAACCCATCAACTAGCATTTAAAAAAGCAATTACAAAAGAAAACACACCCACCCACCCGTCCAGTAAAAGATAGGGGAAAATAAAAGAGATTCTCATTTCCATTTTAAGGCATTTGTACTGGTATCTGAGTGTCCCTTTAAACTTGGAATTTCCACCAGTATCTCTGGCGCTGTCCTCTGTCTGCAGAATAAGAGGTCCACAGTACCCACTTCCTGCAAGAACTTCACACTGGAACCGGACCATTCTTAGATTGAGTTTCCAGAATTTTAATGCTACTGATGATCTTTTTCTGTGGCCCAACCACAGTAACACCGACCTTTTTCATGTCACTGTAAAAAAAAAAAAAAAAATAGAAAATCTCTGATAGAATCAATTTCCTGGATTGTGCAAAAGAAGTTGTTAATTTGTAAAACTTCACATTTATACATCCTTCTACTTTGTGTTTAATTTTTGTTAACACTACTAAGTTATACCATGACAGTTCTGTATCTTGTGCAAAATATGGATGGGTTTGTGGGTTAAATAGTGTCCCCCAATTTCTATATATCAAGGATCTCACAATATAACCTTATTTAGGAAAGGAGTCTTAGAAGATGTAATTAAAAGGCTAGGAGAGAGTTCTCAGTGGTTAAAGGCTGTTGGTTGCAAGCCTACCACCCAGAGCTCAAACTTTTATTACAGGGGCACATAAAGTGAGGAATGTGTCTACTATGATTTCAAATGTGCTACAACATGGGATGTGGAGCCAAAAGAATCCCGAAGCTTTTAGGAAGTAGCAGCAAAAGAGAGCCTGTCTCAATGGCAGGAAGGAAAGGAGACGCATGCCATGGCTGTCCTCTGACCTGTGACACATGTGCTATTACATGTGCATGCCCATACACACATACATATGCATACATATACACACATACATATGCATACATATACACACAAATAACTAAAAGTAAATAAAATATTTAATTAAGTAATTAAAATATGCAATCAAGGAAATGATTAAAAAGATTGTACTAGATTAAGGTAGTTGCTGAATCCAATATGAGTGTACTTTAAGAGAAAGGAAAGAACTAACAATGACAGAGAAGAAGACCATTTAAAAATGGATGGGGGATCTGCATTACACTGCCACAAGTAAAACCATCAGTTTTCACCAGAAGGTGGACAAGAGCATTCTTCCTAGAGACTTAGCAGCAAGTATGCCAAACATGTTGATTTGAGACTGCTGTATCCTGATAAAGAGAGAATAAACTTTGGTAGTGAAAGTTGATACATTTTCTGATATCTTATAATGTCATTCCAACTAATCTTTTATTAGTCCAATGAATAAAAATGATCACATAGTCTGTGTGTGGTGTTGGGGAGAGGGGGCATGTTTCTTTCCTTCCCTTGAACAGGGTATGCTCAGGGACAACTTTGAGCAACAGAAATTAAGTCCATATTGTATCTTTTTTTTTTTTTAATTCGGATGTTAAGATATAGAGGCTTCTACTTCTTATCTCTCAAGGAATAAAAGCCTGGGGCCACAGGGCTAACATATAATTTTGACTGTCTTGAGACCATGGCATTGGTGAGGTCACATATAAGCACTCTGGTACATATCCCCAGCTCATATCAGTTGTGCAGGCGTCTATATTAAGGAATATCAGAAAGTAAAGCATCTCTATCCATCCAGAACAGAGCAGATAATTTGTACCTGTGTGGTTTCAGTAATCATCATTTCTTGATTAGAAAGACACACATACCTGAACTCTACCCACAATATTGGGATATAAATGCAATTGCATTTGTTTTTAATTTGTGTAGCCATAGACAATTAGAACAAGGCATAACTCTACTAAACGTAAAGTAAGTTAAACTCACAAAGTAGGCTTCAAAATAAATATTACAAGAAGTAATGATAAAATCTTCAACGAATTCACTTAAGTCTTTGCCTCTTTGGGGTCTTTACTGAAATGTCCCATTCTATTGACAATTTCCTGACCTTTCCAAGTAATATTACTAACTGTCCTTGTATCTGCACTTCCTATTACCCTTTCTTGCTTGCTTTTTATCCAAAACATTATTAGAAATTAGCAAGTTAATTCCATTCCTAATTAATTTATCTTCTCAAAAGAAGGTGAGTTACACCTGTAAAAACAATCCTTGCTTATTTTAAACTTTGTAAAATAACATCAAGCTGAACAATGACTGTCACTTACTATAGGTGTAATACATATTTACTAAATAAATAAATATATAACTCAGGTTTTTAAAGGTCAAATTGACTATGGAGTAAAGCAGCATTTGACCAGGAGTATCAGGTAAATAAAGAATAGCAAGTAACAAAAGCACAGTGTGAACACAGATCACATGTATCCAGAAAGAGTTCTTATATCCTGCATATGCAGGAAGAAATTTTGAGAGCTCAACTGGCTTACAGAAATGTGCCAGTTAATCTCTTCAAAAGCAAGATTTCAATGTAATAAAGATATATGCAGTCACCTATACATTATTTAAATGTATTTAACTGTTAAATGTGCTACCCACCAGTAATGAAATAGACCTTTATGAAAACTGCAAAAAAAAAAAAAAGATATATAAGCAACTACTAAATGATTGTTTGAAAAACAAGATTTATATCATTTAAACATCAGCTACATGAAATTGGACAAGACTGCAAAACCTTTCTGTATATAGAGTAGGAGGGAAGTTTGGGATGCCATGCAGACTCTCTCTTGCTGTCATTCAAATGACTGAGGGTGTCCAAATACATGTAGCATCTTTTTGAGTTCTTCCTGACAACTCTTTTCAGCTGTCTTCTCAAAAGGAAGGCTAGGAGCTAGGTGTGCTAACACCATACTTGACAGTCTTGGAGCACATATGATCAATTAATTTATTCACTCAAAGTAACATTAACCAATTCTGCTGAGCTTTGCTTTTGAGATGTATGCTATGGTATTTTAATTATTTATGTACTTAGATCTATCTTTAACTGTAGGATGAACTATTTTTCATTCACGTTAAACTGTAGCAAAATTAAGACTACAGAGTCAGAAACAGGGTGGGCATAAATGCTTGACATTTATATATTCTCACTTTTATTTTCTGCTTTTCTTTAATCATTTCATGCTATATCATGCTCTTAATGAATCAGAGACATTTCTTCTGTCTATTCTCTCACCTTCCATACCAATTTAAGAAATAAAATATTTCTGGAGAGCAGAAAGATATCCCAGTGTAGTAAGCTAATTCTGGAGTTCATTGAGAAATTTAAACAGAGGGATTGATGCCCACATGCTGCAATATTTAACCTTGTTCTCCCCTTTCTAAACTGAAGCTTTTACCCACAAATGGCTGAAAAATAAAAACAGAAACTAAGAGTTTGCAGACCAACTTGAGATACCTCATAATTTCTCTGTAGCTATATCTATGAAACATGTGCCTCAATAAATTATTTAAAACTGCCTTAGACTCTGTTTAAAGCAGTGTAAGTGAACAGATTTATAATTGTGTTTAGATTAAAAGCTATATATTACATTTGATTTTATAAATGATAAAGAAATTATCTCCTTCAGGTATGTCTGAGCTAGTTTTAAATGCTTTAAAAAATGACACTTTCATAAATGTATGCAATGTATTTTGATTCCAATCCCTCCCTGTTATCCTTTCTCACCCCTGTAGCTAAAACTTTACTTCTTCGCATTTAATCTCCATTCTATTTGCTTGCCTCTTTTATCTACTAACTTAAATTAAGGTTGTTTTCAGTATCATGAGTAGGAGGTTATTTGCTGGTGATGCATTAGCTAGTTTTTTTTTTTTTTTTCCTATAGTTTACCCACTTTCCTCACTTAAATGTTTTCCATGCCCCAACTGGACATTTGCATAATTGGCCTGGCCACCAGCTGTTGTACCTTCATACGATGCCTTGCTTGCTTATAGCATGCTGATTAATCTTTTCAGAAAAGTGATAAAAATTTTCAAGACTAAAGAGCAGTTCAAGATGAAGAAGAGTAGAGGTTGAAGAGTTACCTGGTACTTTGTAGGCAAACTGATGGGAGATGACACATTAGAAATAACATTAGCTGGTACAAAATGACACACATAGTAAGTAATCTACCTGATATCAAATCCATACATTCAATTCCTTTCAGTTTCCACAGTTCCACTCTGCCCCTGTCTTTGTTCCACTTCTTTTATTTTTATTTTTTTCCTTTTTCTTGGAGGAGGGGTTTAACCTTCCTAAATCTTAGGCATAAAATAAAATTTTAAAAATATTGGGCTGTAGAGACGGCTTACTTCTTAAGGCCATTACAGGTGAGGCCTAAGGACCTAGGTTTGATTTCCCAGTACTCACATCATCCAGATGTAAAATGCTCATGTGTCTGGAGTTCATTTGAAGTGGCTAGAGACCCTGGCGAGCCCATTCAATCTTCATCTGCTTATTTCTTTTTTTTTTCTTTCTCTCTCAAATAAAATAAGTAAAATATTTAAAAATATTAATTGAATAAAGATATATGTCTTCTTAGCTCCCTGTGAAAATTTAATGATTTGGATAGCCTTTGTTTTCATTACATTCCTAAATAAACTGAAATAAACTAAAATTTATTTTAGATAGAAACTCTCCTAACCTTTTTATGAGCTTTGACTATCTTAACAGGAAAAAAAAAATGCAATATCCAAGCTAGGTGTTTATTTCTTCTATGAGAATCTGTATTATTGGGTCAATTAGACCATTTCTGCATTGATTCTGGAGGGCCTGGAGGCAACAGAACTTTGAACAGTCAAGTTCAAATAGTAAGTCTAAGACTGCACATGAAAAGATAAGAATCCACAAAGATTTTTACAGCATTCGGGAAGGAAATATTGCTTGATTAGGTTTATCTAAGTTGTAAGTGCACTAAAGATATTTTTAAATGATCAAGTTTGAGAGGGTGTAAATAAGAGCTTGGCTATATAACCAGGTGACCCAGGAAGAGTTTTAGTAATCCCATATTATTCCTACATTGAATAGAAAGCAAGCAAACATGGCAATGTGGTGAGAAGAAAATGGAGATATTTAAGACCATATGAGTATGAAGTACAGAGCTGAGATCTGACTCTCTCAGGAAACAGCAGCTTTTTTCCTGAATGTACATTCATAAGTCATTCAAAGGTAAATCATAATGAAGTCAAATATTCTATTTAGCTGAAGAATTTACTGTGTAACTTGTGATGTCAATAAAAATAAATCACTGATTTCAAAGTTCGCAGCTCAACTTTTTTGGCGAAATAGCTTTCTTAACTTATTCCCTGTTTCTAGTGGCTGATTATATTAAAATTATGGACTATCATTTAGTTATTAAGAAGAAGTGCTCTTTCTCATCTACATTGATGTACTGTTTTACCTCAAAAATCTCTGAGTATTGATATTTTTATCAAAAGTAAATATTTGCATGATTGTACCTTGGAATTGAGGAAGATGTGTCCAATTTTGTGGTTACTGTTTGTCACATTTTTGTTTTATAGAGCAGGTGGCATGTACAACATGAAACTGCTTATATTACAACAAGAAGAAAGTATATAAATGTTTGAATTTGTGAATATGTCCTGTGGCTATGTCGGATTAAAATCACTACCAAAGAAACTCAATGTATTGTTGATTGCCAAGAATTCTATTCAATAAACATTACTTTCTATTTTGAACAGAAATGCCAGTGCATTCTAAATTGAATCACATAAACTTACTTTCTGAGAACAAGTATACCTCCTCAATAGACAAAAATCCTTCCTGCAGGCTTGTTTGTGGTCTTCTGCTTCTGATTATAATGTTGAATTATAAAGTAAATAACTTATTGGTTTTATATATGTATGTGTATTAATTATAATGTATGCTCCTTTTTGAGATTTATCTATGGTTTTTACTTGTATGTCTATTAATTACAATGTATACTCCTTTTTGAGTTTCATCTGTGGTTATTCACAGTGACTCTGTTTAAATGATTAACAAGGTGACAATGAAAGTATTTATAAATACAATATTATTTAAACATGGTAAAATTCGTTGGAGAGGATCAGTTTTTAGGGGAGTTGAAAGGACTAACAGGATTATTTAACAGAACAAAGATCAAAGACAGACTTTGACACAAAGACAGATATAGTTTCCCAACAGACTATTGAAGTTACAATACTGTGTGTAACTTGTATGTTGTCCCAACACAAACACCTTTCTTCAAAATATTTTTCCATCTCACACTTAGAATTAGGCCATAGCTCTGTTTCCCAGGATCCATGTAAGCCGAATACACATCTAGCATATGTTTGCAGTGGCTGGAGGCCATGGTGCTCCCTTTCTCTCTATTTCTTGAAGAAAATAAGATAAAAACTAAAAGTTCTTTAAAAAAAAAAATTCCAGCCCATAGAACCAGATGAATGCCCTCTCACCCCACTTCTTTTAAACAAAAGTGTTCAACGACTGCCAATATCTAGCACTGCAGGTGCGTGCCAGTCTGCGTGTGGAAATTAGTTTCTCTGCTGGCAGCTTAGTCTCTGGTGAACTTAGTCACTTGTGAACTAGTATCTCTTAGGATGAGAAAGCCATATTTGCTATGTGAATAGGAATACAGAGGCTGTTAATGTGCAGAAAAAGAAAAAAAATGGATGTCACATTAGCAAGTAAGGTAAATTTGGCACAGAGAGTCAAAAAATATCACTCTTACCAGTTTCCTTGGGATATTGACAACTTGTTAGGATTATTCATTGAACTCACTGGATTTTTTTTGGGGGGGGGGGATTGTCTTTGAGATAGGGTCTCATTAAGTCTAGGATGAACTTTCTATGTAGCCAGGATGACCTTTATATTTTGATCATCCTGACACCACTACTTGAGTACTGAGATAACACTCATGTATAATCACACAGGTTTATGCTGTGTTGGAGATCAAACATAATGCTTTGTGCCTGCTAGGCAAGTACTTTTCCAAATGAGCTACATCCCCAGAACTCAATTGATCCTTTCTAAGACTTATTTTCTTAAGTCTAGTAGTTTCTCAAATCAGAAGATTACTGATGCATACTGTGAGGACCACAGTGCATTTTCCTTGGTCATTATTGACCTTTCACAAATGAAACCATTAATATGCCAAAGCATATTGTTTTGCCCAACCATCAGTCTTTTAGGGGAAAAAATTGCCTTATAAATTAATTTTTAAGTCTTATATCCTTATATTTACAACACATGAATCCAAAACTAGCATGCTCAGGAGGATATTCGTGATTGCTCACTGTTTTACTTACTCTGTGGAAATCTTGGCAATGGTGTCACAGGAGCTGTACTCTACACCGGTGAAGATTTCCTTGCAGTGTGCTGTCCGAACACCATTAAGCCAATCACCTGTTGTGTGGAAGGTAGTGATGTCAACATTGCTTTGGTCCAGAAGAAGGTTAGATGGCCTAAAAGTAAAGAAAACATCAAAAGAAGAGAGATCAGGAGTGATCAGAGTGACCATGTTTCAAAATTGACAAAAATATCAGCAGGAGCTTTCAGATTCTATGTGATGTCCCTCTTTACTTGTAGAATTGATCTGTCATGAAGCCCATGTCAGTTGGCACTGGTCACTTAAAAGAGACTGTGTAATGACCTTGTCTAAATTTTCCCTTCACTACTCTTGACTGCATTTTAAATAAGTGAAACTTTGCAAGTAAGAGACATAAATATACCCATACATAACTTTATAATTTAGTTTGCTTAATCTTTAACATGATGCTTGTTAATGTGGATACAGTTATAGCAGGTATGCTACATTAAATACATTGTTATCTTTCTTAGTAAAGATTTATGTTTCAATATTAAATTCTGTCCACTGGGTGTGAGCAGAACCTGTACATGTTGCTGGTTAAAGAATTGTTGCAGTGCCTGGGGAAATGGCTCAGAAATTAAAAATGCTTGCTTGAAGTTGGAGAGATGGCTTAGAAGTTAAGTGCTTGCCTGTGAAGCCTGAGGATCCTGCCTCAAGGCTCGATTCCCCAGGACCCACGTTAGCCAGATGTACAAGGGGATACATGTGTCTGGAGTTCATTTGCAGTGGCTGGAGGCTCTGGTGCGCCCATTCTCTCTCTCTCTCTCTCTCTCTCTCTCTCTCTCTCTCTCTCTCTCTCTCTCTCTCTCTATCTGTGGCTCTCAAATAAGTAAATAAGAAAAATCAAAAATAAATGCTTGTTTGCCTGGCCTCCTGGGTTCAATGGGCCAGTGTTCATGTGGGGACAGATAAAATTCCCCACCCATCTCTTCTTCCTCTCCCCATCCATCTCTCCTTCCTTTCTCCCTCCCTTCATCCTTCCTTTCCTCTCTCTCTCTCTCTCTTTCCAGGCAAATAATTATAGTTTTTAAAGATAGTTGTAATGTGCATCTATCTATGCTACACTTACAGCCATACATTATAACAGATTTACATTGTATTACCATTGTCATTAAAAGTGAAAATTACAAAAGGACTGGGAAAATGGTCGGTGAATAGTAATTGAAAATAACCCTGCCTATTGGTACACACAAACTAGATATGATCTGTCATATAGGTATAGACTGTGATTCAGATATAGATAGATATACATAGATTGTGATTTATATAGATAAGACAATTAGCATTATTCAGAGGGACTGCTAAGATGGTTTTATATAGTTATTGGCCTATTGACGAACTGAAGAATGTCTACAAGATTTGTTGCATTAAATGAGTAAAAGTGAGGGACTGGGAACACAGCTCAGTGGGTAAAGTGCTAGCAAGTAAAGCTTGAGGACTGGAGTTTGGATCTCCAGTACTCCTAGAAATGCATCACATCTATAATTTCATAGCTGGAGATGTGGTATCAGGACACCTCTGTCCTGCTATATCTTCTATTTCTATGTCTCACTGAGACATTCTTTCTCAGGTATGGAGTATCATTGAGTAAAATATCCATGTTCAACATCTGGCCTCCTCATGTATGCATGTATCTGCATGAACAACTACAAACATAGACTCACACATATATGGACATACATGCACACATTCAAGCATACCATGTACAGGTATAGATGAAAAGAATGATAAGAAAAATACAAACCTAATAAGGAATAAAAATGGCAGAAATGAAATGGATTATACTGTGTATATGTGTGTATCCCTTGAGAAGCAGCCTATGTATGAATAAGCCACCTTGAGAAGAGATCACAAAGGTGTTTTGTTTCTGTTTTCAGCTCACAGTGGCCTTTTTAATTGTCCTTTGATTCATAAGTCTGTAACTAGTCACTAATACAATTTATTGACCTCTCTATTTGTTTCTGATAAGAAGGAGGCTTAAGTATAAAGCAGTTATGAAAACCCTTGTTTTTGGATTATGTTGAAAAATTTATGGACAGTTATAATGTGTTAGGCCTTGTGCAAAGCCTATCACACAGCCTTTAGAGACTTAGTGTTTTGTTTTTTTCTTGTTCTTCTTAATTCAGGAGAACTTTAATATATGAACATAATATAAATTGCTCTTATGTCTGATTAAGAACTGTAACTGTTACACCATCAGTGAGAGACGAAGCTGAAGCTCAAGGAAATTCAGCTTTGTTCCTGATTCCCTCAGTCAAAGGAGGTAGAGCAGTGTTTAGACATACCTTACATGAGAAATGCCACTTGTCTGCCATACTATCCCATTCACATGGACATTGTTTGAATTTAATTGCTTCTGTTTTCTCTTAAGCTATTAGCGATTCTAAGATATGGCCATGAGGCTCAGGTTGAGTCCTTGGTACCACATGCACCATATAAGTGACCCAGTGGGCTTGTTTATCTCGTCTATTTTTTCTCATCTGCAAAGTGGGGCTGATGGAAATGAGGTGGATCTCATGTAGCTGAAGGAGGCTGACTCTGTCAGTTGTAGTAAGAGCAGCCTTGCCTCTTCATGACTACTGTATATTTGCTTTGTTTTTCAGAAACACATTTACATTTTCAAGTCTTCAAAAACAAAACTACATAGTGAGTGCCAGTCTTTATATAATGCTTGGCCTGTGATGACCATGTTAATTACCATGAGAAGCTAGAAGGTTAGTGACCTGTAATATTGTGTATACAATGGGGTAGCATTAATGTAAAGTGGGATTAGTAGGGGCCTTGCTAGACAAGTCAATCACTTTTATAGGCTCCTAATGAGTCCACAGCCAGTGCTTATAAATGGATGTGCAATTCTGCCTTCTGTCATTTTCTGTAATGAAATATGTTGTTTACATTAAAAGTGTCTATATCATAATCTAATCTCTATAACTGTGTATTTACATTTCACTGTACCTCTTCAGAGTTGTTATTCAAAGTATTTCACATTTTGTCAAATGTGATGATTGCATTAGGTCTTTACTCATCTCTCAATACTGTTTAGAAATATTATTTTAAATATCATCAGGAACTAAGATCATAGCTCAATGACAGAGGACATGATTAGCATGTAAAATATGCTGTGTTCAATCTCCTACAGAGAAAAATATCTCTTTATCATCAGTTGTGACATAGTCCTATATTTTATATTCCTAAAATAATTTGCCTAGATTAAATATATCATTATGAGGTGCTTAAATGCAATATTTTGATGTTAAAAGACTTTAGAAATGAACATACTGAAATGCTCTCATTAATTTTTAAATAAATTTAGCTGCCTTGCTAATTATAATAATGACTTGTGAAATGACTACCTGGGGAACCATATGGATGAAATGAAATTAGATAGCATCTCACCTATGAGATCAATTGCTGCTGCTGTTGTTCATCTAGGGCACATGGCGAACAGCTCCTGTTCTGAATGAGAGCATCTCTCTGGGTAGCAAATCCAACTATATCTATAACCTCAAAGGGATGTCAACCAGGCAGATTCCATTACTACTCTTCATATTTAATCAACTCATTCCCTCATGTACAAAAGATAAGCTATGTGGGATGTGAAGATTAAGCCAGGACAATATTAAGAAATTATTCCCCAGACCTGTATGATACTGATCAGAGCACATGATATTAATGAGGAGGTAGCAAAATCATTTGATTAAAATGGTCCATTTTAATACTTGTTTAGGAAAAAGCTGGCAACTTTGCATTTTGGTTCTGTATCTGTCATTATTATCTAGTGAAAATATGGCTTAGCAATTGGTTCCTTCCCTGTCACCATTTATAAAGTGGGAACCAGCTGACAATTGAGGACTTATTCAATCTTCTTTTTCTTAAAGTTTACTATAGTCCTTGTACATTGTGCTAAATTATGAATTAAAATTTAATTATAACATTGTAATATAACTAATTATAACTTGTGTAGTATATAATTTAGACTCACGTAGTATGGTTTATTTTAGTTACCTTTCAGGTATAAAAAGAAAACAAACAAATTTAGGCATTATGTCACAAATTACACATTTCCTTTTATTTAGTGACACCTAGAAAATAATAAAAAATAAAACTTCAAAAATTATTCTGTCCTGAAATGTTTATGCATATAGTTGTCTACAATTCTTTATGTTTCTATAAAAATAGAGTCTATTTTTATAATCAAATATCTTTTATTCCTGTTATTTTTCATAAAATCTTTTTTTTAAATGCAGTTATAGCTATCTAATCCAGGCTTGAAAAATCTACACAATATTACTGATTGTCTTAGCAATGCTTGCATGAGTTAAGTTACTTTTGTCTCCAGCCACAATTAGATATAATATGCGATTCAAAGGCTAAATCATTGAACTAGTAAATAAAATGAATAGAAACAATATTGTCCAGTGTGAGAAGTTTGTACAAAAAGTGAAGTGAGGTCTGGATATGGGACAGTACGATATAAAGCCATCCACATATGTGAACACACACACTTTACAGCACACCTACTGCACAGTAGCTATAGCAGCAAAGCCAAAGTCGACCCTTGGTCCAAGGAATACTAATACATTTTATTTACGGGCTTGTGGGTATGGAGAATCAAACCCCAGGACATTTACTCAGAATATTTATGAAGTGTGCCTAATAGAAAAATGCAGAATGTTTTCTTCTCAACTCAGACTGGTTTGTATTTTAAACTCAACACTTCAGCCAGACTCAACAAGAGTTTGGAAAATTAGTATAAACAAATTGAAATGGAACAGGACGTGAGGATTAGGGATTAGAGTGACCCCAGCAGAGTTTTTCTGTTTATGACTTGGATCAAAGTACAAGCATGACAAAGAAAAAAATGGCCTAATTTTAATGCCAGTTGACCTCAGCAAAACCATTCCTGCGAAGTATCATTTTTCCACTTCCAGGATTTCTCTGGGGATTTCAAATAAAAATTGGTTCCTTTCCTCCTCCGAGAGGACATCTGGAGAGTTTATCAATGGACAGGAATTTGTCTCTCGCTGTGAAGAGCCTGTGATGTCTCTTCATGCGCACCAAGGGAATCTGGGGTTCTGAGCAGCTGCAGGCAAGCACATTTTTTCAGACCCCAGCCCCAGACGTGGGGTCTGAAGGGGAAATTTATAGGCTGGGTGATGTGCACCGTGAGCTCACACTTTTACTAGACAAATTAGATAGGTTTCAATCCGTGCAGCTGTAAACGATGTCCTACAGAGTTCCACCTGATCTTTTACAGCTTTTCATAAATCAGTGCCTACTGGCCACAGACCGCAGTCATTAAAAAGAAATCATGGAAATTACATGTTTGCTCAGGGGAAGCAAAAAATAACTTTCCTCCCTTGCTCTCTCCCTTCTTGTATTTGGGTTTGTGAATTATTCTTTTATGGACTTTCATACTCTTACATTAAAGAGCTACACATGTTTTTCTTCCCATCAACTCCTATGTTAGCTCCAAATGGTTGCATACCAATTAGTACCAAGTGCTTCAGAACATGTCAGTTAAAGGCAAAACCCAGGACTGTCTTCTTACAGTGCACTTGTTTCCATACTGTTTCAGATTCCAAAGCATTAGGATTGAGTAATCAATTATGATTTTATAAATTATGGTTTAAATGCTTTACTTGCATGCATAAAAACATGAATAATACACACTTCTTATATCAATAAGTAAATGGGAATGACACCTAAAAGAGATTAATAAGAATGGAGATACTTGCTATAATACACTATTGTTATTATTTGTGTTTGTTGTGAATACCTTCATTGACTATCTTAAGTGTGATACTTTTGTCTTTGTCTGAGAAAACAATTTTCATTTTCTAATATATTTCATTTTTGTTCTTTAATTTTCAATCATATTGACTCACATTTCAAGAAATCATACACAAGTCAACTAACTTTAAGGAGAGTTGATGATAAGCATGATTTTTTTTTCCTCTAACATTAAAAATCCAGATAAGATTAAATAAAATTCAATTTGTATATATGTATTTCCCCCAAAAAATAAAACATAAAAGATGTTGTGAACACATGTCAATGCATTTATTTTAATTATATTTTGTTCTAAAGATTTATAGCAGTTTTGGCCTCATTACTGCCTTAATTCCACGCTGTAGTAAAATTAATTATTTTGAATTTAAGGATAGTAAGAAGAAGTCATCTGGCTATTTGGAAAATTTACTCCCCTCTAAAATGTTCTGTCTTATATTTGTTCAGTGAGCAAAGTCACCCTGTCAGTTTCATATTTGGGGGTCAAATTCATTTAAAGTAGGGTCTCACTCTAGCCCAGGTTGACCTGGAATGCACTATGGAGTCTCAGGGCGGCCTTGAACTCATGGCAATCCTCCTAATTCTGCCTCCTGAATGTTGGGATTAAAGGTGTGTGCCACCATGCCCAGACAGATTGTCTTTTGATAGAGTTACCTTGGCAAAAAAAAGCATTTGTATAAAGAGCAGTTATTCTGAAAAAAAAAAAAATCATACATGCTTAGAAATGAAAAGTTTTGTATTTATGTATTTTATTTTCATGAACAGTGAAAATAAAAGCAGTATTGACTATTGCTTTTATTTATGATGCAAATAATTAAAATAAAACAAGACTTTCAAGGTTCCTTAGCCCTGTATGTTATGAAAAGAAATATTTAACATGGCTTTAGTAAATTTAACCATGTATTAGTGCATCTTCAGGCCTGCATTATACATATATTAAATACACTACTTAAATCTGTATGCTACAGTTTCTGTTGCCTTCCCTTCAATAAATGATGTAGTACTTTATGCCAAGAATTTTGATTCATGGATTTCTGAGAATATCAATAAAGACACAGATATTAAAATTTCTGTGCCTTCAGAAATAAGTACTTCCCTACTTCATTTTATCTATACATATACATATATATCTAGATTCACATATTATCTAAATTTATAAATGTATATGTATCAATATCCAAATTAAAGAAAAAATTATGTTACATTGATATGATTAAATTTATCCTTTTTCCCCTCTATTACTTTTTATTTTTAATTTAACACCACTGAAAAAAGTAACTAAATCAACTTATATAAATTTGAGTAAGATTTCAAAGTAGTTGCTTATAAAATGAATTTTGCTCATTTTCTTTTATGTAAAACAACCTGTGTTATGAAATAAGAGAAATATTGTCATTGCAAGACCATTTCTATTTATGTTTAAATTGCTATTTTCTTTTCCTAAATATGTAACATAAAATTTTCCATTTTATCTTCTGTAACTGCACAGTGTAATGTCATATAGTACATTTATTCTGGGTATAACTGTCACTAGCAAACTTCTCTCGAACTGTATCGTCTTCCAACTCTGAAGTTATGTGTGTACTCCAAAATGATGTCCCACATCTCTCATACAAGCTCTTGACAGCCACCATTCTCAGGATATTCTCAGTGCTAATGGGTGGTTCACAAAGATTTCTCTGATTATTCAAGACAGTGGAAGCTATATGTTTATACTGTGAAATGTGTATATTAAAAATACAGTTTTTTTTTATCCTAAATTTCCCCAAAGCACTATTTTATATCACCATTTCTTTTTATGATCTAGGTATAGTGAATCTTTCAAATTTTAATATTTGATACTCTAAAGGGATCAAATAGTACTCCAACATGAACCCAAACACTTTCACATACAGCTCATCACTTAAGTGCCTTCAGTGGTTCCCCTTTTCCATCCACATAGATGAAAATCCAACTATCTGGAGATGAGATTTAGAAATTTACCATAAAACTAAAATGACACTTTGGTTCTATTCTTATAACTTCTAATTAAAAAACCTGTATCCTAGCAGAATTATTTTATTCAGTGTAATTTTGAGGCATACATACATACATGTTTTGTCTTTCTATACAGACTTAATTTCTTATCATTTTTTTGTAGTAATTTCAACCACAACACAAAGATTACTTACTATATACATCCAAAATGCTAAGAGTAAATACATTCCACTTCATAATTCCTGAACACTGTCATTTTGCTTTATATGATTACATATTCTTTGAAATACTATAGACTTTCTGAATGTCCCTTTTCTCCCATATTCAAATGTAAACTGAAGAATGGAGAATGATTCTGTTACATGTATAATTACCATGGGACTTAGACTAATGTCTTGTGAAAAGTGATTGTTAATTAAGACTTTGTATCATTACATTGATAGTTAGACAAAACTTCAAATTCATACAATGTCTTTTCTGGTTTGCTCTGCTTTTTTTTTTTTTAAGTTTTTTTTTTTAATATTTTTTGTCCATTATTTATTTATTTATTTGAGAGCAACAGACACAGAGAGAAAGACAGATAGAGGGAGAGAGAGAAAATGGGCACGCCAGGGCTTCCAGCCTCTGCAAACGAACTCCAGACGCGTGCGCCCCCTTGTGCATCTGGCTAACGTGGGACCTGGGGAACCGAGCCTCGAACCGGGGTCCTTAGGCTTCACAGGCAAGCGCTTAACCGCTAAGCCATCTCTCCAGCCCTGCTCTGCTTTTTTTAAAAACAACTTTTTAAAAAATTAGTATTGATTGAGAGAGAGAGAAAGAGAGAGAGAGAGAGAGAGAGAGAGAGAGACAGGGGATGGGTCACCAGGGCTTCTAGCAACTGTAAAGGAACTCCAGATGCATGCACCACTATGATCATGTGGCTTATGTGGGACCTGGAGAATCAAATCTGGGTACTTAGGCTTCTCAGGCAGATGCCTTAAATGCTAAACCATCTCTCCAGCCATGTTTGCTCTACTTTTGATAAAACAAATCAATTCATTGAAAAACAAGTATAACATAAATGTTGATATATGTTCATTTTTAATCACTCATAACATCTATAAGCAAAGTTTGGTTCTGGCAATCCTGTCTTTAACACACTTCCATCATGTACCAAGACTAATGATATTCCCAAAGGCACTCACAATAATAATAATAAATAAAAGTTGGGTAATCAACTCAAAAGAACATTTAAACAAAATAACATTGCTAAAATATCTGTCTAATGAAATGTAAAATATTTTCCCTTTGGGAAAGAAATAGTTTTAAGTTAATTGTTTAATGTAGTAGACCATATGATAAAATAAATTTTTAAATGCCAAGAAAAAATTACATTGAGGAAGACTGTGGAAAACATTAAGAATAATACTGTTTTCCTGAAGGGCACTATTGAATGCATTTGTAGTCACTTTTGATCTACCTGCATCATTTAGAAACTACATCTGTGGTACCAGGCATAAATTAACATTTGGAGTATGCCCTGGAAATTTTGCTTTGGAGAACATTTTTAAGTTTTTTTTTTTCATTTTAACACACTATTATCAATTTATCAAGTTAGACAGCTTATTTCTATCTATAGAAGTCCATCCAGTACATAGAAAACTATTAAGAATTTGTCTCTAAATTTTGTTAAAATGGAAATTTACTGACTATGTCAGCAAATATTCATTGATTCATTTCACAGATATGTATTGAATTTGCACTACCAACCTAGCCCTAGTAATGTATGGCATGTGATCTCAAGGGGCTTAGCATTCATTTACTGAGGAACTGACAGCTAAAAGAATTCACACAGGATGTCCAATGGGAGGAGTGCTCACTCTCCTATTCTGTGAAAGAATAATGGTATTGGGCTTTAAATCGTATTACCAGAGAATGACTCAATAAGGGTATGATATCTAGTCTACTTCCTTAAAAAAAAAGAAAAAGGTGCAAAGGAAAATATGATGTGAAGAGGACTACAGGTGTGACTGTCTTCTGAAATGCTTGGCCTCCTGGAGGATCTACAAGCAGCGGTCACAGGCGGGAGAATTGCCCAAGTGAACAGCACAAGTTGGAGGTTGAAACAGCCCGTTCCCTCACACTCTGACTCCTCCCTTCATAAAACCCATGTGTAAATCAAATCATGTAACTTCTCTGCTTCAACTGCTTTAATAGGCTTCTCATGTACTTGATAAAAACATTCCAAAGTCTTCATGATGGCCTTGTAGCTTCAAGTGCTCTGGCTTCTGTTTGTCTGGTGGAGCTTATACAGATTCTTTTCTTTATGTTTTATAATATTGCAATAATTTACTTTTAGCTCCTGTTTCTGTAACCAAAATTATATCTATCTATTATCTATCTATGTATCAATATCTATGTATCTATGTATCTATGTATCTATGTACCTATCTATGTATCTATCTATGTATCTATCTATGTATCTATCTATGTATCTATGTATCTATCTATCTATGTATCTATCTATCTATGTATCTATCTATCTATCTATCTATCTATCTATCTATCTATCTATCTATCTATCTATGTATCTATCTATGTATCTATGTATCTATCTATCTATCTATCTATCTATCTATCTATCTATCTATCTATCTATCTAGTGTATGTGTAATTCACTTCATTTTGTTTTAAAAAAAAAAAGATTTGCAGTTTAGTCATATTATCCCAGCTATCTCCTAGAATATCTAACTATGTTCTTACCTCAAGATATTTTCTGTTTATCTACCCTACGCCTAGAATAATTTGTTGGGTGGACTAAGGATATTTTTTAAAAGCTAACTTATTGCTGTCCTTCAGGTTTTAGGTCAAATACAACCTCCTCAGAGAATTTGTTCCAACCAACTCCTTTATTGACAACAAGACATTGATTTATGTCCTTGTGAGAGTCTATATGTGTCGCCAGTTTGTAGTGTGTCTTCTGTAAGGTAATCAATATTATGGTCAAGCCACAGTCTCCCTATCCCACATCTAGCAATGGGAATATCAGAAGCAACAACAACAACAACAAAAGGAATGGGCAGAGAGTGCCATCAGAGAGTAAGATTTTCAAACAAGGAGTCCAGGTTTTTTTTTTCTGAATTGTGAGAAGAATTCAAAATAGGTGACTGAAAATACAACTAGATTAAAAAAAAAGAGAGAGAGAGATTCTGAGGGCTATATGAAAGATGCAAGGTAAGTGGCTAATGTTGTTCAGTCAAGAAAGGAGGAAGTCAAAGAAGGAGGAGGATGAAAGAAGTTACCAGAAGCCATGCCTAGAGTTCTTCACCAGGGTGGGTGAGTGGGGCAAATGAGTAGGTAATGTCATATTCAAGTCAGTCAGAATTGCACTGGCAGGGTCTGCCATCAGGAGAAAAATACAATATGAAGTTGGAGGTTTTTGTGAGGTCGTTCTTAGAGGAGGTTAGATGTGAAGAGGATTGAGGAAGATAGGTGGTGATGAGATGCTTGGCCAGTACAAGTGATGCTGACTGACAAGCAGTACCTGTTGACAAATATCACCTGAGTAATTTATCAAATGTCCAGATTCAACTCTCCTTTCTTCAAAATTCTGAATCAGTTTCCAGGGCTATGTACACATCTTATAATTTCCCACATTGATACTTGTTACCAAGGAAATGTGAGGAATCATGGAATAGGGCATATTTCTATGGCAATGATCATTCAGGAAGAAGTTATTAAGAGGCAAGAAAGTAGCACAAAAGGAGAAAGGAAAGGATTTGCCTCTGACAGCTAAAGGGACATTGCTGTTATTATTACAAGAAAGGACAAAGCCAGTAAATGCAGGTGATAATATGCTTTTGTTTTGTTGTCAAAAGCTACTATTGTGCCATTCTCATGTTTTCTCAATCAAGGGAAAGTGCTGGAAAACCAAAGTTATGACTAAGTCTAAACAGTTTTGGAAAATAATACAATAATCACTGACACTAGTAGAAAAGCACAGTTTCTAAAGTGAAAAAATATGTATTTGTCAAAATCCTGGCTTGGCAATGTGAGATTATTAGTGATGATTTTTAATAGTGTAATCTACTGAGGTATATGTCCTAATGCCAATAAGTAAGTGCATAAAATAAATTGTAAAATTTTTATATGTTTCATGAGTTAAGGCCGATAGTTTTTTGTAGAAAAATATTTACAGTTTTCCTAAAAACAAGTGTTTTGTGAGAAAATATATTCATGTAGTAAAGAATATGTTGGAAAAAAAAAGAATGGGAAAATATGTTAAAATTTGCATATTAGAGTATATACTGATATACTATATTCTGATAGCAAGTCTATGTCCTCCACAAATTGGAAGTTAAATATTCTTAGATCTTGTTGCATAACTTGGCTTTATAATGATAGGACCATGCTGTGGAAATGTCTTAAATGCTTTCTTATGAGATGGAAAGAGTTGAAGAGCTTTTTTTTTTTTTTTTTTCCTTTTTTTCATCTGCGATTACTACTGAGTAAAGATCAAAAGAAATGGCTTCAAGGTGTAAAATGAGGACCATATGCCCTGGCAGCAATAGGTCTGCTATCCTGTTAGCTGTTAAACTGTCAGGTGGCTTTCCAAAGAGTCTGCACTGTCTCTTCATGAAATATAGCACAGAGATGCATCCTTATGGGATAATTTATGGGGAATTTTATCTAAAATCCATCAGTAAATTCTATCTTGGTGACCTCTAAATGTTACATGAAATGAACTACTACTCTGATATGTGCTGATCATAAGAGCTTAATTTGGATTCTACTTTTTTATTTAAATATAATGTAAAAATCTAATTCAAAGTGGTGTAAAGATTAGACTTTAAGACCTGAGTTCCTAGGAGAAAACATAGAAGAAAAGTATTGTGATGTTAGTATTGTCTAATTTTTTTTTTTTTGGATACATGCCCAAATGTACATGCAACAAAAGAAAAAAAAAAGGTATGATTACATGAAGCTAAGAAATTCTGCAAGAAAAACAGTCAGAAAAATGAAAACAGAGAATGGAGAAATAATTATAAACCATACATTCAATAGTAGGTTAGTTTGCACAACATATAAGAAATTTCATGCAATTTGAAAGAAAAAATGAAGTGCCCCTACCCATGCATACACAAATTAATGACTGAAAATGGGTAAGGGACTTTCATAGATATTTATCCAATGAGCACACCCAAGAAACCATCATTTATATAAGAACACACTATCACAAATCACTGGGATATGCAAATCAAAACTGTAAAATCATCTCACATCTGTGAAGTCAGTTCAAAAAGCAACATAGAGTTAGTGAGGTTACATATAAGCCCAATATTATTGGTGGGGTATAAATTCAGACAGCATGAACTTTCTCTTAAAAATTAAAAAGAAAATCGTCATATGATGAAGCAATCACAATTTTGGGTAGATATCCAAAGGAAACAAAATTGTTATCTTGAAGTTATAGCTATACCCCCATATTCCTTGCAGCATTACTCAAAATACTGAAGATATGACCTAAATATCAGCAGGCAAATTGATAAAGAAAAAATGTGATATAGCATGCCACATTTCCTTATCATAAATTCTATGCAAACATGTTTACCATATATGCAACAATGCGGATGAATCCTGAGGGCATTTTATTAAGGAAACCAGCCACACATACATAGACAACTACTGCATAAACTTACTATGTATGAAATTTATGAAAAAAAGCTAACCCCGACTAGTTCATTAAACTTAAAGTTAACTTTGTGAAGTGATGTACATGTGAATTAGTCTTATTATAATAATAATTTTGCAATATATGTGTACCAAAACATCATGTTGTACAATTTGGACATGTGCAGTTTTGTCAATAATACTACAAGACAGTTTAAAGAAAAACTACATATGCACAAGCATTGGGGAGCTCATTTCTCCCTTGGCTTCATGCTCCAATATTGTTTGGCTTGGCTATCAGTACTTGTCTCTAATTAAACTTTTATATTTTATTCATTGTAGATTTGGGGAACATTCATTTTGATTTTAAAAATAATATGTCAAAAAATAATATGTCATTTATTTTAAAAATACGGTACAAAACATAATTAATTGAACTTCTAAAGTATTTACACATTTAGGAACACACACTCCTCACACAGTTACGCAAGCTTCTTATTTAGGAGGAGGGAGCAGGTTTCATGGCAATTATGTTCAGACTTACTGTGTAGCTGACAATGACCTTGACTCACCTCCTTCCACCTCGCATGTGCTGGGATTCTAGGCCTGTGCCATCAGACTCAGCTTCACTTTCACACTGTATCTTATTTACATTAAAAAAATAGTTATAACGAAGTCATGTGTATAGATTTTGCTAGTTTCAAAACTTAAGAACAAATATAAAATTACTTCTAGCCAACAACAGTGTAAAAACAAAATAAATCTCAGAATTTCATCATTGTTATAAAGCACCCTGAGAATTCTTCCTAGAGAAAAAAAAAAAAAAAAAAGCCATCTATCCAGTTCTGAGTCAAACACAGTTTCCACAATGCAGTTAGAGGAGATATGAAACACATGCATTTCAGAATGAGTGCAGCATGCAAAATCCAACATGTCACCTTGCTGCCGCATTGGTGATGATCTTCAGACTGCCAGGATTCCGGATAAGCTTGTCTAAAATGCTGACAATCTGCTCAAACTTGGGTCTGTTGTTTCTGTCTTTCTGCCAGCAGTCCAGCATCAGCTGATACAAAGCAGCTGGGCAGTCCATGGGGGGTGGCAGACGATAGCCCTCATCCACAGCTTTAATGACCTGTGTGGAAAGCAGTTTTATAGGACTTAACAAGTGTGATTCATTGGACTTCTTCATTCACACTGATAAAAATACTTTAAAGTTCAATTAAGAAGTTATTTTCACTTGCCTATGAAAATCACAGCTAATTGTACCATAACAAATTATCCATGCCTTAAAAATTATATAAAAGATGATTGAGAGGAAGAAGTATTGTTGTAAAGATCTTTTTCAGATCAAAGTAAAATTAAATATTCCAAGATCTAGGAAATTTGATGTTCCAAAGAAATTATTATTTTCATACATAGCTTATAATGAAAATTTTATATTAATTCATGCAAAGGAAATTAGCATTAAGATTTTCCATATACCACAGTGCAAGTGGTCCCTTGCCAATCAAAGTAACTCTCTGTGCTAAAATCTTATATGCTGCACAGTTATTAGTTCATTAGTGTTTTGGAAACACACTAAGCAGTGGTTTTAAAACTTTAATATAAATCAGAAATCTTGGAAGACTTATTAATATTAAAGTACTACTTTTACAATCATGAAGTTTCTGATTCAGTCATTGGGGGTGTGCTGGTTCGATTCAGGTGGCCCCCATAAACTTAGGTGTTCTGAATGCTAGGTTCCCAGATGATGGAGTTTTTGGAATTAACACCTTCTGAAGGCAATGTATTGTTGCAGGAGGGCTTATGGATGTTATAGCCAGTTTCCCCTTGTCGGTGTTTGGCACACTCTCTTGTTGCTATGGTCCACCTTATGTTGTCCCCCCTCTGCTCCTGTCATCATTTTCCCTGCCATCATGGAGCTTCCCCCTCGAGCCTGTAAGCCAAAATAAATCTGTTTTTTTTTTTTTTTTTTTTTTCTCCACAAGCTGCTCTTCATTGAGTGATTTCTACCAACAGTGCAAACCTGACTACAACAGTATAGTGGTACCGAGAGTGAGATTGCTGATAGACACCTGACTGTGCGGCTTTGACCTTTGGGAACTGATTTTCAAGAGGCATGTGGAAGGATTTGAAACCTTGGCCTAAGAGATGCCTTACAGTGCTGTAAATACAGCTTGATGGGCTATTCTGGTTTGAGTTGAAAGACTTGAATGATGTAAGTTATGGACTGTAAGGTTTGGCTTACGATGGTAAGAAAGAGTTTTGCTTGGACTGGGCTACAGGCAGTTTGTGTAAAATGCTTGCTGTTATGCATGTGTCCTGAGAGGTTGTGCAAGGTTACTTTGCATAGAAATGAACTGGTGTGAGCTGAGTGATATGGCACAGAAAAAAAATTAAATTTTTGAGTGAACTTTGCCTGTTGAGTTGCATTGAGAAATTGCAATGTTTAAGATTGGCCCAGCTGACCTGCACTGGGGCAACAAGAAGAATGTAGACTCTTCTGAAGGGGACTGAATGCTCAAGAAGTGTCCTGTTCTTCAAAGTTTGCTTTATTCCCCCTGGATTAACAAATTGGTATCCTGCCTGGTATTATGGAATATAAGAAATGCAGGAAAGAGAGAGAGAGTCATTGAGTTTGCAACACAGTTTTGTGTTTTGGAAATGGCCATGGGCAGTGTGAAGCATGTTTGCTGGCTGCCTGCATGGAGACCCCATGGAACCATGAGGATGAACTGTGGATTGCAGTGGAAATGCCAGGACCATGAGATGGCTGCTAAGGAAAGCTGACAGCCAAGGATGAAGTTTTACAGGACTGTGAGCAGCCTTGCTGGAAGAACATAATTGAAGGTCCAGAGATTTGTTGCTGGTTAGAATTATTGGACTTGGAGAGTTGTCACTGATGAGAGTTGTTGGAGTTGGAGTTACAGAGTTTAGTGTTTGCCCTATTTAAATCATATATTGCTTGAGTATTTCTTTGCTATGTTCAATGCCATCTTTTGTGTGTGAATGTTTATTCTGTGCCATTATGGGTTTTTTGAGGTTATTTTTTGGTATTATGGCTCAGTTAAAAGATCTTCCACTATGGGGATGTGTGAATATCATTGGAATTGATAAAAAAAAAAATATGGGGTCTTTTAAAGTTGGATGAATGCATTGCATTTTACTTCATGTACGATTATCAGTTTATGGGGGCCAGGGACAGAATGTGGTGGTTTGATTCAGGTGCCCCCATAAACTCAGGTGTTCTGAATGCTAGGTTCCCAGGTGATGGAGTTTTGGAAATTAACGCCTTCTGTAGGGAGTGTGTTGTTGGGCGAAGGCTTATGGGTGTTATAGCCTGTTTCCCCAAGCCAGTATTTGGCACATTCTCCTTTTGCTATGGTCCACCTTATGTGGGCCAGGGGTGATGTCCACCCCCTGCTCATGTCATCGTTTTCCCTGCTATCATGGAGCTTTCCCCTCAAGCCTGTAAGCCAAAATAAACCTTTTTTTTTTTTTTTTTTTTTCTCACAAGCTTCTCTTGGTTGGGTGATTTCTACCAGCAATGTGAACTTGACTGCAACAGGGGGTAATGCCTGAAAGTTTCTGTTCTTAACAAATTTCCAGCCCATGTTAAAGGTGTTAGTCTAGGGGCCCAGGTTTTGAAATCCTTGACTATGTTGATACTTTGGGAAAGAGAGAGAGAGAGAGAGAGAGAGAGAGAGAGAGAGAGAGAAGAGAGGAGGGGAGGGGAGGGGAGGGGAGGGGAGGGGAGGGGAGGGGAGAGGAGAGGAGAGGAGAGGAGAGGAGAGGAGAGGAGAGGAGAGGAGAGGAGAGGAGAGGAGAGGAGAGGAGAGGAGAGGAGAGGAAAGGGAAGGAGAGGAAAATAAGGGAACAGTAGGGATGAAGGAAAGGGAGAGGGGAGGGTAGGAGAAAGGAAATTAGAGGTGAGAGGGGAGCAAAGGGAGAGAGAGAGATAGGAAGTTTAATGTGATTGTTCTAGCAGTGTTATAAAAACCATCATGTTTGAGGAAGTACAAAATGATCTATATATCAAGTTATAGTAGAGGCAAGTTTACAAATGGTGAATAGAAAACAGGAAGAATATCAGGGCTTTCCTTATTATGTCTATTTGAGATCAAGCTCAGAATTTCTGGATCAGCCTAAAGTGCTGATCCACTATAGTGACAATATCCTTTCTGTAAGCATCAACAAAACAGAAAGTAGATCCCACTACCATTATAGGAGACAGTTTTTGATTATTGTCTCCAGGCAGAGGCTTTGGTTTCTAAAATTATGGGCAAATTTAGTCAATTATTAGACAACAGGACAGAGGTTTCTGTTTTCAACTTACTTAGAGAAATATTAAATTTAAGTAAGCAGAGGTTGGAGATAATACAATACCTTAGACAAGAAAGGATGGTAGACCTGTAACTAGACCTATTAACTAGAAATAATTTTGTACCAAAACTATTTCAAATACTCCATGAGTGTGGGTGTATTATTAATTAGTCATTTATTTTGTTAAGTTCTTGTTACAAATGTTTCATCTTTGTTTCCCTCTTAATCTCTTCTAGAGGGAAATAGCAAAGCTGTAAAAACAATGCAATTAATCCCCTTGTAAGCCTTGGGAGCTGTTTCACTTCATCTAAGTACTCAGCTTCAATGTCACCACGTAGAAGCCACCTGGTTTCATTATGCTCCACTTCCTCACACAGCTTGATCTCTTAATCTGTACTCATAACTCATAAACTACAAATACATACTTACATCCTGATTGGACATCTCCCAGTACGGTCTCTCTCCATAAGACATCACCTCCCAGAGAACAATCCCATAGCTCCACACATCGCTGGCTGATGTGAACTTGCGGTAGGCAATTGCTTCTGGTGACGTCCACCGAATTGGAATCTTCCCTCCCTTGTAATAGAAAACCATTTGTAAATAAACAAGTAAGGTGAGAACAAATGACATACATAATGTGATCTGAAATCAGACAGAAATTGTCAGGGTATGTCTCTTCTTAAACATAGGCTCCTGCTATAATAGATTCATGTGTTTCTATTCTTATAGCAAGGAAGAACATACCACTCATAGGAAACTTTACTTCCAAAAATTTGGAAGAATTGTGATATTATTAAAGAATGGAGTTTTAAAAATTGTTTAAATATTGACATTTTTATTTCAACCATGGAACACTAAGTAATCATCTGTAACAAAGTCTGTAGGATTCTAACAGACCTCTTAGAATTAAAAAGATGCATATCAACCTTACAACATTCCTTTGCATATAAATGTATTTGTTTACAAAATAAACTAAAAAATAAAATTATATCTATATTCCCTTCAATATATTAATTTATTTTGAGTAATACCAGCAAAATATGGACATACCATTAGTTTGCTAATGAGTTGAATACATGTATTGAAATATCATAAATCCCATAAATATGCATATTTTTTATGTATATATTGCAATCAAAACCATATTATTCCTACATATAATAACTGCAGTCCCAGAACTTACAGTACAGGGAGAATGAAGCTGCCTTTGAGTTTTATGGGAATTATACATAGTTCCATGGAATTTGTTTTCATTTCTCCAAGTTTAGTTAGTTAGTAAGGAGGTACTTATAGTCAACCACATGGGAACTGCTATGCTAGTCACTTCAGATGAAACAATTATAAATAATATCCTAGGGCTGGAGAGATGGCTTAGTGGCTAAGCGCTTGCCTGTGAAGCCTAAGGACCCCAGTTCGAGGCTCGATTCCCCAGGACCCATGTTAGCCAGATGCACAAGGGGGCGCACACATCTGGAGTTCGTTTGCAGTGGCTGGAAGCCCTGGTGTGCCAATTCGCTCTATCTATCTGCCTCTTTCTCTTTCTCTCTCTCTCTCTCTTTCTCGCTCTGTCACTCTCTAATAAATAAATAAAAATGAACCAAAAATATTTAAAAAAAAACTATTTAAAAAATAAAAATAAATAAATAATATCCTAGACTTTTGTTTGGAAGATGTCACTATATAGGACTGATAATTAACTTGCTGTGAATAAATGCAAGCAAAAATGCAAGTGCCTAGTACCTTCTCTTTCAAACTTTACAGCACAAATGAATCCCTGAGGGCTGCCTCCTGTACAAATGGAAACACCAATCATGGGTTCTGTTGTGCCTAATGTCTGCATTTCTCACAAACTCCAGCGGCCCGATTTCTCTAACTCATAGCAGAAAAGTGGCTGCTGATATTGATGCCCACACCAAGTTTGAGTTTTCAGGATTCATAATTTCAAGCACTATACCCTGGATTTTGACAAAAGAATCTCTTCACTTTATGACTTGGTGCAGTGCATTCTCTATTGCAGTGTGTGAGTGTGTGACTAGAAATGAGGTTCAAGGGTTTCTAAATGATCTTTCAATCAAGTGATCTTTATGTTGAATTGTGTAACTTTTGTTGGAAGGTTGTTTGTGTTTGAAAAAAAATGAACAGGAAATTACTCTAATAAATTTTTAATTCTTGAATGCACTTAACCTGCTCCATAGCTTTGCAGCCTATGACACACATACACAGTGGCATACCATTGTTATAATAATAACTTTACATTCCTCAATTTAATAAGTTCTTGGCTCCATTAAAAAATGTTAATCATAGATTCAAAGTCTTATCCATTCCCTAGACAGGGAAGAAAGACAAGAAAACAATGGTCAAGAGCTATCACTATTCAGGGTTTTTGTCATTGACAGTAGATTGCGTCAGGACATCAACATTTGCTAATGCGCTGACACATAGTGGCAAAATCTGCAAAGGAATGTCAGCCAAACTTGTGCACATGCTTCAGTTTCTCCTTGCTCCACCTCCTATAATTGTAGGCTCCATGGGATCACAGATGGATGCACCACTTTTGTGCCTCTGGTTTTTGTGTGGGTGCTGGAGAGTTGACACTGAGCGCTAGCAGGCTTTCAAGCATGCATGTTTAGCAGTTAAGATATCTTCCCAGCCCCAAAAGCATAATATCTCAGACTGCATCCATTATGTGCCTTGGTGAAATACAGCTAAATACCAACTCCATTACCTCATATAAGTATTTTATGCTAAGAGTACATAACACCCATTCTTTCCACAGTTTTTAAGTTTCCAATACTGTACAACATTATTGAACATATGTGGCATCACTGTTCAATAAATATCCTGAAATTTATTCCTACCAATCTATAATTTGACAACTTATTTCTCTGTTTCTCCATTTGACTTCCAGTAGCCACCATTTTATTATCTACTTATAGGATGTGAACTAAAGTTTTTGAAAAGTGTTGCATCTACTTCAAACAAGTCTGGATGAATTGACAGAACTCCTCTGATAGTGGAGAGATAGTTGCAGGATCAGAGCCAAATTACCTTGGGCTACCGTTAGGCACTTAAACAGACTTTTGTTATCACCCTCTGTGTCTGACCTAACATACTTGTTGATCAGGTGAAACATTTCTGGAATGTTCGAACTGACCACTAGATTCCACCAAATGTCACCAGATAGCATTTAAAAACTTTAGCAGAGATTTCCCCAACATGCTGTTACATATCTACTTGATGTTTCCACCAATGTATTTTAAAAGTATCTTGTTTGATGATTCCTTGTTGTTAATGCTTTAAAACATAGAATTTGGAATAACTGAAATCTGTTTCCAGGCCATGATCACTCATGTTTGGCTCAGGCATAGTCTCTTATTCCCTTTGAGGTGTGAGCTATGTTTTACAGCATGAGATCAATTTTTTTAATTTAACTGTCATTTAAAAGCCAAAATCATTTTTGTCTAAAAGGGGTCATATGATATTTTTATAATAAAAGCACTGTACAATGCTTCAGTCAGGTGAAAACCATCTGTGATAGTTGAGTTCATTTGTCAATTTGAGCAGATTAGGAATCGACAGACATTCCTCTTGATTGGGTCTCTGAGGTTACTTCTAGGAAGGACTGACTGAAAGAAGAAGTCCTTCCTTTAGAGTGGGCAGCCCTTTTCCAGGGGGGCTTTGTGTAAGGAAGCGCTGGGAGAAAAGAGACCCTCCCTCCCAAACCTGGCTGCTGGTGTTGCTTGCTGGTAAGTGTTTCCCTTGCAGGGGCATCTTTTCTGTTCAGCTGTCCATCACTGCTCTTAGAACCAAGTTTCCTCACTCTTCCAGTGTAGACGGAAGACCAGTGTGGACTGAAGACCAGCAAGCCTCCAGGAAGCCTCCAGGCCTTTAGTGGTAGATTGGGACTGCTGAGGCATCCAGCCCCATGGATTGAGCAGCTACCAGGTTTCATGACTCTTGGGCCTGCTACAAGTTAATCCAATAAACACCCTCTTTTGTTTTATTTTGATTATTTATTTATTTATTTATTTATTTATTTTGTTCCAAGGTAGGGTCATGCTACAGCCCAGGCTGTCCTGGAATTCACTATGTAGTCTCAGGTGGCCTTGAACTCATGGTGATCCTCTACCTCTGCATCTGAAGGGCTGGGATTAAAGGCATGAGCCACCACACCTGGCTTAATAAATACCCTTTTGAATACAATTCATTCTTTCGGTTCTGTTCTTCTAGAGAACCCTGACTAATATGCCATCTTTCTCTTCAAATACAATTACTTTGTCATTTGTTTGTTTTGAGTTTAATTTTATTATTATTATTATTATTATTATTATTATTTAGAATGGGGCTCATGCAACCTGGTCAGGCCTAAAACTTATTATATAGATCAGGATAACCTTAAACTTCTGTTTCGAATGCTGGGATTATAGCAGTGCTGGTGATCCAGACAAGGGCTTCATGCATGGAATGTACTAACAGCTCTATTCTCAGTTCCATCTGTCATTTCTGTATAAAGTAGACTCTGAATCCTTTCTTCTGTCTTTCCAATATCTATAGCATATGCTATCCATAATTATCTGACTGTATAATATACATTAGAACTTCTTTCTTCTATGTAACATGTACCAATAGTTCAGTCATGTCTTCTCTCCACCCCATTCTCTCCAGCCTCTGGTAACCACGATTGCTCACTTAATATGTATGAGATCAACTCTTTTGAATTCCAAATAAATAAGATCATGAGATAATTATCTTTCTGTTCTTTTTGTGATAATAGTTTTACTATGTGTAGTTTATTTCACTCAGCATAATGTCATCACAAATGACAGGGTTTCATTTCTTTTAGAGCAGAAAAACATTACACTCATTCTATTCATCCTATCTCTTCTTTATTTCTCTATCCATTACTCACCATGGTTGGAGAAGAGCGGGGAACATATTGGCCTTATCACACCCAGTCTTTACATATGTTGGGTATTTTTAAAGCAAGGTTCTCTACAAGGGCACTATGAACACTTCAGACCAGACAATCCCTATGCCAACGTTCAGGTTTTAACAAGATGTCCTCCACCAACTCACCTGTCCTGAATTCGTGGTCCCTAGGTGAAAATAATTTGGGAGGTAGACCCTTGCTTGAGAAGATATGCTGCTGGGGGAGGGTTTAAGGGTGTTACAGACATTCCCCCTTGCTAGTTTGGTTTACTCTTCTGCTGTTTTCCACCAGCTGGGCAGAGGTGAAGCCCAGCCTCTGCTTATGCCATACTTTCCTCTGCTTCCCATTGAAATTTCCTCTTGAAAACATGAACAAAACAAAAACAACAACAACAAAAAAAAAACAAAAAAAAAACTTTCTTCCATCGGCTGCTATTGGTTGTGTGCTTTATTCTAATAACCAGAACGTAACTACAGCACTTGGGGTTGTTCCGTGCATTTTCTAATCTGTTTCCTTTCCTTTTTCCTTGCACATTGATGAAGAGCCCAAACCAAAGCAACACCATGACAGGCTTTAAAGATATTAGTAGGCCTAAGTTTCTGTTTCCCTGCAGGGCCCAAATTACTGACACAGCACTTCACACTTACTGGGAAAAACAACCACAAACTGTTCAGTACTCAACATAATCCCTGCAACAGGCCAATCAAAAAGGACCTAGTAGATGTTATACATTTCTGTGGTTCTTGTGACTGTAGACGGTCCTAAGCTACTATTTAACCAATCAGTTTATAATATATATACTGTTGCTAAATGTCAACCAATCATGTAACTGCTACGTTGGGAATTCCCCTTTTCTTTATTTAAACCTAATAAAAGTTCCTCCCGGACACCATTCGGTGCTCTTGGATGGACCCACTGTGCTGGTAAAGTCTGGAGCCCTAGCTTAAGCCCATAATAAAGCTCTTTGCTGTTGTATACATGTCCCACTCTCCTGGTGGTCTTTGGGGACTCCGTGATCTGGGCATAACAATTACATTATTCCTAAAATGAAAGAGCTCAAAGTGTGCCTCTAGATACCAAGCATCCCCTAGGGAACATCACTATACCTATACAGGAATGACTACTTTAGATGGTGTGTAACAAATCTTTACCAACAAAAGAAAATGAGGAAAATGAGCTCAGCATTTGGGGGTTTTATGTAGACATGGTGCATTTTTTTCCCCCTGGGAATGTTATTGTTCTGTGCTGGACTTGAGTGTTAATAAGAAAATCAAGAGTCAAATTCATCAAAGCTAAGGAGTTAATACCTGGATTTTGGTGGCATGCCAATATCCCTTCTGATTTTTCCCTTTATATCACTTGCTTTCTTTTTTTCTTTACATCTTTGTTTTCCCCTCCATACATTTTTCTGGAAAATGGATAATAATCTATTTTCAATAAAGTTTATTAAATTAATCTAATTATTTATTATTTCTTTCTCTCTCTCTCTCTCTCTCTCTCTCTTCTCTCTCTCTATCTCTCTCTCTCTCTCTTTTTTTTTTTTTTTTTTTTTTTTGGTGGTAGGGTCTCACTCTAGCCCAGGCTGCCCTGGAATTCACTATGAAATCTCAGGGTGGCCTCAAACTCATGGTGAACTTCCTACCTCTGCCTCCCAATTGCTGGGATTAAAGGCGTGTGCCACCACACTGGCCTAATTATATTTCTTTTCAGATAAGAGCCATAGTGACCAAATATGTTAGTAGGTAAATGTTCACTCCCAAGCAAATTGTTTTCACCTGAAATGTATAAATGTGATTAACATAGAGAGATTCTGAGTACCAGCCCTGATGATCTGCTTCAAGTATGAAATTTGGGTGAAAGAAGAATCTAGACACACAAATTTTTAATTTACTTTTAGTTTACCATAAAGCTTACTGCTGTTAGGCTAAATGTTTACATAGGCCTAGGACTAGGAACACCACATAAAGTAAGTATGAAAAATTAGACTCACTGACTTTTCTGACGAAATATTTATAGGGCTTGTATGTTATTTTGCTCATGGTGGTGAATACAAAATTTCATCCTTCCCCATCAGCAATCTCAACATGTAAGCTCAGATTCCTTAAGGATTTTATTATTACTACTTTTTTGAACGTTTCTTTCCCAGTTTATTCATATGAGGAACATTTTGAAAACTTAGATGTTCTTCTAATAGCTGCCAAATGCAGTTTTCAGTGAAGTAAGCGAATATTTGGATTTGATGAGATAATATGTAATCTAGTTATATGTTGTTTCCTACCATAGTGAAACCACTCTTTTGCAACTTTATTGAGGAACTGAATCTTAAAATGCATTAGCATCTTAAGTTTTTGTAGGTGAAATGCTACCAAATATTTACAATATTTTAACATTATAATTAGTTATAGTAATAATTTATGATGGTACATTTTACCAGATTTTATTTCACTGTAACATGAAACATTCATGTAGTGCTTTCTATATCTACATTTAAGCTCCCCAGATATTTGAACATTTGAGAAAAGTTTCCAACTGCTGGAACAAACCCAGAGTCCCAGCATATGGACTGTATCTAAAACTTCAAATTCAGTAGAATCAAAGCTAACCTTTGCTTCCTGTGCTTGGAATGTCAAACCTATGGTCATTTCCACCCAGCATCCATCTATGTACAGCTCTAAGTAACTGGGGGTACAGAGGAATATTTTGTAACTTGCTTCATTTAAATTTTTACTTTTAGTAGAAAACTGAAGTGGTGGATTCTGGGAATAGCTTTGGCTCTCCTGTTTAGTTTTAGCCAAGTTGTTTTACATTTCTCTGGAGCCATTTTATAATGCATAAACTGAGGACCATAAGAACTATAAAACTTAACTATATGCCTACTTTTTATCATCTTTGGCAGCCTAACAGTTTGAATGTCTTAAAATTTGGCTCCTCAGCTTTTAAATTTCAATATTCAACTTATATCAGTAACAACTGGGGCTCTTACAAACAAATAAACTGTGCACTAAACTGAGTAACTGGATATTATGTGTTGTTCTACCTCTGTAGAACACTTGTAGATGAATTAAACTAATGACGGTAGGGTTTTTTTTAGGCAAAGCATGGCCCAATTTAGCTTGCTAAGAAATATGCTGCAGGCACATTACTTAATGTATGTTCCCTGAAAGATTCCTGAAATTATGTTCTGTAAGCTTAAAGCATTTAGATATTTCACAAGAGACATTTGGACAAATCATGTCTTTCTTTCCAGAGGTTTAGTTGATGGGAATGTAAATAAGTATAGCTTTTATGGAAACAGGGCGGAAGTTCTATAGTCAGCTCCTTTGCTGTGGATGGTGGGGGTATGGTATAAGGATTAATTTAAGGAGGATTATGACTGATTGAAATGTCTGGACCCTCTGGCATAATGTCTTATACCTGCTCAAGTTTTTATCTGGTTGTTTGTGAAAATATTTCCTTGTTAGTTTAAGGAGTGTTTGGAGGACTCACAGTTTACATTGCCTGCCTGTGAGCTCTGTCAGGTCATATTTAGAGTGACAAAAGACTTTGGAAGGTTTATCTGAGTAAACCTAGTATAATTGAGCATGGAACCTGCAGGCAACCATTGGCCTTTTAGGATAAAAGTAGAACTACAGATACAAATCATTTTGCTCAAGGACTTAGCATCTATCTGTCACCTGGGATTCAGTGTCACTCACTGTAGAAGACCACAAGGTGGAGGGTAAGGCAAAAAGACTCCCAGGAGTAGCATCCATTCTAATCCTTAGTAGCTAACATCTAAGATCATTGAGAAAAATAGATTCAGCAGATGTTGATGGCCTCATGGAATCAGAGAGAGAAAGGGAGTCCTTTGTGTACCAAAAGTCCACCCTTGAACTTTGAGAAATTTTAACATTATTCAAAAAGTTTAAGAATTTATTTAAAAAATATAAAAATCTTCCCATTTTAAGCTAATATAGTGATATATAGAAATCAAATATAAATACAATTTTTTACTTTCAGATTTCTAAGATAACATAAAAGCTATGTAATCTAAAGTATAATGCCCACTTACAATATCAATAATGCAGACAAGGACAAATGTATGCTATAATATTGGCCAAATCTTTTCAAATATTCTTTTCAAATGCCAAATATTATGTTGTATGTGACCAAATTTTTAATTTATTTTATAATGTTACATCATGACATTGACTAAAAAGCACATACAGGGACTAGAGAAACCAAATTACAAAGCCTAAGAGTGAACCCTCATAGTATAGCTTACTGATTTTTAACAAATATGCTAAGAACATGCCACATGGGAAAACCTGTCTAGTTAATGGTGATGGGAAAATTCAGGTGTCCATCTGTGGAAGGATGAAACTAGTCCTCCTCTGTCACCTCTTACACACATCGATCCAATGTGAAGCAAATATTTAGTAAAAGGCAGAAAACTATGAAACTACCAGAAGGAGCTTTTGGGAAATGCTTCAAGACTATAGAATAAGCAAAGAAGTTTTGGATATGACCCCAAAAATACAGAGGACCAAAGTTAAAACACTAGAGATCCTGTGAACAACAAAGGAGTCAGTGAAGAAAGCAAAGAACAACGACATAGTAGAGGATGGTAGACAATTTATACAATTCTGTACTTGATTAATTGATATGAGAATATTTAAGGAATTCCAAAAACTCTTTAATAAAAAAATCCCTGATTTTTTAAAATGCAATATATTTAAAAAGAGATTTTTCAAAGGAAATCATAGAGATAATCAACACATATATGGGAAGATGTCCAGTATCACTAATCTCTAGAGTAATTCAAATAAATAGCATAATGATGAATCACTTCAGGTCATAAGAGAACATGTTCTCTCAAAAACAGTAAACATAACAAGTGATGGTGAGGATGTATGAAAAAAAGAGTACTTTTAGTGAATAGCTGCTTGAAATACAAGGTAATTCTAGAAGTAAGGTTAGCAAATAAGGTGGAGGAAGTGGGTATGAATCATAGCTATAATTACAGTTTAGAAATTGTAGCAGAAAAGAAAAAAGGAATGACATGTGAATGCATGCTTGCAATACTCTAAAAAATGAGGGAGGAAGATGACCATGTTTTTGAGATAAGTTTCTGATAAATAGTATCTTCCAATCCATCTTGGGCTACACGGTATGATTTCCCCACCCCTCTCTCAAAAAGAAAATTAAAAAAAAAAGACAGAAATGAGTCAAATTGTTAGCCATTCCACTCTCTTAATTACTTTGCTTTGTAATAATGCAGTTTGAATTCTTCCCGAATTTTCATAGAAAGTTCAAACTTAGTGGGTCAAGGTTTTGTTCTGCTCACTTCTGCAGACTCAGCCCCCAGGACTATTCCTGGCATATGACAAGTACTCCCATATGTGCTGAATGAACAAATGAATGGCTGAGATGCATAATTCATGTAGAGATGGTGGCTAATACATTTATATAGATCTTCCTTATTCCTTTGGTTCAATTCCCAATTATAGCTTTGAATTTCTACTACAAAAATACAAATATTTTCCCATTTCTAAGTATTCATTCTATCTGTCTAAAACGGGTGCCTAGAAGGTGCCAGGCTTCTCTAAGTTTCCATGCAACATAAATTACTAAATCATTTAATCTTTGGAAATGTGTGTGTGTGTTTGTCTTTAGTTTGTAAATGCATCATCATACCAACTGTAAGAGAACATTTGTGTGGGGTGGGATAAATTGCCAGTGCTTTTATTTATTTTGGTTGAAATGTCATTAGGACTCTATTTATTATTACATATTTCATTCATGTGTGCATGATATATGGCATATATTACTTATCCAGTAATATTTTTTACACTGTAGCATTTTTGATAGGCATAGTTTAAAATAAGTACTTCAGAGCATTTCAGTGTTTTTTTTTTTTTTTTTTTTTAAGACAGAGCGACAAAGAGAGAGGAGATAAAGAAAACTGGTGCACCAGTGCCTCAGCCACTATAATTGAACTGCAGATGCTTGTACCACCTAGAGAGCATATGAAACCTTGTGCTTCCCTCACCTTTACCCATCTGGCTAATGTGGGATCTGGAGAATAGAACATGGGTCCTTAAAATTGCAGGCAAGCACCTTAACCAGTAAACAGCTTTCCAGCCTTTATTCCTAACATAAACATACCATGAACAAGAATATGCAAGTGTTTTAGCTTTAACTGTTATTTCTCCCTATTCTAAGATAAAAAGGCCATCCTATTAACATTTCTGACATCAACTCGGTAAAGTGACACATCTAAAAGAAACAAATTAATTATTATGAAAAAGAATTGCTTTATTTCCAAAGACAGATAACTCATCCAATATTGACATATAATTATTTTATTAGTTAGTGTGTCACATCAAGATAGAAATAAAGAACATAGCATGTTGCCTATACTTATGAAAGTTTTCAGTAAGAAAGTTTTTTAATAAAAGAATATAACTTAATATTGAAGCACTTAACCAGGAGAAAAGTTAATTGATTTTTCTCAATTTTCCTAAAGTAGTTTATATGATTATATAACAAAACTGTCTTGGAATCCTTAAAAGAACTGGATTGACTGACTAATTCTCACCTATGACAACATGGTATTTTTAGAATAAAGTAAATTATGTAGTAGACCAGGCCAAAAACAAGCATAAAAATGGCATAATTTTTGCTTATTTGTCAATAACAAAACTTCTTTGATGATTAAAATTTGTGGGCTGTCTGCTGCAATCACACTATGCAAATGAAAGGCAGGAGCTCTCTGGATGATTTGCCCCTTACAGTGTGCAGCTGCAGCTATGCTTTCAAAGCTACTCTTTAAAGCACATCATATCACATAAAACTATATTGTAGTATAGATTTATATCGCTGAAGAACTCCTGAAATTTTTACTCAGCTTTCAAAGTACTGCTTTCCAATAAAGCATCTGTAACAGTGGTTTTCAAAGTGTCATCCAAGCATCTATCGAGACCCCAAGAGCATTCCAGGGGGTCTGTGAGATCGAAACTATTTTCATAATAATACTAAAATTTTATAGCCCTTTTCACTCTCATCATCCCAAGAGTTTTCTATGGAATTTTACAGAGGTTACAGGATGAATAATAATATTGTAAATATTGTAAATTGTACAGTGTCAACATTTGAAATTTCTGCATAACTCAGGAATGAGAAATGGAAAACCAAAACTGGAAGTGAGTATTGATAAAAGGTCCAATCAATGTGCATTATCCTTATAGAAAAGAGACTCTCACACCAATGTATATAGCCAAACCTTTTCCTATCAGCATACTGTTGGGGACATAACTGATGAAAGCATGACAGACTTCTCATAACTCAGAGAACAGTATGGAAAAAATAGGTGATAAAGTGTTTTAAATTTTAATATCCAGCATTTGTTTGATCTCTCACATGTTCTCCCCAGTTTAATTTTTGATTTTTTGGGGTACATAATTAGCTGGAACAATTTGCACATATATCCTTTCTTCTATTCACCCATCACAGAAATGTGCTGAATGTGGATGCAACAAAGAGCCTAGGTCAATGATGTTGCATTGAGGGCAGTTCAGGGTTTCTTGGTACAGTCTCTCTCTACATTAATGTAATCATGTCCAGAGAAACAATTAGGAAAGCTTTAATGTAGAGAGGCATTGAGTAGTTATTTATGAATTGTAGAAAATTGAGACACTATGCAGAGTTTGTTATAAGTTACTTAGATGATGTAACTGATTTTTAAGGCAGGTTTATTAGATTTATCATAAAGGAATATCATCTGTGGTTTGAAGTTGTGAGCTTTTTGAAATCTTCTTTTCTAAAATAACAATAATCATTTCACAGTAAGTTAAGTAAATAATGTATATCTCTAAGCTGAATCAAGCAGTTTTGTGTTAGAAAAACAAATAGACTTTCTGTATATTTAATATCAAAGAAGTTTCTTATATATTATACTATTATGATACATTTGTCTCTCAAATCTATTTGTTAAAATATGGTGTACTTAAATAAATTTTACTAATATTGTCACAATCTAATATCAAATTCCCAAAATAGGAATTCTTCAAATATTTCTATATAGCAATATTCCTGCAGTAAGTATACATTATCAATATCACCACATGGAACAATAACCTAGCTGTTCTGATGTGTTTATTAAAAAAAAAGACATCCTCTTGCTTTACTATCATATCTTAGTCTAAGAATAAATTATAAAATTACTATACTAAACAAAGCTTGTTATTGTAGATTAAGTCAATGATGTCCAAATTACTCTAGAAATGTAGATGCTTTTCAAAACTAAGCCAGGCTCCCCAAGGAATATTTTGAACTTGTTCCAAAGGAATACAAAAATGAGTCCTGGAGAACACTAAGCAGCTATTTGTGGTAGGGAATGCAGGAATGAGGCCATTTGGCTAGTGTGGTTGGCAAGAAACTTCGGACACACAAATTTCAGCAAAAAAAGCCTATTAAGTTTTTATTTCATAAATGATAAAGAATCATTTTGACATAGCAATCCATTCCTTTCCTACTACACTAAGTAAACAGCACTTAGGATACATTCCTCCTAACAAAGTCATAGCCAGTACATAGCCAGAGAAAACTCTGAGAATTATTCTAATATGTGCTGTAGAAAGCAGGCAGTCTGGGCATGGATGAGTCTTTCAATTTTTCATCAGAGAGAAAAATGTTTTTAAAATCAATATAAGTATTGGGAACAAGGATGCTGTCAATGAATAATTAGATGTGACAAACAAAAAAAAAAAACACCTATGCACTGGCTTGCAATTGAAATAAGTTGCAATAATAACCTCTTACTAACAGCTTTTTAATAAAACTGAAGTATGTTTGTGACAAGAAAAATATGAAGAAGAGTACTATTCATGAAATTTGTTAGAAATTTGTATAGTTACAGAAGGTTGTAAAAGCAATGTTTAGATAGAATATAGTAATTGAATAGTAACAAGGAAAGTAATGCTTTTCTAGGGACAATAAATATGTCATTCTTGCTACATATGTTCTCCTGTGGTGATAGTTTATTCACAAATGTGGTTTTGCTGTAGAACATTAGCTGGCTGATTTTTGGAAAACAGAGAAGCATTAAGAGAGCATTCTTAAGGCAATCTAGTCAGCTATTCTGAGATATTCAGTGGAGGTTACTGTCAAAGCTTACTCAATTAGCTACAGAGTTAAAATGAACAATATAGTTTTAAGCAAAATACTTGTATTTATTAATAAAATGAATACACTACACAATATAATTAAAACTAGGGGTAAATGGGCTGGAGAGGAGGCTTAGTGGTTATGCGCTTGCCTATGAAGCCTAAGGATCCCATTTCGAGGCTTGATTCCCCAGGACCCATGTTTGCCAGATGCACAAGGGGGCACATGCGTCTGGAGTACGTTTGCAGTAGCTGGAAGCCCTGGCATACTCATCCTCTGTCCCTCCCTCACTTCCTCTCTCCCTCCCTCCTTCCCTCCTTCCTCTCTCTCTCTCTCTCTCTCTTTTTCTCTATCTCTCTCTGTGTCTCTCTCTCCCTCTTTTTCTCTGTCTGTCACTTTCAAATAAATAAATAAAAATAAACAAAAAATAGGGGGAAAAAGCAAGGCTGGGAAAGATGCAAGCTAATTAAAGGCCCTCACAAACCCTAGAGGCACTGGGTTTAATTCTCAAGCCACCTATCTAAGTGGATACAAAAAGTGGCAGAGGAATCTGGTGTTCCTTTTAATGGCAGGAGGCATTGAGGCAACACACACACACATTAAAAAGATGAGAAAGACTTCCAGTCAAGATGGCATCCATCTAACCATGCTTCACTTCCTGGGGCAATAACAGGAAGTATCTGTGGGATTTTAGGGTCAACACATTCTAGCAGACCTTCAGTGGGATAGTGTGGAGGGGTAAAATAGGGAATCCACTGATTTCCACACTCTCTGTTAGCCCACCAGTCCCTCAAACCCTTCAAGCAGCCATCGCAGCCACCCTGCCAAGGACCAGGTTCACTGCTATGCTAACTGCAGACTCAACAGATCCAGGCCAGGACCCTCTCATGTTTCCCAATGCCAACTGGCTCTCATTCCTCCCTCCATCCAGAAGCTTTCCTACTTTTAGTGGCCACTGGGACACCCAAGCAGACAGGCCCCTTTTGCCAACAAAATCCTAATCTAGTCAAACATAAAAGGGAACAATCACTGAAGACACTTCAAGAGTAAACTACAGCTTCCTCTTGAACTAAATAAGACTACCACACTATGATGGGCAGACCACTGTGCAAAAGGAACAACATGAAACATCAAATGGAAGTAAATCCAATAAGGTTGCCTAGTCCCACAGTGGGAGTTTCTAATCAAAGCATAGAAGAGTGAACAGAATCAGAACACCAAAATGAAGATACAAGGTATGTGATTCTGACCTAGCAATTGGCAGAATTTGCAGAAAATCAACAAAAGACTAGCAATTGTAATAAAGCTGTTCTCACTAAGATGGACCTAATAGGAAAAAAAGAAAAACAGAGAGTCTTCCAAAGATAGTTAAGTAATCTGAAGGAGAGCTAAATAAATAAATAAATAAATAAATAAATAAATAAATGAATAATAAAAATAGCAAAGAAGAACTCAATAATCAGCTGGCTAAGTCAATAAAGACATAAATAAATGCATGGATAAATTCCAAGAAGCCAGAGAAAAAACAAACAAACAAAAAAGACCTAAAAAGGGAACTCAACAGAGGAATGAATTCTATATAGAAAAAGGCAATAGAAAATGAAAACCTAATTGAGCAACTCCAAACCTCACTAGAAGCCCTCAAGAACAGAGTCGGTCATGTGGAGGACAGAACTTCAAAATTGGAAGATAAGACAGAAGAAACAGTTCATGAGTCCAAAAACTTGAAAAAGTTCAAAACTTTTTGTGAACAGAACATGAGGGAACTGAAAGATACACTTAAACATTTCAAAATCCAGATTATAAGTATACCAGAAGTAGCATAAATTCAGACCAAAGGGATGGAGAACTTATACAACAAAATTAACAAAGAAAACGTTGCCACCCTCTCAAAAGAGAGTCCCATCCTGATACAAGAAGCTAACAGAACTCCAAATAGACTAGACCAAAGGAAAAACTCTCCAAGACATATTATCATTAAGATTCTAAACATGGAAGACAAAGAGAAAGTCCCAAAAGAAGCAAGAAATAAACAACACATTACATATAAAGGTAACCCCATCAGAATTACCTTGGAATTCTCAATAGAAATCTTAATAGCCATAAGGGTCTTGAACCAAACACTGCAAAGTCTAAGAACCTATGGCTTCCAACCCAAACTACTATACTCAGGAAAAGTATCCCTCATAATGTATGGAAAAAGAAAAAAACAAAGTGTCCATGATAAAAGTCAGCTCTACAACTATATGGACACAAAGCCAAATCTATGGAGTACTTCAGGGAATTCTCCACACAGAAGAGTAAGAGCCTACAAGGAGCAGATCACAATAACTAAACCCAGAGAAGGCTCAAAAAACTACAAAGCTCAAGAAAACACTGAACCACATAAAGTACCACAATGTTGCAGGGATTAAATCAAACCTTACAGTTATTACCTTAAATATTAATGGCTTAATTCGTCCATCAAGAGACATAAGTTAACAGAGTGGATCAGAAAATTAGACCCCTCAATCTGCTGTCTTCAAGAAACCCACCTCACTACTGAAGACAGACATGCTCCTCAGGGTAAAAGGGTGCAAAATGATATTCCAAGCAAACAGAAATAAGTAACAAGCAGGCATTGCTATACTATTATCAGATAAAGTAGACTTTAAACTAAAAGTAATCAAAAAAGACAAAGAAGGCCACTTCTTACTCATCTATAGAATGATCCAACAAGAGGGTATCACAATCATCAACCTTTATGCATGGAACACAGGTGCACTACAATTCATAAAACAAAACCTATTTGACAACAAAGCAGAAATAAATACCAACATCATAATATTTTGGGACTTCAACACTCCATTATCAGCAATAGATAGATCATTCAAAGAACAAAATCAACAAGGAAGTAAGAGAGCTAAGTAACACCATAGATCAACTAGACCTAATGGATATTCACAGAACATTGTACCCAAAATCTACAGAATATACTTCTTCTCAGCAGCCCATGAAACCTTCTCTAAACTAGATCATATACTGGACCATAAAGCCTGCCTCCATATATTTAGGAACATCAACATTAATTTTTTGTAATGCTGTAAAACTGTAAATTAACAACAATATATGTGAGAGGAACTCCATCAGCTCCTAAAGACTGAATAACACACTTTTAAACAATAAAATTGTAGTGATGAAATAAAAAATAAAATGACAAAATATTTTTAGAGTTGAATGACAATGGGAACACATCATTCCAAAACTTATGTTACACAATAAAGTCAGTCTTTAGGGGAAAATTCATAGCACTAAATACCTTCATAACAAAGACAGAGAGATCCCAAATCCATAATGTAAGTACCCATCTAAAGGCATTGGAAAAACAAGAATAATCCAATCCCAAAAGCTCTCGATAGGAAGAAATAATGAAGATCAGAGCAGAAATTATTGAATTGAAAAGTTATCAAACAAAGAGCCAGTACTTTGGAAAAATAAAATTTAAAAAAAGGCTGATAATCCCCTGGCCAGTTTGACCATTTGTAAAAAAGAGATGCTTCAAATTAAATTCAGAAATTAAATGGAGAGGTCACAATAGATATAAATGAAATTAGAAGAATCATCAGGACTTATTCCCAAAACCTCTATTCCATAAAACCACATAATCTAGAAGAAATGTGTACATTCCTGGACACATACTACCTACTGAAACTGAACTCAGAGAAGAATAATCTCCTAAACAAACCCATCACACCCATCAAGATTGAAAAGTTTATCAAAATCTCCCCAAAAAGCATAGTCCAGGACCAGAAGACATCTCAGCAGAATTCTATCAAACCTTTATGGAAGAAGTAAAACGATTTTTTCCTCTAACTATGCCACATAGTTAGAGAACAAGGAAAGTTCCCCAACTCCTTTTATGAAGCTGGTATTACCCTAATACCAAAACCAGACAAGATACAACAAGAAATGAAAACTATAGGCCTATATCCCTGATGAACTTACATGCAAAGATCCTAAACAAAATCCTCACAAACCAAATTCAGCAACACATCAAAAGCATTATCTACCTTCGTCATGCAAGCTTTATCCCAGGAATGCAGGACTGGCTTAATGTATGGAAATCTGTCAAGGTAATACACCATATAAATAAGCTTAATCACAAAAACCACATGATCAATTTAATAGATGCAGAAAAAGCCTTTGACAAAATACATTACTTTGTGATCAAAACTTTTGAGAGAATAGGTGTGTGTTGTTTATACATTACCATAATAAAGGCTATATATAAAGCACTTAAAGCCCAAACAATACTTAATGGGGAAAGACTCAAGGAATTCCCATTGAGATCAGGAATAAGACAGGGATGCCCACTCTCACCTCTGCTCTTCAACATAGAACTAGAAGCCACAGACCAAGCAATAAGACAAGAGAAAAAAAAATAATACAAGAGATACAAACTGGAAAGGAAGAAGTTAAGTTAGTTCTATTTAGAAGGGACCCGAGAGTCTCCATCTCAAACCTCTTAAAGATGATTCATTCCTTCAGCAAATTAGCAGAATACAAAATCATGCACAAAAATTAGTACTCTTTGTATGTGAAAAAGGCAATGATACAGAGAAAGAAATTAGTGATGTTGCCCCATTTTCAATGGCAATAACAACAACAACAAAAAAAAGCCTTGGAATAATAGTAACAGTAACCAAGGATGTTAAAAGACATATAATGAAAACATAAAAACAAATACTCAAGATAGAAATTTAGGAGTACTTGAGAAGTGGAAAAAAACTTCTTTAACAAGACCCCAGTATCTCAGGAAGTTAAACAATCACTCAATCATTGAGATCTCATTAAAAGCTGAAGTTTGTTTCACAGACAAATGTACTATCAACAAAGCCAATAGACTTTTACAGAATGAGAGAAACTTTTTGCTCCCTATACAAATGACAGAGGCTTAATTTCTAGAATCTACCAAGAACTCAAAAATCTAAACAATAAAAAAAATCAAACAACTTACTCACAAAGTGGGACAGAGAACTGAATAGCAAGTCATCAGAGGAAGAAATACAAATTGCAAACACAAACTTAAGAAAAGATCAACATCTCTAACCATTAGAGAAGTGCAAATTAAAACAACTATGAGATTTCATCTTACCCCAGTAAGGATAGCAAACGTTAAAAAATAAAATTTTAAAAAAATGTTGGTGAGGATGTAGGGAAATAAGAATACTAATTCACTGTTGGTGGGAATGTAAGCTGGTACAACAACTATGGAAAGAAATGTGGTAACTTCTAAAAAGGTTAATGATAGAGTTGCAACAGACCCAGTTATTCCCTTACTGAGCATTTACCCTAAAATCTTCATGCCTCAGTTCAGAGATATTTGCTCAACCATGTATATTGCTGCTTAATTCATAATAGTTAAGAACTTAAATCAACCCAAATGTCCATCTTTGGACAAATGGATAACCAAGATGTGGTGTATCTACAAAATGGAATTGTATTTAGCAGTTAGAAAAAAAAAATTACACAATGAAATTTGTAGAAAATAGTTGAACTTGAAACAGATCATACTCAGCAAACTCACCCAATCACAGAAAGACAATCATTGTATGATCTCCGTTACCTGCAGCTCCTAACCTAGATCAGCCCAAGATGCTGACATACCTTATAGGCATCTCAAGGGATGTACAATAGGGTGGGTAGGGCTTGAGGGGAGGGCAAGGGGTTGGGACAAACACAAAAATAAATCCAGTGGAACTGGCACCATAAAATCCTATATCTTTGAAGACAGACTAAAAGGTTGAATAAACCCTCATTAGTATCTTAGAGGGAATACCTGAAACAAAGGGCCCTAGACAGGGTGAGATGAAGAAGCCTAAACTTAATTTTCTCCTGTTTATCTTTTTTCTTTCTTTTTTTTTTTATATTTTCTCTTTTTTTCTTCTTTCTTTTCCCTTGGCGCTGGCCTGATATTCCCAGTACCAGGATGCACCTAATACCTACAATGAGCTGTTGATCAGAGAGACCTACAAAGTTTCCCAAAAGAAGATAGAATTCGGTCAGAGCACTTGATTACCTACCAGAGATTAATGGTAAGACCCTACTGCCAAAGACACCATATGCTGTCAGTAAACTGCATGGAGAGACCTAGCTGGAATCTGGAAGAGAGTCAGTCCCAGACAGTTAACCTGTCTAGTGCTACAAGGTGCTACATGAGCTAACTGGGGTAAAGTGGTAGACATCTGTCTAAGAAACTCCAGGGCTAAGCTACTCAGAAGCAAACATCCTGATGTGATGCTCACACAAATGCAATAGTGGCACACAGCTATGGTGGGTAACCAACTGTTCTTGAATTAGCTAACAGATCCTTTCAGTGGAAAGGAACCCATATGTAGAACTGGGCAACAAGTCAGAATCACATCCAGATAACGAGTTTGCTCTCCAATATCAAGCTCCCACCAACCTTATGCTACAAGAGGGTGTACACCCATTAAATTCTCTCTAAACTAACAATGGTTATCCCAATTAAGCTGTGATGACTTCATTTGCCATTGGAGAATCTGCTTCTCTTTTTCAGATGGAAGCAGGAGCTGAGGAGAGAAATGGCCCATTAAACTTCACAAGGGCCCCAGCTGAAATCATGGAGGAACTAGGCAAATGAGTAAGAGTGCTACTTTCTGTTTGAACCTGATATCAACACAAGGGTGAAGGAGATAGACACTGAGAATACTCAACTCCTATAAAACCAGAGATCCAGAGATTCATAGGTTCCTAAGAGTCCATCATTGAAGTAGACCTAAAACAAACCCAACATGACTCAGAGAATTTCACCAATGATGGGGCAGAAAGATTGTTGGAGCCATAAGTTGGGACATTATACACAGAGACATTGCCTCTTCCCCATAACTGATGGCTTCCCACACAATGCATGATCCAAACTCCCCATGGGGATAAATATGAGGACAAGGGTGAAGGTAAGGATGGTACTAACATGTACTGTTTACATACTAGGTATGTCCATAATTAATTTTAAAAAGATGGGATAAAGACAAAGATTGTAAAGTATAAAGCCATTAAAATAGCATTAACTCTTCAATTACCTTGAATACCACAATGGCTTTGTGCCACTGCTTCTATCAACACTGATTCTGTTATGTGAAGTACAGTAGGAAAGTTAGGCCCTTTCTCAATGTCTAACAATATTGTTGATTGACTTTTCAAGATGAGTAATTTCCAGAAAAAAAAATAAGTGCTTTTATTTTAATCAAGAAAACAGTTTTGGAATAGTATAAGAGTGCAACACAAATGAACTCTGTTTATAAGCTGTACCTATTATTGGATTTTGAAGAATAAGAGATGCATCATAGGAAGTTAATACTCCCTTATTCAGGTTCACTTTCACTTTCTACATTTCCATTACCTATAGTCAATAATGGTATGAAAACATTACATGAAAATTCCAAATGTATTTCATAAATTTTACTTTCATGCCATTCTGAGTAGCATGGTGACATGGTACAAATTTACAATCCATTCAGCCTGAGACGTCAATTACATGTCTCTCTGTGATGCCTGTTTAACTAGTATCATAGTGATTGTGTTTTATTTAACTTCATGATATCCATAAAGAAAAAAATTAAAATATTATTAAATAACGAATTAAAATAGAAATGCTAATTTTAATTTATTTAAATTCATTCTTATAGGAAATTATGTATTTATAATTTTATTAAAAAGGTAGATTTCAAACAATATTGAAATTATGTACAATGAAAACAGTGAGTGTATTCCAGAGAGACTTCTCAAGTAAACAATAGGGCTCACTTTTTAATAAATTTCTAAAATCTATTTTAGTCATTCATTTGAAAGAAAGAGAAAAAAAAAACAGAGAATGGGCAGGATAGGGCATTCAGCCACTGCAAATAATAATTAATAATAATAATAATGATAGTAAACTCCAGAAGCATGTGCCACCTTGTGCATCTGGCTTGTGTGAGTCCTGGGGAATAGAAACTGGGTCCTTTGGCTTTTCCAGCAAACATCTTAACCACTATGCCATCTCTCCACACCAGGGATTTGTGTAAGTAAAAATTAAGGAAAATCTAATATTTGAGCCACAGGTATTGTCTAGAAGTTAAAATTTTACACAGCTATATTCCTTATGGGTAGTTTTGAAAGTTTTTCAATAAGAACATATACATATGAGAGCATAGATTTTAAATGCTTTAACACTAAGCAAATATGATGATAATCTTTAAAATGAATCCAGTCTGCTTATTAATGGTGATCCACTCATGATGAAATGATGAGCAAACACAAAAGGATCAATAATTTAAGCATTTGCAAGCATTACTGCACTGGGGAGTGCCATTCAGTCATGTGTGGTACTTCTGAATTAAAATCATGATTCACCTTTTACACAGCAACTGCTAGCTTTTCTTTGCAGAGATGCTCCCCAGTGTGAAGCAAAGTTGACGTATCATGTTGGTTATCATGTGGACATATTTACACCCACACATGACATAGCATGCTGGGTCATCACATGGGCATTTTGATACACCCACACATTACAAGATACAATGGAGATGGCAATCAGTACTCACTCTGGTTGTGTACGCAGCTTCGGGGTCATCCTCTAGAACCCGTGAGAGTCCAAAGTCAGAGACCTTACACACTAAGTTACTATTGATCAAGATGTTGCGAGCAGCCAGGTCACGGTGAACATATCCCATATCTGACAGGTACTTCATGCCAGACGCTATCCCACGAAGCATCCCCACAAGTTGAATGACTGTGAACTGGGCATCATGTTTCTGCAAAGCATTTCCAATGTGTCATTAAGAAATATTGCTAGAGAGGGTATATGATGGAGAATGGAGTTTCAAAGAGGAAAGTCACGGGGGAGGGAGGGTATTACCATGGGATATTTTTTATAATCATGGAAAATGTTAATAAAAAATTGAGAAAAAAATAAAAAAGAAAAAAAAGAAATATTGATACAGCCTAAAATACATCTATTATCTACTATCTCAGTGGGGTTATGGTAACCTCTATGGGGTCATGAAGGCCTAAGTTGGTTGCCATACGGTAGCAGGGGACCAAGCCTCAGAATATTCCTACTCACTCTATGGTTCTTACAATCTTTTCACCCCCTCTTCCTCACTGTTCATTGAGCCCATCAGGTGGTTTCTACTTTTTTTTTTTTTTTTTTTTTTTTTAGCTCAAAGCACTCAAGATTAGCAGGATCTGTGGATAAATGGGTACAAGACTAAAACAAAAAGAGTGATTGAATTAATTAAATGCAATGTCCCGGAATCAGAACCAAGTTGAAAATAGCACCTCCTCGATCCTTCTCAGAAATATTAAGACAAATAGGGCTGGAAAGATGGTTTAGTGGTCAAGGCATTTGCCTGTGAAGCCTAAGGACCCAGGTTCCAGATTCATATCCCCTGAACCCTCATAAGCCAGATGCCCATAGTGGCACATGGATCTGGAGTTTGTTTACAATGACTAGAAGCCCTGACATGCTTATTCTCTCTCCTTCTCTCAATTACGTAAAAATAAAAGTAAAAGAACAAACAAATTAAATGGATCTTGTTAATAGTTTGGGTTGCTTACATTGGATTGAATTTTCATTCTTAGATTCAGCAGATATTTCATGAATTGTTTAAACTAAGGTAGTTACTAAGTTTTAATCATTATCATAAATTTTTAATAATAACTGTGAAATATTTATTGAATTTTTATGGTTTTGCTTTATCTTGAGTTGTAGGCCATAAAAGCTAACAATCGGAGACAAAGCCCTAAGGTCCCATGTTTACAAACCATCCAAAGCATTTGGGATTAAATAAGAATACATGATGTATAGTGTACAGGTAACACATTAGCGTAAAATTCCATATTTAAATATAGCTCCCAAAACAAGAATGTTAAATGGGCATTTATTATAATAGCTTAAGTCAAGTTGGGAAATGTAATGTGACTCTCTAAGAACTACACATGGCTTATGAATATTAAGATAATTTCTCATACTTAGAAAATTTTAAATTTTCCAAAATTGTGATTTGCATTATATATTTATGTGTCTATCTGATTATCCATAATCAACTTAAATTTATGTTGTATTAAATATACCTGAAGACAAAGCATGTGTCATTCCTTATACCACAAGGACAGTAGCGATGAGAAAAATCTTGAATGTCACAGAAGTGTTGCTTTTCTTTAAGCATAGTATATGTTCAACTATATCAAAATGAGGCATATTATGGGTATTCATATATGAAGCTTGAAAATTTAAAGTATATATTACCAATATTAAAGCCCTCAACTGAAAATATGCATAACTTACCATCATAGAAAGCATTACTTTTGGGGTAGGCAGATGTTATAATTGACCGAGTTTACTTTAAATAAAGAAAAGAGAATGTGGGCTGCAGAGATGGCTTAGCAGTTAAGCGCTTGCCTGTGAAGCCTAAGGATCCTGGTTCAAGGCTCAATTCCACAGGACACATGTTAGCCAGATGCACAAGGGGGCACACACATCTGGAGTTGGTTTGCAGTGGTGGGAGGCCCCGACACACCCATTCTCTCCCTCTCTCTCTCTCTTTCTCCCTTCTCCCTCTCCCTCTCTCTCTCTCTCTCCCTCCCTGCCTCCCTCTTTCTTTCCCTGTCTGTCACTATCAAATAAATAAATAAATAAAAAAGAATAAAATATTTAGAAAAAGAAAAGAGAATATTTGGGGCTAGATAGAAAGCCCTTACTTGCAGAGCAGATGACCCAGACTTGGTTCCACAGTGCACTCAAAAAGGGAGATGCACAGAGCAGCACACACATCTGCAGGCCTGGAGAAAGTTTGCCTTGCCTAGAGGCTCTTTGGCTCACCCACTCTCTCTCTCTCATTCTCAAATAAATAAAAACATAAAAAGAAAATGGATTCGAGGCCACCCTGAGACTACATAGTGAATTCCAGGTCAGCCTGAGCCAGAGTGAGACCCTGCCTCGAAAAACCAAAAAAAAAAAAAAAAAAAAAAACCAAAAAAAAAGAAGAAAATGGAATATTTGTTATTTATATCAATAATATTTATATCTCATCTTAGAAGCATTTAATGTTTAATTTTATTTTTAACATGTAAATTTTGGTAATATACAAAAGACTTTAAATGACTTTGGAAACTTGTTTTAAAAACATAAACTATTCACATTTGAATGTTATAACACAAAGAAGCAGTTTTGTAGGTCACCTTTTGCCATGTGATCCTAGAACATTTCCCATTTACTTAAAATTTAAATCAAAAGGTTGGCATAATACAATAAGGTATGAGTGAATACATCATAAACATATAATGTTTTACTTACACGTAAGAAGCTGTCCAAAGAACCATTCTCCATATATTCTGTGACAATCATAACTGGCTTACCTAGATTTATGGAAAATGATAAATACGCAATCATCAGTTCAGTTTAAGAAATACCATCTACACGATAGTAATGATACACTGTGATACACCTAGTGAATACCTAAGAAATTATGCTATCTTCTATCTTTTACAAAATTGCCATTAAAAATGCAATCTAGGGGCTTGGGAAATGGCTTAGCAGTTAAGGACACATGTCTACAAGCCTGCTGACCTGACATTAATCCTTAGTACTTACATAAACCTATTGGCAAAATATTTTATGTGTCTATAATACCAATGTGCCTATGTCAATGAGTGGCCATGCTAGGAGAAACTGGAATTTGTAAGCACAGTGGAAAATCAATGAGAGTGATCATTTCTCAGAAGAATAAAAAGGAAAAAAAAAAAAAAAGGAAGAGAAATCCTCCAAGGTTGCTATTGCAGTTACCCTGGTATTGCTCAATAAACATCTGCCCAGAAGCAGTTTATGGGAGAAAAGGGTTTATTTCAAACTTATAGATTCCATGGAAAACTCCACCATGGCTGAAGAAGCTGGCTCACTTCCATAGATCTGTAGCAGAGAGACACCACTAAATAGCTAGAGCTCCACCTACTGTTAACACACCCTAAGGCTGGACTTGAGAGCCAGCCCCAGTAACACACCCTCCCTCCACCAGGCTGCTGGAGACATATGTTTCAAGCTTAATCAAAAGTGCCTCATGCTACAGGGGACATACATTAACTTCAAACCATCACAGTTGAAAACTCACATTCACTTGTGCTCATATACACAGATCATTCACATACCCATATGCATGAACACACAATAAAAAAAAAAAAAAAAAACAGCCTATGTTTCCATAGAAAATGGAATATAAAAGCATATAGACTACGGGCCTTCCAGCAGCTATGGTTTCTATATTAGTTTATTTGTCAAGGCTTTCAATTAAAATAAAGTATGAAAGCATGCCCCTTTCCTCCATTTCTTTGCTTATTAGGCAATTTCAATATGAAATATTTTTCCTTCAATCTCAGGCTAGTCAGGGACCCCTCATTCTTTTATTCAATGTGTAGTATTTAAGGAGACATGACTATTATTCTGTTTGTGCTGGCAAGATTTGCCAACTCTGGTAAATCAAAATTCTACTTTCCAGGATGATAGGGGAATGTTTTGATAACAATTGAAAGCCATAGTTTTAATATTTTGACTTATAATAAATCAACACATTAGAGTTATAAAATTTGTTGTTGGAAAGGAAAATAAAACCAAACTCAGTTGCTATTCTTTAAATACACACCTTTCATGCTACTGAAGGAACATAGGAGGAAGCTAGTTTATTTTAGGTAGTTTCAGTTAGAGACTGCGGACAAGAGAGAACCAATAGATATGCCACCTCTCCCTGGCACATGAATGGAACTCTTGACAGAAATGGAACTTGTGTGTGAATAGGACTAATCTATAGTGCCCTATGCTGCCCACAGTCTAGCACATTACCTCAATATGCTGATCTAGGTGGCTGGTCCAGGTGGGCTGGCTTAGGGGTCCACCCTCCAAATCTACAAACCAATTTGATCTTCCCCGTGCATATAAAGGCTCTCTTCTTCCTGTCTGGGCCTTTTCCCCTCTTTGCAGAGCACTGTTTCTGGATTCATTCTCATATCTGCTTGGGTAAACATGAGTCTAGCTTTCCAGAAAGGGGAGAGCATAACACTGTTTCCTAGACTGGAGAGAACTTGGAGGGCCCCAAAATAAGACAGGCCTCTCTTAAAGCACTTTGTTACCAACCTGAGGTAAGTGAGACTCTATTTCTGAAGGCACCACATACTGTTAACGCAGAAAATTGAGTGATGTGGTTGGAATCTGGAAGGAATAGATGTTTAGATATTTAGGCTATATAGTGCTGGAAAGCACTACATTAGCTGCTGGGGAAAGTGGCCTGCCACATTGTGAGCACACAGAGGACACTGCCAGACAAAAGTAACCAGCCTGACAAGACATATACACCTATGCAACTGTGACACCCAGCCTTGGAGGGTAACCGATCACTTTCTGATTGGCTAAGAGATCTTCTCAGTGGAAAAAAAAAAAAAAAACAAAAAGCAAAAAAATCCAGCAGGAACTGGGAACCAAGTCAGTATCCTATGTAGTGCAAGGTTATGGTCTCCAGTGACAAGCTGACACTAGGTTTTAGCCATAAGAAGGGCTACACCCATCAAAATTTCTCTAAATTATCAATGCTTATCCTCTTTAACCTATGCTGATCTCAGTGTCCATTGGAAAATTTGTTCTTCTTTTTCAGAAGGCAGCAAGACAAGAAAAGATATCTGACACCCTGGCAGAGTACGACTCTCCCACCCAATAAATCAGCTAGGGCTCAGGTGAAACTACAGAGGAATTTTTGAGATGAGCCAGAGATCTACTTCCACGGAGAGTGTGACAACCTATGCCAGAGTGATGGAGACAGACACTGAGTGTTCTCTAGAAGGTCCTGAGAGTTCAACACTAAGCAGAACTAAAACACAACCACTACATCTCAGGAAATTTGTGGAAGACGGGGAAGAAAGAGTCACAGGGTGGGAGGGAATATCCAGAGTCCCCATCCCCCCACAATGTCTCACTGCTGCTCTCACACTAGTAACCCGCAGCCCCATGGCAAACACCAGCAATCCCAGTGGGATGGGGGCAGGTAAGAGGGGAGTGAGGGTACAAACACATGATCTATCCATACAAATATGTACTTAACAAAAAAAGAAAAGAAAACCAAAGACCAAAGGGTAAAGTTTAGTGATATTTCAGTAGATTATAGGTGGAACATACACCTCTTAAGAGAAGGGAAGAAGAGAGTATAAAGAAGTTTCTGTCCATGAGGAGGGAGGAGCAGGGTAAAGATGACCCAAGGACCCAGAGTGGAGTCTTTTCTAGGTTCTGAATGTGGTCTCAGCTAAACATCCTCTCGGGCATTTTTATGTCTCTTCCTTTCAGGAATCTTAACTCCAGGAAAGGAAAACACCTGCCCAGGGAAGGAATTTGGTTGAGTTTAAGAAGAAACAGGTTTATGGAAATCCTTTAGGCAGTGAGATAAGAAAAAGAAAAAGCAAGATCTGTCTCTTACCTCTGTCACAGTGAAAACCTCAAGGAAGGCTCAAAGATATAGGCCTCAGTACCTAAAAGTTTATCCTTACTTTATTTATTAATTTGAATATATCCCAGCAAATATCATGTTATTATTATCTAAATTCTCTGAATTTCTTCAGATAATCTTCATTTATGTTACAAAGTAGCTGTTACACTGCTGTACTTTATTAAGGCATTAATTTATTTATATTCCTTAACTATCATATCATAGAACCTTTTGATCTAGTAATATTAACGACTGTTATTGTTAACACCTTGAGGTTTTAGAATTTGTGTTTTTTTTTTCAAAATCTAAAGATTGATTTGAGAATTTTTAACAAGTGAAAGAATCACTTGTGCCTTAGACTATTTAACTTCTCCTGAACTCCTTTGCTCAGCACCCTGGATTGTAGCACAATGAACAAATGCATTAAATAATGAATGACCAAAAGGTATCCTGTGCACTCAATAGATTGTACTCCTTCCTTAATAAAGTTCTGAAAGAATAAATAATATGGTACCAAACTTCAGAACATGCTTCAAAGGTAGTCACAGACAGGCTGTGTCACAGGACCAGTTACTCCTGCGTCTGTGTACCACTCAGACCTTTGCTTATCACTGATTTCCTCTGGCTCTCAGCCTGATGGCCATTTCATTTCTCATTAGCATGTCTAGTAAATGTTTGGCAGGGGAAATAAAAGTAGCTAAAAAAATCAAACCAGTCAATTAAGCCACAACCCCGTGACCATTCAGAAATCAGATCAGCCTGCCTTTAACTCTGTCATTGAGGTATTTGTAAACACATCGGATATGATTGGCAAGTCTGAAAATGTGCTTTGCATTAAGTTCAAAGATATAGCTAACCAACTGTACAGACAAAGAATAGACAGAATAAAACATATCCTATGTTGGAAACAAGATTTTAACTTATTGTTTCCCTTGTAATCTTGATGAATATACCTAAAGGAAAAGAAATTCTGTAATAATGGTGACAATGAGTTTTAACAAGCATTAAATTGAAGTGGGAAATTACAAAATGCCAGCTCATCTGCCTATTATGCAGTGTGTTAGTGCTGGAGTGAACTTTGATTTACAAATGGCACACTCTACTTCCTCTTGGCAGGGAGAGCCTTTCAATGCCCTGAGGGACCCCAAGATGTATTTGAGCATACAAACTAAGCTCATTGAAAGTACTGTTCTATAACTTGCTGAAATAAATCTCTAGTATATGAACCAATGAAATTTCATAGCAGAGTTTTACTTTTGTTTTTAAATTGATTTATGAATATAGAAAAAATGATGACTTTTCAATTTCAGAGTAAGGGATGTAAAATAGTCTGTTAATAATAAGCTCTTTCCTCCAGTATTCCCCAGGAACTACAGATCTTAATAATCATTTAAACATTGCTTATTGTCCAGAAATGTGATTCAATATATATACAAATTCCATAGCAGGCACTGTGTGCTTCACCACAACTTTCTACAACACATTTTCTTTCAAGGGAAGAGTAGAAGCATGTGATATCGTAGTGAAATTTTATTTTAAAATTTCAAATGTTAGTGTCTTAAAATACTTATACTCAAATATTTTACCAATATTAAATATTAAGATTTTAAAACTTAATTCCTTTTCTAAAGGAAATGCTAGAGCCTCCTATTAACAATAATAGTTGTGTCTAATAGCCTATAACTTATTTCCAAAACTTTTAAATACTTTTTTAAATCTTTTTTTTTTTTTTTTTATTTAGACAGGATCTTGCTGTATATTCATGGCTGCCATAGAAATTTCTGTGTTTGTTTTTCAGGTTGGCCTGAACTCATGGCAATCCTCCTATCCTGGTGCTGAGATTAAAGGCATGCACCACAAGGTTCCTTAAGCATACATTGGCCCATTTATGTAGTTTAAAATATAAAAATCACCAACCTTAGCAGCTAATATTTGTTAATGAGAAATATGTGATCACAATTAGGGAGAACAAAGTAAGGAACAGAAAAGAAAATTTGCCAAAATTTACTTTACATGATTCCAAAGATAGATTTGTCCTAGTTTGAAGATTTAAATTACAATATTTTCACAATAACTTTTTTACACATTATACATGATTAACTGATAGGGATGTTGCAATAAGCTGAATTATGTTAGTATGAAAATTAGTATTTATTCATAAGCGGAGAGAAAGAGAAAGAGAAAGAATAGAAAGAGAGGGAACAAGAGAGAGAGAGGATAGGCTGACCAGAATCTCTTGCTGCCAAAAATGGACCCCAGAGGCATGTGACACTTTGTGCATGTGGCTTTGTGTAGGTACTAAGAAACTGAACTCATGCTGGTAGTTTTTTTTTATAAACAGTACTTTTAGCAATTGAGCCCTCTATATAGCCTTAGCTTATGTTTTGAGTTTCTCATTAAATCATTACAGAAATACAGATATGAGCCAGTGGAAGCAGGGGGTAACTCTACTGGTCTATAGTTCTACTCCTTCCAAGCAGTAAGCCAGTGACAATGCATAAGAATTTGTTTGTTACTGGAGATTGGCTAACGATGTCTTCCTTAACAATATGAACCCTGTCTCTAAGTTTTCCTTAACCATTGAGGCTTTCAGTCTTAACACATTGAATCTTTAAATTCAGTTGTTATTGAAGTTTTAAAATTAATTTATGCCTAACCTGAAGCAAAATATATTGGGAATGATCACCACCAGTGTTACTATCTTTGAAGTAAAGACATACACTAAGTTCACATTGCATCCATAGATCATAGGACACATTAAACCCTAGGCTTAATGACTTTACCAATCTGAATGCTCCCATACCATTTTCCAAAGTCAATATTATTTTTAAGCCTTTCAATCTTTCTACCCCTTATTTTTTGGTTAAACACAGTTTAAGACTATTAATCTGTTACTGAATTAAAGTGATGATACCGTCTTCATCCTACTATAAAAGAAGCATTGTTGATGCTTTACTCTAATATGACATTTGAACAGTCATATTAGTGACACTTGAAGGATTGCTTGCTTTTGTTTTGGTGGTATTGACATGTGTTTATCAAGCATATATTTTCTTTTTCTTCTTTTGAGAAGTTACTATATGTTTAAACTAGTGCTCTGCAATTGTCAGTCCTTAGATATGCAAATAACTCTAAAACAAATTTTTTTAAGCTGAATTTAATCTTTCAAGATACCAGAAAACCTTTCTATTTATATAAGGGATGAAATCATACAATTCCTTTTAATTCAGATGTAACCATACAAGAGATATAAGTGTGCATTAATCAATAGCAGGAATTATTTAAGTATGTAAAATATCATTTCCTTCTATATTTTTGCCCTAAAACATATTGAGAGATGTTCCTAACTTTGTTGATATTGACATTACCAATAGTTGTGCAGTGAAATCCATTCATTAAAGTGCAATCATGAATGTATGATAACAAAGAGGTGTGGTCATCATTGCCAAACTCTATTATTCTAATAAACTATTCTTACAATTAGTAAGACAAATACATTGTCTGTAGAGATGATGACATGAAATATAGTTCCATGGATGCAAGTTCAGATGAACATTTTTCAGAGGGAAGCAAACCAAAGTAAGGATTTACCATTGTCACTAAAGCAATGTATCTTATTCTAGCTAGATTTCTTCATTTTATGTGAAAGGAATAAACAGAAGCAAACAAACAGGTAAGCATTTATCCAGCCTGAGTCTCCAATGAGATCATATGCTATAATGAATCCTTTAATGTTTTGAATACAATGTGAATTCCTCAAAAATATGGGATTACAGTTGAGTTGTGCAGTATCTTAATTTTTTGTTTTTAATTTCCAGAATATAATTCCATGACAAAATTTATCAGTCTTATTTCATAAAATTGCCTCTATTTCACTGGGTAAAACTTTTAGCATTGGTAATTATTACTGGAGCCTGCACATCATTTAACTAATAGTGTGATAGCAGAAATATCAAACATTTGCTAAAGACAAGTTCCATCCTTTTGAACTTCAACTGAAATTGATAACATATGTTAGTTCCTAGTTCTGAGCAGAGACTGTACCCTGGCTTTGGGTTACTTTCAAGATCAGAGAAACTTTATCACCTTCTCTTGTTTAAGAATATCAGACTCAAAGTGAACCATTAAAATTGTTTATGGTTCAACTCAAATAAATGAAGAAGTAATGATTATATAAAGGGTTTTCTATAAATGATCTGAAAATGGCATATTGATATAGACCCAGTGGTTCCAAGTGCATTACATTAATGTGAAAGTGAATGACCTTTGAGAAAAAGATTAAAAAGGACCTTTTTCTAAGTATTTTATTATATTCAATAATAATCTTCTATACACAGAGATTATCCAGTAATCTTTTATACTCGACCTGAAGTGGTACACTGTTATTTGACATAATCTTACCTGATTTTTAATGTATCTGAAAAGACTTATGTATTGCTGTTAATTCAGTGGTACATCTTAAGTAGTTAAGCATCTGTAATGGTTTAATTTACAAGAGGTCTCATAATGAATAAGGATGACTTTGAATTTGATTTCTAAACAACAGATTCTTAATTTAAATGATGATGTGCTTGTTTTCCCTGTACAAATTCAATTTCTGTTGCTCAGTGGGTAAGAACACTTGTTAAGCAAGATTAAGGACCTGGGCAACCACGTCTAAAGCTAGTCAAGACCACACACTTCTGTAACTCCAGTGACAATGAGATTGTATACGTCAGGATGACTAGGGCCCCCAGGTCAGACAGTCTGGACAGTCTGACTGAAAAATAGCACAGGCTCCAGGTTCAGTGAGAGGCCCTATCTCTGGCAAATAAGACAGGGAAACAACAGAGAACATCCGACATCCTTCTCTCAGCTTTGCTCACATGCTAACAGAAAGCATGCACTTGAACACACATATGTATATACCACATGCACACACTACACATAACATGCAAAACTAATTGCAGATCTGAATTAGTACATGTGGGTATGTGGGTATGTCCTACATTGGTAGATTGCTTTAGAAGTGAAACACTGTTAGAAAACAAAATCATAGAAGCAGAATAGGTGATTTCTATATGTTTTAGGTTATTGTCAGATGTATTTCCTCTGTGTTGTTATAAAGTACCAGATTTATAGCTTTTAAACATGCCACTAAAGAGCTCAAAACCTAATTCTAGGCCTATTGTGTTCACAATGTATTAAATGGCTGGGATTTATAGAGTAAGATTTGGCAGTTTCTTACATAGTTGACCAGAGAGTTATAATAAGTTTAGAAGTTTCACTCTAAAAAGACAGTGTAATCCACACTAGATTGTTACAGAATATGACTTAAATAAGATGTTTAACATATACAACCTTTTTTTTTTTTTTGGTTTTTCAAGGTAGGGTCTCACTCTAGTTCAGGCTGATCTGGAATTCATTATGTAGTCTCAGGGTGGCCTTGAACTCACAGGAATCCTCCTACCTCTGCCGCCTGAGTGCTGGGATCAAAGGCGTGTGCCACCACACCCAGCTCAATCTAAATTTTTTAGAGATTATTTTTTCATGAATATTTTTTTCTAAATTTTATTTTTGATTTGGAGATTATTCTATAGATTTCTTTTGTTACCATAACTCATATTTAGTTAATTCATTTTATATATAATGAAAATTTATTAAGTTGAAGTGAATTGGCAAACAGCATAATCTAATGGGTTACTTTTGCTAATTCTTAGCACTAGAAGGAAAAAAAAAAAAACATACATGTGGGGTAAATTTATAGAACTTCAGCCAGTTTCAACTTAAACCCAGTATTTCATTTGATTGTGACTTTTACCTACATTTTTTAAAATTTCAAATTAGGTGTGGATTCTGACCAAGCTAAATGTACTCATTTTTTTTTCTTTTACACCTTTGGTGAAGCAGTGTATAGTTGAACTTAGTGGGGAAATGCTTTTAATTTAATGTTATTGAAGACCAACTGATTAGAAAACACTCCCTCCACTTTCTCTCCCTCCACTTACCTACTCTGCTTTTTATCCCTTTATCCTTCATTCTCTTCTCATTCCATTCCTATATTGCCCCCTATTTCCTGCCCTGACATAACAAATTAGTGTTTGTCCTCACATATTGGGAAGCTATTTACTGAGAAACAGGGTCTTTGTAATCATGCCTCTGCCCTCCTTGAATGATTATATCTTGTAGGTTTCAAAAATTATCCATTTTATCCAACATTCTCAAAATAAGGTTGCTTTGGTATGATTGAGATTTTTTAAGAATCAAGAAACTAAGTTAACTAGAATATAAGCATATGACATGAAAAATCTAGATTTGTCCATAGATACAGAGATGAAATTGACACAGATTCTCAGTGTTAGTAGCAATTTCTACTTTCACAAGAGCGAGCCTGATGCTCTAAAGCTGTCTATACAAATGTAGCAATCAATGACCGTTAACTAATTCACATAGCAGTTAGTGACAATGGAATCATGTCATGGAATTAAGTCAAGAAAATAATAGGCACTTCATAAAGTAAAATGGTAAATTGTAAAAATTGAGAGCTAGAAGTCTGTAAATTACAAATGAAGTCTCTCTGCCTGGTATGGCTATACCTATAAAGAACGACCAGTTGATAATGGATAAATAGAACTAGAATTTCAGGGACTTTGGATAGTGCTAACTCTGTAGACACAGACACCATGTTCTTTTCCTAAAAGAACAATGCAAGCATGCATTTTCACAATCTTTACTAATGCTATCAGGGTTGTTATCAATTGCCAACTAAAACATAAAAGAATTCATCAGAAAAAAAAAAACATGACTATTAATAGCGCCTAACAATAACAAGTATAGTACTTCTTAAAAATTTAACATGGGTATATATTTAAATTATCCCACATGGTTAAGTTCTTAATTCTCTTTCCTTTGTATAAAAATTCAAAGGGATAATGTGGTGTATTTCAATTACACCATGATCTGGCAAAGAAGGAAATGCCTTTTAAGCCACACTAATATGAGAGGAGGTACCAGTGCCATTTGGAAAGGGCAGCTTGTAATGTTAAAGAAAAATAACATTGTGAAAAACATAATGAGTAATGCCTGTTGGTAACCATAGAGTATGTAAATGTGGTGCCAGTGAATTACACCCTAAAGGATGCCAAATTTTCTGCCATATGTTGTCTTTCACTGTGAGGATTCTGCTGCCAATTCCACTTATTCTCCATCCCATGCTCCAAAATTATGAGAAAAAAAATAAAAAAAGAAAGAAAGGCTGGGTGTGGCGGTGCACGCCTATAATCCCAGCACTCGGGAGGCAGAGGTAGGAGGGTTGCCATGAGTTCAAGGCTACTCTGAGACTACACAGTAAATTCCCAGTCAGCCTGGGCTAGAGTGAGACAAAGAAAATCCTAGAGAATCCTCAAGAAGTTTTCATTGGGAATAGAGCCAAAGAAATCACAGATCTGCACTACGAGATCCCTTTAACTTGGCTGGAGAAACTATGATGGATATAAATTCTGGTCTCTGTGATGGGCTTTGAGCCAGGGCTTCCCCAGAACAAGCAGGAATCCACCAGGACCCTACATCAGAATTATGTGAAATCCACTGAGAAACAAAGAAAAGTCTTGTGTCACCTGGGATCATAATTTTATATTCAAATGCTTTCCCAAGGTTCCTATATTTTTCCAAAAGTTGGGGGACAAGGTGCAAAGATTTGGGAGCTTAAACCAGGTTGGTAAGCAATAAAAGAAAAAGAAGCTAGTTGAAAGTTCCTGTAAAAATGAAATTTCCCCTCAAAACTGTAAGCCAGAAATTAATACTTTCCTTTCATTAAAAAAATCAGTCATTTTTTTGGTGCTATTCTATATAAGAGAATGCTTTCCACTTGTCTCTTTATGAAGATCTTTTAATATGCATATCTTTATATACTTCAGCATCCACCTCAATGTCTAAAATGAATGCATAAAGACTTTTTTACCATGTATATCAGTGCTGAGATTTGCTCTATTGTCAGAGAAGCACATATTAATCCTAAACGTCTATCACAATAGAAGATTCTCAAGAAACAAAAGATCCAACTTCTTGAATAACTGCACTTGAGTTTAAACAATGTCTACGCAGCATACACAAAGCAGGCCCTGTGACTTCACTTACTTTTTGTAACCACTCCTTCTAGTCGAATGATATTGGGGTGGTCAAATTGCCCCATGATGCTTGCTTCTCCCAGAAAATCTCTCCTTTGTTTTTCTGTATAGCCCACCTTCAGGGTCTTGATAGCTACGGAAATCTCCTTTTTGGAAGGCAGTTTTAAGCGACCACTGCAAACCTCTCCAAATTCGCCTGTTAGAATATAGAGCAACCAGAAAATGTAAGGAGTTATATAATAAATGAATAAAAAGGAAGCAACTACAACCTTTAAGTAATTGCATTAAAATATTTATTCTTTGGACCTTCAAGATGTACTCTGTAGACCTAAAAATTATTTTGTAAAACAGTAATATGAGACTTCCTAGAAAACCTAGGCCATTCACATTCTATAGGGACACGACCTTGTGAGAAACTTTACATATTTTAAAGCATGAATATGTAATATGTAAGTATAAGAGGAAAGTACCAAGAAGCATCTATCAGGCTTTGTACCATTTTTTTCTAATAGCTAACATTACTTCAAGGTAATTAACAGGCCAGCCCTGATATTATGGTTTAACCCTGGATTAATCTCAGATGTTTTAACTATTCTGTTTATACTACAAAGGCCAACTTGGTTATGCACTTAGACTCTCTGAGAATGAGAATATAAGCATCTGCCACCAATTCATTTTATTAGAGAATTGGTTTGTTTTACTATTGACACAATTGCCATAAAGTTTTCCAGGCTTCTGGGAGGACAATAACAGAAAAATACCAAATTAAACACACAAATATTCACTGTGGCAATATTTTTTTCAGATTTAATAACAACAATAACAAAGCTATCTTGAAATCTTATATAATACAGAAATTGTTAAAGATGAAGTATTAGTGACTTTAAAATATGCTAATAGAATTGACTTGGCTTCTATCACCAATGTGCCCATGACTGCCATCAAGTTATGCTGCCCACACAATGTTTTTCCACCTATCACATGCATTACTGGATCCTTTTTGTACCACCTTTCAAAAAAAAACCAAAAAACAAAAACAGCTTCTATAACCTAAAAGGTGATTAACTTCTGAAATATTTTAGGATTAATTATGTGGCTTTTTTTTTCTCTATGGTATTTTTGTGGGCTCCTGTCCCTGTGAGTTGTCTGAATCTCATACCCAGCTGTGTCAGCCAGACAAAAGTAAAATGATCCTCTAATTCCCTTTTCAAAAGTGGTTTGACCCACGCAACTACCTATTAATTTGCCAACTATGTGGAAACCAAAGACTTGCCTCTCTCTGAGATACTTTATGCACCCCTGACCTGACCCTTCCTGAGGAATCCCATTATGTTGCTGTCTCCAAAACAATGAGATATGCTGTAACTTGCCAATATCACTTAAATTCCAAAATAACAGTCTTGTGTATTGACTTAACATGTGTCATTATCAACTGTCAACTGTGCCACAGATGTCTCGAAATGTGGACAGATAAAATGGTGGCGAGTAAAGGAGAACTAGTCCTTGTCTTCTGGGAAGAAGAGAAGGTAATGATGTCTGCAGCTCCTATTGTTTGTCTAGATTGTAAGAAGAATCAGGGAGCAACATTTGATAAAGCAAGTTGGGTTTGCTAAACCCACATCAGAATGTCACTATAGACATGAGGATATTGGGAAATGTCATGTTAGAATTTTCAGCAAGCGTACTCTTTCCTTTCATGGGGCTATCTTAACATTGCCAGAGAGCTCCAGTTCCCTTTGTGTAAACATTACATTCGAACAAGTCATAAATAGTACCCATAATGTACTTTAATTTTCTGAAGAAAGTTCTGTCATTCTCATGAGTCAACATGGTACAAAGGATCATGTTTTAAATTCGGATGCCTTCACCACTTAATGACAAATCACTTGTTGGTTTATAGGAAAGATAGCAGAGTTGTGGCTTAGAGCCTGAACCCTGGTGCTACACCGCTTAAGGCCTAAATATTACTCTGTGACTTATTAGATTTGTGACTGTAAGGAAGTGCTTTTCTCTCTGTGTGACTTTGCTTCCTTACATATGTCATGGATATACAAATTGTGTCGATTTTGTAAGACCATCATAGAGATAAAGCCATTAAAGAACTTAAGGTACTTGAAATAGGGTCAAATCTATACTAAGTAGTACCCTTTAGTTCAGACCTCTAAGTTCAGACCTACCTTAAGAAGTACAGAGTATGAACCTACCTCTTAATAGTTTCCGTTAAAATAAAAAATAAAAATGAATACAAATATGCCTTACAACTGCCAAAATCTATGTTAATGTAAGGAAAAGCCATACTAATGTTGGTAGATGAACCTGCTCATGCCATATTGGACAAGCGGCTGTTATATTTTAAAAGTGAAATTTAAATAAAGTGTTTTAGGGGATGGAAAAGTCACTAGGTAATGAGGACTAGCTGGATGAAGGGGTTCACTTGTAGTTGATGCCAACACCAGTCTGTTGCTGATTCATGTTTGGGAAGCTGAGAGCAAGCAGCCTCGAATGCCTTCCCCCACAGCCTTGGACCTCTCCTGCTGCTATCCCTTCCCTGCAATGATGGACTGTGTCTTCAAACCATGAACCAAAGTAAATTCTTTGTTCCTTAAGTTGATTCATGTCAGATATTAGGGTATAGCAAACAGAAAAGTAACTGTCTTAAAAAATTTTAAAAAATATTTCATCTATTATTTATTTATTTGGCAGAGAAAGAGGGAGAGAGAGAGAGAGAGAATGGGCACACCGTAGCCTCCAGCCTCTACAAACGAACTTCAGATGTATGTGCCCCCTTGTGCATCTGGATAATGTGGGTCCTGGGGAATCGAATCTGGGTCCTTTGGCTTTGCAGGCAACACCTTAACCACTAAGCCCTCCCTCCAGCCCATAAATTCCTTTTATAAGAGCACCTCACTAAGAACATTAAAGGTCAGAGTCCACATTTCATGTGAACCAATTAAAAATTCTGTGTTTTAAGTGAAATACTTGTATAACTACCTTTAATAGATAGATTGGAAAATTTCCAAGATGTAACAATTTTGTGCTTAGCCTAAGATGACATCGAAATCACACACGTGGTAGGAGTGGAAAGAATGTTAAGAGTGGTAAGATAGGAAGTGAGGCTTTGGGATGCTGTCTTCTTGATGTGACAAATCTGAGACACGCATGAACTTACAACAGAAGGGATTTCCTGTACATTACTATGCCTGTCAATATTTCATCACAAATGAGGGAGCGGTCCACGAGACACCACCACACCTCTCAGAGTAAATGGTGGCAACTAATGATTACTGGGAAGTGGAGAAATCATGTCATTTAGTGCAGCAGCCACTGGAGGATTGGTCATTATATAGCAAATACCCCCTCCCCACCTGCCCATGTTTTCCCAAGGGACCCTGACTAAAATCAGTGGGTCAAAACCAACAGACAAGGCATGGAAATAGGATGAGTATTTAATGGGAACACAGTGGTTTTAGTAGGAGGGAAAGCAGAAAGAGGGAAGGCAGGTGAGAGAAATGGAATCAAAATGCATTGCATGTATATACAAAAATATCAAAACTTAATTTAAAAATGAAAAACTATAAATTCCTGATTCTACATTCTATATTTGCTACTGAAAAACCCTGTGAGTCAAGGTAATCTAAAATTGGGCATGAGTAATATATTGAATTCTTCCAGAAGTGTAACTGTCCTTGCTAGTAGCCACAAACACAATTGGCACAGCAAGCTTGATTGGCCTTAATTTTACAAATAAAAAATATTACCTATAAAACCTTGAGGGCAGGTTGTACCTCAAATCATATATATTTAAAAATGAGAGGAAGGATCTTGTTTAGTCCTTAAAGAATATGTAGAATGACTGTGTCATGATTTTGTCTAAGAAGGCCTAGGCTTCTCTTATGGACCAGATACTGTGTCTTGGATATCTGGCTCTTACAATAATATATTCAGATAACATATTCTGCAAATGTAGAGAGCTTCAGATTCTAGGATCATGATGCTATAGTCTGGCCTACTGGACACTTGCAGAGCATGTGCTTTATTTCTTCTTCTTAGCACACTCCAGTTGAGTGTGTGAAGCCCTTGTGCTGCTTGAAACACTGAAGCATCCATGCTAGAAAATACTCTACTCTGTGGGGCAACCAACACGGCTCACTCAGAAACCTTCCTCATCACAGAACTGGCCCCAGAGCAGGACTATACCCCTGAAACTGCGGAATCCACAGATAGCTATCACCCAGGCACTAAACTACCATTGCTGTTTGAGGAAAGGGCATACCTTCAAGTCTTTCTTTGGGAGCAAAGAGTACTTGTACTAGCTCCTTCTTTTGGATGATAGTTTCATGCTTACTACTTCTAAGAAGAAAATCGTTAAGAAAATCAGATGAAAGTTTTAGACAATTGTCATTTTATTTTGATAATAAATATTACTCATATTATCTTGTTTTTATAGTGAATACTATTTGAATATTAAATGCTGCTTTCCCAAAGCTGGAGCTGGGAATCAAGTCAGAACTATATAAAAAAATGAGTCCATTACCAAGCTCCCACCAGTCACAGGCTGCAAGAGGGCCTACACCTATTAAATTCTCTCTAAAAAACAAAGGTTATCCCATTTATCTAGCACTAACTTCACTCTCCTTTGGAGAATTTGCTTCTCTTTTGGATGGATGCAGATTCTAAGAAGAGAACCAGCCCATCATACCTCAAAAGGGCCCCAGTTGAAACTAAGAATAATTGGGGAAATGAGTAAGAGTGCTGCTTTTTTGGTGAACCTGATACCAGCCCAAGCATGAAAGAGATAGACACAGAGAACAATCAACTCCTACCAAACCAGATATCCAGAGACGCAGAGGCTCCCAAGACCTCATCACTGAAGCAGACCTAAAATGAACCTAACATGGCTCAGGGAAATTTGTAGAAGAGGAGGCAGAAAGAATGTCAGAGCCACACGTTGGGTCATGATACACAGAGACATTACCTCTTCCCTGTTATTGATGGCTAATCCCACAATGCATGACCCATATTCCCCAACGAGCAGGTCCCTGCAAAGGTGGGGGGGGGGGTTGGGCAGGAAGGAGGCTAACAATGGAATCAACTTGACTGTATACACTGAGTACAAAACTAATAAGAAAATTTCTGAAATGCTCCTTTGGTGTATACAAATAGCATTGGCTTAAAAAGATGGCTTAGAGGTTAACGAGCTTGTCTACAAAGCCTAAAGACTCATATTTGACTCTCCAGGTCCCACGTAAGCCAGTCACACAGTGACACAAGTGTGCAAGATTTGATATGCACACAAAGGGGTGCATGTGTCTCAAGTTCAATTGCAATGGCTGGAGGCCCTGATGTGCCAATTCTCTCTCTCTCTTACTCTAGTATAAATAAAAAAAGGCAGTCTATTGGGCTTGCCTCAAAAAAAATAGTATCATTTACATGAACATCTGTATGAAGAAGAATCAGTCATAAATATACAAGGATGGTACTTGAAGAATCTTTGATATGATCGGTTATGCATAATTCAATGAGCTAGTTTTCTGTCCTTTACTGTCATTGTTGCATCAATATAATTAGTATTTTTTTTGAGAACAACATTAAAGGCTAAGTTCATGTTACAAATTTTTACTACTGAGTATAGAAGTTTTATCTTTGAATTCAAGGTTTATCACTATGCATACTGACAAATATTATTGATATTTTTATGTGTAAGTATGTAAAAAATGTTACTGAAATACATACCTCAGTTTTTATTTTAAAAAGACACCTTTCTGTAATCATAAAACAGATGCTTATTTATGATTAATGATTGAGTAAGTTAATGGATAGAATAGAAATATCTATATAAAGACAACTTTAGTAAAGCAAAATTACTAAATAATAAATGTTATTTTAAAAAAAAAACCACTGAAAACGGTATAATGAAAGTTATAAGATGTGTCAGGTATTTATTTTTGGTTTCCTTTTCTTTGAATTCCGCAGATAATTTTAAATTTGAAATCAAAATTTGCAATTGCTAGGCTTGTGTAAAGTGTAACAGACTTTGGATCCTTTATTCATATTTAATCACAGGACCAGCATTTAGCTACTGCTGCTGCCACCTCTGAAATTCAATAAATAAACCACAGCCATGGACTGAGAGTCTTGAAGTCTGGCACCTTTAAAATCATCCCATTGCATTCCACTAAATATTTCATTTATTTATTGTTTCTCTTTGATCATGAAATTGGGAGATGCCCCTTCCTGTAGCAATATGTATGAACATCAAAACTGAGCAAGCTCATGTAACATTCTTTTTCCCTATGTATTAGGTTAGGATTTATATGCTAGGTTGGCAGTAGGGTTATGAAGAACATTAGTTACCTGCTCCAACAACTTTGTCAATGGATATGTTAGAGGCATCCAATTCCTTAGCAAACTCGTGAACTGCTTGTGTAGGGTCCTCATATGTATGTGGATCAACATAAGTCCTGAGACCTGGAAGTTTTACTATTTGAAAAAGCAACAACAAAGGCATTATTGTAGCAAGATTTATAAAACTTTCACTTGGTAAATTTCACAGTAAAATTACAAGATTAAAAATTGTCTCGATGCCAATAAAGTGCATATCTTTGGTCTGTTCTATACTATCACGAAATCTGACAGTGATGTCCCATACAGACTTTTTTCAAGTTGCCCATGAAGACCCACAAGGAGGGAGCACAGTGAGATGTGATATCTGTGAACCCATTGCCAGAAAAGTAGACATCCAATAAAGTGGACTGAAGAAGAAAGATGATGAGGAATTGAGTGAGCACAGTAATTACTAATCCTAGCAGTAAGGCCACCATGGTAGCATGCATATCTGATTGTAGAAACACCCCATAAATCTATCACAGTGAAGCAGCTAATAATCAAAAATCCATGGAATTCTTTCATGACACAGAATAGTGGCTATAACTACAGATGAATTTATTCAAGCATATAAATAGATACACCCTTTTGGCACTACCTAAACCATATTGCTTCAAATGCAGTTAATCTGTTTATTATGCATTTATCATACATGCAGACCAATATATCACCCATGCACTGAAATTTTGTGTAGTTCTGTAACGTAACTAAAAGAAGTATGAGTATTGTTTACAAGCATTATAATGGTGCTGAGAAACTAAGTTCCAAACACAAATCCCATACATAACTTATTAAATACACAGCTACTTTATGCTAAATTTATTTATTAAATTATACTGATGATGAAAATATCTCATTGTATTCTATAATTAAAATGCCATATACAACACAACTAAATCATTTTTTATATCATTTAATTATTCTTAATATATTACTTATTAGGGAGAGAGAGAGAAAATGGGCATGTCAGGGACTCCTGCCACTGCAAGAAATTTGAGACACATGTGCCACATTGTGCATCTGGCTTTATATGAGTACCGGGGAATTGAACCAGCAGACATTCTAAGGAAGAGCTTATCTCCTTAGCCTGATGTCATTTAATTTTAATGAAATCTCTGTTATTTGAAAAATACTCATATTGAATTTGGAATTTCAATAAACTTCCTCTGAATAAAAACTAACTTCTTAAAAGAAAGTCCAAGAGCAGTTACATTTCATAAGCATTCTGTAACTTTAACGATAATTGCAATTTAATTCCAATATTATGCCTACTGATATTATTGAGAATGCTTTCAATTTTGATAGCATTGCCTTAGTATGGAACATGGATACTTGATACTTATCTATTTTTGTTTCATTACAACAAATTATTGAAGGACTTTTGAGTTTAACAAATAAAATCAGACACTATAGTTTACAATGTTCCTTTGTAATTGAAGAGACTCCCACTCAAAAGAATAACTAAACAGTTTAGTGGTGATCAGATGTTTTTGAGTTGGTTTTTCAGTGTGTATCATTACATACAGGTGTTTCTCCTGGGAGGCCATCAGCCCAAAAGGCAGTAGTAGGCTAATGATTCCAGGGTTTCACAATGTGCCTTGTCTTTGGATCTGATGGATCAGTTCTTATATATCTTTCATGTAAACATTATACCTTGCCATAAAAATAGATGGCAGAGACTGCCTTTAATCCAGAGCTCTATATCATTTGCTACCATTACACTAAAACAAATTTAAACTGCCCATACTGAGAGTCTGTTCCCTTTTGAAGAGAAAAAGACTAAGAAGATCTATTCATAATTTTATGCTTTTGATAAAAAAGTCTTATAAAGATTACCACAGAGTTACTAAAGTATGCTAGAAGGTAAAGACTTGTTAGAATCTTCTTGTTCATTTTAATAAAGTCTCTTCAGAATAATGATACTATGCTATAATTTGATTTGCCTCCTTTTATTAATAGTAAGGCAAAGAAGTCTAGCATTCCTCTTCAAGGGGAAAAATGACATTTTAAACATATAGTAAAATTGAACATTTTTGTTAAATGATTGTGAATATTTGATCTTGTTTAACTTTAGAAAACATAATATGGGATTTGCTGGCAAATCTATGTATGTAAAATATGTTGTCAGGAGCAATGTCTAAAAACTTTTAATGTGCACTGATTTAAAAAGCCTCCAAATGAGATTCAAATTTTAGAACCTACCTGGAGAAAGTAAGTGTTACTAACTAATCTGAAACTCCATCTAAAAATCAACTATGTTCATTATATTAATCAAACTAACATTTCTTCCATCCACATGTCATTTGTGGAAAAATTATAAATATAAACACCTCTCCAATTAAAATGTTCTGCTCACGATGTGTGCTTTGGCTGCTAATGTTTAACAGCTTACCACAGAGGTTCTGGGAATCAGGAGATTCAGGCTGCACAGCACATAATCCCTTCACACCAATAATTAAGGGCAACATGCAGAGTAACTGGGCTCTGTCATGAAAACCAGATAATAAACACATGTGCACGTGTTAAGCTGCACTACTTTACAGCTCATTCTGTGCAAACACAATAATTTACATTTCCATTTTACCAGCATGAGTTGCCCTCAGGACAGCAAAAATGTAAAAAGGTGCAGCCAGAGAGGGCAAGGGGATAGGATCTTAGGAGGTGAAACACATTTCTTTCCTTTTGAAGCAATATTATAGGATTTGTAACAAGACTGGAGGGAATAGTTCATAGCTAGAGCTTTTCACCGTAATACTGAATAAATGGTCTGAAATAAGCCAGCTGTAGTATTGAGAGGTAGAAAGTTTATGACATGCATGCAAGTCACTTTATGGTTCTGAAGAAAAAGTAATATGCGTGTCATTTTTGTTTATCATAAGGACATTGTGCACTGAATAAAAGTGTTTTAGCAAACTCCACCATTAAAAAAAAAAACAGTAAACTACAAGAATCTACTTAGAATTGGCAACAGACATTTATCAAAGTCCATATTCATAAGCCCTATAATTCCCATAAAAATAAACCAGCATGGTTGAGTGAAAAGAGACAATATTCACATCAATTGTCTACCTCAAACTAAAGGGATTTAATTCACAAGAATGTAGTTGATCTCAATAGTTTATGCATGGATATTAAGACATAGTTTTCAATCAGTGGGCCCATGAAAATTAAAAAGAAGAGACAAATATCTTGCAATTTGTTCATAAACTCTTTTTTTTTTTTTGAGTTGGTAAACTAACTACCCTGAATTGGTGTGATATAGGTATTAGGAAGGAAGGAAAAACATATAGGTGTTTTATTATGAAATGAACTTTGTATCACACTTCTATGAGATGAGTAGAACAAACACTGCAAATCCTGTGGTTTCTACATTCTACCAGCTTACAATTTACATTTGCAAAAATGTCTTCTCTGTCACTCTCTCCTCTGTATGTTTCCTGCTTGTGAGCAACAGGTAATCAATTTTTTTTACTTGAGTTATAATGTTATCAAGTCTGGATGGCCACAGTGAATGCCAAAGTAAACAGTACTTGCAAGTGTACAGCGGTGTCATGGAGGTTCTTCAAGGCACATGACCCAGAGTCTGGTCTCAGCCACTAACTCCATGAGAACACACTGTTCTTCCTAGGGCCACTGATTAGTACTATAGCCCTGAACTGAGCCAAAGTTCGGAAAAACAGACACATGGAATCATTTGTTTCACCAGAAAGGGCTGGGGTGGGGTGGGGGGTGAGGCTTTTTGCTAGATGTAAACACTTTGTTACCTAAAAGGGCATTTCTTTTAGAAAATATTAACAGAGGCTAAATTCGTTGGTATTAAAATGTTGAAAGTACTGGCTTGCCTACCAATTGGATATCATGTAACTCCAAAATAAACAATTTATTTTAAAAACTCTTTCCTGGTTGGATGACAAAATGAAGTAAGGCATTCCACATAAACAGAGGTTGTTTATATTTATTTGGCAGTGAGGAAAGAGAAAAGCCTATTTCGATTTTAGCAGAGCATTAGTAATAAGGAAATTGAAGATACGCTTTGCCTCTCAGCCATGCAGAGCTGACTATAGTTCTTGGGTCTCATCATGGGCATGATTTGAACATAAGCCATAGGTTACCCTTCACTTTAACTTAAGTATGCTGAAATGTAGCCATGTAAGAATTACTCAGGGCACAGCCATGACTTCCCTTTTCCTTCTGAAATAAATTTGATTTACTCTTTTTTCATAAAAGTACATTTGAATTATTTTTGTCAAGGGGAAGTCATCCAATCATAAATCAAAAACTGCTAAGACAAAAACATTAAAACAGACCAAAGTTCAGAAACTCACAATGACTATTCCCAAAGTGAAGTCTCTTTTCATCAGCACCATGTTTTGACTTGTTATAGCCACAGAACCTAGAGGCAAATCAAGGGGAAAGAACATATAAGGAGAGTGTACATAAAATTATTATGTATGCTTAGAACATGCAAAGCTCCCAAATATACTTTTTTCCTGAAAATATTAAATGCTTTAGTGAAAGCTTATTGACTTATTTCTAATTTCTCTGTAGAAAGCTCCTTTTCTTGGAGACACTGCAAAGCTGCCTAATGAGATATGTAGAGTTTCTTCCCCACTGTGCAACGCCTCCAGTTCAATTTTTATAATGGCCTTAGAATGTGTTTATAGTATTTTTAACAACTACTGTTGCAATGGATAAAGGGCAAAGTCTCCATTGGTAGTGATGAGTGCTCTGCACTTTTACCAGGGTTGGGGGTGAGAAGGTGTCAGGAAAATCTGGGGTTATTTTAAGATTGAGTGGAAAATTGGAAAAAGAAAGTGGAAATGAGAAGTTGAGGTCAAAAGAGAAATGTTATGTGTTAGGAAATGGTGGTGAGAATGAGTGGGTAAAAGAAAATGACAAAGAAGAGGGGGCAACATAAGACCCAGAGCATAATAAATGGGGGCTCTAGTTTATTAGCCAACATTTTTGAGCCCATTCTCTTAAAATATGAGCAGCAATTGAGGGCAACAAAGAAAGCCATAGACAACGTGGACAGCACTCAAAGGGAACTCACCTCCCAATCAGAACATAAATGACAACGGTGAGGAGGATAATCGCAACAGTGGCAGAGATGACAATCATCACTACTTGGTGATTTTCACCAGAGATGGAGAAAGCTGTGAAGGTGAAGAAAACCAATAAGAATGAAACTGGTATTAACCCCATGACACACATCTGTTCATATGGCAGAGCTTGTAAATTACATTCTGCTTTTAACTGAGTGGCAGTTTAAATGTCTAATACTGTACTGAAAGAATACATTGAATATAATAAAAGGCACTTCTCATAATTTTGTGTGAAATTTGTACACAAATAATTAATGAATTGAAGTTAACTACTCTATTTTGACATCAACAATAAATATCACATGAATGCCTACTGTGTGAAATATGCAGTCATGCTTTTTTTCTATTCAGACTGTTAAGAAATTAATTAGAAAAATCAGATGTTACCAGAGGAGTGCAGTTAACAGGTCAAGATTTTCCCACTATGGAATTATAAAAGCTTTTGAATTAACCTTCTTTTATAGCAAATACCTTTACCTCTATCTATATGTAGTTAAATGGTGTGTCACTTGTATCAATATGGAATAGTCTGGAGGATATCACAATAAGAAATGAACCAGGCACAGAAGGATAAATATTTCATGTTCTCACTTACATGAGGAATCTAATAAAAGTCCAATTTGTGGAAGCAGAAAGGAGTTTTGTGGTTACCAGACACTGAGAAAGGCGGTTAGGAATGTTGAAAAATAAACTAAAGGGTACCAAGTTTAGTTAGACAGGAGGAATAAGTTTCCAAACTTTCTACATGGCAAAGTAACCACTGCTATTAGAACATTATATATTTCAAAGTTTAAAAATCCTCCCACCAAAGATGTGTAAGATGATAGACATGTTAATTAGATTGAGTTAATTAAATTGATATAATCATCGTGGTATATATACAGGTATAACCTTATAATTGTTAAATATACACTTGTTATTTTGTTAGAATCAAATACAATTTTTAATTAAGAACTAATAAGGGATTTAATGCCTGGTGAATGGAGCTCAGAGCACCAACAAGCTCTCCCTGTATTTACTGACAATCATTCTTTAAGAAAAAGAAGCCAGCCAACATGGCCCAGGAGCCGGCTCTAACCAGCCCCCAGGATTGTTGTTCTTTTTAAGTATTTTTCAAGCTTAGGAAGATTTTACAATTTATAATCTGTGTAATTAGTCAAAACAACAACACTTTATGCTATGAAAATTCTATGAAATTCAAATTTTTGCGTATTTTATATATATATATATATATATATATATATATATATATATATATATGGCTTTATTTGAACACAGACACACAATCATTCTTTCTGATGATGGCTTAGATGTTACAGTGAGCAATATATCCATGTAGACTGTATAGGCACATAGACTAACATATTTTTCTGTGCCATTCCAGAGTAATTTTACTAAACTGAGTCTACTGAATCTTTTCAAATGTTACTGCACACACAAACCACAGAGAGGGGTTGGGACAAAGCAAGTTCTGATTCAGACATTCTGGAGTTGGTGCTCAGATTTGCACTTTCATTTGGTGAACTTTATAGATGAAAACAGCTTGTTGAAGTAACAAAAGATTGGACACACCTGAATTTCCCCTTGTCCTTTCTGTCTCCTGATAGCTTCTCATCTAGTCACCTCACCTCTCTTCATTAGTTTATATCTGTGCTTTTCTTCTGAAGTGCAATTAGAAATTACAACATGATATTTATTTTCCTTTTTTAAACTTTCACCTTGTCATGTAAATACCATTACACTGTGGCATTCTAATGTGTGGGCTCTTTCCTTGGTTATTTATCACCTTAAGGATAATTGCAAATAATAATTAGGGCATATAAAGCCATTTATGGTCAGTTTCCTGTCTGAAGATAGAGTACAAACTACTATGAGCTCCACACGCATCCCAACCTATAAGCCTTCTAAAATGAAGGGCCCTTTTCACATGCCTTATTTGCATGCATATTATTCTGGTGGTAAATGCTAACTGGACACATAATCAAACTATGAAAATGAGAAAGACAGAAAGAGAAAGAAAGAAAGAAAGAAAGAAAGAAAGAAAGAAAGAAAGAAAGAAAGAAAGAAAGAAAGAAAGAAAGATGGAAAGAAAGAAACAAGGAAAGAGAGATAACAACACTTAACCTGGTCATATCACAGTTTGGAAGATTTTCTTCCAAATATGTAGTGTTCAGGGGTACTAGAATGATATATGTGGTGCAAGATAAGAAACACAGCAAATAGCTTGATGTGAGACTCTTACACATCTGAAAAAAGAGCTTAGAGTGTGCCAGGAGGGCACATCATCATACAAACTATTGAAAGCACTTTATGGAGTGTAACTAGCAGGGATTGTTTATAGCACTGCCTGCTCCTGTCACGTGTGCAGATATTTCTACTGCCCAAACCCAGTGAAAGACAGCATCCAGATATGTGTTCTTCAGGATCCACCTCCAACTACAAACACAGGCTTTTGTTTTCCATGGGGACTGAACAAGGCAGAGGCAAGAATTCTGGAGACTGCGATTCTTGATTAATAAAGAAATATTTGCATGGGACCCCTTTACTCTGCTCTGCAGTTCCCCCATGGTGTGGCTTAGAGTGGTAGACCTGCATGGTAGTTGGAGGCTTTCCTCCTACTCTTCCAGGCTTTTCTCCACCTCTTTCCTTTGCACTGACACCAGACACATATCTCAATCTGAGTCTCTGCTAATCCACTTCTGGTCCATCATCTTTTAACTTCTCAGGTGTTTCCCCATAAAGCTCTTGTTCTGGAAATTACACCTTGGTATCTGCTTACCCTACATGTCCCACTCTACTATCCACACATCTATGGCTAGTTTCTAAAGCAGGTTTGCCAAGAGGTTAAAAAGTGTTCATAATTTTTCCGGGCGCTAACTTACTCTCCATTGGAGAATCTGCTTCTCTTTTCCAGATAGATGCAGATCCTAAGAAGAAAGCTGCCCCAACATACCTCAAAAGGGGCCCAACTGAAACTAAGGACAACTGGCGAAATAAGCAAGGGTGATGTTTTCCTGTCAACCGGATACCAGCACAAAGGGGAAGGAGATCAACGCAGAGAAAAATCAACTCCTACCAAATCAGAGAGCCAAAGCCTCAGAGGCCCCCAACACCTCAGCACTGAAGCAGACCAAAAATGAACCCAACATGGCTCAGGGAAATTTTGCGGAAGAGGGGGCGGAAAGAATGTCAGAGTTACATGTTGGGTCATGATTTGCAGAGACATTTATCATACCAATAACTGGGGGCTAACTCCACAATGCACGACCCATTTTCATTAACAAGGAGGGTCTAATGGGAGGGGGTAGATCACAGATGAGCCTAAATAATGGTACCAAACTGCCTGTATTTACTGAAAAGAAAACTAATAAATTAAATTAGAAAAAAAAAAAGAAAAAAAGTGTTCATAAGCCTATGATGACTAATGTTATGCATCTTTTATCAATCATGGAATTAAGCTAGGACTTATTGAAAGTTTATTCCTGTTCTAAAATGCACAATTAAATCAGAACATTTTTTGCTGAAATTAGTAAAAATAAGAATGAATATTATCAATGCATGCCACCACATAATTGTCTAACAACTTGATGTCCTGCTGACAATTGATAACTACTGTACTACTAAAAATTCAATTTGAATTTGTTCTCCTTATATTTAGTCACATCACATTTTAACCTATCCCACTCTTATTGCTGGCCATCTCTTCTTAAAGGAAAAACAGTTACATATTCATTATTGTGAGCAAAATGCCTAAATTTGTCCTAGTTTTCTGTATCACATAACTCAATTGTTTGAGTTATCAATAAGAGAATCCAAGTTAAAAAAAAATTAGATGTGTGTCAGACACATAGTAAGTTCTCAATCCATGTTACATATTTTAATATATCATTTTCCCAGTAAAACAATGCAAAAGAAGTCTGCTTCATATAAAAGTTCTACAATTTAGTACAATGCTCAGTATATAGTGATTCCATTCTACCCCTGTCAACCTGTCTCAATGATCACCCATAAGATGGGCCAAGAAATTAAAGTTGACTCATATCCACTCTTTAAAACAATGAGAAGGGGGCATGATGCATATATGTCCTTATTTCATTGCTTCTGGGGCTCATCTACTTTAGTAACATGCAATTATTTTTTCCAATTGTAAAGCTCTATGGTACACTATATACTTTTATTATTTGAATCTTTTCACTTTCGAATGATTGACTAGCAGTAGTTCATATTAAAAGAAATTCCTAATATAGTAGTGCTGGGGGAAGATGGGCCTCCCTGGTCTGCTTTCATGAATACATTAATGTCCTTATGTGCATGTTGTCTATATGTCACTTATATAATGTGCTCTCTATACACTCTCACTCCATTCCTATGTCAGGCACAACATTTACTCCTGCTATCCCTCCCATTTGCAACACAGGGAGATGCAATAAAATGCTTTTCAAGACACGAGACTCCAGTGCCTGTTTTTAGAACTTTTCAGTATATATGACTGCAAGTAATAATTTCTATTCTCTGTTTTCTTATCTTCTGATATAGCAGCACACACACACATAAACATACACACACTACATTCACACTGAATTATTATTCTATTGGATAATATTTTATGAATTATTGCTATTTAATGAATAAGAAATTTGATCAAATTAGGCATCATCTCACTGAATCCTCAAAATGATATTTGGAAGCTTGATGTGATTTTTGACTAGTTACCCATATAAAAGCTAATCATCTTTTGTTGTTGTTGTTTTCCTTTGTTGTTTGTTTGTTTGTTTGTTTTGAGGTAGGTTCTTGCTCTAGCTCAGGCAGGAATTCCCTATGTAGTCTCAGGGTGGCCTAGAACTCTCAGCAATCTTCCTTCCTCTGCCTCCCATGAGCCGGTATTAAAAGCATGCACCACCATTCCTGGCTCTCAATCTAATCATCTTTAAAGTCCTTGCTATTATCTTCTCATTCCTGTTTTACTTCTTTATAAAACTTAGTCTTAGACTCAATTTCTACTCACTACATGTTCCTGTATATAGTTCTATCTACCTTTCTGAATATGTCTGCTGTGGTGTGTGCTTGGAGTATGCTTGTAAAGGCTCATTTGTTGAACACTTGGTCCCTAGATGGTGTCACTCTGACCTAATCAGTGAATTAATTAACTGATGTGTTCATCGTTTTTATTATTGGGAGATGGTAGAGAGTAGATATTGAAGCTAGTTGATGGAAGTATATTAGTGATGCACTGTAGTTCTTCCTTTGACAGAAACTGCCTTTGTTCAAGGGCTGTCTTGTTTTTCCCAAGTCAGTGCTTTCTATGGATCTTATCTTGTCATTGCACGTGTATGTGTGTGTGTGTGTGTGTGTACCATATGATAATGTAGTATGTGATCATTCCACTGGATTGGGACTTCAATAGTACCAAATCATACCACTATGTGTCCTAGAGCATACATCACTGGAAGTAAAATCTTACATTACAATAGCTTACAGAAGGAGAATAAATGCAATGTTTAGGAGAATGCTTAGTGTACTGTCATAGAAATGTACAGGTTCTAGAATTGCATCAATACCTGCCAGCTGTGCAACTTTACTATGCTCTCTGACCCTCCATGCCCTCTACTCATCTATGAAATAGGACTGGTGATATGTGAAAGGTGTGACATAAAAGAATAAGAATATTTTAACAGCTTAACCTATACGCTTTACCATACTTCCTTATCTGCATAGACCATGATTAGAACAAGCTATCTAAAATTCCACCTCAAAAAAGTGTCATTAATTAACAAAAATTTGTGCTGTGAATGAAAATTCTCATAAAGTGTTTGATAATTAAAACTGGGGGAAATGGTAAACCCAACTGAATCTTTCTACATCTTCTAAATTTTAACATAAAACAATTACAACTTTTAAGTCTTCAGAATTTATATATATATATATATATATATATATATATATATATATATATATATAATTTATTTGTATATATAATTTATATATATATATATATATATATATATATATATATATATAATCACTTAGAAAATAAATGGAATGAAGCATAAATTGTGTATCCTCCAAGACAGAATTTTTATTATTACATTACCATTTCAAGTCTACAAATGTCTATGGTGAGAGCACATAAGTGTAAATTGATTCATTACAAAACTAACTCGGTACTCACATTAAAAAATATGTTCATTTTTATTTATTTATCTGAGAGCGACAGACAGAGAAAGGGGGGGGAGAAAGAGAAAATGGGTGCACCAGGGCCTCCAGCCACTGCAAACAAACTCCAGACGCATGCGCCCCCTTGTGCATCTGGCTAATTTTGGGTCCTACAGAATCGAGCCTCGAGCCAGGGTCTTTATGCTTCACAGGCAAGTGCTTAACTGCTAAGCCATCTCACAGCTCTACCCAGCATTTTATTTTATTTTTTTATGTACATTTAAATAGTTATTTCTTTTTGAGAGCAAAAGGAAGGGAGGCAAACAGAACAGTATTCCAGGGCCTCTAGCCACTGCAAATGAACTCCAGACACAAATTCTACCTTGTACATCTGGTTTAAGTGAGCCCTGAGGAATTGAATCTGGGTCCTTTGGCTTTGCAGGCAAGTGCCTTAACAGCTAAGCCATATCTTGAGTTCAAATCATTTTATTATAAGTGCAGAACTAGAAAACTTCATACTTTTCTTTGTGTCCTGTTTTCTTCTTCCCACCACTCAATCAATATAAAAATTATAGGAAAAATGTGAAGGCCCTACAGGAAATAAATTAATCCTCTTTCCTTTTTCTCTTCCGTTTATTTCTCTGGCTTCTCTTTGCTTTACTTTCCTTTTTTCCCCCTATAGTCTTTTCTTCTCTCTCCCTTCCTCCCTCCCTTTCTTCCTGCCTTCCTTTCTTCCTACCTTCCTTTCTTCCACCACTCATTCATCCATCCATCCATGCATATATCTATTCATTTTTCCACCTTTCCTTCATGCTCAAATCCAGTACCTTGCATATGATACTAGGCAATTGTTTTATACTCCCAGCCCCTAAATTTCTTACCTTTTATTAATTTTTCCAATTTCACTATCATATATTAGCTGCATAAATCAATGGGATTCATTAGCAATTTCATAATGCACTAAATGTAATTCGGCCATATTCATTAGTTTTTATTTTGAAAATATTTTATTAATTAATTTAATTCATTTATTTGAGATAGAGAGAAAGAGAGGGAGATAGGAAGAGAGAGAGAGAGAAATAATAGGCATGCCAGGGCATCTAGCCACTGCAGTCAAACTCCAGATGCATGCATCACCTTGTACACCTGGCTTACATGGGAACTGGAGAATTAGACCGGCATCTTTAGATTTTGCAGGCATGTACCTTAATGGTTAAACCACATCTCCAGCCCTCATTGTCTTTTCTTAAACCTTAAGGAGAGAAAACTCCTTAGCAGTTCATGCTGTACTCAGGAATATCTGTGTCAAGACTGGAATGACATTAAAATTTTGGAGTTTGTTGATGATTTCATAAATTTACCTCTCAGATAGAGTTGTGTAATGATTAATATCATGTAAGATACAATATATTTTTCCAAAATATGCATCAACATAGTTATGTTTATTAATGGCTATTTGACCACCTCATGCCTCAATATGTCTAATGTATACCACAAGATATCATATATAATAGTTTTTCCTAATTCTATGACTTGAACAATTTCTTTCTAAGTCAAATACATACTTTATACTAGGTAATGACTCAAATATTAATTTATAAGTATTCTAATTAGATTTATAAGGAACTTTCTTCATGCAATTTAAACATTGCCAAATATATCTATATCTATCTATCTCTATACATATATATATGATATATATATAATATACATATATCAAATATATATACATATATTGTCAATTTGCTATTACATTTTAATTTTAAGGGATTTACAAGATTCATATATATTTAGCTTTGCTCACATAAACTTTCATGGATTTTACATTTGTTTCTCACATCTTCAGAGTGGGATTTCTTCATGCTCATTTCCTCACAGGAGGCTTAGAAGAGGTCTTTAAAAAGTAGATTTATGTGTTTGACGATGACAGCTCTCTTTAAGTAGAAATGCCATGGTTTCACTGTGACTTTTAAGAACATTAGAGTTGCAGTCCCTCTCAGAAGTTAAAGCTCATTATTGTAAGTGGCATTTCTAATGGATAAAAGTGAACTACAAAATATTTATTTCATCATTTTAACTTGACCAGGTTTGACCATCCTGCATGTTCCAACCAGGTAAAGAATGTGATCATATTTATATTACTGTGATTACGTGTTAGACCCCAAATATTTAGAAAATAGGAAATGTAGGTGTGGGGAAAAAAACAGCAAATGTAATTTATTGTTTAATGGTCAAAAGTGAGGGTTTCTCTTTGGTAGACTACTGGGCATGACTAGACCTCTGCAGAATAATAAGGTACAAAGTGTATCAATGTTTGATCATCTTCCTATGCTATTTTATGACTATGTCTTTTGGTGATATGTATAGTCCTAATATAATTAAAGTGACATTTATTCATTAGAGACATAATTAGTTCCTTTGTTATAGAAAAAGATGATCTCCATCATTACATTCCATTGTCTCATAAGGTATTCACCATTTTTATCCTGTGAGCAAATTTCCATAAGCATTCCTTATTGCCTAAACACACACTCACACCTACATAGAAAGATGTCTAAGTATGTATGTATCTGATCAACATTTCCTTTTAAGTTATTGAGTTTCATACATTGATTAGTTTAAAAATTCTTTAATTTGTATTTGTTTTTTATTAGTATCCTAGTAATGATAACTATCTTTTGAAAATTGTATTTCATCTGATGGTTTTTAAATATGAAACAAATATTTTGGAGAAACAAAAAACTTATTGAGGAAATATTTGTCAATTTTAGCATAATTTTATTCATTACTCATCTTTGGGGTCAAACAGTCAGGCTATGCAAGTTGTTTGTGAAAGTACATGAAGTAATATAACGTTTGTATTTTTATGTCCTTATTCTTTAGGGCATCCATGAAAGAATATGTTATGGATTAAAACAAAATTAAGATCCTTATGGTTCAATGAATGTCTTTAATGTAGCTCATTGAATCATGCAAGAATGAACTTGGAAGGTCTGTGTCAACAGGCCAGGGAAGCATGTTATCATACTAAATAATTTTCCTCAAAAGCCATTCATGGATATCAGGAAACCAGGAGTTCTCCAGAATCTAGAGTATGCTTGATTTGTAGAAAAGAAAAAGACAACACAAATTCTCAGACACAATGCTGAACAATTGGCTCACGTCTCATCCAATAAACTTCTAGTATATCGCATCTGATCAACACTGAGAGTGAAGTAGAATTCTTTTTTTCAAAATCTCTCCTGAAGTACACTAAACTGAAATTGTACGTACAGTCTGGGCTTGTTTCAAACTCAAACTTGCGGCTGTTGGTTCCATATCCAGCTGCTGTTCTGGCTCGGATCTGGAATACGTATGTAGTATCAGGCTTGAGGCTACTGATGGTCACATTTGTGCCTCTTGCCCTCAAAATGGTATAACTTGTCTCTTGTTCCTGCTTTGAGGGATGAAAATAAATAATGTTAATATTCAACCTTCCTAATCTTCTTAGATGATGATCAATGAAATACTTAAAATATATTAATGCAGACTTTTTTTTAACATAGGGCACTTGATGGTAAATTAATTATCCTATGTGCTGGTCTTAAATGAAAATTTAGTTGTGGATGTGTGTGGAATGCATCTATGTGTACAGGTGCATGCGTGTGTGCAGGTGTGTTGTCACTTGTGTGCCAGAGTGTGGAGGCCAGAGGCTAATATTGGGCTTCTTCTCCATATTCTTTCAGACGGGGTCTTTTGCTTAACTTAAGGTTCACTATTAGTCTATCTAGACTAACTAGCTTGTGAGCTTCCGGGATTCCTGAAATCCCTCGTGCTGAGTTAGAGTTTCCCACAATGTTCAGTACTTTAGGGAGGCACTTCAGATCTAAATTGTCATGGTTAGATAGAAAGTATTTTATCCATGGAACCATCTCCCAAGCCACAGTGGAAATTTTTAACATGAAAATACAGACAGAATTTCCTATTTTGGCTCTCAAAATTTATACCTGGCACATAAATAGGGGGAAAGTTAGGTTTTTTTCTTTCTAATTGCCAATAAGTGCATAAAATATGTTGTCTTTGAAAGCAAAGCTGAGAGGAAGCTTCTATTTCTAATACTAAATTTACAAGATGATACTGCTTTGAAGTGAACTGAATAGAAATAGTGTGTCAAATATCAAGTAGCAACTATTGTTATTAATCCTAAGATATTATATTAATCATGTTTTCATACGAGGGTCTAAATTTTTTCAGAATATGTATATTTACATTGTATTTAGCCTAGATTCCTATCGTTGCATAAAAGCAAGTATCTTCAAATCAAAGTGCAAAATTATTTCAACTAGGGCTTCTCTTGGAGGTTCACAGGGCTCATTAATAGTAATGTATCTTGTATCAAGTCTTGTTCACAAAAATTGAATTTACACAGTTTTTTTCTACTCTAAAATATGTTCATATGAATGTTACAAATAATTTTTAACTATAGATGCTGCTTATGCATTCGATTCTATTTGTGTTACTAAATTAAATAATGGAGTTGAATATATTCATTTTACATAATTACTTTGCCATTAAAATTACTAAGCATGTACTTTGAACCTATCTCTGTTTATCCTCATTAGTGAAGAAAGCATTAGAAAAGGTAGACTGTGTGGAACTAAAGTTTTAAGAAAATATTCAAAACATTTCCAAGTATCATATACCTATATAGAAATTAGTGTTAAATTCATGTATAAATGCCACTACATACACATGTATATGTAAATATTCAATTATGCATTAAAGGTCAATATTGCTAGGATTTTTATCTTATAATTCTTAATATTCTTTAAATATTTTATATGTTACATTAAATCATAATTAAATATATATTTATATATATATATATATAAATTTGTATTAATTTTTTAGCGGAATCAGATTAAGTGTACAAAGTGGTTTTATATTTTCAAAATATATGTGCATATGCCAGTTATGTTTTGGAATATACCTCACAGCTCTAAAGGTGTTCACTACTTCGACTCTACAATCTAAATTAAGGAACACTATTACTTTTTATTGCATTGGAGAATCAGTGAAACTGGAATTCTTATATCTGCCCAGCTTGTCCTGAAACATTTTTAATCATAGGAGATCACAGTCTTGTGAGTATTTGATGTTCCCACAGTGAATAAGTGAAAGCTACAGAAAGACATAAAACATATATGTTTTAACTTTAGCACATTTCTCTTAATGGAAATGTAAGCTTATACCCTGTAGGGAGGTATATTTAAAGACAAACAACATTTTCTTTTAGAAAAATTCATTAAATTTAATGGAGAAAAAGATTATATATTGCAAAGTTATGTTTATACTTTACTCCCATTCAGATAAATAACCATTCCAATAACTCTCATACCATAGTTATTCATTCTTGTGGGGAAGGCAATATAAAATACAAGGGAACTATACTAAATAAGAAATCATAACTACAAGTATTTAAAACAGAAATTTAACTTATTGGGTCCAAGGTTAATAAATCCACCCAGTCCTCAAATTATTATTTATTATAATAATTGAAAAAGTCTGGATGTGTTTTGCTTCACACTTCCCATTTTTATAACAATGCAGAAATAAGTTCTGAAAAGATAGAATGATAGCACCTATATTCTTTCTATGACTAAATAGTTTTAATGAAAAAAGGATAACTTGTTCATCTATCCTACATTCTAAACATCCCTCTAGAAACTCCAGAAAGTTTTGCATATTTAGTTCATCAATTCAATATTTTGGTATCAGTGCCAGTGTTCCTTTCTATATTCAATGGAATTTGTGTGATGAACATAAGGGTCAGAAAGTGGTGTTGAGGAAATGAATTAGGCTCGTCAGCAGGAGATGAACCAGTATAGAATTGCCAGTGTAGCAGGAGTCTCAATGTAGAGGCCTAGAAATGCTCCATCTATTTTCACAACTAGTAGTGACATCGTTAGTGTTTCTATTTGCTTTGGAATATAGTTAACACGATGATTTCTAAATATCTTTATACTTAAAAACCAGAGGGGTCACATGACCAGGGCCTTAGTCAAAGTCCCACCACTCACTAGCAATATCACGGTTTTCTTTGTGAGAGCACGATTCATGAGAAAATAGGGTATTTTTTCTTGTCCAACACAACCCTGTAACATCATCTCCCCACCTTTTCATAGTATTTGACTTCATAGTCCAATATGATCCCATTTGGATGCTCAGGTTCTTGCCAGGATAAAGAGATGCTGTTTCTAGAGGTGCGATCTTTCTTAATTGTCATGACAGGTGATGGCGCTATAAGAGATTGGGAGGGAGAAAGAGTGGGAGGAATCAGGTTAATGGTTTGGGGAGCATGGTGAGGAGGACAGAGAAAGAAATCAACAAGCAAATGGGCAAGTCTACCATCATCCTGATCTTTGACAAGAGAGGACTATTTCCATTTCCAAGGCTCTTGAGCATTAATCTGGCTGAATGTGCACCTATGGCAGCTGGATTTCAGCCTGAGTGCATGCAAACCTATGGAAAATAAGCAGACATTCTTTGCTGCTGTTGGACTAGTGGCAAGTAAGCAGATGTTTTTAATCTGCTACTATAATATAAGCAGTGAAATATACTTGGGATATATATTTATATATGTATCAAAACATCAGGACTACCTATTTTTTATAATGTTGCAAAGTTATTAATGCCAGATTCTTTAGCTCATTGATAACATTTTCATATGCAGCTTCACAAGAGAGCTGGAATCCATTATGCACAAGGAGTCCCATGGTATCCATAGGTAATAGTAATATTTAGTGTATTGTAAAACAGATATGATTTAGAACACATTCCTGTAGATCTTAACTTCTAACAAAATTTCTCAAGGATAAGAATACATGTCAAGGAAACAGTCTTCACCCTTTAAAGCTTTACTTTTTAAGAAAATACTAAATTAGGTCAGCTGTGGTGGTGCATGCCTTTAATCCCAGCACACAGGAGGCAGAGGTAGGAGGGTCACCATGAGTTCGAGGCCATCCTGAGACTACATAGTGAATTCCAGGCCAGCCTGGTCTAGAGACCCTGCCTTGAGAAATCATATATATGAGAAAAAGATTATATATTGCAAAGTTATGTTTATACATTACTCCCATTCAGATAAATAACCATTCCAATAATTCTCATAACATAGTTACCCATTCTCATGGGGAAGGTAATATAAAATACAAGAGAACTATACTAAATAAGAAATAACTACAAGTATACATACATACATACATACATACATATATATATGTGTGTGTGTGTGTGTGTGTCTGTATACTAAATTAGTTAGAAATATAAGAAAATTATTGCTAATATATATATATATATATACATATACATATACATATACATATACATATACATATACATATACATATACATATACATATACATATATATATATATGTATATGTATAACTTAATGGTGAGACTATATATTTGCTGTTTGTTATATGTTACCCAATTAATGAACAAGAATAAAAATCTAACTGTCTAGATTAGATATCATAGGATCATCTTCATCTCTAACTGAAAAGAGTACATTTCAAGTACTTTCCTATTGCATCTTAAAAAATGCACGTTGGCCGGGCGTGGTGGCGCACGCCTTTAATCCCAGCACTCGGGAGGCAGAGGTAGGAGGATCGCGAGAGTTCGAGGCCACCATGAGACTACATAGTGAATTCCAGGTCAGCCTGAGCCAGATCAAGACCCTACCTCGAAAAACAAAAACAAAAACAAAAATGCACGTTGTTCATCAATGCCATTTATTTTTCTCTCTCAGTTTTGGTCCAGTCACTAACTGAAATGTTTTACTGGCTGCAATGGTACTCTGCCTTAGTAGAATTTAACAATCTAAATTATAGACACAATTCAAAACATCATTATTTTTTTAAATACTACATACTGAATTATTTTAAAGTTGGAAGAACACATCTTTATTTATGTTCTTTATTTATGTACTTATTTGGCAATTTTCATTTTGCAACATCATCAGTCATTATTCAATTTTTATCTGGAACTGATTTTTATTCAGTCATATGCAACAATGTTATTCTAAGTCTATTAGTTATTCCTCATTGATGAGTTAATGCATCTCTAGAAAGAGGCTTGCCCTCATTTACTATTTGGATATCCTTACCTACTTTTATGCAAAAATCAAATAAATGCTGGGTTGATTCCATTCATTTATCAGTTTTTAAATTAATGATACTTTCCTTCATTGTCAAAGAGTGAGCAAGGATGTCTTTTTCTTAACCATTTTAATCACATAAATTTAAACATATCTGACAATCATTGCAACTATAGTTATTAATGAGCCCAAAGTGAATCTATTTTGTTATAACTTCTTCTGAAACAAAACACTATATTAATAAAACTTGTTTATTTTCCCACAAAGGGAGCAAGGACTACAAGTTCAATCTTTATTGTTAATTTGATTTTTCTATGATTATTACATGAAGATTTTATATCCAAACTTGTATTTAAACTGTTTCTATCTATAAATGCCTTTTTTTTTCTTTTCTTCATTGGACAAAATCTGTACTCCTTCAGTTAGAATCCATTCCAATACATTTTCCATCTTCCTGTTTCTATTGCTTAGAAGATCCCATTATGAATACTCATTCTAATTACAACATTGTTATAGCATTTCTTATGGAAATATAGCATCATTCTCTTTTTTAAAAAGTTATTTTGAAGGAGTATGAGAGAGAGAGAGAGAGAGAGATTTGGGGGGGGGGAGAGAGAAGGGGAACATGGACTTCTAGCCACTACAAATGAACTCCAGATGTATGTACCATTTTGTGCATCTGGCTTTACATGGGTACTGGGGAATTGAGCCCTGCTCATTAGGCTTTGTAGGCAAGTGCCTTAACTGCTGAGCCATCTCTCCAGCCCATCATTCTCTTATTTGTAATTTTTCTCTAATTAAGAAATATAAATTTTTATGTCCATTAAGGTTTGTACCTTTAATGTCTGCCTTTCATCTATACAATAGTTTGCTGTATTGTTTTGCAAATTGATCTTATTGTCCATCTAAGTGGTTTGCTACTTTGAAGCTTATTTAAACCAATATATGTTATTTTCATTGTATTTTAGGTAAGATTTATAAATATATTTGATGTTTATAACAAAAATTAATAGCAGATCTGTGGAATATCTGAGTATTATTTTTTCTTACCCTAACAAAAAATCAATTTATCACTCAATTGCAAGTAAAAAATAGTATAGCCATCATTGTTATGAGAGCCAAAGTGTTTCTTGTACAAACAATTAAAAAATCCATTATTTTTTATGCTAAAACAAATTCAAGTTTTTGTTTGTTTGTTTCCTGAGGTAGGATTTCACGCTAGCCCAGGCTGACCTGAACTTCACTATGTAGTTTCAGGGAGGCCTTGAACTACCAGTGATCCTCCCATTGCTGCCTCCTGAGTGCTGTGATCAAAGGTCTGCACCACCATGCCTGGCTCAAGTAAGTTCTTTATTAAAGAGTTACTTTTATTACATGCTTTTAGAACATTCCAAGAAAGTCAATGTTGGAGCTCTTTTCATTTAAGCCTACAAAGCCATACATTTAATTTTTTTCATACATTTAATTTTTATCATCATGAAAATAGATTATATTTCATAATGACTAACATTTTAAGGAGGTTTTGGAAATTAACCAGATATAGTATCCTTCCTTTTAAAAAGTAGAGAAGATACAATGGATTTTAAGGAACAGTTATGATCAGGATTATATTAAATTACTTTTTGAAAATATTTATTTTTATATACTTAAGAGAGAGAGAGAGAGAGAGAGAGAGAGAGAGAGAGAGAGAGAGAGAGAGAGAATGGGCCCATTAGGGCCTCCAGCCTCTGCAAAGGAACTCCAGACACATGTGCCACCTTATGCATCTGGCTTATTTTGGTACTGGAGAATCGACTGTGGTTCCTTAGGCTTTGCAGACAAGCCCCTTAATGGCTAAGCTATCTCTCTAGCCCTAACTTATTTTTCTATTAATGAAAGCTTCTCTAGCCAATTTTGGGGTCTGCCCAATTTTACTGCTTCTGAAGAGAACAAGACTTTATAACTGTTGAGTTTCTTCAAAGGCCTTTGAACAAGCTGCAGGAGCCCTTTGGATGGTAATAAATAGCCTTTTGTAATTCCACACTTACTTAAGTACAGGCAATTGCTTGAAGCTTGTGCCATCTCTATGTTAAATGAACCTTTTCTGATTGCTGCTTTTAGGCCCCTGTTAAGTGATTTGTTCTGCCTTTTTAATACACACCCTTCGGCTGGCTGCGTTTCAGCCCAGCTCAACCCCGACACCAGCTGGAAGCTCATGACTTTTAGGTAATGCTCATCAATATTTTACTATTAATGAATAATTAAGAGAAATTGTTTTGCTTTCTCCTTATAAATAATAAGTCATTATACCATGTGCCACAGAAAAACAAATTCTGTGGGCATCCTACTTTATCAATGGCTTTAAAAATGTTTCTTTGAGTATTCTTTAATTCACATTATGATGCTTAGTTCTTATATACTTCATATACTTTCACCAAATTATGTTAATAAGAAAATGGTATACATTATTTTGATTTTTGTTTTTTTAGTTGTCATGTATAAACTGATTTCTTTGAGTTTTTAATTTCTAAATCCATAGAACCTTTTTAATATCTCTGCATAAATGACCTAGTTGTATAATCTGTACTTGTGATTCTTTTGTTGTTTGAATTTGTGACTTAAAAGAATGAAAACTCATGGTTATATGGACAAAAAACAAAATAAAATCCACTCCAACTCACCCTAAAATGGCAGAAGTGATGAAGTGTTGCAAACTGGACCATGAAGTGAGTCAGGGAGAGTTCTGTATCATGGGCAAAGCTCAGGAAAGAGAGAGAAAGAGAGAGAGAGAACACAGATGTCTTTCCGTGCAAAAGTGCTAAAGAGGTGCATTCTAAGACACTTCTGTAAAATACAACTCTCCATAGGATTTTAACAGTATGCCTTTAATATATCCTAAGATACATATTTCTGAGATGATTCTCTTATTAGAAGAAAATAGTTAGTAATGGCAAGAAATGCCAAGAGCACAAAAAGACACTTATGCAGTCAAATAAATTGACAGTTTGCAGAGGAGGAGAAAGGACCAGGTAAAGAACAGATCTGAAAAAAATTTTGTAACTTTAAAATATGAGTGTATGTAAAATTGTTATATTGGTATTTGAGAAGATAATCAATCAATAATCCTACATTTTGCTATTATAGGTACAACTCATAATATATGTATTCTCTACTAAAAAGAAAAGGAGACAAATAAGTGATTTTATTTTAACCATTTTTGTTTTCATTTTGTGTGCTGTAAAGAATGTAGAGGATACCACTTGCTGAAATTTCAACTTAAAAAGTATTTTACATAAATAATTGCAAGGGGGGAGAGAGAGAGAGAGAGAGTATGGAATGTAGGGAGGGAGAGAATGGATGTGCCAGGGCCTCCAGCTCCTGCAAATAAGCTCCAGGTACTATATCACTTTGTATTTCTGGATTTACATGGGTACTAAGGAATTGGACCTATGACATCAGGCTTTGCAGGCAAGTGCAGTAACCACAGGACCACCTCTCCAACCCTAAAATAATTCTAGAACATTTTTTTTTTTTAAATTTGCAAGCAGAGAGAGGAATAGAGAAAAAGAGTGAGTGAGATAGAGGAGAGGAAGAGAGAGAGGATGATAGAAAGACAAAGAGATAAAGTATGAGAATGTGCATGCTAGTGTCTCTTGCCACCACAGTCTCCAGATATATAAACCACTTTGTGCATCTGACTTGATATGGACACTTGGGAGTTGAAACTGGGCCATCAGGTTTTACAAGCGAGTGCCTTTAACTGGTGAGCTATCACCCCAGCCCAATTCAGATAATCCAAACACAATAGAAAAGTAGTGAAGGTTGGGAAGAGAGGCTCACGAGTCACATAATTAACCATTCTTTTCTGGAGTTATACTGCTCTGAGTACAGAATAACATTTTACAAATTTTTTGAATCGAATTATATATGCATGAGTGTGTATGCATATTTGTATATGTAGGTGCACATGTATCTGATGGTGCACATACATACATGTGTTTGCATGCATGCAGAGGTTGAAGGAGAACATGAGGTGTTATCCTCAGAGAAACAGTCTACTTTCTTCCAAACAAGGTCTATCACTAACTTGGAACTCATCAATTGATCTAGACTGGCTAGCCAGTAAGTCACAGTCTCCTCCTGCATATGTTATAACTACCCCATACCTGGCACTTTTACATGGGTTCTTGGGATCCAACTCAGATCCTCTGGCTTGTGAAGCAAATCTTTACCCAAGGAGCCATTTCCCTAGCCCCAGAAGAATGCCTCAATTCCTTGTGTCTCAGTGAATTTGCCCATGATTCTTAAAAGTCATTTTTCATGAAAATACTACCTTAGTCGTGACCGATGACTGAACAGATATCAAGCATATGTACTTTGTGAAAGCTGGTATCAGGGTGTTTTTCAATTTGTGTTCTAAGGTTGCATAATTGTATGAGAGGTAAAAATCAAATTATTAATGGATTTTCACCCACTACAGATGAAGAGAGTTTTATGAATTCTCACCATGCAATGATGAGTTCATAAATGGGACAATGTGTTATAAAATTATAAATTTTTATGCTTAATAATTGAACTGAAGGCTAGAGGTAGAAAACAACTTTTTTTTCTAAATGATTGTCCTTTTATTAATTTGTGAAAGAAAGACAAAACACCCGCTACTGAACCATGGTTGACATTTAATAAAACAACAGTAAAACAAATTACAACAAAGAAGACAAAGGGGTAGCCTACAAAACAGCCTTGTGTGGAAAGTGATTGGGTCAGGGAAGGACTTGCTATGCTCATAGTCTGTTGTAGACTCACACTTAGTGCTTGCACATGCCAAAGCTACTGGTAGACATGGAAGGAATTTGTCATTTGAACATGGTGTTTTCTAATTGGCATTTACTATTTGTCTGCAGCTAAAATATGGCCCTTCCTCAGAATCAGGAAGTACAAAATTCAAAATCTAATTCCTAAAGGATTTGGTTTGGTTTGTTTGCTTTTATTGGGACCTTCCTCTTGCCGGACTTGGGAATTTCTAATGAACCTCTGAGGTATCTCTGTGGTTAGGAGATTGTATAAGCTAAAGCAATAACAAATGGGGCTCAGTATTTCTTGCTTAAGTGAGCCAAAGCTTTTAAAAATTATCTCCATGGGAAAACATCATGGACTAAATGGTTGAAAGATTTTACTTTTCAATCAGACATGCCTTTAAAAGATTAACTCCCCTATTTTCCTTTACCATTCGTTACAATACCCACTTAAGAACATTTTATTCTCAGTGATTTTCACATGTGAACACTTCTATTAAATGCAGAAAAACTCTTGGTTTGGGTTTAACATAATCATTGAATATTAAATGTTCTCCATTTTACTACCACACCCTGAATCTCTACCCCCAACCCGATATTCTCTGGAATTTCCCTTTTTGGTCAAAGACTTCATTATTTTTGTCGTGTATCCAGTTTGAAATTTCAGAAAGTACTTTTTTATATATTTTCCCAGCTTGCTAATCATCTCCACCTTCTCAGAGCTGATACATTTCCCTCCATCAGTTCTAGATTTTAGCCATTGATCAAAGCTTGCCATTTCACAGTATATTGGATTTAATACCTTTCATCTTAGACTTTTGAGTACTTCAACTTTCTATACATTTGAATGAGTTATCATTTTATAAACCAAATAAAACTTTGACTTTCCCTTCATTAGAATACCACCATTCCTGCTTTTGAATTTCTAATCATTAACAGATAATAAGCTCCATAGGAAAAATCTAGGCACCTGTATTTAAAAAAATATATTTTATTTATTTATTTGACAGAGAAAGAGGGAGAAAGGAAGAGAAAGAGAGAGAGAGAGAGAGAGAGAGAGAGAGAGAGAATGAGCATGCCACAGCCTCTAGCCACTGAAAATGAACTCCAGATGCATGTGCCCCATTGTGCATCTCGCTAACATGGGTCCTATGGAATCAAACCTGGGTCCTTTGGCTTTGCAGGCAAATGCCTTAACTGCTAAGCCATCCCTCCAGCCCTGTATTTTTTTTTTAAATTTTTGTTTAGTTATTTATTTGCAAGCAGACAGTGAGAGAGATGGACAGAGAAGAGAGACAGATGGAGAAAGAATGGGCATGCCAGGGCCTGCAGCCAGAGAAAATGAACTCCAGATGCATGTGCCCCTTGTGCGTCTGGTTTACGTGGGTCCTGGTTCCTTTGACTTCGCAGGCAAATGCCTTAACCACTAAGCCATCTCTCCAGCCTGGCATCTGTATTTTTGAACAGTTTATATTTGAAAGTCCTTAGAATTACAAACCCTCCGGAAATTCAGGGCTACAAAAGGAAACATAATTTGAAGATTGTTTTGTTTTTAAAAATTCTTGTAAGACTGCTGCAAACATATGACCGCTATCACTTTTTGCTCTACCTTCAGAGGTTTTGGTCTAAAGATACTTCCTTCATCCATCCATTGATATTTATTCTTACTCTCTGTTTTTCCTGTCTGAGGTACTAGCTCTCTCCTTTTTCCACCTGGAAAATGGCTTTGTTTACTACTCCATTACTAATATAATCCCTTGATAAAACTTTTTGTGAGTTTCTTTGGCTGTAAGTATGTTCTTTTTCTATGTTTTGATAATAATATACTTCAGCATTACTCACTAGAGATTCACTTCAAGTTTCCCCTGTGTGCACCTGAAATCACAGCTGGTACTTAGCTCTAGATTTACTTGATTTTTTCCCCCTTTGAATAGTTGCATATGGTAAAGTTGGATTCATAGAATAGGCAAAGTAACTTTTTACAATTAACAAAATTTTTAATTAATGGTGAAGTGAAGGTTACATGGCTATAAGTATTATGGATCTACAGTAATCGATCTAATAACCAAGTAATCAGCTAAGTGACCAACAGGCAGGCTATGTGCAAAAGTGGAAAGACACCATGTAGACAAGATGCAAGCCTTAAGTGGGATGCACTGGAACAGCATATCTCACCCCACCACTCCGAACCATGCACAACTTAACACTTAAGCAATTATTTCTAGAGATTTACATTAATATTTTCAGATCACTGAGAATGACAGGTCACTGAAACAATGGGAAGTAAAACCATGGCAGAGGGCAAACTGCAGTAATTTGTTCCTAGGATAGCTTCAAACTTGTCATCCTTCTACCTCAGTTTTCCAGTGTTTTAGCACCAGCTGGTTTCATCACACTTGACAGCTACACCACTTTCTTACCAGAATGTATTCTGACTAGTTTGTAAGTATTCAGTTTTCTGAGCAAGCATAGTATCACCTTTGCAGAGATCTAGTTTTGCTGTTTAGATAGCTTTGCAACATGACATACAACATGTTTTGTGTTTCTACATTTGCTTTAGAACTTTGTGTTAAAATAATAAAACTCAAAAAAGTTGTTGGAAAATGGTTTAATGAACCATAATACTTTGTAGGCCAACAAATAGATAACTTCAAAACAAATGTTTAAAGAAAATATGCTTAGAAGAATGGCCTTCTGCTAAAAAGCTATTACTCCAATCCTATAGTAGAGAAGTTATTTATTTTATGTTATTTTGGTTCTTTGAGGTAGGGTCTTACTCTAGCCCAGGCTGACCTGGAATTTACAATATAGTCTCAGGGTGGCCTTGAACTCACAGTGATCTTTCTACCTCTGCCTCCCAAGTGTTGGGATTAAGGGCATGTGACACTATGCCTGGCTCAGAGAAGTAATTTTCTTAACCAAGTTAATGGTGGTATGGAGGAAACCATCCTAAGATATAGTCCGTAGAAAATAAATGTTGACTATTAGAGAAAAATCAAGACTTGAGTGTGTGAGTTCTAAATTTCTAGAAAAATTTTGAGTTAATTATTGAATTTTAAGGACATCAAAATTAGGTTTTAGAAACTAGATACTTATAATTTATAAATAAACTATAAGTTAGTGATCAAATTTCCATCTGTGTATGGGGTATGTACACTATGACAGAAAAAGAGTTATTTTTAGAAATGTCTGTTGTATATTTTTGACACTGAAATCATGTTTGTCACATGCTAGATGTTCAAATTTCTTTCTAAATACAAAGTTGCTCCTTGCTTAATATTATCCAGTATCTTCACAGTCAGAAGCATCTGCCTATGAATCTTATTACTTTGCAAATCTGTAGGAGTGATCCCAGGTATCCAAGTGAAATGTTTGAATGTGAAAGAAGTAACTATTTACATATGGCTATGTTTCAAACTTATGGATTTGAAGTTGATTGACATCTAAAGTTTAAATTATTAGAAATTATCTGAGTAGAAATGATACAAACTAGAGGAAATGAAATATTTTTCATGACACTTCTCTTTTGTCAAAATTCAGGGTACGAGTTAACAGCTTGAGATTCTTAATACAGAAACACACAATATCAATACAGTTTAGGAAAATATATTTCTTTTGTGTTTGGAATATTCTATGATATCCTTCTCTCTTTAGAACTACTGGAGGAAGAAAGCATTATCAAGACTGTAGTTTGTGTGTCCAACAAGCCTTACTGTAGGATATCCTGTTTTATTGTTATAAAAAGATTGAAGAGATATTCGGTTTGTAAGTGTTTGCCTTGCAAGCATGAAGACCTAAGTTCGATCACCAGGACCCACATGCTACCAGGCATGGTAGCATGTATTTATAACCCAGCATTGAGGAGCCTGAGACAGGCGGATCCTTGGAGCTCACAGATCAGCCATTCCAATCTAATAAGTTTGCTCTAGGGATATGAATTATATCTATAAAAGAAGTGGATGATATTTTTTAGGAATTGCTCTGAGACTGTCCTCTTGGCATCATATATACATGCACACACACCAGCACATACACAAGCACATGCATGCACACACACAGCCATAAAAATTACTTGTTATATAAGGTAACAAAGATGTTGATTGTGCATTTTTGGGGCTTATTTTCTTGCTTTATATAGAACATGCAGAGCTGCTGGAACATTTGGCTAATTTTCACTCATAATATGAAATTCATCTATGGCATTCCTTTTTGGAATCCATTGCACCTGAAACATAATGTGCTCCACATTTGTAGGGAAATAATCATTTAACTCTGGGTACATTTTAGTGCAATATTTACTATTTTATGTCTGAAAATACGTGCTCTATATTAAATATTTGCTTGAGCCTAAACTTAGAAAAATACATTCCAAAGGTAATAAAAACAACACACATGGAAAGAATAGAATCTTTCCTCTCAGAAAGCCAAACAGTTTGAGAAATTCTTCACCTCATTAAGTTCCTAAATATCTTAACATTTCCAAGAGATACAATTTAGCTTTGGGTGTAGGCATTAGGCATATGTCTAAATCCTAATTTGGGAAACATTAACTTTGTTTATTATGTGCTAGTGATAATAATTAGAAAATTTGCTTTGATGGAATTGGAATATCACAAGTCCCTAACCAAAGGTATACTGCTTTACTGAAATCTGTTCTTTTAATTCAGTGGTTTACTTAACTTAAACTAGTTTCCTAAAACAAGACTACACATTAAGCACTTCAAAAGTAAGTTGAAAATAAATAATAGCTAAATATGAAATATCAGGTAAACTTGGAAACTATCTTAAACAACATTTTAGTATAAGTGGCCAGCTTTTAACCTGATGTTGTCACTAGTCGCACAGGTAAGAGGTATCATCCATTTGAACACTCTGTTAGCAAAGGAAAGGGCTACCAGTCAAGTTTCTGACAAATTTCTTGATACATAAGTTTTTGAGATGTGTCCTCACATGGAAGCACGTCAAGGGAGCATTGTGAAGCCACTTTTAAAGGGTCTTAGTCCCATTGGCAAGCACCCCACACTCAGACCACAATCACCTCCCAAAGGCCCTGCCTTCTAACACCATCACATTGGTGATTGGGTTTCAACACAAGAATTTAGAGGGACTACAAACATTAAGCCATAACAGACTTCTTTGATGCAATATCTTTTGATGTGTAATTTACAGCCAAGTTTAAAACAGCCTGTAAAAGCTGTGGCAATATATGGTTTCAACCATTACACCACTTAAAGGGGAGGCACCTTTATACTGTCAAGTCACCCACTACACCACTTAAAGGACAGGTACTTTTACAGTGACTGGCTTACCATCTTTAGGCATACAATATTGGTGGTGATTAGGTCTCAGGATTTTCATCAGATTACATTGCCCATGAGGTGGTTACACTAAATCATGAGCTATAGAACATGCATTTAGAACAATCTGCACCCTGGAGTGACAGCTGAGGCCTGAACCCCCGAGTCAGCAATTTTGTTCAATCTTTGCTGAATCTTTTCATTTTCACAAGTGAGGAAATTATAAAAATAAATAAATAAAGCTATGGTCATGCTAAACATGTGTTTTTAAAAATGCCTTACACAAGCTCTCCTTTGGGGAGTTTGTGTCACAATTAATAAACTGCCAACTTATAAGACTAATATTTATAATACATGCATACAACACAAATGAATACACAAACATATGCATATACATTAATTAAACTATGAGCCTAAAATAACTTCATTTGCACTTAACTACCTTCTCAGATGTGTGAAAAAGAAAGTGGTGTATTGTATATTTTAAATATTTTAATTAATTAATCTATTTATTTATGACAGAGAGAGAGAAAGGAAAGAAAGAGAGAGAGAAAAGGAAGAAGAGAGAATGGGTATGCGTGGGCCTGTAGTTACCACTAACAAACTCCCGACGCATACACCACATGTGCATCTGGCTTACATGGGTACTGGAGAATCAGTCCTGAGTCCTTAGGCTTCACAAGCAAGTGCCTTAACCACTGTGACATTTCTCCAGCCTGAAAGTGATTTATTTTAATAGGAATGATAATTCTCTATGAGTCTTGCATTCATGAGTGAAAAATAATTGTCTAATTTTCATTGTTCTGTGACTCAAAAAATTTTATATTATTTTTTTCTTTTTTTCTTTTTTTTCCAGTTTTGCATAGCAACAGTGAGTTTATTTTGGTTACTTACAGATCACAGATGAGGTAAGGGTTACTTACTGGAATGTCAGAGACTCTTCTTCTCACTCCCAACAAACAAACAACAGACAGACACACAATGGCCACCTAAGTCAGAAAAGTTCATTCGCCAGCAGTTTAGAGTGGCAGCAGGGTCAGCCAGCTGTCCACAGTGCTTGTGACTGACCTCTGCCATTGTATAGTCAGTCCTGTTCAGTGCAGGAGGGGTTGCAGCTCTGTCATGTCAGGCGTCGGCATGCTTGTGAGTGTAAAGGTGCACTTGTGTTTGAGAGTGAGAATCCATTTGGCACACATGGTGAGGCCAAAAGATAACCTTGGTGTTATCCTCACAAATGTTGCCCACTATCTTTTCTTTTCTTTTTTCAGACAGGGTCTCTCAATGTCTTGGAACTCACCACTTTAGATGAGAGTAGCTGGACAGGTGGTCTCAAGAATCTACCTGTCTCTACCTCTCCAGTACTAGGTCCATAAAGTACATCAGCATGTCCCTCTTCATGTGGATTCTGGGGACAGAACTCAATTTTCATGCTTATATGGTAAGTACTTCATTAATATAAACCTTTTCATTCTTTACAAACTGGTAGACACTCATCACATGTATAGAGGTAAAAAAAAAAAAAAAAGAAAAAAAAAGGAAATATTTTGGGATATTCTGCTAGGTACATGGCTTGTGTATGCCTGATCCATATGGCTTGTATATGCCTAATAACTCTATTCCATGTGCATCAGAGCCCAAGCTAGCAGAGTGAGATCCTCTTGAGAATGGTGTTGTCGATCATTCTTTTAGGGAGATAAAAACCCAATTCTTCCAGAACAGCAAATTTATGGAGTTGGAATGAACATTTGGAAATATCTTCAAAGCTGTTGAACTTATGCATAGAAATTCTCACTGGTTTAAAAATGGGACAAAATAATATTCCAAGAGAGAGACAATTTTGATGGCATATTATATAGAATGTTAAATATTTTGATTACCATAAAATCATTTTCTTGACAAGCCTTAATTCCATGTCACTGTGATGCCAGAAACTTGTTTGAAACATAGGGATGCTCTTAAAAAACACAAGTCATTATTCATCAATTTAAAAGCAATGGGGTAGTCAACAGGCCTAAAACTTTAAATAAAATGAATATATTAAATAGATTTGACAGCTAGATCTGGTATCCTAATATTCATTCTATGCCTCTTCCAAGTAAGTGTTCATTCCAAGCCTATTATCAAATTTCAATTCAAATTTCACAAATTATGTGCTAAAAGGAGATTGTGTTTATTAATTTTTCTAGTCTAGATCTGTGAAGGAAGCAGGTGGGGAATATGCTAATTTAGGCATGTTTGCAAATTTATACAAACAAGTTGAACACCCACAGAGACTCAGAGATTTTCCAAAAGCAAACTGGAAAAAATTTCTCTCTGTGGCTGTTAAAACTTATTTGTCTATGAATGTACAAGTATTCACCCACCCCTTTCTGTCCCAAACAAATTCCTCCCTTCTCTGCTAAAATCACTCAATAAAGAAATGCAAGAATTTAGTTGAGATAAATAATTTTATTCCTCAAAAACAGAGGTTTCTTGAAAATCTAAGCAGGACACAAAAGGGGGAAATTTGCAGAGGTAAGCTTCCTACTATTAATAGCCATGATAGCCATGGGCTGAACTCCCTAGTTCCAGCTACAGAATCCATTTATCTGAAAATTTTGTTAAATATTTTTTCAGCTAGTCATGAATTCTGAAGCAATTTTAAGCTCTCAAGTCTATCCAAATAAGGGAAATGCATCAATACACATTTTTAAAATTATGAATACTCCACATAATCAACCTTAGAATTTTGAGAACTGGAGCTGAGTAATTTTTATATGTACCATAAAAATTTTAGCACATTAGAGAAACAGCCTGAAGTTGTTCCATTTGGGGGCTGCATGAGTAAAACTAAAAACAAAACTATGTGCATGCAAATATAGTAATATTTGTTTCCTTAAAGGTTAATTTTTATTTCAGTGTGAGTATTTTGGTTCCTTGCCTCAACCGCAAACAAAAAATTGTCACTAGTTGACATGGAACAAGCAGTTTTAGACAGCACTGTGTAGGTTTTTTACAGAGCAGACATTGCATTTTAGTTAATATGTGGAAAAATTCAAAACATTCATTTTCAAGGTTATGAAATAAATAATTTAGTGTTGTTTTGTATGAAAAAGTATATTCTATAGAAATATTCTTAAATTCAAATATAAGCTTAATAATGGAATTAAAATGTAATGATGTCCTCATTGTCTTTAAATAATAGGAAAGAAAACACTCTGAGTCTTATTTATCATGGTGGCATTAGCATTCACTAAAGTCACTAAAATTTACTGAACAGTGCTCAGGAAATGGGTGAGCTTTATGAGATATAAATGCAGAGACAGTAGTGAAGGAATTAAACAAAAGCTAAGACATCATGAATCCCTTCCATAGAAACCCTCATCATTATGACTAGCATTCTACAAGATATAACCACTAATAAAGCTAGAGGGGGGTCAGTTCAGATAGGAGGAGGTAGAAATAGATGAACCTTATAACCATGGACTTTGGCCAGTTAATCCCAAGTCTAGGAGTCAATTACCTTTCACAGATATATGTTGGCCAAGGAGACTCAGGGAGTCCAAAACAATGTAGGCCTTGTCAAAACACTTCATTGCCTGGCGTAAAAAAAAAGGGTAAGTCCCTTGCTAAAGGAGCCACAAGCTGAAGTCAGAGGAATTTGAAACACCATTCTGGAACAGAAAGAATTACTAGCTCCCCATGGCTGCAGAGCCCCATGGGAGCCTCTGGAGGACAATGGTCACCAAGAGCATGAATTAGCAGGGTGCCATGCACATGATGAAATTAATCCACTAGGCAGGAAGCACAAACTTGTGCAATAGGGGTACACTTCTGTAGGTAACACACTGTTCTCTAATTGGACATGAGGGTCACTCAGGGGAAAGAACTCATATATACTACTAGAAATCAAGTCAGAATCCCATGGTCAGGAAAGTCAGACTTCAGAGAGAAATCCCAACTGCTCAGTGGATAAGAAGAATGGGCTTGCATGTACACACACACACACACACACACACACACACACACACACAGACTAACTTCAAATAACTTTGCATAACCATTTAACTTAAGCTTCTCTCCCTCTGGTTGCAGAATTTGTCTTATCTTACAGATGACAGAGAAAGTGGAGGAGTGCCTACCAAAACACTTGCCACCTCCACCATATCTTTCAGGGCCTAGGAGAAATTGTCGAGAAAGAGGTGACATGAATACTGCCCTTACTGCTACTCTGACAACCAGCTCCAAGGGTATGGTTACTGACATCATGATCAATCAGAACTTAACAAATAAGAGATCCAGAGGCTACAGAGAGAGCTCAACACTAAATCAAACTGTCAACAGGCTTGTCATAGGTCAGGGAACATTTGGAAGGTGGGGAGCAGAAAGATTTTCAAAGCGTTAGACTGGGTATGACATGCTCCCACACCCACAGGAACTGACTGAAGCCGTCATGTACCAGAGTAAATACCATAACTCTACTGAGGAAGACACCGAGGGTAATGGGAGCAGAGGCAAGGTGATAAATTATATATACAATTATATACATATAATGGTATGGTATAATATGTATTATATATAAAATTAAATTGAAAAAAATAAAAATGTGTCCCCAATAAACTTATTCTTAAAATGAAATAACCCCGAATAAAAAGGAATATATGTGGTTTTCCAGAGTTGAAAGACTTAAAGGTGGTTAAATTAATTGTAAAGTTGTAAAGGCACACACACACACACACACACACACACACACACACACACACACATCTTTGAATGATTTTAGTCATTTTACTGCCATTTCTTATTTTCATAGCCTATCTTAGAGCCTTGGTTGAAACAGCCTGCATGAAATGATTACAAAGGCATTATTAAGTGAGCTGGATTGATCTGTCATATCTCTTTGGAAAACAAAAAAGTAAGAATCATTATTATTCACATTGCACAGTCTGTGGTTGAGTTTTATAAACATGCTTTTCAAGTTAAATTTCCTTCAAAATGCATCTAGTGAGGTAAAAGTAAAAGAAAGGAAAAATGCTAGAGGCAACATAAACTTGAAGATTGAAGAGGCAGGCAGCTTATTCTTTAAATATTACTAGATTTTCTACCCAGTGCACCTGGAGGGCCTCCCAGTTGATTCCATACATGCATCTATAGATCTCTATATACGCCTTCCTTTCCAATGTAACTAAAGTATAGCAGTTTGATTTGTTGTTAGAATTGGGAACAACCAACTGTAAATTTGATTTGGGGTTCTAATGAGTTGTTTTAATTTTTGAAAAAGGATGCTGAAATAAGAGTCTAGTAGAACCAAGCATTGGGTTCTAAATATGTAAAAACTTTGAAAATTACTACATGTGGTATGAATGGTCCATCATTTGTACTGAATATTGTGTTGGCATTTAGATATAGTTAATATGATTCTGTTCTTTTCATTCATTAAAAAAAATGCATGGGTAGGAAAGTGATTTAGGTAATTCACTGCTATTTGCCAGAGAAATAGTGGGGCATGAAATAAAAAATAATAATAATAACCCATGCAAAATGAGAGCTTTAAATAACTCTTGTCCTTAGCTGAAAGCTTCTTGGAAATTTATAATGAAGGGAGTTAAGTAGGAGAATTACTGACTCACAAGAAAAACTGTAAGAAAAAAATTTCCAACACACTGATTTTATAGGAAACAATAACGTGATTAGAGAAGGAAAGCATGTAACCAAGGAATCTATTCAATTCACATCTGCATATATATATATCCAACAGCAATTTTGTATAACATACAGCCAATGCTGTACTTGAAAGACAATGTCTAAGGGTTCTCAAGAACTATGTTTATTTTTTAAAGCATTAATATACAATTATAAAAAGTGATAGGTACAAATATTTGAAAAAAACTAAAACAATTTTCACAATTAATTAGAGATATATACAAATCTGAAATTCATATACCCATTGTTGATACTGAAATGTGAAAATGCATAGAAATGTAAAACATGATCACCCATTTTTAAGTCAAACATGGAAGCCATATTGATATGCATGCAGGATATGTAACATAACTACCATCATGTATGTATGTGTATATATGCATGTATGTATATACTTGTGTGTGTGTAAATGTATGCATTGATATATTAAATTTAGAAAAATTCATGAGACAATGTGTTCATGACATGGCTATGATTTCATTCACTTTCATATCACTTTTGTAAGATAAATTTCTCCATTCCTAATTGACAGTAATATTTAGAATACAGTAAAGTGAATCCATTTCAGTTTTATAGCAAAGATAAATCTAAAAATGTTTGTGGTTTGTATTTAGCCCTGCATTCTTAGCTATTCTTAGATTTTACTACATTAACACTAAAATTGTATCAAGTATTTCTCAAAAATTATAAGAATTTCTTAAGAATTCTTGAAAGCAGAATTTTATATTTCATTCAACATAGCAATAATAGTAAGTAATATTACAGTTCTTATAGTTCATAGGTCATTTCTATTTAAATTTTATTTATTTCAGAGAGAGAGAGAGAGAAAGAAGAGACAAGAGAGAGAATGGGGCACACTAAGGCCTCTAGCTGCTGCACATGAACTCCAAACATATGCAGAACCTTGTACATCTGGCTTATGTAGGTCCTGGCGAATTGAACTTGTGTTCTTTGGCTTTGTAGGAAAGTGCCTTAACAACTAATCCATCTCTCCAGCCACAAAGGGCCTTTCTAAATTAGAAATGTAATGAATATCTCTTCAAAGTTCCTATATGCATATCTTTGTTTGTCTCCTTAGTAAGAATTACTAAAGCAGACAGCTCAACACAGAAGAGCTTGGGTACCTGTGACATGAGAGACATCATGCAAGGTGAAATAGTTATAATGGTGAACAAGGCCAATGAGACTTGTCCTCTACAGTGATTGAAAACTTTCTCATCAGTTGACTTGGAACATATTACAAATCTATGCACAGGTTGCATTCCTCCAAATGTGTGTGTAATCTATCATCATTTCAGTTAAGCTCTGAAAGGTTTCATGTCTTCCAAACCTGGAATGCCAATGGGCATGTGAGGTTGATGAATCCATCAACCTCTTTTGGAAAGTACTATAAGGCAAGTTTATAATTTCAAGCTGCAAGTGACCCAATCTACTTGACAGAAGGTCATGTTTTGTCATGAAATATGTCTGTCCTACACTTCAGGCTGGAAGTTCCAGGACTAAATACTCTCCAATTATCTCTTATTTTTAGATCAGTCCTTAGTCAATGACTGAGGGGAAGTTCAGGTACCAACTCCTCAGCTTCCTCATATCTTGGTTTGAAGTAACTCATAAATAAATGTGCGACAGTTCCACCCACATTTTTGCAATGCTGGCTTGCCTCCCAGAGAGGAATGATCAGTGGCTCATTTTCCAATGTTCCCTTCATTTTATTATTTCATCTTTCTTTTTTAAAAATTTTTATTTATTTGCAAGCAGAGAGAGATAAAAGAGAGACAGAGAGAGAGAAAGACTGGGCATGCCAGGGCCTATAGCCACTGCAAACAAACTCCAGACACTCGTGCCCTTGTGCATCTGGCTTACATGGGTCCTAGGGAATTGAACCTATGTCCTTTGGCTTTGCAGGCAAATGCCTTAACCACTAAGCTATCTCTCCAGCTTTTATTTCATTTTGCTACTAACCTACTTAATCTTCATGGGATAACCAATCCCAATAAACAACTGTGATTCAAATTTCATCTGAAAATCTAGTTCATGGACCATATCGCTTGACACTGTCATTTCTAAAGATACTTTAGAATATTGGTAAAAGTTGAGACTGCCTAAATCTCATCTTGCTTTTTTTTTTATTATTAAGTAGAAGCTTTGTATAGACACATCATATCTTGGTCCCATCATTTTCCTCCTCCCTGCCCCCACTCCACTGAGGACCATCCTTAGTAGGATTCACCATATAGTTGCAGGTTATGAGTTGTGAGAGCAGCAGTGTGTCCTTGTGGGGGGGGCTATTTTCCGGCATATTCCTTCCCATCCTGTGGCTCTTACATTCTTTCCACCCTCTCTTCCACAAACTTCCATGAGCCTTGGTGAGTGTGCTTTAATTCTGCTTTTCAAGTTGGGTTTTTAAGATGCTTCAAAGATTTAGGCGTATTCTAGTTAATGTTTAACTCTCCGTCTTTGGGAAGTTGTAGCATCGGATTGTAGGGAAACCAAACATAGACACAAAAGTGTGTATACAGAAATACACGTATTCACATATCAGGCATTATTGAGTCCCCAAACTCACTCTGGAGTGGAGTTTGAGTTGTAATGCACCTGACATTGACAAGTATTTGATTGATGAGACTGTTGTTGCTGGAGAGCAGTGGAGGAGAGTTGTTTAATGGCAATGCTTTTGTTCAAAAGGTCTCTCTCTTCCTTTTTTTTTTTCTGTTTTCTCCAAGTTGAGTGACTGTCCAAAAGATGATTCATTTGATCTCAAAACACATGTGTTTAAATAACTTTAGAGCTATCCACACACCCTCATTTTCTCTTTAATTTCCCTTCTTACACAAGATTAAATAAAATTTTAAAATAAAGAAAAAAAGAAAAATTCTTGACATTGACAGGCTTGATGAAGAGCATTTCTAAGCATGGCATATATATATATATATATATATATATATATATATATATATATATATATATATATATATATATATATTTATGTTTATCAAGTTAGTATCTCTCTCTAGCCCAGGCTGACCTGTAATTCACTGTAGTCCCATTGTTACCTCAAACTCATGGCAATCCTCCTTCCTCTGCCCCCTGAGTTCAGGGATTAAAGAAATTTGCCATTATGCTTGAATTAACTCAAAATCTTCCAATCTCAGTTTCCCAAGTCCTGGGATTACAGGTGTGTGCTTCCACACTGACAGCACCTCACATTTTTTTTTCCCTTTTACTCACAGTTCCACAGTTCTTTATAATCAATTCTATTCAAGGCCTGATTGAGGCAAAATAAAATTTTAAATTCCATTGTTTCCTTCTTTCTTTTAGCATTGAAAGGAACTAAGTGTCCTGTTCTTTATTAATGAATCCATTCCTTCAGTCTTCTGAAGCCCTGCCTACTTTGACATTGTTTCTAAATCATATTCTTTGCTTCCTTGCCAATCTTCAGTGGAAAGAAGGAGGGTTAAGAGCAAGCACTCTGCCATCAGCCTGAGTTCAAATCAACAACACCTGTGTGACTTAAGCATGGACATTCATATCCTTGTCTCACTTTTCTCTAATGAAATATTGGGGAAAACAGTGGTTTTTGTCTATGATGCTTTACTGAGCTGAAGGGTACAAAGGTAACTGAAGAAGACATCACTTCTTAGCTTGTCAGTGATGATATTTTTCAAAGCAATTAGAATTTGAATCAGTGATCAGAAAATTATGAGGAGCAAGATTCAACTGATTGAGGACCAGGGAAGGGTAAACTGAGTCTTCTTAACCTGTAGCACCCATCTTCTCTTGTTCTAAGAAGACAGAACTCTTGGATTTCAGGTCTCTGAACTAATGTACTAAACTAGCATCATATCTGGCTCATGGCCTGCATGCATCTAAGGTGGGAGTGTCTGTCCTGGAGAGCCCTGTGTGACAATATCCACTAAATATCTCCTTCACAAGCCTTATATGGTGGCTGCCTGCAGCTACGATTGCAGCACTCTGGAGTTTGAGGCAGGATGACTACTTTGAATTCAAATCCAGTCTCAGATGCAGAGTAAGTTCCAGGTCAGTCTGGTTGAGAGTGAGACCCTGCCTTAAAAATTAGGATAAAGTACTGTGTGGTGGCCCATGCCTGAAATCTCAGAACAGAGGTAGGAGGATTGCCATGAATTCAAGGCCAGCCTGAGGCTATATAGTAAATTCCATGTCAGTCTGGGCTAGAGTGAGACCCTACCTCAAAAAAACAAAAAGGGACAAAAAGAGAGTTATCACTAGTATCACACTTTATGATATCTTTTCATTAATGAAGGTTGCATTAAATAACTTAAGGAACACAATGAGCACATGGCCTGAAACAAAGTAGATACTTTTAATGACTCACAGTCCTCATTCTGCCCTCAAGTTACAATGTCCTTTCAAAAATATTAATAACAGGGACTGGAGACCTGTCTTTGTGGTTGGGATGCTTGCCTGCAGAGCCTAATGACCTGGGTTTGATTCCCCAGTGCCCACATAGGGCCAGATGAACAAAGTTTGCAGTGGCTAGAAGACCTGGAATGCCCATTGTATCTGTTTGTCTCTCTTCTGTCTCTCTCTCTCTGCTTGCAAATCAATAAATAAAAATATTTTTTAAATGCCAGTAACCCCCCCAAGTATGAGCTGCAGTAATGTTTTATAACTGATGCTCTATTCTGTAAGTTATAGCATTGAAAGCCTACTTTCTGTTCTCCTTTATGTCTCTCTACTTGAGGAAGTAACTAGAAGTGACTACTCAGATAAGACGCAAGCCCTAAGGAACATAAAGTCTAGCCATCAAGATGAGATATGTAAAACGCTATTATTAAATAAGTTGAAATAGTGCTTCAACATGAAAGAACTACATGTAACTGATAATCTGATGTCATGGGACTCGTGATGAATACAATTACATTCAGCTAAGAAGAATAAGAGCAAAAGTAATGGAGATGCAATCCTCTAATCTGGCATTGGGGAGTAGAAGGCATCTAAATGTGTCAACACAGAAAGAATTGTGAGGTTTACCAAACTTGTAAAAAATTCCCAGTGAAAAAGAGTTTGTTATGCTCTAAATATGAGTATGCATCATAGGCTCATGATTTTGAACACTTGGTTCCCAGATAGATACACTAATTGGGAAAGTTGTGGAACCTTCAGGAGTTGGAGCCTTGCAAAAGCACATAAGTCATTGTATGTAAACTTTTTAAAATGTTTTTGTTTGTTTTATTTTATTTATGAGAGAGAGAGAGAGAGAGAGAGAGAGAGAGAGAGAGAAACAATGATTACATCAGGGTCTCTAGACACTGCAAATGAACTCCAGGCTCACATGGGTACTGGGGAATTAAACCCGAGTCCTTAGGCTTCACAGACAAGTGCCTTAACAGCTAAGCCATCTCTCCAGCCCTAACTTTAACATTTTTAGCTAGCTGAAATGTTGCTCTCTGCTTTTTACTCCCACCAATAATGCCTTTCCTACTATGAAACTTTCCTTCAAAAGTATTAGCTAAAATATACCTTTTTTTGTTGTTAATTTGCATTCACAGCAACAATGAAGTCATCTATGCATTAAAAATGAAACCAGGAGTAAAGGAGACTATATTTAGAGTGTAGGTGAAGGTAATTTAGGAATGAATTTAATTTAAATACTGACTCTTGACATTATATTATGGTGAAACCTTATTTAAAGTAGATAAGTGTTATGACCAAAACTTTAGTTCAATAAAACCAACAAAGCATTGATTTTATCCGGGCTCAACATACATGGTTAAGAATGGATCGTTGGCCTGTGAAGATGGGTAAGTTGGTAAAGTCCTCATAAGCATGAGTATCTGAGTTTATTCCCCAGTATCCATGTGAAATTATAGGTATGATGATGTGTGCTCAGAATCCTAGCACTAGGAAAATGGAAACAAGAAGATCCCTGAGACCAGTTTGTTCACCATCTCACAGTTCCACAGCCACTGGTAACCCTGCTCTGGTGAAAAACTTTATATATGTACAGTATAATTATATAAAGATCTAGTATGGGGGCAGGGGAGATGGCACCGACAGTTAAAAGTGCTTACTTGCAAAGCCTGCCAGCCTTGGTTCCATTTCCAGCACACACAAAAACTGGGTACAACATGGCAAAAATGTCTGGAGTTTGTTGGAACTAGGAATTGACCCTGGCACATTGATATACAATACAATACACACACACACACACACACACACACACACACACACACACAGTTCCTACCTTAGGAAAGACCCAGGGAGCCATGTTTATTTGAATTTGGAAATGAAAATTCTTGCAGAAAATGAATTTTGGACTTTTAAGGAATGAGGAATAAATAGGAAAAAGGGAAATCATGGAATTTTCTGTAAATTGATGCAGGTTAAAAGGGCATAAAGCTTCATAGAAAGTATGTAGTGAACAGGGTTTGTAGGTATGCAGGAAAGCATTAAACAACAGCAGGTAAGTATGGAATAGGTGATGGCGAGTTTTAAAAATATTTTATTTTTATTTATTTGACAGCGAAAGAGGGAGAGAGAGAGAAAGAATGGGTGCGCCGTTGCCTCCAGTCACTGCAAATGAACTCCAGACTCATTAGCCCCCTTGTGCATCTGGCTAACTTGGGTCCTGGGAATCGCACCAGAGTCCTTTGGCTTTGGAGGCAAATGCCTTAACCGCTAAGCCATTTTTTTAGCCCTGATGACGAGTTTTGTAAGACATAGTGAGGTACTGGGAGTTAAGATGCTGATAAATCAGATGAAGTGCTAATGTAATTCTAGACTTGTGGTTATTGTAGTAATCCAGATTAGACTTGATGGTAACCTGAAGTTAGTAACACTAGTGGAAGAGAAAGGCTATTGCTATAGACATGATAATTCACTGTAGGTTTGCTTGACATTTATTATTTGCTACATTGTGAGCACTGAAGAAATATAGAAAAGTAAATCAATTAAAAGAATAGACAAAATTTTCCTGCTGAGTGATCTCTGTCTCCAGCTTTCCTTAGATTCTAAGAGTTGGTTTATTGGGGCATAGTATGTGAAGAGAGATGAGAATTATGTTGGAAGTATATAACTTGTTTTGATTTTTTTTTAACTTTTTTTGTTCATTTTTATTTATTTATTTATTTATTTATTTATTTATTTAAGAGTGACAGAGAGAGAGAGAGAGAGAGAGAGAGAGAGAGAGAGGGAGAGAGAATGCCAGGGCCTCAAGCCACGTGCCCCCTTGTGAATCTGGCTAACGTGGGTCCTGGGGAATCAAGCCTCCAACCGGGGTCCTTAGGCTTCACAAGCAAGCACTTAACCACTAAACCATCTCTCCAGCCCACTTGTTTTGATTTTATAGGGCTCATAGTTACAAGGCTATCTTAAGTCTCAGGTGAAAAGTTGTACAACATTTGACTTTTGAGCAGTGTTGGAATTTACAGTTACTACGGAGTCTTTAAGATAGACTGAATGCATTTTGTTTCATGAGATGCTCATCTGGCCAATGGAAATCAAGAGAGGATGTGGCCGCTGAAATGGAAAATGACACTCATAGCTAAATATATTTTAATACTTAACACCCAGCTGATGGCGCTGTTATAGAAGGTCGTGGCAATTTAAGGAGGCAGAGCTTTGCTGGAGGAGTGTGTTACTTGTGTGTTACTTTGGGGGGGGGGGGGGGGAGAGACCAGGTGAGCCCTTTCTGCCGAGCCCTTTCTGCTGTTTGCAATCAACTTCCTGTAGATGTGAAGCCAGCTTCCTGTTCCCGCCATGCTTTTCTCACCACTGAAACTGGATCTGTAAAACAAATTGAATCATTTCCCTTCCGTCAATTGCTCCTTGCTGGGTGTTTTGTCCCAGCAATGAGAAAGTAACGTATGAAGAACTTTTGTGCATAAGTTTTTTGTTTTTTTTTTCCTAGATTCCAAAGCTGGCTCCTTGCTTCTATGTTCCACACCTATCAGTTATTGCTCCTAACTTGTTTATTTGATTCTATTTTTTTAAAATCTATGTTCTGTATCTATTCCCCAATCTTCTGGTTTATGGATATAAAATGAATAATTAAAGGCCCTCATAGCAATCAGATAGTACTTGTCACTTGATTATTTTTATAGAATTTTGTGCAAAAACAACTTATATTTTGCCTCGTTTTTATGATTTCTGAGATATTCTCTACTGATTGTGACCTCAAACAATGGCTTCATCTTCCTATTCCATCCTATTGTAGTTATGTCCATGACTATGTGTACTTCTTTGTTCTGGCTCTGTAATTCATACCTGGACAGCTCATATAGTGTCTTCTAGATTTAAGCTCTGAAAGGTTAGCTCTCTCCTGTCCTACTTTAGTTTCAAACCTTTGTTGTCGCTCCCATGGATAAGTGTTAGTCAGCTGGTTTATTTTTTTTTCTTTGAAGCTCCATTTATTTTTCTAAGTTACATGCCAGATCGTGCTGCTTTAATACTAGCATCAGCATGACTTTCTGTATGCCCCATTCTAAACCGTTTATATACATATGCAAGCACCATGATGATAAAATTTAAAAAAAAATACCCACACATGCTTGACCAGCTGAAGAAATGGCATGACACATTCAATAGTGACACAGGCTTCTGTGCAGGGGAAAATAGGACAAAGAGACAAGGGACACTGCCACTGTGCTGTCCTTTAATTTTTCTCTCACTATTGGTATTGGTGCTGCAGAGTTGGTTTAGGAGCCACAGAGCAGGAGAGCTATATAGAATAGTCCCTCAAGTTAAAGATCTTCAATTCCTGGAGTGAGTTGCCTAGAATGCATGGCACAGAACCAAGCACTAAGGAGCAATGGAGCAGTGAGATTAGTGCATGTTTCCTTATCTGGCGGGGCTGTTGCTCTTCAAAGAGAGCTAATATGTGGCCCTGCAAGAAACCAAAACATAGGGTTAAAAGCTAAACCAGGGCTGGAGAGATGGCTTAGCGATTAAGCGCTTGCCTGTGAAGCCTAAGGACCCCGGTTAGAGGTTCGGTTCCCCAGGACCCACGTTAGCCAGATGCACAAGGGGGCGCACGCGCGTCTGGAGTTCGTTTGCAGAGGCTGGAAGCCCTGGTGTGCCCATTCTCTCTCTCTCCTTCTATCTGTCTTTCCCTCTGTGCCTGTCGCTCTCAAATAAATAAATAAATAATTTTTTTTAAAAAAAGCTAAACCAAGGCCCTTTTAATTTGCTGTGTTTCCCGTCACCCTATTCTCTCCATTATGTTCTATAGCCTTACCTTACCTGGAGATTTAATTAAGCACATGCTCACTCCAGTGAAATCTAGTTCTCCTGGATCCTGCAGAACTTTATCCGCTTTCCAGCCTGCATCACTCACTCAGCACTCCCTACAGCATGATTCAATTGAATGGCTATGCTGGAAGACATAATTAACCTTTCAACCACATTGCTCTTTTTGTCTGGTCTAATGTATTTTCTGTGACTATGAATTCTTATTTACCTTTCAAACCTTGCTCCCTAAAATAATCTTCTCAAACTGGAAATAATCATTCTTTAATTTAACTGGGATTAATTTTCATTGCATGAACTATATATAGCTGATTAAATGTCGAATCATACATTTCTTCAGGGCAGCCAGTGTTAATTATCATTATATTCCCACAAATTAAATAACATCATATTGGTCACATAAGAGTATTCAGTATTTTCAGCATTCGTTGAATAGATGTATCTCATTGTTACAAGGAGATTGGTTTCAAGCACCATAATGGATATGTACTTAGCTCCTTGGAACTCATTTTCTGGAGTTTTATTCCCATGGCAGGAGAGGCAGTAAATTAGCTCTGACCTCCTAGTAAGTGGTAAAGCTGCCTGCTATGCACTGAAATAATTGAAAGGTTAAAAACAACCAATGATACGAGCTCTGGAGTGGCCCTAAACTAACAAAATTAGATGGAAAACTGATAAAAACAGATGCTGTTAGTTATGCCTTCATGGCCCAAAGGTAATAATTCTAGAAGGTAAGCTTACAATAATATGTGCATTTGGCTTTATTCCTTTCTATGTAGACACACTGTGAGTTCTAGTTCATCCAGAGCAACTCTCAGTTGACTACAAGGCTAGTATCAAAAATAATGTTCATGGTAAATATTTCCCTCATTGGTTCATCCCAAAAGGTGGAAAATGTTTTTTGTACCCTGTGTCCATGTCCCCCTAAAAGTAGGATGGTTGTTCTACTTATTCAATGATAGATACAAGGAGAAAGGTTCTGGGTACCTGGTTCTTTCTGCCACTGATGAATCCTTGTTGACCTCCAAAGAGTGTCTTTACTTATGCCATATCAAAAATTTATCTTTCTCCCTTCTGTCTCTCAACCCCTGGCAGCTGCTGGAAGCTCTAGCTTGTCTACCCTGTGACTTTCTTCCTAATATAGGCATGAGCCACCACACCCAGCCTCTGAATCCACTTTTAAATTCTTTTTTTTTCAACAATACCAAGAAACAGCTAAAGGAATTCATTGCCAAAAACCTCACCCCAGTGACAAAGACAGTCCATGAAATGAATTTTAAATGCATATTTTAAAAGCTGTGCAAAGTAATCAGAATGAAAGAGAAAAAATAAGTCAGTACCAGTTAATGCAGTTTTGTGCATGATCTCTATATTACACTGATTTACTATTACCAGTATTAGCCTGTAACAAATTGAGCTGAAATCAAACCCAAGTGGCTAAGAAAATACTTTATAATATAATTGATTCAGAAAATACTGGTAGGCAAATGACAGTATTTTAATTTGCACTAAGCCTAGAAAGATGAGTATTATGTTTTGAGAAATATCAATATGCATAAATCTAGATCTTTACAGAGGCTTACACATTGTTTTCCTTCAGGTTGACTAAATGTAACCTCAGACCAAGCAGCTTATTGACTTTAAAGGTAAAATCCATGAGGTCTATAGATGTCCTGACTGTTGAAGGTATTACAAGTTGAGAAAATAATTTTCTTTCTGAGAATTTCCCAAGATTCTGCCAACCAGTTTCATCTGTAGAGTGTTTTACAAATCCCATGATGATTTTCATAAGCAGCATATAGTATTGGCTGGAGTCAGTGCCTATTGGTGTGCTGAAAGACTGAGTCTTTTCTTGCCTCAAACATTACTCAGCTGAGGGTCTTCATCAATAGTGTCACCTAGAGATGACTGAAAACCTGTCCTGGTGCTGGCGGCAGTTACTTTTCTGACCTGGCTATAAGGATGTACTTAAGGATAGGGTAAAGAATGTTTTGAAGGCTTTCTCCTCATGCCTAGCAGTGCTTTTGTACTTCTTCATGGAAGCAGGTCAGGTAAGGATATTTCCAGAGGATAACTGACAAGCAATAGGCCTGGTAAAAATACGGTAATGTACCTTTTCTCACAAATTCTATTAGTAGTTTACCCTGGCATTCATACGTGATTAGCTAGGTGAGCTCTTCAAATTTAGTATATTTGAGGTAGGGTTAAGAGAGGTATGTTCTCTTAGGTACCACTAATAACCTTCCAAGCAAACCTCAAAGAATGACTCACACAGAAGAATCAAGAGCAATAGAAAGAGAATTTTAATATGGGTAACATTTGAAGATTTATAGTCTCTGTGTCATAATCGATTCTGTTATATTGTTTTTCTTAAACATATGGTCTTGGTGTCCATATTACAAATAGAAAGCAATCTCACCTCCCCTAAACACACACATTAGGCACTGATGCCACTAACATGAGGAGCAGTGATGATTAATTTTATGTTAACTTGACTTACCACAGAATATAGATATCTAGTCAAATACCAGTCTGCATGTAACTGTGAATGTTTATTTCTATATAAAAATCAAAATTTAAATCAATGGACTTTATGTAAAGTAGACCCTACTACACAGCATGGGTGGGTCTTACCTAGCCAGTTGGAACCTTTAGGCGAAAAGACAAAGGGGCCAAGGACAGGAGAGCTCTGAATCATGTGTGCATCACATTGAAGTGACCATATAAGGTCTTTCCTGGGTTTTCATCATGCTATCTCACCTCGTAGATGTTACACTTTCCAACCCACACCATAGTATGAAATAACTTTAAAAATTAAAAAAAAAAACATTTTTATCTTTCTCTCTCACTTTTTCTGTCTCCCTTCTCTCTGTTCCTCCACACACATACTCTCTTACTACTGATTCTCTTTCACTAGGGAATTTAACTGATACAAAGACATGAAGACTAAGATATTGTAGAAAGTGCTCTGCAAAACTATTCATAAAACTAAAAAAAAAAAAAACTACATACTAAAAACAGCAATTGACAGATATGTGGATGTACAGTTTTCTGAAGACTGAATTAGTAGAGGTATGTTCTGAGTGTCACAACCAACCACCTTTCAAGTGTTATCAAGGAATGTGATTGTAAAATCCCTTAATGAGACTTTAGGGTGAAAGTGAAAACTAAAGTACACACAAGACCATCATCTTAGCTTGCGCTCACTCTCTTAACCATGAAGCAAGGCTTATGTTTGGTTCTATGGATGTCACTGGTGTCTCTCCTGTAAAGGACAAGGGCTGAAGACCAGAGCCTTCCCTGCCACTCCTCCCAGGTGGGGTGTGTTCTGGTGCTTTTCACAAACACTCAATCACACATGTTAAGCACCTTCCCCCTCATCTCACCTCCCAGCACCCCACCCACACATGTATTCTTACACATGTATTCAAGGGAAAATGTCTTTGCATTCCAATTCTGCAATGCTCATTATACTGGTCATATGAAGGTCTATGGTCTTAATCTTTGTGACTGGAAGAAAATGTCATCTGTGTGCAGGTGACTGCAGTAAGGATGAAGGGGTCCTACAAAGAAATATAGACAATAAAACCAGATGCCCGACACCAACTGTAAGGGAATGGCAGCTGCTTTCTCTGTATAGAGATGGAGCAACGCTTGCTCCTAGGTAACAGTTGTCACTGCAGAAATAACTTCCAAGCTAATCTCCTATCATCCCAACAATTGTGTCAAGAACAAAAGGAAAATGGACGTTTTCTTTTCTTGAATCAAAGATTCACAAACTTTCTTTCTTTCGGTTTTTAATTTCCCCAGGTAGGAGATATCTCATCTCAAAAAGAAATGAAGATATACTTGGCCAATACCAACTAGTTACAGTATCAACATACGTGAAGTACTACATCCTTACTCTTTTTAGAGAAATAACTGTGGCAATTAATTTGTGAGTAGTCATCCCATACAACTTTTCTTAAAACTTCATACTGTGATTCTTTAAAAGACAAGTCATTAGGCTCTTGGGATCTTGATGAGGGGGAGTCTCATGTGTTCACTTTAAATATTTTAACACAATTTTTACTTTGGGAATGAAATACATATGATGATGTTCTCACTCTGCCCATAACATAACTGGAGTCATTCTCTGCTAGATGCAGATGCCTCCTATTAGAAGGAAGTAACAAGGAAAAAAAACTTATTTAGCTATGTTCAAAGAGCAGCTCTCACATGGTTTCTCACACTGGTGGTTTTGTGAAACTCAAGTTATTATCACCTCCCCAGGCTAAGGGAATAGCGGGAAATGGGCAAAGAAAAGAGTGGCCCAGGTCTGGGGGGTGGATGCTCTGAAAATGCTCACTCATCTTAGCTCCAGGAACCCTTTAAGGAAGAATGTCATTAAGTAAAAGCGACCTTTCTTGTATTCCCTAGACTAAACTGTGAAACATTTTTGAAAAGCATTAAATCCTTATTTATGGTCAGAATGTTTGAAATTCAAAAGATGAATGCCACTCGGAATGCAAGCATGTTCTAGGTATCTAATATGTAATGGGACACAGCTGTAATAACAGCCACTGAACCAGAGGCCTCCCTATATCATGTCATTAGTTGACTTGTTATAAGCTGATCTACAAGCCTTTTTTTAATAAGGGCCACTGGGGTAAAAAGTCAATATATCATATATAGAACATCTGTGGCTCTGTCACAAAGCTCTGCTCATATCAGCTTTCAAGCTGTATCTTCAGATTCATGTAACTCTTAAAACATGGATCTTAAATAGAAAACTCAGCTAGGAATCCGAAAGTCTTTATCTCTAAAGAGCAACGAATTCAGAGCCTGGGCTATGCCTTCGGTGATAGTAATAGTAATAGGATCTCTCTTTCTGTCTCTTAGTTTATTATATACTTACTTTATATACTGTGGACCATCTAAGGGAAATTCTGAGAGTGAGTATTATTGTAAGTGAGTTATTGGAAAACAAATGCTAAGTGCTCAAAGCATTGCTTCGTGTATTGCTGTGAAGGGGAGGCAGTTCTGAAGTACATGTTATCAGTAGCAGTTCCTGCCTGTACTGCTTTTTCTTTAGGTAGCGCTAACTCATCATATAAGGGATTATAGTTTTAATATTTTCAGTTGTCAAAGATAACTGATGCCAAATTCCTTTGATTGGATGCTTGAGAAATGAATTGTATATTTGAAATAAGGAAGAAAATCTACCAGCTATAAAATATTTCAGGAAAACCCATAATTCTACTTACAAAAATGTATAATAAAAGTTATTATAACAGTTAGGAGTCATTTTCAACTATTTAGCAAGGGCAGAACTCACTGCATGGTCACAATGGTAACAATGGATATGGTAAAAAGTAAATAGAATGTTTTCATGAATTCAACAGGTATTTTACAGAACATGCTGATGGAATAGAGAGAGAGAGAGAGAGAAGAGGAGGAGGAGGGGAGTGGAGGGGAGGGGAGAGGAGAAAAGAGGAGAGGAGTCAGACGGCTTCAACAGGACCAGAAAGGAAAGGGTAGACAAGCCCTAACCTGAAATGGAATGCCCTGGGGTTAATGACAATATAGTAGTGCAGGCAGCAAGGTAATTCAGGTAGGAAACTGTATAGTAGTACAGAGCTCAAGTGTACTTTCAGTAGTTGGTAAATACAAGCATTCATAGATTTTTGGCACGTGATATAAAATTTCCATTTATAGGAGTAAACTCTATATTCAACTACATTCCTAAGCAAAAACAAGTGAAATTCATCCTGGGATGAATTATAAATGAAAATAACCAGTTGTTTACCCAAAGGGAAATACTTATTTATTGGGAAGGCTTGTGTTTAAGCCCTCCTTGGCCACTAAGGCCAGATGAATGGGGTTGAGGATGGTGTTTAAGCCCTCCTTGGCCACTGAGGCTCAATAAATGGGGTGGAGGCTTGTGTTTAAGTCCTCTTTGGTCAATGAGACTAGATGAATGGGGTTAAGGCTTGTGTTTAAGTCCTCCTTGGCCACTGAGACTAGATGAATGGAGTCACCTCCCTCTGGAAACTGGTTGCTTCTCCTATAACTAAAGGAGATAATACCTGCAACACAGTTTGGAGTAAGGCCTTACACATACTTAATACTCCATACTTCATTAGGACTTTAAGTAATGAATATCCTGATTTTGTACCCACTCAGTTATTCTTCAGGCTACTAATAAAGTCCAAAGATAAACACGTAGTATCTGATTCCTCAAATCAATCTAAATAGGAAATAGCTGCTGATAGTAAAATGTGCTTGTTATCTCAATATATGTGTTAGTATGTTTTTAAAATTTTACTTCAGAAACTATTTAGAAATTATGGAAAATACTTCAGTAAATACCAGCACTACATGAGAAATTACATAAACTTTTGAATTATCTAAGCATTTTAAAAGAAACATGGTAAACTCTTACTTTCCAATATCCTTGTTTGTGTAAACTATTCTAAATAAAATTGGTACATTATTCATTTCTATCTACATTCTGTGATATATTTCTCTTTTTAAAACTCATCTCCTTGGGAATTTTTACTTCTAATAGAGAATAAGCAATATCATTAACTTCCAAAACACAAGCACTATTTGGATGGACTTACTAATAAGCATTATCAGACATAGTATACATTTGATTTTTTTCAGTGCTAAATTGCAGATATATATTGACAGAACTATTATGATTCATAATTATGACTGTACTTAGATTTTTTTCTGGATCTGAAAAAGTTAACTTTCATGATAATTTCAATTCTATTTTAATGAATAGTTCTACATATTTCATGTGGTGATGATCTATAAACATTTTAATAAGTGGAATATTCAATTCCATGCTAAATGACAAAATGTTTGATCCATTAACAGATAAATGAGAACACATTTAAATTTACTCAGGATGAATAGAAAGGGTGTTATTGTACAACTGAAAATGCTTATTCTAACATTACATATTGTATATCATAAGTCACATAGTGTTTCTTATAAACCTGCTACAATAAATTAAAAGTATATAAAATAATAAGAAAATCTGATACAATTTTTATGTAATTAAAAAAAAATTTTCTCTTTTCTAGTGAAGTCTTTGAGCTCTATTTGAAATGTGTATATGTGTATATGTATGCATGTATGTAGGTATAATCTATCATCTATCTTCTATCAACCTATCTATATATGTATCATCTGTCTATCCTATATCCCTTTCATTTATAACTATCGGTCCTCATTCTGTTTATTCATCTATCAATCTGTTTTCTATATCTCATCTACCTACCTGTCTAAGCCTATCTCCCCCAACATCTCTGAAAAAGACATAGATAACACAGGCTTGACTTGAAATCTTGATCCTTCTACCTCAGTCTCAGTGCTTGGTATGCATGCTTGTGATATTATGATTGTCTCAAGGGTGTGTGTGTGTGTGTGTGTGTGTTGGTGTCTCATGTTTCAGCATCATGTGTTAGTAGATACTGTTTCCTCCTTTTAGCAAAGAGGAAAAAGTATGACAATCATATATAATTTGGTATCTTCTGTGAATTCAACATGAAGCTACTTCATTGGGCAGCTTTTATCTGCAGGTGCCTCTTGATGTCTTTTGGCAGCTGGCCTTGCATGCCTTTTCATGGCCAAACCTATCAATTTCATGCTGGGTCCTTAAAACTTTTAGGATTCCCTTGACAGAGAGAGCTCCTTGAAGATAGCAACCACATCTTAATCATCCTTTTGAACAGAGTGCCTATGGCATAGTAGTTGGCTCACACTAAGTGCCCTGTCAGTGCTCAGGAAACCAACACAAATGGAAATCAAGTGTGTTATTTATTACCACAGAAAACCGGGAGTTATTTAAAAATTATATTGATCTTTGAGAATATATATGTTGATAAATATTCCACGCATTCATTAAAAAAGTTGCAACTTCCTGGTACTGATCACTTAATAGGCAACCAGTATAAAACACTTCACCATGTGAAATAATTATATCTGTATTCGTTCTGGCCTTCAAAACCTTCCACTTATACATAAGTCTAATGAAACGCATCAGATGGTTAGCAGCAAAATGACCCAAGTGTAAATCATGTACACCAAAAGATATCCTGTCTTTTTGCGGGTCTGTTGAACCTCGTAGACTTTTGAGAAGCGTTCTCTTTCTAGAACATTATGTTCTTAATTGATCACATACATATACCCATGTAAGCATATAAACCCATACACATATACACGTAAAAATAGTGGTTGTCAAATCCTGGCTTTTATACAGCTGTTTTATATTAAGATTTTCATAAAGCATCTGTCTTGTATAGACAACAATAAGAACAGATGAGAATGGGTCAGCAATGAGCACACCTCTCAAGTGAGATTGATGAGCTTCGTTTATAATTTCTTTTTCCACAAATAAAAATTTCAAATTAAATCAAATTCTTCTATTGTATCACTTCAGATCAAAAAAGAAGTATGCCATGCTCTGAAACATGGTCGTTTACTGGGAGTTAATGGAACAACTGGCAATGTACCTCAGCAACTGTCAAAAACTTTTCTGAAAGCATTTTAATAGGAAGGGTATAAATTAGGCTTTACCCAATGAAACAAAAATAGTGAATATTGCAACTTGGCTGAAAATACCTATAGCATAATCTCCCAAGAGGGCAAACAAAAAACTACCCTTTAAGCACAGACAAAAAAAAAAAAAAAAAAAAAAAAAAAAAAAAAAAAAAAACAGGCTCAAGGGCTGGAGAGATGGCTTAATGGTTAAGTGCTTGCCTGCGAAGCCTGAGAAACTCAATTTGAGGCTCAATTCCCCAGGACCCACATTAGCCAGATGCACAAGGGGGCATCTGGAGTGTGTTTGCAGTGGCTGGAGGCCCTGGCGAGCCCATTCTTTCTCTCTCTCTACCTCTTTCTCTCTCTGTCTGTTGCTTTCAAATAAATAAAAAATAAAATGATTTTTAAACAGAAAACAGGCTCAAAATGTGTATTCAAATAGCATGAGAGCCAAGGAAATGAAAGTACTTGAAAAAGTTTTTTCTTACAATGTTTGAGGTGAGCATATATATTTTTTTGAGGAAAGCTAAAACAATTCCTGTCTTGTACTACATTTACTGAAGTATACTTAAAAGCAGTAACAATTGATTTATGATGATTACAATAAAATATGAAAATTTCCTAAGTAAGTATAGAATCTTATTTCTTATAACTTGATTCTTGTAAAAAGTTTTTTTTTACTCTCACCAGAATGATTATTAAAACATTCTTTTGTTATCTTGTTTCCTTTATCTCTGATCTTTTCTGTTCTTAGTCTTTACAATTTTTTTTTTGCTTGATTGGCTCTTTATTAATGTTAAACTATGTTATTATTAATCCCTTGTTATTACATATGCCTTTGGAAAATCTCATACCTACAGACCAATGTATCCAACTTCCAGTTTCTTTTATTATTACATCCCCTCAAAGGCACACAGCCAGCATATAAATGTGTACATATTTGTGTATGTAATAAACAAGCTAGATTGATCAATTTTACTGAACTTTCTTATGTCACATATATATGAATTAAAATTTTAGAGGCAGAGGATAGTTTAGTGGTAGAATCCTTGCCTAGCATGCATAATGCACTGAGTTTATTGGTATTTAGGATTTTAGAGCATAATTTGCTCATATTTCTGTATTTTAAAGCCTATTTTCCCAAGAAACAGCAAGACAATTATGGTTAGGTTGGCAACACAGTACCTCCTTAACTGTGTATTTTTCAGTCATGTGCATTTTCACCTGAAGTCCTCACGACCATCTACGGATATGTTTCTCACATACAAAATGTATAACTTTCCAGCTTAGTGAAACAATTGCCTTCAGTATATTTTTAAAACCAAATTTGAAATGAATGCATGTACTGAATTTGAATATGCAAACTATGTTCAATTCTCTGTTACTAGAGTCCCTGGATTTATTTCTGTAGTTTTGACTTGATTCCATGATGCTTTTTACAAACTGCTTCATTCCATTCATTTTTGTTTCAATTATACAGTGAATTCTGGTGCAGTTTATATTACTTAGTTCTTTAAAACATACATCTGAGGAAAACTCTGAAGTGATACAATCCAACTGGCAGTTAAGGTGATTTATTTTGAGGCCAAAATCAGAGTAGGAACATTAATGAATATTTTCCTCTTTCAAAACATTTTAGACCTCTCTCCCAGTTCCACTGCTTCCCTTTGGAGCTATTTCGTGAACAGAACTGTGACTAGAAATAAGAATTATATTTTTGAATTGCCTTATTAAAATTATTTTTTGCTTATTGGGATTAAAAACAAGGTATAATAAGAGGTTATTTCTGAATGGTTACAAATTTTCAGGAATCATGCTTTAAAATTAACATTAATTAACAATAAATAACAACTTTCATTGCTGCATTAGAAACTGCTTTAGAAGTTTGAGATTGATGTTGTTTTATTTGGGAAAAAGTTGTTTTGATTTTTAAAAAAGTCCCAACTTCCCAATACAGCAATTCAGATTTTGAGTTTTTACTAGCCAAGCTAAAATTATGTGTAATATTAATTTTAAAACATGGTGAATTTCAGAGTAGTTAGAGTTATATAAAGAGAAATTGTCTCAAAGTAAATAAACAAAAACCAAATTATCTATGAGCCAAGCAGTGAAGACTTTTACAATAATGCAATGTTTACCTGTATATTCACTCTAATATTTACTGCTAATACTACTCCAACTACCAATTACAGTACTTAAAAAAATAAAGTTAGATTCTCTATGAGTTGTAGTATTGAATTTCTTTTTTCTACCTTTCCTTATATCTTTTTACTTGAAGCAATATCTCAAGATGCCTGTTATGCACTGCAGTGAATTGAACATGGGTAGTATCCCTGAAAGATAATAAACAAAGGCCGAGTGGACTGGGTAGCAGCTTTGGGAAGCCCTATGTACCTTTAGGAAGTAGAACCTGGGGCACTGGGGAGCCTGCAGAGATGTCTTAGCAGTTAAGGTGCTTGCCTGCAAAGCCTAAGAACCCAGGTTTGATTCTCCAGGTCCCAGGTAAGCCAGATGCACAAGGTGGTGCATGTGTCTGGAGTTCGTTTGCAGTGGCTAGAGACCCTGGTGTGTCCACTCTCTCTCTCTCTCTCTCTCTCTCTCTCTCGTTTTCTCTCTTTTTGTTTCTCTAACAAATAAAAAACATTAACAAAACAAAGTACAACCCATTGACAGGTTCTCACATCACTGGTGTGGGCTCTTTGAGGAGATGAGAGGGCTCTCAATTCTCAGTCTCTCTCTATCTCTCTGTGACTCTCTTTCACTAACTCTCTTTTTACTCACCTCTCTCCATAACTGTTGGAGATTTGTCCTTTCCCTTTGATACACAATAATCCTGCCACAAGATGTCACACTTACCAGAGACCCAAACTAATGAAGCCTAGTGATTTCATATTTGAACATCCAAAACTGAGAGCTAATGCAAACCTGTGTATTTCATATACAGATTGTGTCAGCTTTGTTGTTGTTGTTGTTGTTAGAGTGCTGAAAAACTGACTGGAACACATGGGAAAAAGATTACCTTAACTGAAAAAGGGGGCTTGTAATTCTGAAATTATGGAGAAGAGATCATTCACTTAATATCATATAAAGTTGTACAGCATGCATAAAGATAAATGTATTTATTCAATTGTTATTTAACAAGTAATGAAAATATTATCTATAGCTTTATATAAGTTAACCTTACTAAAGTAGAGAAAAAATGCTCATTGAACCAGCTGTGCTGGTACATGCCTTTAATCCCAGCACTTGGGAGGCAGAGGTAGGAGGATCAGTGTGAGTTTGAGGCCACCCTGAGACTACAGCCTGGGCTAGAATGAAACCCTACCTAGAAACCAATAGAAAATAAAATGCTCAGCTGGACATGGTGGTGCATGCCTTTAATCCCAGCACTCGGGAGGCAGAGGTAGGAGGATTGCCATGAGTTCAAGGCCACCCTGAGACTACAGAGTTAATTCCAGGTCAGCCTGGACCAGAGTGAGACCCTACCTCGAGAAAACAAAAAAAAAAAAGAAAAGAAAATGCTCATTTTAGGAAAAATAAGAATTAAGAAACTTTTATGCGGAATAAGTATTGTGTGTTTTGAAAGGACTCAGTTAAGAAAAAAGACAACAGTGACATTGGCATGCACTGGTTATTTATTTTCATTTATACATGCTATAGTAAACATCATATTTCCTTCTCTAGCTGGCATTGGTATTTTGCTTCTTGTGAAAAGCCTTCAGGAGTAGATCCAATTAATGGTAACCATATACCTCCAGGCACATGGGAACTCAACTAATTATAGTAGGATTAAGAATCAGAAATACAGACCAAATAAAATTTCAGTTTAGATTCTGGAAGCTTCTATACTGTCCCATCTGCTAATGTTTTATATTGTTATGGACATAGACTAAAACCAAGTTCTGGATAACTGTCAGTACCATGTGTGTTTTTAGTTTTGTTCATTGTGTAGGTATGCAATACTACAGCAAGAGGGTGGGGTGGAAAGACATAATTAATGTGCCAAACGATGTGGAATGCACCTGGGATACTGTGACACATCACTGCAGAGTGATGTTCCCAGACAACATGGGGATCTGACTCAATTTCAACTGTGACAGACTCAATTATCACACAAGTAAAATATATGATGAAATCATGACATACCTAAACTTGGAAGATCTGGGCCAGACTCAGACCCTACATAGCTGAGAGAAATAACAGTTTAAGGGTATTTTAGCACTTAGGTTTGGATAGTCTTACAGTGACACACAGAGGAGCAGGATGCGGCAGAATGCATCAGCAGAGTCATCGGATCACTATGTCTTCACTCAGATTCACCTCACTGAGCCCACAGAATGTTTTCTTTCAAGTTCTGAAGGAAATTCATGTAGACTCTTCTAGTACTACATTTAATACCCAAGAACATAATTGCATAGCCAAACATATTCCTATAGGAACTACAACAATATGTGGTCCTCATTTAATAGGAATCTAGCAAAAGAAAAGCAAGGTGGATAGAAACTATATTTTTTATCTTAGGCAATGAATCTGTATATATATATACATGTGTATGTATGTATGTGTGTGTGTGTGTATATATATATATATATATATATATATATATATATATATATATATATATATATATACATCTATATATATATGTATATGTATATGTATATGTAAATATATAATTTGAGATTTAGTAAGTATTTGCTTCTATTAATGCATGATGTTACTTTATTCTATGAAATATCAGGCCACATGCACATGCATGAGCTAACTTCTAAAGAACCTTTTCTAAGAGGGTAAACATCACGTGATGTTCCATTAATTGGTAAATATTTTTGTTTTATATGTCATTTAAAATAAATTTAAGTTAAATACTTTTAAACCTCCCAAAAACTGCTGGTACATTAAAATTTATTAGTCACAAAATGTAGAATTTTTGTCCCAGTTTTACAAAAATATATAGAGAAATAAAAGAAAATTATGTTTAGATTTCTGCTTTACTCTTTTCATCTGATAGAAATTTTTAGTCAGAAGAAAGAGGGTTTTTCTTTATTGCAAAGAAGGGACTTATCCTTCATCACCAGATTAAAAGGATGATGGAGATTATTTAGTCTAAACCTGAGGACAGTCTTTTATTGAATTGAATTGCCTTTAAGATAGTATCATTCTGTGAATAACGTAGTAGTGCATCAAAGTTAAAGTCAGTAGTGTTCCATTTGTTTTAAAGAAAAACATGATTTATAGAATAAAAATAATAAAATTCCTATAGTTAGATCAAACATTTAGAAAATCCTATAAATAAGAACCACATCCACTTTCCTTCTTACTTTGTATCTGATTTGAATTCATAGATATTGATTTACTTGTTTGTTACTATTTTGGGGGGAGGATGATGACACTAGCAATTGAAATTTGGGCCTCATAAGCAAGCATTCTGTCACTGAGCCACAGTCACGTCATTGTTAATTTGTTACTGTGACTGGAAGCTAAAGACAGCACAGACCCATTTATTTTGTCAGAGGAACACTAGTGAGCCATTGGTTTTCTAGTACTTGCACATGAGATCCTAGTATGGGATAATTTTAAAGTCTTGATTTTATTGAGGTTATAAGTTTGTCAATTTTTTATTTAGAAATTTGTCATGAAATATTTGTAGTAAAGGAGATATCTGCCTGTAAGTCTGTAACTTACTCTCAAGTGATTCATGAGTAATGTACATTAATAAAGAAAGATGGGGAAAGGATATGGTAAGTATTAATTTGAGGAAGTTTTGTTGAAAGTATAATGTGCACTATTACATTGTAACATTTTGCTACCGATGCACAAATAAAATAGTAGGATTTAAATTATCAACATATAGTCAGGATTTCAATGAGTTGAAGTGAAAAGGTACTAGGTTATGTTAGTGTTCAGGAAGAGGAAAGTTAAAATAGAATCAGCAGAAAAAAAACATAATAAATGTCCTTCCTTCAAGGAAAATATTCAAAAGGAAGGAATGAGAGTCTCATAAAAATAAAGAAAATAGTTGCTTAATATGGAGTGATATGCATTCCAGAAACACAGATGGAGGTAAATTTCTTTCATCTAATATAAATTGAGTGAAATGCAATGGAATTTACTGAAGTGTAAGCTTAAGTTTATTTTTCTCTAGGATTCCAAGACAAAAAGAGTCCTAGAGCTGACAGAACTGCAATGTCAGCAATCTGGCTTTCAAAAATTCAATTAGAAAGGCCCCAAAGTCCTAAAACTTACTTAGTTTTAGATTTAATTTATTACTCAAAAATTTTACATGCCATTTTAGCATTAAAAATAATCATTTTAGACAGTTCTAGCACTTATCCAATTGTATCATTAAGCTAATTCAGTCTCTTATTATACTTCAGGCATCCACTTGCTAAGTATTGTATTTACTCGGTTCATTCTCTGTTTTCCTCAAGATTAAAATTCTGAAAACATAGATTAAGTGAAAGTATCCTTCCAGTAAAACATATATCTCTTTCAAACTTTTCACCACCTAGTTTTCAAGTTTCTTGAATTTCCTTTGCCCATCCAACCTGATTTTTTTTCACCCCTTAACAAGAACTACCTCTTTTATCCAGCCTAGTTTTCTGTTTATTGGTAGATCTCAATGCCAGGGTTTTAAAAAGTATATTTTCTTTTTCATAAATATCTAATTTATGTCTATTCTTTCAGTTGTCAGCCACTTCTTCTCTTATTCATCTCATACATAGTAGATGTCCCTGTGTGTTGGGAACGGACAGAATGTGATCACAGTACAAGCATTCAAAATGCACAAAATGCATTTGATGATCCTTTAACCCAATCAGTGGAAAGAAGTATACAGCAGTTTCATCAGTTTCATACTTTCAAACATTTAATTTTTATTTGTTTGTTTATTTATTTGAAAGAGAGAAAGAGACAGAGAGAAAGAGAATCGCACATGGGCCTCCTAACACATGTGCCACCTTATGCATATGGCTTTGCATAACTACTAGGGAATGAACCTGCATCCTTTGGCTTTGCCAGCATGTGCTTTTACTGCTTTGCCATCTCTCCAGCCCAGGATCATGCTTTTACTTAATATACTTTAGTTTTTCTTTAGTCTTAGAATATGAATATAATTAGGGTATATTTTATTTAATTGCATTATGTGTTTGTAAATATAATCTTTGCAGTACCTAAGTTCTGACACTTAGGAGGGACATAATTTAGGAAGATTTAAAATTATTCAAAAGAAAAATCAGTAGCATGTGGGAATTAGAAATCTAGAAGTCATATCAAGGATGACTCTAAGCATTAGAATTAGTTAACCTGGGAAAAAAATGGTGGTCCAACTAATTGAGAATAGAAAAAAGCAAGTAGCAAAGGAACTTTGAGAGATAGCATTTTACCTATTAATCATGTATTCATTCAATAGCATTTGGTAATTGCGAGGAGTTAGAAGGTCTTTTATATTTGAATGTAAATAATGAACAACTCTTATACCCTACTCCAGTTTACATTGTTCTAAACAAATCTATTCAATTGGACATAAGTATACTTAATAAGAACTAATACTGGTCCTCAAGATATGACTTTTTATAGAGTAAGATAAGAATTAAGACCATAGCAGGATAAAGGACTGAGTATAAATGAAAGAACAGAAGAAATGATGATTACTGTGAAAAATCTAATATCACAATGAAAATTATAGAAAAAATCAGAATCAGATCATGAATTTGTGATAAAAGTCTAACACAAACATGCACCTCCATGTGATTCCTGTCACTGAGTTATTTATCCAAGAAAAGGAAAAACCAATGCAACAGACAAAAATAGAGATGAAAGAGTACTTGTTAAAGATATTAGAAGGGAAGGAAATTTAAGAGCACATTATTTAGTTTGAAATCAATAGAAGTTAGTACATATGGGAGAAATTAGATTTAGATATGGAGAGACAACATTTTCTTTTCCTCCTTCAATATTATTATCTTAAAACACTAGAAGAAAGAATCATCCAGAAAGAATGAGGAAGTAAATGAGGGGATTCCATTGTGGGAAGGGTGGAGGTGTGCATGAGTTATTTTCTCATTGTTGGAACAGAAAATCCTGACCAGGTGCAACTGATGGAAGAGACAGTTTAATTTCTGAATGTCAGAACAGGTAGCAGTCTGAGCATCATATCTCCATGGCACCAGGAAGGAAGTAGTCAGGATGAGGAATCTATACCCAGTGGACTAGTCTATAAAATTCAAGGTTTGCCACCAATGACACACTTCCTCTAGCAAGGCCCCATCTGCTGTGAATCAATTCTGAAGCTTAATAACAAACATATGAGGCTCTAGGAACACATCATATTCAAACCACTACAAGGTAGAAGGACATTTTCACATAGGATATCTTAAAGAAGTTCTAAAATAGTGACTAAGAAGCAAGGACCAATCTTCTTGTGCATGGCACAAGTCATCACAGGTTCCCAGAAAGGCCTCTCTTTGTGTCCTAGTCAGTATTCCTTAGCTTTGTGTTGTGTCACTGAATGGCAGAAAGAACAAGAAAACTTGGAAGTGGAGTTTGGTTGGGAGACAAAGCAAGGGTATGATCTCTTGATGAATAGCTGGCAAGACCGCTTGGGTCTTCGTTTTTCTAGCAGTAACATGGGGCCAGTGCTGTCTTTAAAAAATGTCTTAAATTCTCTGCTAATACCTCTTAGTCTAGTGTGAAATCATTGTCTGTTATAGAATGCCAGAAAGAAGTAGATTCAGTAACAGAGATGAATATTTTACTAATAGAATTTAGAATTTCTGGGGATGAATGGTAACTATACCTACTTTAAGAAGAAAACAAAATGTATTAATTTACTTCAGGCTACAACTTCAAAGGCATTTGTTTTGCAAAGTGTAATTATCCCTCTTCACATTTGACTCATGGATTGATGGATACAATCTTTATATAGAAGCTATTTTTGTTTAATTTTACTGACAAACTCTGTGCAAGTATTAAGCACTGAGAACTAATATCTGAATTTACCACATAATCCCCCACAATTTAGAGGAGGCCTTATCAAGTTCTTATCATAAAGCATTTGCAATGTAATCAAGAGGAAAATCAGCAAACTCAATCTCAGAAACTAAATTAAAAGGGACATGTTCATGTTTATCCCTTATATCCATGTCAAAGATAAAGAGCCTTAGAAGGAATTTAAACACTATGGCATTATATCTCCACAGCCAAATCCTTCTATTGGGAAGAGGGTTGATTTTTAAGGCTACCATTCTATTAACCTTCACAAGAACAAGAATAAAAAAAAAAACAAGAAACAGTTCTGATAGAAATTACATTGCTTACAAAGTGTATATATATTATATATGTATATATATATATATATACACATATGTAATACATATATATATGTAATATATATGTACATATACATGTATATATGTGCACATGCATTTTATATTTTATATATATTTGCATATATATATGTATATGTGTATATATATATATATATATATATATATATATATATATATATATGTATTCCTGGGGATTTAAAGATGGAGCAAAGTTTGACATGCATGTAAAATGATATAAACACCCTGAATTAAATATATCAAATGTTTATTGGTATATATTGTACACAAATTTGTGATTAAATTAAAAAAAAAACATATAATGGGTTTAAGAAGAGGTACTGAGGTCATGCCTCATGGATTCCTGTCTTCCTCTGTGATTTGTAACTGGAAGGCCAAAGCATCAACCCCATTTATTCTGCAAGGCCTTGCCCTGCTTCTGGTTGCCACTTTGCCTCTATTCTCTCACTGTATGCATTTAAAGCTATTAGTTTCCTGACAAATGCATTGCCAGAACACCAGCAGGGAATGATAAGATAGGAAATGAGAAGTTCTTGCTTGTTTTTAATACCTTTGTGTTTGACTTAGGAGATAATTAGAACTGAGATTGATGTTACTCTTTTAAGCAAGGTAGTAAATCAGGTTGAAATATAAGATTTGGGAAACCATTTCCCCCATCACTAAAATTGTGAAGAAACTCCATGTTTATTTCATAGAAGCCACAATCATGTAATATATAGCAATAACCTTATTACTGTTTCTTAGAATTAAACTTAAATAAACCTGTTACAAATATTGAAATAGTATTAATTACAAAATTGAGGCACAACAGAAGCACATACTGGTGTGACTGGGATCCAGCTCCAACTGGAGAAATCCAATTTGGTAAGCAAGGTTAAAATAATAATTTTTGATTCAATACATTTTTTTGAAAAGTCACACCTTCTCCAAAAAAGACTTATGCATTACTGTGTGATAAGGTAAAACAAACAGAAAATCAGTATAATAGATCAGAAGCAAAATTGGAACAAAAGTAAGATTTTAGATAAGAAAAATACATATTTGAAAATAACTAGTGAAGGGTGTGGTGACAATCAAGAGCCCCTGGCTGGGGAGGTCATAATACTTAGAAGGAAGGCTACCATGAGTATTTGGCTAAATGGATACATTATGTACACCAAATGGTACTCTAAATATTTATGTTCATGTCTGCATATTCATGCTGCTTTCACTTTTGTTGAGAGAAGTTCCTCTTTTCAGAGGCTAGTGATTACTGGGGAGGCTGAAAATACATCAAAGTGCTGGGTAGAAGTGACAGCGGAATGCTCAGTACTAAGTGATCACTCCATAAGGCTCAGAGACCACAGTAGAAAGAGGCAGTAGAAAAATGTAAGAGTGAAATTAAAAGTTAGCAGTGTTTGGGAATGCTTTCTTCCACACATCTCATGGCTGTTACATTTGTGATCTCACAGTGACTAACTCTATCTACAGAAGACCTATACAATATGAGGGCAAAAGTCTGATGACATCAAAATAGAAGAGGAACTAGCCATAAAGAATAGGGGTCCGGTGAAGAGGGCTGAGGTGTGGGGATGAGAGTTTGTGGGAGGGAATTATGATGGATTATGATCTAGATACATTTTGCATATTAATGGAGGGCTTCAATAAACCATTTTTTTAAAAGTTCCCCAATTGATAAGGACCTTCTCAGCAGATTGGGGTGCCAGTCCCTACTCTGGAGACTCCTCTAGTGCCAAGATGTATCTTTGCATTTGCTGAGTTATGAGCGAATGAAATTAGTTCAGGATACCAATGAGCATGTTTGAGAAGCTTAACAGTCTTGATATGCTTCAATTCTAAATTACAGAATTTGAGACATTAGAATTTGAACTACAAGCTGAAAATGTCAGCAACCATACAAGTCATACTATAATAGACTTGCTGAATTACTTACGTGGCTGACACTATGAACAAAAGCTGATGGTAGCTGAAATTTAAAAAAAAAAAAAATCCTGACCCAGCCCATGGGGAGACACAAACTGAGATGAGTTTCTTGACACTTATTTAATGGCTAGACTAATTCCATCTGAGCCAAGATGCCAGCCATGCCTGTATCTCTTGCCTGTAGCCATGCAAATATATCTTGATATCCTCAGAGCAAAGGGTACTTCCTACTGAGGGCCAGATGGACTTTCATAACTTAAGTCAAATACATGTTTGAAGCTGAGTTTACAGAGAGTCTTGGTTTCCAGCTCAGAGCTGAGCCTCTCTGGCGCAGACACAAGCAGCTGCGTTTCCACTTATAGTACCCTTAAGGATGCCATCCTCTCTCCTCCTCATACCTACTTCCTTCAAGAGCCTTTTCAGTCCCAAAGTATATTTCTGTGTAAAAAACACAGTAGGATCTTCGAATGGAACTGCTTGGGATGTGTGGCAGTTCCCATAGATTGTATCCCTACTTCTGACACTTTTCTAGCAGTAATTATGAACAACTGACTCTGATCATTTTAACTGTGAATAAACAATGTCGATTAAAGAACAAAGCTGTTCATTGCCTATGTGTCAATAATGGAAAATGACTGCTGGGTCTCAAAGGGCCATCATATTTTTTTTCCTGTAAATTATAAGCCATCAATACATTTGAAAGATCAACAACTGAAATTTTATAAGTAAAAATTTTAAGTAGCTTAGCTAGATTATTTAAGCAGTAACTGAAAGAACACAATTTACAGATAATAGAAAAAGATGCAAGATAAAATATGATACTTTATAAGGTTGCTCATTTTTTTCATTCAACTTTTAAAAGAACATTTGGCTTATAACCTATCAACATATATTATTATTATTTTTGTTTATTTTTATTTATTTACTTGACAGCGACAGAGAGAGAAAGAGACAGAGAGAGAGAGAGAAAGAGAGAGAGAGAGAGAGAAAGAGAATGGGCACGCCAGGGCCTCCAGCCACTGCAAACGAATTCTACACGCATGCACCCCCTTGTGCATCTGGCTAAGGTGGGTCCTGGGTAATCAAGCCCCCAACTGCGGTCCTTAGGCTTCACAGGCAAGTGCTTAACTACTAAGCCATCTCTCCATCCCAACACATATTATTTTTAATTGATAACATTTTTGGTGGAAAATATGATTGGTGAAAACATATTAGACCTTGCCTGGAAAAAATATTAAAACTAATGACTTGTAATGTCTTCTAAGACCTGTTTTTAACATACTTTTCTATAATTCCATATTTTGAATTTATTAGCTCAAAATATCTATTAGAATGTCTGTTTGCATTCTTGTCCTTAACTATGTGGGCAAGAGTATGATGCTCATGCTTCATAGCGATTTAAAGTAACTGAGTAACTCTACACAAATCAAAATTTAACCAACATACATATTTTTATGCTTTGAAAATCGTGGATAATCTTTTAAAACCTCAGGGAAAATGCCTGTTAAGTTCTCGTAAATTTGAAATTTCCAAGGAGCCCACCCCTACCATCTCAGAATGCAAAATCTGTGTTGATTCCAAATAGAGGGCAAAGGATAAAAATTGGGTTTTAAACCGTAGGACAAGTAGAGTTTGCTGTTACCTGAAGAATTAAAGTGATAACTGGATGTATCATAACTGTCTCAAGATGATCCAAAAGAAAATACAACAGATCCATCTAATCTTTGCCTCTCACGTCCCTGCACACCCCAACCTCTCTGCTGGGCTTCACTTGCAAGGAAGAGTGAGAAGCTTCCCAGGTGTACTCACCTGCCTGGTTGGTTGTGATGCTGACGGCAGCAAACTGTCTTGGTGGGGAGCTCAGCTCTGACACTCCGTTAGCGGCATCGATCTCAAAGGTGTAGTTGGTGTGGGCAAGGAGGTCAGTCACTGTCACCGTGGTGTTGGTGAGTCCGAACTGTCGAGGGATGAAGTGGACGTGTGGGCTGCAAGGCTCACACTGCTTGACGTTCCACCCGCATTTTTTACATATGATGTTGAAGGTGATATCCTTCCGGCCTCCTGTGTCTAGGGGCCAGCTCCACTCCAGGATTACTGAGGTTTCGTTGATATTAGAGATAACATTTCTGGGTGCGGACGGAGGTCCTGCGAAGTAGTTCAACAAAGATTAACGAGCATCACTTCTGTTTCCCACTCCAAAGGAAATAGATCACTTATGGTGGGGCTGCAAGAAGTAAATAATCGTTCTGTCTCTATTATCTCCTTTAATTCATCCTTAGAGGATCCGCAAGACTACAGATGCATGGACTCAAGAGCAGTGTCCTCCCCACGCAATGAACAGGGGAGTTTTGTCTTAAGACTGAGGATTCAGTCACCATGCCCAACAAAGAAATTTATTGCTCAAATCAATACCCTTGTGAATTGTTATGTAAACTTCAGTTATTACTTTTATAAATCTTAGTCCTTTTTTCATATGACCTATGACCAAGAGATAGCAAGAGGAACTAGAAAAGGAAAACCATAAATTTATGGCCTCTAACCTCCCCCTGTCCTGTCAGATGGAATGCCAGATCTTAAAACAAGATACAGAAAATATTCTTTCTGGGGCTTGCATTGCAGGAAGTGCTTTAGAGACGAATTTGTTTTGTGTGATAAATGTTACGTTTGTGGTGAGCCAAGCATGGAGAAGTAAGCAGAGAAAGCCCTCACTTTGCACATGGATAAGGGAAGGAAATGGGGGAAATGCTTCAAATGCGCACAGGGACACAAACTCAAAAGCCAACGGCACACTAAGGAGGAGACAACAAAAGCCGAACGAAACATGGAGGCTGGTGGCAGCAGAACTACTCACGGGTACAAGCCATGGATGGAGGGTCTTTGTCTGCCCGGAAGTGATTATTCTCACACCTGCAGTGCGTTGAACCATCTTCTTGAGTGGAACTGTGAGGTGGGCACTTAGCACACTTCGCATTACCGTCCGAAGCTTTATAGAAGCCTGGTCGACAAGCTGCGAACAGAATAGCTTTCTTAAGGTTCAGCAATCACTGTGTATGTGTATTTTGAAAATATGCAAAACCGATTTCAGAATACTAGAACAGTTTCCTCATGAGTACGAAATCCTTTTTTTTTTTTTTTTCCTCCCATAACTTAAAGAACCAAATAATATGGCCCTGTGTAGTATTTTTCAACTTATACTTTTGAATTTACACCAAATGTTAAGGGAGAAAAAAATACTCCACACAATTCAGATTATTTTTGGCACCAGAGTACTAAGAAATCTGCAGCTTGTGTTTTCACAGCTTTACTTGGCATTGGATTATTTGAGAAAATACAGCAAAACCATATCACCCTGTATTCATTCCCTCTTTAAAACATGATGCTATACATGCGTTATCTGCACTACAGTTAGCAGCATATTGCCCATTGACTTGCTTGTGAATTGTTCTCTCTGTAAAACTTTGTTAAATTACATGGAACTGAGGTAAAAATACATCATGGCTTCCTATATATGCATGTGCCACATAGCCATACGTACATGCATATCCCTACTATTAAGACTTGATTTTCATAAACTGTGGTTACTTTTGTTTTGATAATGCCCTTTTGAAATTCTGTGGCAATGACTTACAATAAAAGCTTAAATATATTTCCTTCCTTGTGTCTGAAATAGGAAAGCATGGCAAGACCTAGATGACACAATTGTGAATTGCTACTAGAAAAAGTCCTTTTCTAACTTAGTTCCCTTCTCTCTGCCCCTATCTCTGCATAACATATTTTGTAAGTCCAATAAGCTGCATAACAAACATTGATTTCAGTTTACTATTAAGCATTTGCCTCTGTTTATTACCTTTACAATGATATACCTGAATCATATTACTTTCTTTTACCCTCATGGTATATTAAAATGTTGTGCCATTTCATTTGATTCACTGTAATAACAACAATAATGATAATGGAAGCTCAGACTATAGTGAAATTCCTAAGATAAAATCTATTAACATTGCTTTATGGGAGTAATTCAGTATTCAAGTCTTTAGGTTTCATTTTTGGGAGTCAATAATTGCTCAGACTTTACAACTGAAATTCAGTGCTACAAAATTTTATTTTCCTCCAAGAGGAAAAAAATAATACACCTCCATGGAAAAATCTTAACTCTTCTTTTACAAGCATTAAATGTTTTTCTTAAAGGTATCAGATAATACACATGCTAGAAGTCCTTTTTAGTGAAAGTTTCTTGAAATAAAGAAAGGGTAAGTACACCACCAAAAAAAATCATTTGGATAACATTAACAGAAAACAATCACTAACCTAGTCTTGCTATTTTCTAGTTCCTCTAAGAATGACCATTCTAGGATGATTTTACAGAACTTGAGTAATTTAATATCACATAGAGACTTATTCAAATATACTGAGTGAAACATATGATAACATCATAATTTTTTTTTTCATTGTTCTTTACACTGGTTAGAAACTCCCACCCCTATCTCACATGCTCATACATCAGAGGGAAATGAGATCAAGTATATAAATAAGCTATGCACTTAACTTATGAATTGAATTTAGTGCCTCACATAATAGCTTTTAATTTTCAAGAGGGCATTGCTGAGTCTTTAAAAAATCAAGTTACAATACCCAGATGTACCTTGTTATTTTGTTTGCTTATAAGTCTATCTTTATGTTTTGTTTGAGACTTTCATGGTTTAACATTTGTCATAAAAGTATTCATTAAGCACTCAACCACTTTTTGTTAATACTGTCTATGCCTATATGATACTTATCCATAAACACTAGACAGTCCCATGCTCACCTCTTAGCTGTGAAACAATTTATCAGGATTATTCACAATAGATTAAAGGTAGCTACACTCAATAAATCTAGAAGGTATGAATATGACTCAAGCCAGTAAGTAGAATTTATCTGGTTAATGATAAAGTATAATAGATGTAATGGCAATAAATAAAAAGACACATAGTCACATATTTTATAAATATTCAGCATACATTTCTGCATGTTTAGGGTCTTTGACAGCCACAAATGTAAAACTATTTCCAATTCTATTCGTACCAAAAGGGATCTTCACATGGTAAGAAGGCAGTAAGCAAGGGACTGAACACACTGAGTAAGTGCTCTATTCCGATTGGAAGATTAGAACAGGCTCTATGTGAGCCACTTGAGAGTCATCTGTAAAGTAGGAGCCAGCCAGTAAGAATTCCAATTAAATGCACAAATAGGTCAAGAGAAGAAGGCAAACCATTATGTAGAAAAATAAATGAGTATTATTGATGGTTACTCTAGCATCAAACATCTCTTCCTGCTTGATAACAGAATAATGATTTTGTTGAGAATTTCACCGAGCCAAGTAAAAACCCTCACCCAGATTTTATTTCAATTAGGAATGCCCCAAAATGTGATTAAAAATATAGACCCAGAAATATGATGAAACTCAGATTCCCTTTTGGGAAAATGGGCAAATGTAGAGGATGCCACTTTTTCTATATTATGATGTCATTTTTTAAATTACATTGAACAAAGTCTGGATGCTTTAAACTTGAGGACTTAAGTCCAGATGGCAAAGTTACAAATAACTGTGGTTAGATTCTACAGATTCTGAGAGTTGCCAAGTAGTGCCAACTACTAATTCTAGACATTCACTGAGAACCAAACCTGAAAACAGATCCATCCTATAAGAATATCTCAGCTGGGCATGGTGGCGCACACCTTTAATCCCAGAACTCAGGAGGCAGAGGTAGGATTGCCTTGAGTTCAAGCCCACCCTGAGACTACATAGTAAATTCAAGGTCAGCCTAAACTAGAGTGAAACACTACCTCAAAGAAAAAAAAAAAAAGAATATCTCGATTTTTGTAGATATCTTTATTATTTCTGAAGGATAATCATACGTACCATCTCAGTGATATCTTATCATAGGCAAAATGATTACCATAGATATTAATATGCTTATTAATATGCTTATTTCATACCGTGGATACTTGAAGGAAGAACAATAAGACAGAAAAATTCAGTTGCATAGTTTAGACAAGGTAGTTTTTTTTCCCCGTTTTTAATTTTTTATTTTTTAACCTTTGGATTTTGAGAGTCTTGCTATATAGACTGAACTTGCTTGATCCTCATTATGTAGCCAAAGCTGGCCCTCAAATTCATGATAATGCTCCTGCTCAGGTGCTCAAGTGCCAACATTACAGGCATTTGCTACCAACCAGGCATGACTTTTTTTTTCTGATTTTAATCGTATAACCTAATTATTGAAAATATTTTCTAAAAGTGCAATATTTCCTTACTCTCCATTGGAGAATCTGCTTCTCTTTTCCAGATAGATGCAGATCCTAAGAAGAGAGCTGCCCCAACATACCTCAAAAGGGGCCCAACTGAAACTAAGGACAACTGGCGAAATAAGCAAGGGTGATGTTTTCCTGTCAACCGGATACCAGCACAAAGGAGATCAATGCAGAGAAAAATCAACTCCTACCAAATCAGAGAGCCAAAGCCTCAGAGGCCCCCAACACCTCAGCACTGAAGCAGACCAAAAATGAACCCAACATGGCTCAGGGAAATCTTGCGGAAGAGGGGGCGGAAAGAATGTCAGAGTTACATGTTGGGTCATGATTTTCAGAGACATTTATCATACTAATAACTGGGGGCTAACTCCACAATGCACGACCCATTTTCATTAACAAGGAGGGTCTAATGGGAGGGGGTAGATCACAGATGAGCCTAAATAATGGTACCAAACTGCCTGTATACACTGAAATGAAAACTAATAAATTAAATTTAAAAAAAAAGAAAAAAAAGAACTGAGACACAGAAAAAAAAATATTTTGTACCAATTCTAAAATTAATTTTTGAAAATGCAAGCTGTCTTTTTCTGTTCATGTATGAAGAGGACCTACTGCTAGTAAGGAACCATTTCAGAAATGCTAGCTAATGCTACCTCTCAGGGATCTCCCATATATTTGATGTTTAGCATTGGCAGGAGCAAATATGAAGGATGTTAGTATTAGAAGTATTAGAAGACAAGAGGGATTTTTGTCACCTTGAAGAATATGGTAAATCCAAGTTCCTATCTGTAATTATAGTACTTGGGAGGGTAAGGCCAAAGATTGCCATGAATTCTAAACTAAGATGATACAGTGTGTGACCCCATCTCAAAGAATAACGCACAAAGTTACATGCTGAATTTAGAAAGCATATCAGTAAATTCTCCAGTTCTTCTTATAAATAGCATAATTATTATGATTTCTATGCTATGTACTAAGACTATCAAATATAATTTAGGCAATAAAGAAAAATTTTTTTCCTGCTATGTATTTTTACCTTTTGGATTTTGAGAAAGGGTTTTGATGTGTAGCTAAACCTGCTTGCTCCTTGCTATGTTGCCCAGGATGGTGCTTTTATTATGATTAAGTAATGTATTTCAATAACTAAATCATTGTTTTGGGGAAATACTCTTGATAAATGTATAATGGGAAAGTTTTTATAAAGTTTTTTAATTTGTTCATATAATAAGCTCACTTTATCCCACCTATAAGTCTTCTCCATCTTACCTAAATTAACTTGAACCTCCTTCATTCTTAGAATATCTTTATGGAATTACTGGAGAATTTACCCCTAAAATATATTTAAGTGTCCTTGATATTTTTGCTTAAAGAAACAGATATAGATTATATTTTGAAATTATCTGCTTACCTTCTTGAATGTAAAATTAATAAAATAACAATAGGCATATTTCTATGCTGTATGTTTTGTATGCCAAAAATACACCACATATAAAAGAAAAATCATTTCAGATAAAGAGTAGAAAGTAAATGCATTAATGTGCTTGTTTCCTTTCACTCCTCAAGAGAAGTCCTCATCCTGGGGGAACACCAAAGAAAACTGAGAGTAGACAAGAGGACATAAGAATGGAAATCCAGATTTATTCATGACTTCTTTTAAAATAAAAACGCTCTAGTTTTATAGTGAAGGTTCTATCTCATGTATACCAGAGACTAAAGTTATACTTGATAAAAGTAGATATACCAAACCCAAACCTGTTGCCAAATTAGAGCTCTAGTTTCTATCTTTCTGTAGTTTATCCAGTATTAAATATCTTCATTCTTTTCAGTCACATTCTGATAAAAAATGTATTCATAGGTTTAAATTCCACCTTAATAAAAAAACCAAAGGGTTATGAAACACATATCTGTTGTTAAGGAATCAGCACATTTTCCTCTCATTCTTGTTCTGTGTGAGGGAGATGGTGGTTTGCTCTATGAGGTTCTTGAGATGTATTCTCCATTGCTTGTAGAGGAGTTTGTTTCAGTTAGATAAGTGTGATGGAAAATTTCATGTTTGATTTCATGTGGAAAAGTGAAGGTAGAATTTCCCATGATTTAAAAGTAATCATTAATATACTAATTTAAGTGTGGGACTGGTACCTCCTCTAACCACTGAATTTTGTCATAGATTCATTCAGACTTGTACATGTTTGAATTCAGAATCAGACTTGTAAAAACAGTTTCATTTACTTACATATTACATTCAGTAAAATATTACTTGACTTTTCTCATACTTATCCTAATAAATTGATGTGTTTCCCACATGTTGGTGGAAAAGCAATGGCCTAGAATGGAGAAAATACAAAGTTTGAGCTTGTCTTTTATACTAAAAAAGTATTCACTCTGATTCATTTAAAAAGCATCCATCTCAAACTTTAATGGCAAGGTTAAAGTAATACCATGAAAAGTAATTGCCAGGTTCCATTTTAAGCCGTGTAATATTCTCAGGTAAGATGCTGAGTTGTGTGTTCATGGGAGTTGCTCCTTGTTACTGCTGGCCACTCTATGTTTCAAGCATGCTAGCTCCTAGACTTGATGAAGAAGCTTCATTTGTAATCAACTGCCCTCTCCAAATTTCAATTTCCTCATTTAAAAAATTACAGGCAGTGACTCCTAAACTCCTTCAGGTAAGAAGTTTTGTTCCAGGCAAGTTCAACATACTGGTTTTTCTTTTATGCAAAAGAGTGAAAGAGAGAGAGAGAGAGGAAGAGAGAGAGAGAATTAGTGTGTCAGGGCCTCCAACCACTATAATCAAACTTTAGACATGTGTGCCACCTTGTGTGCATGTGCAACCTTGTACACTTGTGGCACCTTGTGTGTCTGTCTTACATGAGACCTGGAGAGTTGAAAATGGGTCCTTTGGCTTCACAGGCAAGTGCCTTAAACACTAAGCCGTCTCCCCAGCCCAAGGTAAGACATTTTAAAATGTTAATATTTTGTTTCTAAATTTCTAAAATTTCTAACACTTTCTAAAAATATATGTAAAATGTATTTTCAGGGACTGGTGATATAGCACAAAGGTTAAAAGGTGCTTTCTTGCAAATCCTCCTTGTTACCCCAGGTTCAATTCCACATCTACCCATGTGAAGCCAGCTGGATAGACCATAGTTCCATTGTTGTAACAAGAGACACTGCTGCCCTTTCTCAACACACATGTGCCAATAAGTAAAAAATTTTTAAAGATGTACCTTCACATTAATCATTACTGGAAGAATTAAGATGTCATCAGAACTGTAAAGTCACATATGAAAACAAGATCAGGAATCAAAGTTCTTTTCTGGCTTGAATAAAATATATTTTTAAAAAAATGAGATTTTGCAGTGCTTTCATATTCCAGAGCTTCCAAAGAAGGACACGTATGTTGCTGATTGAGTGTATTAAAAAAAATACCTTGACTGCCAAAACTTCCTTACTAATTTTATATCATCTACAGGAACAATATAATAAAACTGACCTTAATGTGATTCTACCTATTTCTTGCCACTTGGATAGCATAGGCAGAATTAGATGCTTGTGAATACTATGGGAAAGAATAGTGATAAAAATCTAATCTGATGGCAATTACTCCAAATGATGCTGGTTTTTTTTATTTTTTTTAAATATAAAAAGAAATGAGTTTGTTTTCCTTTAATGACAAAGTTAATGAACACCATATTGAAAAAAAAAATTTAATTGTACATCCTTTCTTTTAGTTAGCTTGCATTGAGGATGTGTTTGCCTCTTTGTTGATAGCCTAGCCTTTAATTCTTCTATTCTAAATGCTTAGTGAGGTTCAACTTGTTATTTTATGAGCAAATCCCCAGATTTACTGAAGGAAAAGAAAGGGCACATAGGAAAGTCCCTTGCTAAATGTTAATTTGACATTGAGAAACACTACAAATATAAATAATATAATAGAAGGAAGTCAAAATAATAGTAATTGGCAGACATATTTTGGGAACTTGCTGATGAAGGCAAGACAATAAAACAGGAAGTAACTACTGCGTGCCAGTGGGGGTTAAAATAATAAACCACCAGCTATGGGAAATAATAAAGACAAAACGTATGAAACAGGGAGCATTGCAAGCACAATCTACATAGCGAATAGTAATTATAGAACAGCTTCCAGATAGAATCTTGGCTTCCTTCCCAAAGCACATAGCATATTTTTCCTCCAGGTTTTAATTGATGGGTTTGAGCTCTGCTGATACCAAGAATGGGTAAAGTTACCATAGTGAAAGGAAAACAAATGTACTTGGTAAACCCTGGTGGCTACTGTTGAAAGAAAGTAGACAGCCTTTCAATTGCAAAGTGAATTTTGTCTCCAGTTGACTAATGGGGTTGACTTTTTGAAGAAACATGGTCCTAATTAAGGGTTAAAAGGCTCATTTCAATATGAATTAACTTTAAGTTAAAAAATAAAAGCTGTTGGTAAATAGGGCTCTTTTAGTATTCAGACCATAGCTGTATACACAAGGCTATATTACAAATTCCCAGCCATAAACACAGAGTAAGGACCAGAACCAGCACAGACTAAAAGGATGATTTCCTGGCCTTGCAATTCTAGGCCTGACAGAGTCTATTTGCCAGTACAAGGTCAGAGCAACTGTTTATTCCCAAAATGAGCTGCACTTCACAATCTAAAAGGAACTCTATTCTTTGGCATCTGAATAGAGGTGAAAAGCCTGCAGGGCAAGGCTGGGCCATTTCAATACACTGGAAGTGGCTCTGCCCAGTCATTAAACCTGCCTGCAATGCACAGCATTTACACAGTGATCAAGTGTTTCCATCGTGTGCTCCTTTCTCAGTTTGACCAAAAAGTCTAAGGCAAAGTACCACCACACCACTAAGCACAACAGAAGTCATCTCAGTCTGCAATGGCTCCAGGGCGGCTCAGTAACAGGACTTTATTGTGTCTGTTGTTGTCCCCCCAGATTTAGGAAGACAGGTGCTCCAAACACTGAAGTACATCCAGTGTATGTTGACCAGAGAGAATGCTCCATGACTCTCTAGTCCTAGCAAGTCTTTAGCCAGCTTTCCTTCCAGGAAGAACTGTCTTCCCTAAGACTGGCACTGGTAGTGCTTTATAAATAATCATTACCAACACTCAGAAAATGAGATACACGAAAAGAAATATGGAGAGAATAACTTTTATATAGCACTATGATAATGAATGTCAAAGATGCCTACGCCATAAATCCACACAAAGAACCTAAAAAGTAGCCTTGAAAAGCTCTCTAGAACTGGGCTGGAAATTGGCTTTGGATCGCGGTGTTACTAGAATGACTCCAAATTATTCCTGTGAAGTACAGAAGAGCTTCAGCATCAAAATGCTCCCTCCAAAGTATGAGCATGTCCCACCCAGCATCAGAATTATGGCCAACACAAAAGAATTGGCCACCCATCTGTTACTTATGTTATTATAACATAATTTTAGAAAAATAAATTTATAGTCATTAAGTTTTGTAATACATCATGTCACTAAAATTAGGCATTTGAGATACAAAAGTGGCTATAAAAATTTCACAGTATTCAATGTATATGAATGCATAAAGAATGGCTAGGCTTGGATATGTTCTTCTACACACAAAAAACGTAGTAATATTGTTACATAATAAAAGTCATGATTTCTGAAATTGAAAGGTAGGTGAATATGTATATTCAGGAATTTTCATGAGAGTGTGAATGTTCCACATGAAAAATGGTTATAATATTGTTAGATTAAAACAGGTTAAAATAACATGTATTTCATCCTATTTTCATTTTTATCAATATTTCCTAATTTAGCAAATATAATGAACATTATTTCCTATCCAATAAGGTGAAAGAGGTGTCAGAAGCAGAAGTAGTGCCATGTACTTTGCAACCAGTGGATGGTTTTGTGTATGACGTGAGCTTTAGGTACATGTCATGCATATGTACAATACATAATAGAATGTATGTTGCTAAAATCTGGATGTCTCTGTCTTTTCCCAGATTGTTCCATTCATATTCACATGCACAAGTATAAACTAATCACAGTGTTGTTTTTTTTTTATCAGTACTTGCTTTGATTACACTACATTTTCTTTTTTTTTTTCTTTCTATTTGCAAGTGGAGAGAGATAAAAAGAATGGGTACATCAGGCCCTCTTGACACTAAAAATGAATCCCAGACACTTGTGCCATGTATGAATCTGGTTTTACATGGGCTCTGGAGACTTGAACCCAGCCTGTCAAACTTCACAAACAAGCACCTTGACTGTCAACCCATTTCCACAGCCTTATTTTAAGATATTTTCTTGCTCTTATTCTTCCCCCTTTCTTTGAAAAAACATCTACATGGTTAGAAGTTATGGTTCACTAAAATTTAGGATAACCAGGTAATGTGTATGCAACACGTTTGACCTTAACAATTATATCTGCATTTAGGAAAATTCATCAGAAAATAGTACATAAATTTTTTTAAGGAGAAACTTTCTTTCATGGATCCATCATGTGTTGGTATTATCATTTCCCTCCTCCCTGCCCCCATTCCACTCAATGGGATTGCTGGCGTTCATCATGCAGTTCTAGGTTATGAGTTGTAAACAAAAATCCATAAAGGCAGAAAATATGCAGAAAAAGCAGATACAATTTTAAGTGCTATGAAACACAGCAGAAACATTTGTGTTATTATATTGTTAATTACCCACTCTCCAAAGAAGTGAGAAAGTATCATCATTGTTTATCAGAAGTCCTTTCCATGAGGTGTATTCTTTAGGTGAACTTATGTTAAAATTATCAGGTTATATTCTGAGAAAGTAAATCTTATTATTAAAATTTATACCTTTGCTTCATATAATCATAACTAGCCATTACATTTTAATATTTGACTTTACTAAAATCATATTAGCACTTAAAAACAAGAGATCTAAAAATGAACCTATCATGTAATTCGGGCATTGAGTATTATTCAATATTTACTTTAAATGATTTCATATCTAAGTCATTTGTAAGGTAAATAGAAAATCAAATTAAATGAATTAGTGCAAATCAAGCATCTGTATTTTTTATTTATTTTTATGTGTATGGCAAGTTCTTGGTCTAAGAAATAAAAAATATTTCAATTTGACTATTCTGAAATCCATCTTCTAAACACATTTGAATGAATTCCACAAAGAAAACACTTTTAAAATTCATAATTAAATGTCCAGAAGTTTCCCAAAGTAACAAATTGAGTGAATCTATTTTTTGTTTGTTTGTTTGTTTGTTTGAGAGAGACAGACAGAGAAAGAGGAAGAGAATGAGAGAGAGAGAGAGAATGGGTGTGCCAGGTCCTCCAGTCTCTGCAAATGAGCTCCAGACATGTGCTCCCCCTTGTGCATCTGGCTAATGTGGGTCCTGGGGAATTGAGCCTCGAACCATGGTCCTTAGGCTTCACAGGCAAGCGCTTAACCGCTAAGCCATCTCTCCAGCCCTGAGTGAATCTAATTTTTAAACTCCTAAGCCAACCTAACTTACTTTTAATCCATTGAGAGAGAAATACATGTTCACAAATGTGTATAATAGCATGTTGATGTACAGTATTTCAATTTCATTCCCATCTTTTTAAAGAAAATTAATATTTACATAAAATATAAAGGTTTTCAAACAAAAAATATCTAAAACTTCAAATTTGCATGCAATAATAAAATAGCATCTCCTCCTTTCAAACAGTGGCTAAAGTGTTTCAAATATGTATAGGAGGACTTTGTGAGCAAACACCAAATAAGAATGAGTAGGAGATGTATGAAGAGATATTGCAGAAAAATGTGAAAATCCATTGCTTATAGTTAACCAGTGCCTTTTTATTCTTTGGTACAAATAGTTGAGCCATACAGGAACCTGAAACACAGTGAAGAAGGAATGGTAGTAGGAGGATGTGTGCTCGTATGTCACGGGGGACATTTCACACAACCCACAGACTTGTCATCCCCAGTCAACGCTGCCATGCTGGGAGGCATGCGGGTGGAAGAGATGGAGGAAGAGACATAATAGGTCATACATATGGCTTATGTGCATCTGGTTATATATAAGAGTGCTTGAGTTTCTCTAATTTAAATTGCAGCTTTGATTTAGAGTGAGGATGACTATATATTCCCTCAATCTTTTGGAATTTTTTTTTTTAATTTTACTTCAGAAATTGATTCGACATAGTTGTTCATCTTTTTTATATCCTTCACATCTAGGGATTGTATCTTAACTACGAAGCTGAGAAGGGAGATTGTGAAGAAATAGGGAAAGAGGGATCCCTGAAATTATTGTGTTTTATTTCACAAATCTGAAGGCATCATGAATTCTGTTGCCTTTGAAAACCCAAATAGATGGCACAATGCTAATATACCACACATTCTAGGTGTGTCCATACAGAAAAAAAAAAAAAAAAAGGTGTCATCTTGGGCATATAAAGCATACTATTTACAAAAGATGCGTTGGTAATACCATACTTGTGTTTACCTCCATACTTACGCCATTGCTGTGAGACTGGTATTACTTATATCTCTGTGAAGACTGCAGAATCATAAAGACGTTAAGTGAGAGCCCAGGCTCTCAGGGATTTATACGATAAGATGCTAAAGTGAATTAGATGTTTTGTCACACTATTGTCATAAGCATACATTAAACATATCTGAAGACTTCTAATAATTTTGCACCCAGTTTCTTCTCATCCTTATTAAATTGAAAGGTAGTAGCTGATATAGTATTAATAAGCACTAGGAACATAAGTATATAATAGCTGGTTGTAATGGTGGTGCATGCCTTTAATTCCAGCACTCAGGAGGCAAATATTGAAAAAAACTCAGCTGAGAACAACAGAATGAATTCCAGGTAAAAAAAAAAAAAAAAACATAGTATAATAAATTTACTTGAGATGTGACTGTGAAAATAGAAATCTTTCAATTCACATACAGAAATTGATAACCTAATTTTACCTCAGAAACTACTAATCTCATAGTATAGTTCTGCTCCCCGACAAAAAAAATAAATAAATAAAAAATAAAAATAAAAAAAAAATCACCAGCATCCAACCAAGTATATGCCTCAATGTAAAAAGTAAAATAAAATAAAAATATAAAGAAGCCATGTTCACTGCTGCAGGCTCAAATAAAAGTTACTTTTGGGTTTGATTTCATTGAGGGAGAATCTAACTGCTCTGTTATCAACTGAAATAAACTTTATTATGTAGCATAAAATGAGCTGCTACAAACATGGTTGAGCAAATCTCTCTGGCCTGTGGTTTGAAGGTTTTAGGGTAGATGCCCAGTAAGGGTTTAACTGGGTCTGTTGGTATTTCTATAGTCAGCTTTTTCAGGAGTCTCTATATTGCTTTCCAAAGTGGTTGTACCATCCTGCATTCCCACCAACAGTGAATGAGTGTCCCTGCTTCTCCACATCCTCGCCAGCATTTATTTTCATTTGATTTTTTGATGTTGGCTATCCTTATTGGGGTAAGGTGGAATCTCATAGTTGTTTTAATTTGCATTTCTCTGATGATTAGGGATGATGAACATTTTCTTAAGTGTGTGTTTGCCATTTGTATATCTTCCTCTGTGAATGAAACTAAGGACAATTGGCAAAACAAGCAAGGGTGATGTTTTCCTGTAAACCAGACACCAGCACAAAGGGGAAAGAGACCAACACAGAGAAAAATCAACTCCTACCAAATCAGAGAGCCAGAGCCTCAGAGGCCCCCAACACCTCAGCACTGAAGCAGACCAAAAATGGACCCAACATGGCTCAGGGAAATTTTGCGGAAGAGGGGGCGGAAAGAATGTCAGAGTCACATGTTGGGTCATGATTTGCAGAGACATTTATCATACCAATAACTGTGGGCTAACTCCACAATGCACGACCCATTTACATCAACAAGGAGGGTCCAATGGGAGGGGGTAGATCATAGATGAGCCTAAACAATGGAACCAAACTGCCTGTATTTGCTGAAAAGAAAACTAATAAATTAAATTTTTAAAAAAGCATAAAATGTTTGTAACCCAATATTTAAAGAACTAATTAATCATGGTTTATTGTTTTCTTCTCTTGGGCATGAAACATCTCTAATAAGCTAGGAAAATAAAACATGAAGCTTCATTATGTAATTGATAGGTGATTTTCTTCCATAACACTATAACATTATAGTTAGAATTTTTCAAGGCATTTATTAAAGGGTGACATATTGACAAAAAAAAAAGGTAAATTTTTATAAGCTTTTGGATAGATTTGACTCAGTTGAGGAAGATTCCTAGATTCAGTGATCTCCCCAACTTTCACTCATCATGTGATTATACTTTTGACAAAATAAAGTAATAACTTATAAAACTGATTTTAGTTTTTTGTTACTCAAGACCAAAATACTCCATTTACCAGTATATCTACAGGTCCTTCAATAGAACATGTGACAGCTGGAACCCATATCACCTCCCTCTGGGAAAAACTACATTTTAGTCTTTCAGCAGATTTGATGATAGTAAGGTATCATATCTACAAAGTAAAATAATACTTTCATGACTAGATAAATTCATATTCAGTAACATCTGAAATCATCTAGACTTACAATACAGCTTCCTAACTTTCTTCATAATTCACCATCAATGAGTTTATAGAACAGTTAAAAACATTCACCTGGGCAACTTTCTTTAAACTGTATGTTTTATGTATTTGATAACTGACAATATAGTTACTGGCACATAAATGAAGCAATGTGGATACACACATTATCACAAAACACACATAAAGCTGGGTGTGGTGCCAGGTGTGGCAACACACATAGAATCACAGCTCTCTGGAGTAAATACAAAAGCTTGGAGTGCTCAAGAAATACCCCCCCCCCCATTCCCATACTGAGATCTCTCAAAAGTCAAGGACTACAGATAGACATCCATTACAGAGCATTTACATACACTGTAGGTGCAAGCCCTGGCTTCAGTTCCCATCACCACATGAATGCGCATGCACAAACACACCAAACTTATACAACAATTCAACTATTTATCACCTAATTTCTATTGTGTGACTTATTACAGATGAAATAATAGACACTTCATGGGCAGGGTGTTTTAGTCTTTTTTCTTTGACATGTAGTAGAACAATAACCTTATGTATGGCAAAAAAATAAATTTTTAAAACAAGAATACGAAACTCTTTTACCTTTCCCAACACAACATTATCCTATTTTCTATGCCTAATTACAGTGTTCAGACAACCACAGATATCTAAATAATCCCTTTTAAGTCTCAATCTCATGCTAAGATTCAATTTCATAATATAATACCTGCAAGAATACAAATGTGTTTAAGATATGTATGTGCTACATTAGGTGCTAAGTTCAGAAATATAGAACATAAATAAATATGCATAACTTGTAATAATATAATTGATGAATCATGTTATTTTAAAATTGGAAATGTGACTTTCTAGTTCCTTCTCAACATTTGTGTAAGAAAATATTGATATAAATGGAAACTGAAAAAATACATGAGTTATATTAATAAAAGAAGCTTTTAAAACCAATATGAATACTTTAGTTTATATTTGAAAGAAAAACTTGTAAATTTAAATAAAATTTATCCTATGTTGACTTAGACTATCACTTCCTGTAATATGCACAATCTGAAAAAGGATTTATGTTACATATAAAGAAAACAAAAAACAAAAATTATAAGGTAGAATATCTGGATAAACATTGAGGCAGAAAAAAGCATTTGGAAAATATATAAAAGTAAAAAAAAACAATCACAGAGGATATGTAGGCTTCAAATTAATCACTGGTGTCATGCAGATCAATCAGGCCATGAAATACCTGGGAAGTTAAATATTAAGGAATTGTTTTTATATATTAAGCATTGTCAGACGTCATTGAAAGGTTTCATGCAATCATATTTACATTTCAAAGGGATCATTCTTCCTCTATGTGGAAAATGTATTGACCTGAATGAAGGATGCCACAGAAAACTTCTGAAATTTTATTTCTTATATGTCAGTAAAGCTGGAAAAACAAATCCCTATAAGCTTCATGCATGAAGGTACTTTCACTGTTACTTGAGTTCAGGAAGGAATAGATAGATTAATAAGGACACAGCATGTATATGAGAGACACATTCCATTGAGTTAAGTAATGGGAAATTAAAAAAAAATACCTTTGAAGAAGCAAGTTGTTCAAAATGTAGCATATGTACTGAAAGAAGCATGGACCCTTTATATTTCCATGTGACAGAAAATGCTATAGCTAATTTTCTTTGCTATGTACATTTTTGATTATTGACTAAAATGGATTGACTAGGAAAATATAGCTTTTATATAGAGAAGCAATAATGATAAATCCATATGCAGAATTTATTTTTACAAAGAATAGTTCACATTACGAATAACTTAAAAAAGCAAAGTATATGCTAAATTGGGTATTTCAAGGAAGTAATTTAACTAGAATATTTGCTTTTTATTTCCTATATTTGACTTGAAAAACAAACAAAAACCCAGTGGCCCATGGACCCCATTAAAACTCTTGTTTGCTAATATGTGCTATTTATGATGAAGCAAAAAAGACAGAAATTATGAACAAGTTAACAATATATATCAAAACTATTATACAAAGCAACTTCAAGTGAAACAATACTGATAAGCTATCATGATATTTTATCTTGATAGTAATTAATACAACATATTTGAATGACTGAATTTCCAATCTTGACTGTGACAGTTTCTACCTGTGCCACTATACAAATTAATAAGCATCTCCGTGCCTCAGTATTTTTAATAAAATTGGAAGAGTGAAAATATCTGAATAGGATTTTCAGAGAAATTAATGTGAGTATAGCCTGAAAATACATGTTACAGATTAATAGTTATCTGCTTTAATGTATGCAAGTAAAATTTGAATAAGCACAAAGATTTTCAAAATCTATTATATAACTAATTTTCTCAATATAGTGGAGCAATATTAAGTTTCCTTTGCCTCTTTATTGTTTTCACCCCTTGGAAATGAATTAGGGATTTCCTCTATGAAAATTATGCACTTTCTTACAATTACCCAAAATTCCTAACAGAAGTCACTTCCTTTTTGAAAAGTTTACTATTCATACAGATGTGACCAGTCCTTTGGTATTTTCAAAAGCTATAGCTATCATCAAGTGATGTAGGAGATTTAGTATGTCTTTCTAAAATCATAGACATGTATGGGTAGGCTTTGCTCTTGGATGAAATGTCAGCCCATCTGATCACACATGACTCACTAATGCCTTTCTTGTCTTCTGAAACTCTTGTATTTCCTGAGGAAGGACCAGGATTAATGGGCCTGCTCTGAAATAATTGCAATGATTAGCTCTGACTTTGTGGTTCACAGCCTCCACTTCTTTATAGAGATTCACTCTTCCAACCCTTAACATGGCATTTTCTTTTTTTTTTTTTAATTTCTGTTTTTGAGACTGCCACATATACCAGCAAACACTTCCAAACTTGGCTGCCTTCCCTTCTCATCTTGTCCTCACTCTGGGAAGGGCCTTTCCTTACTGAATTTCAAAACACATATGACTTTGAGGTTCTTTCCTTTCCTGAGTCTTATTTCTCACTAAGCATAGAACAATCACCAAGGTGACACTGATCCTTCTAACTTACAGCCACTTCCCAAAATCTGCATCATGTTGGCACTGACCAATGTCTCTTTAGTCTTGTATGCTTTTTTTCCCCCTGACATTTAATGAGAGTAAAAGGCTAGTGCTATTAGTCTAAATCCTAGGGGATAAGTGTCCAGATTATAAAAACCACATTCACATATGGCAATAATTGGCAGGCTCTTTTAGGTGATCATAGCATTATTTCCAAAGATTTAGGAGGTACTTGTGTAATTCCTTGGTGCCAAGTACGAAACTCCTGAATGAAATAAGTACATACATTTGTATACAGTTAATGTCCTCATTCACCCACCCAACTGACTTCTCTAATAAAGCAAATTCATTTGAATATGTGTCAAATTTTATATAATTCTACCAAAATTCTAGGCTTATAGCAATTACATCCTGAAGATATTTAATAATCAGTCCCACTTGGGTAAAGTATTAGAACTTTAAACAGACAACAATATGTCTGACAATATAGTTAAATATCTTAACTGTAGTAGCAGCAGCTCAGATCTGTAAATGATTTTCTGTTTATACGCTTAGTAACATATAAAGGAAAAATTTAACTAAGTTTTCTCATCCTTTTTATTTTTCAATAGCACATCCATTTGTTAAAACATTAATTGACCATGCTACAGTTAAATTTTCTATACAGTGCATTTATATTCCTATACCTGCTCCTTTGCTTGTATAGTTTCTAAGACTCTAAGATACTAAGATACTTCTTTTTGCTGCTCTCCAGCCTTGTTCAATTTACTCATGTTTGGGGCCTCAGCCTTACAAACTTCATCAAATGAGGCAAAGAATGTGCTTATTGCAAGGGAATAGTATACATTTCAAGGGGTGCTGTACTCACATGGTCCAGAAATGACTTCATCACATGTTATTCTCTGTGTGTAGTATGTGTAATGAGTGTGTGCATGTGGTGTGCATGTGGTGTGTGTGTGTGTGTGTGTGTGTGTGTGTGTGTGTGTGTGTGTGTTCAGAGGCCAGAGGAGGATGTCCAGCATCATGTTCAATCCCTCTTCTGTCTTTACTTTCCTGACACAGAAGAGCTCCCTGAACCCAGAGCTTACTGTTTTTAGGTTAGACTGGATGTCCATCAGGCCCTATCAATTCTCCTGTCTCTAGCCTCCTCAGCACCGGGATTACGGGCATACATGGACATACCCAGCTTGTTGAGGGTGTTTGCACTGAACTTGAGCCCTCATGCTCCTTCTTCAGGTGTGCTTACCCTCAGAGCCAACTCGCCATTCCTGTATGTTCTTAAACTACAGACTCAGCTTCCTTTCTCAATTTTTATTTTATTTATTTATTTATTTTGTAGGAGGGTGAGTAGCTGCAGATCAGGTAGGAAATTTTTGTTCGGTACCTAATTGGTACTGCTTAGCTTAATACCATCCCCATAGTTAGGGGATGGTAGAGACATATCTAACACCAGGACTTTCCTTTCTACCTCACACACTACTTATATTATGCTCACAGCAAAGAGACAACTAATACATTTTGTGGGTAAACTTACTATGGCCTGCATGTGCTTTTTGATAATGGTATTTTACTTGGTACACTGTAGGAAGAGAAAGAAATCTGGGAAAAGTATCATTTAACAATCTAATAGTAACTTCCTCATGATGAATTAAAACCAATACAAAACACATAGGTACCCTCCATCCAGAATAAGTTTCCCATCCTCCCTTCCCTATCAGGTATTATTTGTAGAAAATTGACTTTCCAGTGACTAACCTGACATTGGTTCTATTTTAGAAACTACACAATTTTAAATTACAAAGATTTATAATTTATAAAGATACTTATAGTAAGCAATTACAGTATTTTTATCATAAATCACATGATTTTTAGAACTTTTAAAAGATTCCTAAGGAGTTTTGTGCTGTCAGAAATCTATAATTTTTCTAGTAAGCTAATAACTAGTTTTTAACAATCATGATAAATTAAGATTAAATAAGAACGAAACCCTTTTCCATGTATTTCCTAAACATCAAAAGAATCCGTAGAATTATTTTATTTTAAAATTCCATATCATAAAATAAATAGACCTCCTTCTCTCTTTTACATTTGACTCTTAGGATTAGAAGATGGCATGATACCATTGAATGTGATAACACTGAAGAATATGTTTTCCATAACACAAAGATAATATCCCTGTAGTGACCTTTATTTTCTTATCTCAACTTCTGATTTCATTTGCTGAAATTCTAGTCCTTTGTGTCAACTATAACTTGAAAATTAAACACCTTCTGGACACTAGGGAATAGCATGAGAGGAACACAATTCTGGCCACAGCCGGGGGTCCTTGGAATGTGGCAGTGCAGATGAACGGGAAGTCTTGGGCATCATGGGATGGTAACGGCAGGGAGCTGATGCTCTCATCTGGATTTCCTACTATGTTATTATGTTCTACTTAAATGTAAAAATGTATGCTATTCTTCCAATTGTTACTAATGAAACTCACAACCTAACACTAAGCCTAAAGAACAACTCATGCTTCTTAGGATTTGTTAATGTATTTTAGCAACAGAAATTGTCTGGTACTCAGAATTATGAAACTTTTCCATACTTATGATTATTACAATGATAGAAACATTTGGTGTTTGAAGTTAGATCTATTATTACTTGCCAAGAAAATGTCAGACTATTTCATATTCACTTCTATCAGTGTTTATGGGAAGCAGATTAAGAATAATATGCTAACTATGGGAATCCACCACTAGCCACTAATATGTTAGGTTCTAGGGAGTTTGCATGATAACTTGTACTTACATGAGATGGAAGCCATTATGATCTTCTATTGAAACAGTTGTGGACATCTGAGGCCAGCCTCTTACACAAAGGGCCTCCATTTATTCATAGGACAGGTTGAACCTGGGAAGGGTTTGATGGATGCTCTAATTGTAAGCTTTTCCACCATGCTTATTAGCTCCCCACACACTATGTGGTTTTCCTTTTGTAATTTTGGCCCATGTATGTACTTCTGTTTAAGTGTATTATAATGCCATTATCACCTTTTGTGGTTGTTGGCCCAGCTATGTGGATTCATTGAGAAGAATATTGTCCTATATATCTTGTCATATGTATTAAATGTTCAGACACAGCCTAATACTAAGTTAGTAGTCAATTCACTAAAATAAATTCCCTTATATACATATACACAGCAATATGTTTATATGTGCATTTGTGTTTTTTAGCATACATGTCATAGTAAGAGCTTTTCTTATTCCCTCTGTCTCATATTCTAAATCACTCTTCACAGAAGTTCTTAGTTTCTACCAGGTAAAAGAAGAGAGAAGAGAAATTACTTTTATTAATAGAAATTTAGAAAATTGTTTGTAGTTCTGAAAGCAGAAAAAGAATGAACAGTACTGAGAAGGAAAATAATAAATGTTAAATGAGGGTATAGATATTAGAGGTCAATAATTTCAATAAATGATGATAAAGGCTACAATATTATGAATAAAATGATAAAAATGAAAACAAAGGAAATATGGACTGAACAGTTAGATTTTTAGAATGTATAAAACATCAACATTCATGACTTCTTTTGGGAGGGGGTAAGAATGTAAATGTAACTCTGATTGCACAAAACTGTTTGGGTGTATAACTGAAACAGTGTATTTGTGTATAGTGTTACATCTTATAACCTACATACAACAGGAAAACTAATAATGAATGTCAAGTGTTATGATTTATAATCCTATCATGGCTCAGATGGCTTTCTGTATTTATACACATTGTCAGCCTGTTCTTCATGACATCTCCATCATCAGGATAGGTTTCCAATGCCTGTAATCCCTGGTTTGGAAATACAGTGTTTCTAATTACAGTTGCAACAACATTGACCCTTCTACAAAGATCTGACCTGATGTTTCATTATTTTTGTGCAAAACTTTCTTGTTCATCAGATCAAGATATGGAAATGAATTGTCAGAGATTTCAACAAAAGGTATGATCCCAATGAAAGTGTATTGGCATAGAAAGGATCAGAAAGAAGGTGCAGTAACAAATCTGTAAAAACAATCATAAAACATGCACTCTCAACAAAAATATCACAACAGATGATGCAAGGTTTTTTAGAAAATACCTTCCTTCGCAGTTGCCAATAATGACCAAAATATATCTTAGCATCTCTTTCAAGGAAGAGAGGGTAAACTTTCTTTTCATTGTAGAAAGCATTTCCTTTTATAAAATACCTTTTCAAGCTACTACAATCTTTTATGACCAAGTCAAATTGTAATACATGATGATACCAAAAATCAGTAATAAAATATGATCCAAAATTTTCCCAAATTGAATCTGACTGGGTCACAGTAGTAGGCTGATGTCTGGAATGCAAGTAACATACAATATTATTGATGCCTGTCAAATAACGGAAATTGTTACAAATTAATTCATCCTTAACCTAATTAACCCGGTGTGCAAGATTATATGCATTCCAGACAAGCACTGCTTTACTGTGGCCATGAAATGAGAAAAGACAATATTTCAACCCATAAAATTGCCTGCTAAGCCACGAAGAAACCTCAAAGAATATGGCTCATGAAGGAGTGAAACAAAAGAATGCATGACCTCATCTGTTTAAGTGATTTTTTTTTTTGTCTAACACAAAATCTTTTCAAACACGTTTTAATTGTAAAAGAAATCTTAGAGAACTACCTATGCTGACTGTCACAAGTAGAATCCATAGATTATATAAGTATTGATTTACTTTAATTTTAAAAAGTAAAATTCATGCATTTTAAGTGAGAAATGAGGAAGTTTTACCATCCTTGATGCTATATTGCAAAACCAGTGATTTGTTTAAGGTCTAAAACTAGTTCTGACTTTTCAGGCTCAACTATATCAAGATACATTCATCACTGTATTTAAAGAAATCAGGTCTGGCTTTTGTGGAGTCAGTAGGAAAGTTGTAAATTCTTTTTACAACATTTTGCTACTTCTCTTTAAAATCTCTTCCTTTGCACAATGTCTCCCCTCTCTCACTTGTCAGTAATGTATTATCCATTGGCAAAAGAGGGCTACATTTAAACAGAACCAGAATTAAAAATCTCCTTTGCTCCAAATCTGTCTGTAAACTTCTCTGTGTCAACATTCATCAGTCTTTGTTTGTTCATGTTAGATATTCCTCCTTGCGCATGTGTGCTCATTATTGTTCATATGTGTGTAGACATACATATGGCCATGTGTATGGACGTTTGAGGACAACTTTGAGTGTCACTCTTTGCCTTATTTTTTGGACAAGATCTCTCACTGAACCTAGAACTCACCAATTTGTCCAGGCTACCTAGCCAGCACCTTCCCAGTGCTGAGATCACAGCTGTATGCCACCACTCTTGACATTTACCAAGGTGCTAGGCTGTTCATAATTACAGAGCTGTTTTACCACCCTCATTTCCTTGTTTCCTTATCACTGAAAATAAAACAAATGGCAACTTGAAAGAAAACTCAAACTATGAAGATATCTTTAACTGTTTCAGACTAACTTTCTGTGATCATCTTTGAAATCACCATGGAACTTTTTTTTTTCTGTTCATTATGACCAACATTTTCTGTCCTATGATTTTTCTTATTTTCTTTATTTGTCACTAATTTAATCATATTTAAAATTAGAGGGTTTCCTAGAATGGCAGCAAGAAGTGCCAGGGATCTCCACATTCTGTCTGATTTTGATCTAGCTACTCAATTTCTCAAAGTTTAATTTTCAAATGTGTAATTAGTACTAAAATTTCTACCTTAGCAGGGAATGGTGGCATAAACATAGAATCTCAGTATCACAGGGAGGCTGCGACAGGATGTTTATGAGTAAGGAGCCAGCTTGGGCTCCATACAAAATCGTGTGGAAGGGAAGCAATGGAATTAAAGAGAAAGGGAAGGAGAATATGATGCTAATGGTGGCTGTGAAGATGGAAATGTTTATTTATAAGGTTTCTAGTACTGAGGAGGCATGCTCTGAAGAATTAATGTATTATCACACAACTAATATATTTCACAATCAGTATTTCAGGGAAACATTATTATTTTCAATGGTATTGTTTAAATAGGAAGTAGTTATCAATATGTCAGATATTTAATCATTCTAGTCTCCAAAAAAGTCAGTTAAGCACCATCAAAGAGAAACCTGAGGCATATTAAAAAAAAAAAAAATTGCCGGGCATGGAGGCTCACGACTTTAATCCCAGCACTCAGGAGGCAGAGGTAAGAGGATCACCGTGAGTTCGAGGCCACCTTGAGACTACAGAGTGAATTCCAGGTCAGACTGAGCTAGAGTGAGACCTTACTTGAAAAACAAAAACAAAAAAAATCTTCTTTCTATACAATAGAAGAAAAAGGAAAAGTATGATTTGGTTAATTTCTCTTTTAGGGCATGGGGAAAAGATACATAATACAGAAGAGGGAGAGAGAGAGGTAGGGACAGATTCATTGAACTTTGCATTGTATTTGTATTGTGCCAGATGTTGTCAAACTATATCAGTGAAATACTACATTGAGTAAAAACTAATGTGAAATGATGCCCTACTGAGTCGAATGTCAATGATGCAGTGACCTGTTGCTCTTGACACCACAGCTTAGGATCAAAGCACATTTCATGATGATAAAGCTGGCAATATGGATGGGAAACAATGCCAGGGAGACTGATTAAGTGTTACCATTCCCACCTGGCACCATGAAACCAGCACACCACATTCATACCATAACTCAGGGTGGCTTTCTCTTCCTAGCCTTAGTGCCAGCAATGACATTTGAAAATAGTACTGACAATCATTTTCTTCCTTATGATATCTCCTAGGGAAAACTTCCTTTCCAAGTGAGTCTTTTCAAGAAGTACCTCTTCCCTTTATATTATGTATGAATCGAGACATGTCAAGGGGGCACAAAAGTGCAAATTAGCCATTCTTCTAATATATGCAGAGGACATGACAGACATCACACTCAGACTCAAACTGCTAGCTGACTGATGGGCACCTCAGTGGACACATCTTCCTATAAACAGACTTTACAGCTCATTCAGGGGAACTTTACTCAAGATATTTGTTCTCAAGGGATAATGTCAACTAGAACATGACATTCTGAGATGAGAATAAATCTTTTATCTCCAACTATGCTTCATCTATCACAATTAGACTTGTCGGCACCTACCCTCTTAATGTTGTTGGCTGTTCTCCATGAAGTTACCTGCAAGGAGAATTCAGTAGGAGGTCTGAAATAAAGGCTCCATGCCAGATCTGCTGCTGTGCTTAGCTGGGCAACACTGTTTGCTTTTCTTTTCTTTTTTTATTTTGAAATTTCTCTTCACAAGTTTTGTACATCTTAACTCAAAAGAGCTAGTGGTACTCATTCAACCTTAGGGAAGATTCTCCTGAAACAAGATTAAATATCATTGCTAAGACAGATCAATGGGAGCACGTTTCTAGGAGCCACTATTATCCACAGGACAAAAAAAAAAAAAAATCACTTTTATTTATTCCTGAAAGAGCACTGAAGTGCACTTGTTCACTGAGCTCTGAAATGTAGTCTCATTCCAAAGGTCTCATTACATGGTCCAGCTGAATCACAGGTAACACATTCTCCCCAATTGCTGTCCTGTTCAACTCTGTCTCTGTTGTCAAACATTCTACCAAACATAAAATAAAAATAAAAAATTTTATAAGCTCAGTCACACACACACACACAAATCTATATATATGTATTTTTCCCCAAATAACAGCCATCCGGGAGTAATTTGCTGGGTGTACCCAGATGATGTCATGATGTAACAGGTATTTCTTTTACTAATTTATACGATTTTACTCAGGCTTTATGGTCCATTTAAAAGCACCATGTTTATATTTGGTAAGCTGCCCTCTAGGTGCCAGATAGCTGAATGTGTCTTATGTTACTGATGAGGTCACCACTGAGTAGCATGCTGAGAACAGCAGGTCCATCACCAGGCTCTGGAAATGAGGCAGTCATCAGCGTGTGTCTTCATTTGTGTTCTTTCCTGTTAATTTCAATGAGCGTTCATTCTGAAGTCAGTGTACATTGGGTCTTTGATGAACACATCACTGATTGTTTCATGTCGTCTCAGTACTGATACCCCTCTACACTAAAGATTTACTGTTTGGCCAAAGTATTTTATTCATCCCCTAGGTGGTCATCATTAGTTATATAAAAATTAGTTGCATGGTTTAAGTGCCATCATAAAAGAAAACAAAATAAACTAATTTTAAGTTAGGAAAGTAACTTCTTATGTAGGCTCAAAAGTAATTTCATTATGTACTGATTATTTTGTGGCGGAGACCCACTAAATTTGAAAAACAAAATGAAATTTACAAGACAATTTTGGGTAGGCAAAATGTCCTCTAAGATTACAATGTCATGTGATAAACTCTAGGAAATTAGGCTCATCACATATAAATGGATGAAGAATGGTGTGTTGAAAATGATTACTAATGTAGACAGCGATAGTATAGGTCTCTGTATATAGGCAATATAAAGTTAATATTGAAATGTTCTCAATTCTAAATTGATACCAACATAAAACTGCATTTTAAATTTTGTAAGAATAGCTTACTTTACAGAAAATATATACTCCCATGTTAAAAACAATATTTCCTTTAAAAAATTTATTAGAAATCTAAACAGAAATAAATGCAATTTGGAAACAGGAATGGCAGATATAACATTGAAACTCTTACAACTTTTTGTTCTCAAATTTAAAAAAAATCATGTGATTGATTGAAAAACTGAAGACTTTGCATTTGGTTTTAGAACAGTATACATCAATAGCATGGGACTCCAGGGGAGTGATGCTCATGGAAACTTCCTACATCTTAGTACAACTAGCTTAGAACCAATTTGAACTGAATAAATTTGATAGCAATTGAATTAGACTAGAAAAGTAGAGCTAGGGATCTCTACAGAAAATATATACAAAGAATTATGGGTTAAAAATCAGTACAGGAATCAAAGTGCTATCTTAAGTCAATTCTGTGTTAAACTGTTATAATAGCAAAGTAGAAAAATAAAATAGAAATAAATGAGTAAAAACGTCATAGAAGTAGGAAACAAAACTTCAATCACATGATTTACATTTACGTAAAATGTGAGTGAACACCATAAGCATATAGCAAATTTGCTATACTTTATATTAAAACATTGAGTTTCAACCATAGCAAATAAATTTTAAGAGTTCACAACTTCATTTTTCACAAAACTATTAAAATTTAAAAGGTGAAAGAAGGTATAATATTTGAAATGCAGACTCATTAAATCTGTTTCTTTTATTCAAATAGCATCACCTCTTGTTCTACTCTAGATTCCAAAGAACTGGAGAAGCTATTAACATAAGACACCTAAAATATTATTAAAATAATGAGCAAAATAATAAGATCACCAAGACTGACGAACAAGTAACAGAAATGTACCTGAAACTCAGAGTCTTGCAAGAATTTTCAGTAAAACTAATGAAATTCAAGGAAGAAATGCAGGCTTAATGAGGAATATTTAAAATTGCTTCTATTCAGAGATCACATGTTCATCCAAGCAGACAATGGAAGTGATAAAAAAATCCAAAAGCAAAATGAAAAACTGTTATATAAATATGCAATATTTAATATAACAAATATTTAATATAATATAAAATTATAAATATTTTAAGGGATCTCTGGAAAAACTCCCTACTGTCACAAAAGATTTATAATTAGAATTTGTGAAGTTCTTGAGTGAAAATAAGACATGCATATAATAAGCAGTACACTGCATCCTTCAGTAACATTGTCTTACATATTGACATACTGTATTGTCAGCAGTCACTCATATGTAACTGAAGAGTGAGAGAAGTAGAAGGTGAGCATATTTGGAAGCACGTTTCAGTGAAGTGCCAGGACATTGATAAGCCACATAGGTTCCTCACTTCTATCTTTAACTTTAGTTGATATATTATGTTTTAAATAATTTTGTTTTATTACACTCTCTTCTTTTCTTCTCTTTCTCAGCAAAATCATGCCTAGTCACACCATCCCCAGCACTCCTAGTTTTCAGGATTCTTGGCTATCATGTATCTGGATTTTTCTCAGACATTAGGTGGAAAATATTCAAGTTGCACCGCCAGCTATGAAGTGTTGAGAATACAAATGCTTGTGCCAAGGAAACATACGCTAAGGTCAAAGAGCCCCTTGGAAGTATTAATGATATAGACACTTCATAAACAATCCCAGAGTTGGCATTTGCTGCAGAGACAATCCACAGTCACTAAGGCATAATAATAAACATTAATTTTAAGAGACAGCTGATGGATTGGACCATGAACTCATTAAATACATTGTGTCCTTTGGAAAGGAATGTTAAATGTAAGCACATCTGAAAAAATCTGAAAATGACTTGACTCAATTATGATTATAATTCATTTCTTTCTAGTCTATGCAGACTCATTAATTCTGTGTCTTTTACTCATTAGCCTTACCTCTTGTTCTACCCTAGATGCAAATGTGTACATGGTCCTAGTGAGGTTGCTGGTTGACACACGAATGTCAATATAAGAGCAAATAATAATATTCACCCAAAAGTTAATTTCTCTGAAATGTCAGCATTGTTTTATCAAAGTTAGTTTTTAGTAGAACAAAGGAAAATGTGTTGAAGTTAAATGCTTTTATTATAAACTTCTTCTGGTTGCATTTCATAATATAAGATACATTTTTTCATAACATGAGGAAGGACATTATCTATGTCTTTTCCTACTTCAATTAAACTATTAGTTAATAAGGACCAATTATAAAAAATTTACTACTTATAAAATATCTCCTACTATTTAATTTATTTGCTACATCTTTGGTAACTGCACCACAATTACACAAGAAAACCAGAAAAGTGAAGTCATATGCTAGGATATGGTACAGCCAGAACAAGTATCCAGTCCCTAGCTCAAGAAGTTGTGAAACAGAACCCCATGCTCACAAAAAAATTGCAAGTTGAGGAAAATATTTCCGAAAGATTTCAGTTTCTGATTATTAAAGTTCATTCTTTATATTTTATGTTAAAAATCATCAATACCCTAACTAAATTGTCTGTTTTATGTTTCAGTAGCTAGCTAGACATAAAGATGATGAAGTATTGGGAGATTCACCTTATTTCCTGATCTCTAGGAATTCACATGTAGTTTGTATCTATTCATTAGATATATATCACACAGAGAATCAGTAAGGCACATGCAACAAACTGTGTTACTGCCTTGTTAAGACTTGAGGAAGGGGGCTTGATGACATAAGAACCAGGGTACATATTGCGGAAGACACCATATGCAGCTGACATGTAAAATGGAAAGGCATGGCTGTAAGCCAGGAGACAGTCAGTCCCCAGAGAGTGCGTCTAGTGCCAGAAGGTGCTACATGGGTGACTGGGGAAAATGACCAATATCTGTCCAAGCAACTCATGGTCCAACCTACTTAGCAGCAAATAACCTGGTGCGATGTTCACTCCAGTGCAATAGTGGCACACAGCTATGGTGGGGAACCAATTGCTCTTGATTCAGCTTCCTGATCCCCTCAGTGGTATGAAACCCATAGCTGGAGCTGGGAAACAAGTCAGAACCATATCCAAACATAAGCCCCTCTCCAATATCAAGCTACCATTAATCATGGGCTACAAGAGGGCCTACACCTATTAAACTCTCTATCAAAAAAGTAAGGGCTATCTCATTTGTCCTGGTGCTAACTTACTCTCCGTTGGAGAATCTGCTTCTCTTTTTCAGATAGATGCAGATCCTAAGGAAAGAGCCACCCCATCATACCTCAAAAAGGCCCTGGCTGAAACTAAGGAAAATTGGTGAAACAAGCAATAGTGCTGTTTTCCTCATGTACCAGATACCAGCACAAGGGGGAAGGAGATCAACACAGAGAAAAATCAACACCTACCAAGTCGGAGAGCCAGAGCCTCAGAGGCCCCGAACACCTCATCATTGAAGCAGACCAAAAATGAACCCACCTTGGCTCAGGGAAATTTCGCGGAAGAGGGGGTGGTAAGAATGTCAGAGTCACTTGTTGGGTCATGATATACAGAGACATTTATGTACTAATAACTGTGGGCTAACTCCACAATGCATGACCCATATACATCAACAAGGAGGGGCCAACGGGGAGGGGGTAGGTCACGGATGAGCCTAATCATGCAGAATAGAAAACTAAACAACAACAACAAAAAAAAAAAAAAAAAAACAGGTTTTGAAAAGAATGTAAAGGGAGAATTTAATTTTTGGATTATTTTTTCTATTTTCATGAAGAATGCTTTTGGAAATTTGATAGGGATTGCATTAAGTGTGTAGATTGCTTTTGGTAAGATTGCCATTTTCACAATATTGATTCTTCCAATCCAGGAACAGGGATGTTTCTCCACTTTCTAATGTCTTCTGCAATTTCTCACTTGAGTGTTTTAAAGTTCTCATTGTAGAGATTCTTTACTTCCTTGGTTAGGTTTATTCCAAGGTACTTTATTATTTTATTGATGCAATTGTGAATGGGAGTGATTCTCTGATTTCATCCTCTGTGTGTTTGTTGTTAGCATATATGAAGGCTACTAATTTTTATGTATTTCTTTTGTATCCTGCTACATGGCTGTAGGTTTTGTTCAGCTCTAACAGTTTGCTAGTAGAGTCTTTAGGGTCCTTTATGTATAGAATCATGTCATCTGCAAATAATGATAACTTGAGCTCTTCTTTCCAATTTGTATCCCTTTTATGTGTGTCTCTTGCCTTATTGCTATAGCTAAGACTTCCAAAAGTATGTTAAATAAAAGTGGGGACAGTGGACACCCTTGTCTTGTTCCTGATTTTAGTGCAAAAGCTTCCAGGTTTTCCCCGTTAAGTAATATGTTGGCTGTAGGCTTGTCATAAATAGTTTTTATTATATTGAGATATGTTCCTTCTATTCCCAGTCTCTGTAGGACTTTTATCATGAAGGGATGTTGGATTTTGTCAAATGCTTTCTCTGCATCTAATGACATGATCATGTGATTTTTGTCCTTCAACCCATTTATATAATGTATTACATTTATAGATTTGCATATATTGAACCATTCCTGCACCTCTGGAAGAAAGCCTGCTTGTCAGGGTCAATGATCTTTCTGATATACTCTTCTATTCTGTTTGCCAATATTTTGTTGAGGATTTTTACATCTATGTTCATGAGGGAGATTGGTCTGTAATTTTCTTTTTTTGTTCTATCTTTGCTTGGTTTTGGTATCAGGGTGATGCTGGCCTCATAGAAGGAGTTTGGTAGAATTCCTTCTTTTTCTATTTCTTGGAGAAGCTTAAGAAACAATGGTGTTAGTTCTTCCTTAAAGGTCTGGTAAAATTCAGCAGTGAATCCATCTGGGCCTGTGCTTTTTTAGTTGGGAGATTATTGATAACTGTTTGGATCTCCATGTTTGTTATATGTCTATTTAAGTGATTAATCTCCTTTTGAATTAATTTATGTAGGTCATATAAATAAAGGAAATCATCCATTTCTTTCAGATTTTCATACTTTGTGGAGTATATGCTTTTATAGTATGTCCCTATGAATTTTTGAATTTCTCTGGAATCTGTTGTGATATTACCTTTTTCATCTTTGATTTTATTAATTTGTGTCTCTGCTCTCTTTCTTTTGGTCAGATTTGTTAAGGGTTTATCAAACTTGTTTATCCTTTCAAACAACCAACTCTTTGTTTCATTAATTCTTTGGATTGTTTTTTTTGTTGTTGTTGTTTCTATTTCATTAATTTCTGCCCTAATCCTTATTATTTCTTCCCATTTACTGATTTTTGGTTTGCCTTGCTCTTCTTTTTCCAAGGCTTTAAGGTGAAGCATTAGGTCGTTTACGTGCGACCTTTCTAATTTCTTAATATAGACACTTAAGACTATAAATTTACCTCTTAGAACTTCCTTCATTTTGTCCCAGAGATTTTGGTATGTTGTGTTCTCTTTATCGTTTGACTCTATAATTTTTTTTGATTTCCTTCTTGATTTCTTCATTGACCCATTCATCATTGAGTAGTGTATTGTTTAGTTTCCATGATTCTGTGTATGCTCTATAGCCTTTCTTGCTACTGATTTGTAGTTTAATTCCATTGTGGTCAGACAGAATGCAAGGAATTATTTCAATTTTCCTGCATTCATTAAGATTTGCTTTGTGTCCTAATATATGGACTATTTTAGAGAATGTTCCATGTGCTGATATGCTTTGTGTCTTAATATATGGTCTATTTTAGAGAATGTTCCATGTGCTGCTGAAAAAAAATGTATATTCTGCATGAATATACATTTAGATGAATGCCCTGTATATGTCTGTTAGGTCCATTCCTTCTATGACCTCATTTAGTCCAAATGCCTCTCTGTTTTTTTTTTTCCCAGGATGACCTGTCAATTGATGAGAGTGGGGTGTTAAAGTCACCCACCACCACTGTGTTTGGTGTTAACTGTGACTTTAGTTCTAATAGTGTTTGTTTGACAAATTTGGGAGCCCCCATATTAGGTGCATATATGTTTAGGATTGTAATGTCCTACAGTTGGAGTGTGCCCTTAATCAATATAAAGTGACCTTCCTTATCTTTCTTGTCCAACATTGGACTGAAGTCTACCTTGTCAGATATTAGGATAGCAACCCCTGCTTGTTTTCTAGGCCCATTTGCTTGAAACACCATCTTCCAACCTTTCACCCTAAGATAACGTCTATCCTTTGTAGAAAGGTGAGTTTCTTGGAGACACCAAATTGTAGGATCCTGCTTTTTAACCCAGTCTGCAAACCTATGTCTTTTGGTTGGGGCATTGAGGCTGTTGATATTAAGAGATATTATTGAAAGGTGTGTATTTATGTTTGCCTTTTTTTTTTTTTTTTTTGGTGGTTCTGGTTCTATATTTGCTTTCTTGTGTTAACTAGTATTTGAGCATTACTTGTTTTTCCAGGTTCCTCATATGTGTGCTTTTCCTTTTCTTCAGCATGGAGGATCCTATCAAGTATTTTCTGTAGAGCTGGTTTTGTCTTCAAATATTCCTTTAACCAGCTTTTGTCATGGAATGTCCTTATTTCTCAGTCTATTTGAATGGATAGCTTTGCAGGATAAAGTAACCTTGGTTGACAGTTGTTATCTTTCAGAACTTGGAATATATCACTCCAAGCCCTTCTGGCTTTTAAAGTTTGTGTTGAATAATCTGCTGTAATCCTGATGGGCTTGCCTTTGTAGGTAACTTGATTTTTCTCTCTAACTGCTTTCAATATTTTTTCCTAGGTTCTTTCCAGGTTTTGTCTGGCTGGGGTTCTAAAGGCTTCCTGTATCTGCATTGGCACCTCTTTCCCAATTTGGGGGAAGTTTTCTTCTGTGATTTTGGTGAAGATGCCTACTATGCATTTGGAGTGGAATTCTCCTCCTACTATGCCCTGAATTCTTATATTTGATCTTTTCATAGTGTCCTGAATATCTTGAAATTCCCACTCATACTTTTCTATAAGTTTGTCTTTCTCTTTGTTGGACTATATTAGATCTGCCACCTGGTCTTCCAGCTTAAATATTCTGTACTCACCTTCGTCCATTCTACTGGTGAGATTTTCTACAAAGCTTTTTATTTCATTAACTGTTTTCTTCATTGCTAGTCATTCTGACTGGTTTTCTTTATTATTTCTATTTCCTTATTTATGTCTTGTATTGCCTTCTTTATTTCATGAAATTGGTGTCCTGCATCTTCTTTGATTCCTTTGATTTCCTCTTTGAGTTCCTCTTTGACTCCTTTGATTTGTTCTCTGACTTCTTTGAACATATTTACAATCATTCTTTTGAAATCTTTCTCAGACATTTCCTCTAACATGTTCTCACTGGAGGTCATTTCTGATGCATTAATACTGTTAGTTGGATTTATATTGTCTTGCTTTTTAGTGTTTCTTGTGTTATAATGTATATATTTTTGCATCTCGGATTAAGTTAATGTTTGGATTTTCTAGCTAGCTAGGTATTCTTAGTTGTATGAATTGGTTTGATGTCATATATCTTCAGGATAGGATCTTAAGGTGTTAGGTGTGGTTCTTAAGGCTCTCAGAGTATCTACAAAGGTGTTCCTAGGGGTTAAGTTTCCCTGCTATGCGAGTATTCAAGTAGGCTGAGTTGAATAAAATACTGGTAGATTCAAAAATTGAACTAAATACTGTACACATTAAATCAAAATCAGCACTGAATATTTATGCCAGAGTAGTTATTATAACAACCAGATCCTCTAGCAACAAAGAGGTGAAGATTTCTGGTCTGTTGAGGGATCCAAGTCATCTTGTGACCAAGTGAGACCCTTCCCTGGTGCAATCAATCCCAGTTACTATTTTGGATGATTTTGGTCTCAGTCAATTTGATGGCTGGGTCATTGGGCTGCTGTTCTGATTTCTGGAGCTGGGCACTGGCTTTTCCCGTGGGGCAAACTGATCCTGGCAACTGTGGTCGGCACCCCTGCTGCTGGAACCGCCAGTACTGCTAAAGCGCCGTTGCTGGGTCTGTCCCCTCTGCTGGGTCCAATGCTGCTGCTGCCACTGCTGCTGCTTTAGTTGCCATTGCTGGATCCTCTGCTGCTGCTACTGGATCTGCGACTGCTGGGGCTGTGGCTGCTGGTGCTGGAGCCGCTGATGTTGTTGCGGGACTCTGCTCCTGCTTGGGTTCCATTGTTCGCTCAAGTTGGCTGGCAGGGTCCTGAGACCACTGCTCTGTTCACTGGAGCTGGGCTCAGGTGGTAGGGGAGGGGAGGGAACTCCAGCTGCTCTGGTTCTCTTGCTGTTCCATGTGTTCTTCTACCTCGTGGTCTGCTCCTCCGTTGCTCACTGCTGCTCTCCCTTCACATTTCCTGAGCTGTGGAGAGCACTGGTGTGAGTGGAAGCTCTTCCCACCTGGCTTCTCCTGTGGCTGGAGCTGAGCCTGGTGGCTTTCCAGCATGCTGCCACCACCATAGTCGGCTGACCTGCTGGGAGCTGCTTTTGCCTGCCTGTGTGGGCTCTGGATCTCTTCTACTTCTCCACTGCCGATTTGATTTCCTACACACATCACTTTTTAGTAAAAGTGTGTATTTTATTGAGATTTTTCAGTCATTTTTCCCCATAGGCTGCTTTGGCGTGGTACCTAAGCTGCCATCTTAACCAGACCTATATTGATTTTTTTAAAGAAACCATTTCACAACATTTTGCCAGTTGTTATTCTGAACATTATTAAGGATAAATTATGATAATGAGTTCAGTTCATTTTTTTTCCTTTAATACTATTCTTTCTCTCCCTATTCCTTCAAAATTAGTATTTACATGATTTATAATCCTTTTTTAAAATATGTTATATATTTATTTATTAGAGAGAGGCAGAAAAAAGCAGATAGAGAGATAATGGGCATGCCAGGGCCTCCACCCACTGAAAATGAACCCTAGATGCATGCACTACCTTCTGCATCTGGCTTACATGTGTATTAGGGAATTGAACCTGGGTCTTTAAGTTTCACAGGCAAGTGCCTTAACCAGTAAGTAATCTCTCTAGTGCAAAGTCTTTAGTTTGTTGTTGTTTGTTGGTTTGGTTTTTTGTTTGCTTTTTTTTTTTTTTTTTTTTTGGTGTGTGTGTGTGTTTGTGTGTGTTTTGTTTTGTTTTGTGTTTTGGCTTTTGGGGGTAAGATCTGGCTCTAGCCCAGGCTGAGCTGGAATTCACTCTTTAGTCTCAGGGTGGATTCAAACTCAGGGCAATCCTTGTACTTCTGCTTTTTGAATTCTGGGATTAAACATGTGCACCACCATATCAGGCCTTATGTTATCATTTCTACCCACTTGCCTTTTTCTTTTATATGTCTATTTTCCATGAAAAGACACCTTTACAGGAACCATCTTATTAAGAGTTCTGAAAAGGAAGATAGTAAGAAGTGAGAAATTTTGTCACTTTCTACTAGGATCCTAGAGTTTGAAAGCATGTGATGCCAAACCTGTGTGTTTGCCTGAGAGATTTGACATAGTATAAGGATTCTGATTGCAGAGCACTGCATTCAGTTTTCTTCTCATTATTAATTCACATGATTTTGTAAGCTCTTATAAAAGCCACAGGATATGAGGGTGGCATTATAAAGAAGAATATCCTTTTAAAAATATTTTTTTTTTATTTTTCAGAAAGAGAGAAGCTAATAGAGAGAATGAGCATGCTAGAGCCTCTCATTGGTGCAAACAAACTCCAGATGCATATACCTATCACTTTTTTTTTTTTTTTTTCATCTAGCTTTACATAGTTGCTGGGGAATAGAACCCAGGCCAGCTGACTTTACAAGCAAGTGCTTTTAACTACTGAGCCATCTCCTCAGCCAAAGAATATGCTTTCTTTTAAATGAGGGATTTTTATTATGAGAAAATAAGTAACAAGTAATGGACCCATGATCTCTGGAGGTCTCCTTTAAATTCATAACCAGTTGTTTACTAAAAACACATTTTTTCTTGAAAACTTTGAAATTTGACTTATATTATTATTGACTTAGGGAACATAGGTTTGGCAATGAAACCGAACATCTTCTTAGTTGAAGGCAATCAACAAATTAACTATAACAACAGCAGTTGGGAAGCAGTGAATCAAGCTGTACTTGGTGGTCTGGTGTCTCCCAACCTGTGGGGGACATGCTAGTAAAAGTGCAGACCATGTGTGCACATGGGGGAAAGCTGAACCTGCCAAGAAGTAATTCCAAAAATTCTCATGGGTTTCTGAGTTAATAGTCAGAACCTTTGCTGTCCATCACTTCTCTGACCTGAACTCTTAGTTCTTGCTAATCTGGCACACTCTAGCACAGGGAAGACTCAGGTCTCTGTATTTATGATGCAGTTCAACCAAATTTTTTCCATAGTTAATCTTCTAACTTTCCCCATAAACTTAAGAATTGTAGTAATGCTACCAAAAATAATAACTAAAATCTTAACAATTTTCATTTTTGACGTTTCTCTTTATTTGTGTGATAGATTTTGTTTCTTTGGTTCTTACTAAGTTCAATAACTCCCAATTCTTTGATCCAAGCCTCTGTGGACTTTGAGATCTTGAAACTTTGAACCTAACTGTTCTTTCTTCATAAAAATGCCCAGGATACTTTGGGACTTTCCTGACACATAGTAATGTTCAATTGTGCATGATAATTTATTTTACTGTAGCTAATAAAAGTGATCTTAAGAGAAATATAGACTTGAAAAACAAGCTTTGATAACTTAGACCATCCATCATTTATGCTCCAAGAGAAATGAACTTTATAAAACTTTCTCAAATTCAGGAAGAACTAATCACATAGGCCACTTTTTGTACTCTGTGTTTGGCACCAGAAATATTCTTACTTCCCTAGATTTTCATATTTTGGAATATTTATATGTACATTATAAGTCAACTTCAATATAAGGCCTAACATAAGTCTAATTATAAAATTCATTTATGTTTCAAATGATCCCTATTATACACCTAGCCAAAATGATATAGTTAATAAGCATGTATTTTGACTGAGGTTATGAGGTGCAATGTTGGTTTTAAACAATTTCCTTCTTACTATGAGAAAGGAGGAGAAGAGGGAGAGGAAAAAAGAGAGGTTATCAAATTAATGGGGAAGGGGTAAAATAAAATACCACACATTCACTCTATTATGGAAAATCCATATATATATATATGGAAGAGCAGAGGGACTATTTTGGAAAGGTGCCAAATTAGTGTGTGTAGAAGAAGGGGAACGATAATGGAAAGATTAATCTGAGAACAGTAGAACTATTTATACACATATGAAAATGACATAATGAAATTATGTTTTATATTTTATGTTAACTTCAAATTTAATAAAAATAGCATCATATCCTAATTCTAAGGCATTTAAATTTTCATATTTTTAGATTATTTGTAGATGCTCACCCTCTATTAATGTACAAATTACTGTTCCATTAAATCTTGATGTAGGACTACTATTTGAAATTTGTAAGAAAACCAGACCATTATTTTAATGTAAGCCTTGATTCTGAGACTTATTTCTTCATTCCTAACCAGAGAAACCTTGAAAGGTGCTTCATCTACAAAGGATTATATTTAACTCATAAGGATTAACTTTACAGTTGGCAAGTGTCCATCTGACAACTAGTGGAAGACATGGCTTTCAGGAGAGCCAAAACCACAGCAGTGGTCTGATCACATACATTCAAACCCACAAGGCTTTTCTGAGTATTATTCACAATTTGCTGTGAATGCATGGCTAGACTGAGCTTAGGTGAGCCAGCCAGGAAAAGCCAGAGTGTCTGATAATATATCAGACCTGAATTTATTTAATTAATTTTACTGCCATTATACAGCCCATATCTTTGTTTTCCAAAGGTCTGCCCCCAAATTCAGCTATAATTTGTCATTCCAAACTTTAATATGCTCACTAAGTACTTTGGGGGATACTTTCCTAAGATGGTTGAAATGGTAAAATTTAATTTTCTGAAAGCCATTCCTAGCATGAATTCCACTCCAGCCACAAAATATTTATGGTGGCACTGAATACCTTCTACTTTGCTTTCTCAAGATTATTTCCACTGAGTTAATTATCTTTTTTGAGGTGAGTTCATTTCCCTTCAGATAGTTTAAAGACAGAAGGAAATAAAAATAGGATAATAAGAAAAAAGGACTTCAAAAATAGACACTTCAGTTAGAATTGTGGCATCATCATTTATAATGTCTGTCCTTGCAGAAAAATGATATTATCTCACTATATCTCAGGTTATCAACTATAAAATAGAATTTAAATACTAATAACTTCATACTGAGGTTGTGAACACCAGGTTGTAGAATACAGTAAGAAACCATACACTGGCAATGCTGATGGTAATAAGAATAATATTTAGATCATGTACCTTTATTTGGGAAATGTAACCTTGAAGTTTATCAGACTCCTTACATATTGTAAGTGCTTATTTTTTTTTTCTTTTTGATTTGCCTCTTTTAGGAAATGAAGCTTTATTTAAAAATTATTTTATAATATTTGATCTAATGTTTGTTTTTTTGGTAATAAATTACAACAATATACTCCTACAGGTTCTGTTCCTCATCATTTTCTTTGCAGTGATCAATGCTGTGAAATAGTCTAGTCTAGTTGAATATACAAGTAAGGCACTGGAGTCAAGTTTAAGGAGAGAAGGAGTACGCAGGAGATTGACATGGTGCACTGTGCAAATGGTGGCATGCACTGTGATCAGAAGTGGAAATCAAACATGTAGAAAAATGAATGATTGTAGAGGTAAAAATGTCAGGGATACCTTTCAAAGTTTCATTCATGTTATCCGACAAGAAAGTAGTAGCACTGAAAAGTTTTATCTATGTTTTCCTAAGTGCCAATCCAATACTTTCCTCTACCTTATATGGTAAAATCAAAAGAAGAACAGTAGTCTCTGCACTTATGAATTTTAAACTAATGAGCACTCACAGGATAAGTAATTTATGATACCAATAATATTTTCCTTGGCCATTACTTTTTCCTTTAAACTAGAGTAATTTTCATGTGCTATGCTGAACAGATCATTGTGTAGAAAAGTATAAAATCAGAGGGCTATGAAATGTATTCAAAATGGGGAGAAAGCTGTGATAAAAAGAGATAATGAAATACAAGATTGCATGAAAATTATAATCACAATGGGTGGTTATGGGATAAATCTTTAACAAAAGAAAAGGTGCCTGATATAAGTCGTCATCGTCATCAATTGCAAAATATTGATCTGTGTCACTGGAGAGATGGTTTAGTGCTTAGGGAACTTACTTGTCTAAGTACCTAGGTCCAATTCCCCAGAACCTATGTAGCCCACATAAGCACATGATGGTGCATGCACCTGGAGTTCATTTGAAGTACCCTGGTGAACTCATTTTCTCTTGCTCTCACTTCTCTCTTGGCTTCTTTCTCTATTCCTCTAAGATAAAGATAAAATATTTTTAAAAATGATCTGTAAATGTAATCTTAATCAGAAGTAAAACTGAAAAATAGTCCATTCAATAAATCATCTTTTAATTATTTGTCTAAAGGAAATCTACATCACAATAAGATTCTCATTAACCTAATGACATTATTGGAAACACACATTTACAAATTCAGTAAATACATAAGGATCAACAGTATTCTATCACTTTTTTGAAAGTGATTATGAGTCATCAGTAAATAGAAAAAGAACATTCTCCCTAGAATTGATGTTGTGGGGTATAGTGAGCAGTGGACTAAGAAAGGGAGAGAAAGGAAATAGAAGATGCATTGTGAACATGAAAAATACATGTGTTTTATTATAGCTTGGATGTGACACTAATTGGATGTGATAGTAATTAACATAGTAAAGTTATAAAGCACATCAGGAAGAAAGTCAAAATTGAATAGAGTTTCAGTTTGTCAATGATTTGAAGAAACACATGTGCGATGACAGTGTTAGTCATACAGATACTTGGAAAAGAAATGTTCCCAACCTAGTTAAGTAGGGAAAACATGTAGGATATAAGTGCATGTGAAGAATGTCAAGGGGTGCAGTATGCAATGGAGAGATCCTGATGGAGAAGGTAACCAAGCCCAAAAGTCACACTCATGGCATTCAGTCATTGCTAGCATTTTGCCTTATTTCCAGAATGAATGGAGGAACCACTGGAGGGCCCTAAGCAGAGAAGGATCAAGAACTGGCTCATTTAAAAAACTACTGTCCTGTTTTGAGAATAAAAATGTTAAGGGTGGCTTAACTGAGGGCACAGAAGGATCCTTGGTGGTTTCCAATTATTTAAAATCCTGTAAACTTATCCATCCAAGTGAGTTGCAAAGCAAGTTAGGAGAGAATACAAACAGTAGGAGTCCCCTGAATGACAGGCTTCAGTAGTTTATAAGTGTAGAACAAAACGATCTGAAGATATGCAATGATTTGAAAAATCTGAAAAGGAAGGCTGGAGAGATGGTTTAGCGGTTAAAGTGCTTGCCTGTGAGGTCAAAGGACCTCGGTTCTCTTCCCCAGGACCCACACAAGCCAGATGTATAAAGTGGCACATGCATCTGAAGTTCGTTTGCAGTGGCTAAAAGCCCTGGCGTACCCATTCTCTCTCTCTCTTTCTCTTTCCTTCTCTCAAATAAATACAAATAAATAAAATCTGAAAAGGAGGGAAAACAAAGCTGTGGTTGGAAATTCTCACAAGATCAGCTCACACTGTGATTGGTGGAAATAGATGAAGAGATTACAGATTGAAGACTCCTTAGTCACTTTGTGAAGAGTGTGTGTGTGTGTGTGTGTGTGTGTGTGTGTGTGTGTGTGTATGCATGCAAAATTCTCTGTACTGAACTTACAATGTTTTCTTAGAGAATTACAAGTTTAATACACTTCAAATTAAATATTGTTGTATTTTAAAATTCTGGATATACAATACAGACTAGTAAAAGCAGTGTGACACAGTCATATTAAATTTTTTTCTGAAAAAAAATGAAACATATCTCACATACTTTTAAAACATGGGCTCAATTATTTGCCCCTTCCATATTTTTTAATATATATCTCATGATTATAGTCTGAGCTATAGGAATAATATAAACGGATGGTAAGTAAGTCTGATTTAATAAACTCTCCCCCCCCCCCCCGCGTCTCTTTCTTATTTTTGGCTTTCTAACTTTTCCTTTGCACTATCTCCAGATTTTCCCCTTTTTCCTTCCTTTCCATAGATACGTAGGGCTATGTCTGAGAATAATCCTTGTGAAATCAGAACCAAATATTTAAGTATTTAGAAATTGTTTATTCCTATGAAAGATGCTTTGAAAAAACAGTACACCAAAATCAGACTGGAGGCATTGTAGGAATTATAAACAGCAAAAGGTGTACGGAGTGTGGATGCCCATCTGAAAAATAGTCTAAAGCTTATAAAATCATTTCCAACACTTTACAGCAAGAATTAAAGAATCAGTTTAAATGTTGCTGTCAATAATTCTGTAGTAAGTAAACATTGATACTGAACCATATAGTAATCTTGTTTTGAAATTCTAATAACACCTGGAAAGAGATAAATGCATTCATAAAGAGAGAAACTTGAGGGAGTAGTAGTGATAATGAACTATCAAGGATTCTACGTTCAAGAATTATAGACATTTTAAAGTATTTTTATATCAAAATAGTGGAGAGAGCTTTTAGAAAAATAAGCAGTCATGACACACAAGGGAAATGGATAGCACATGGTGTTCAATCACATACACAAACTTTCACCACTCTGCTCCTGGCTGTAATCCTCTAGTCATTTCCACATATTCAATTTCTTGTTTATTACATTTCCCAAGTAAGGAAAGTCTCAAACTCTTCAAATGGATATTAAATTAAAGGATTTTGTGCCTATCACGAAACAAGTTAGGTACTAGAACTTCTTTTGGTCTTTTATATCAACTAATTTAACTTCATAAAAAAAAAAACCAACTAAGGCTGGAGAGATGGCTTAATGGTTAAGATATCTGCCTGCAAAGCAAAAGGACCCAGCTTCCTTTCCCTAAGACCCACATCAGCCAGATGTACAAGGTGGCATGTGTCTGGAGTTCCTTTGCAGTGGCTGCAGTCCTTGGCATGCCCATTTTCTCTCTCTCTCTCTCAAATAAATAAACAAAAAATAAATATTAAAGGACAATAAAAAAGTAAGTATAAAATATATAACAATTTTTCAATCAAAGTAAAGTAATTGTTTATAGGAAAAATAATTTCAACATATAGCAGGACTCAATTTAAATTTATATTTTATGTTTGACTTCAGAGTATAGACTAAGTAGTTTGCTATTTCTATGACAGAGGATACACTTTAGGTATTCCATATGTTTACAACAAAATTGAGAAAATAAATAGATAGAGAATATGAGGAGGAAGGGAAGGACCAACCAAAATTAAGTATATGTAATAAAAGGAAGGAAGGAAGGAAGGAAATGAAGGGAGGGAGGACTGAAGAAATGAAAGAGAGAGAATGACAACCCCTTTGTTTAAACAGGGTCTGTTACTGGCTTGGAGCTCACAAAGTTTAGGTCAAATAGCAAGGGAGCTGAAGAGATGGTCTTATCTCTCTTTTCCCAGTGCTGAGGTTACAAGCATGCACCACCACTGGCTTTTTAAACTTTGGTTTCCGGGCTTGTGCCATAACCACTTTACTGGTTGAATGATCTTCTCATCCCGGGAGCCAAACATTTTTAAAAAATTCTTTTTTCATTGCCAAGATAGACATTCTAAGAGTCACATGGCAACATTTCCCTTGGTGTTTGAAGTTCGTGACTCATTTTCTTAACCATAAATCATATTTTTTTTCTTTGTTACTTCAATATAGCTTCAAAGCTTGATTATAGATAATTCTTAACCATATTGAGAAATAAAATTCATCTTGGAAAAAAATGGGTTTATTATTTCCTTTAATCAAAGTATGGCCCACAGGTCATGAAGACATGCTGTGGTATCCTCATGAAAAGCCACACTACTTCATAGGTAGCTCTTAAACATAAACAGAAGTTAAGGAGACAGAAGACATCAGGGGGGTCTCTGGAGTGCAAGTATGGCTGCATGGGAAAAAGGCATACACTCTGTATTGTATTGAGGAGGTTTCCACAAATATGATTTCCACAAATAAAATAAATGACTAATAATATATTGACTTAATGTCTCTTAACATAGAGTAGTTAAGACATTGTGGTCAAGAACCTCTACTCTGAGGTCTGAATGAAAGCTAAAATTTAGCTCCAAAGTACAGTTACAATGATTTTGGACAGATATAAGACAATGAGCATAATTGTTCAGAGTGTTAACTGAGATCTTCCCATGAAAATTGCTTATCATAGTGCTATAAAAATAGATAATACCAAGTAATTTAGTCCTTCGATTTTCTCTGTTTTTTTGTGTATGTTTATCAAACTTTACATATACTTGGCTAAAGAAGTTTTCTCTCCTATGTGGATCCTAGTTACAAATGTTCAAACTTATGTGTGTGAGTTTGAGTAAAAAATGGTAGCAGAGGCCAGCATGCTATAAAAGAGCTATAATGGAGGGGTGGACTAAAAGGGATGGTACTATATATATATGTAAGTAGATGGACAGATTACTGTGGGTGGAATGGCCTAAGTGAAGTTAGGGGAAGAGATTCAGTAAAAGGAGTGTAGGAGGAGGGGTAATCCAAATTTAGGATATTGTGAATAAGCAACATGATAACCTGCTTCTATGGATAATGGCACATCCAGAAGCCATAGACTGTTACTAAAATAATTTCAGTGTCAGTGATGGGATTCCTTCCACTGAATTGTTGGCCAAGGAGGTCCCTGATGCCCCCAAAACATTAAAGGCTATTGCCAAGGCTCTTGGTTTCCCATCAGGAACAGATGATAAGACCCTATTACTGAAGATTCCACATTCCTGGGCTGCAAGCCCACCAAGAAATAAAACTGGAGTTGAGATAACAACCTTCTTCCAGTAGACCAGCTGACCAAAAGCTGGAAAAAGCTGTACTTCATGCAGCCTTATGGGATACAGAAGCCATGAGTGGTGAAAACTACAGATTCTGCAAGCCTCAAGTATAGCCATCCATGAAAAATGAGCCAACGTGTGCAATAGTGGCATGTCTGTTATGGGGTAAACCAACTGCTCTCTCTTCTCTCTTCAGCCTGGGGCTATAGAGTGAATTCCATATAAGCCAGGTGTCCTGTGATACATTTCCTCACAAACAAACAGCAGAATAGACATGGTTTCATCAAAATTTCAAACTCTGCCTGTAAAACATACTATTGAGAAAATTAAAAACAGTTCACATTCTGTGAAAAATGTATATTCAAATTAAATAGCAAATATAAATATATATATATATGCATGCATATATATAACAATAAGATGTTTACTAACCTTATCTTCAGGAAAATTCAAATTAAATGAACAATTAAATATAATTTCAGAATAACAAAATTAGGTTATTGCTGTCTCATTTACAGAGTTTCAAGCTCTTCTCAAGCACTGTTGTCAGAAAAAAAATGATCCAAACAATGTGAAAAATATTTTGATACTAACTACAATATTTAAAGGTCACAGCCTGCAGTCAACACACTCTTCAGTATCTATCTGAAAGAAATGCAGCTATTTATTTTAAAAGTTTTATTCATAATATTTACAAAATCAAATAAACTCCAAAATAGGGAATAAATACTACTTGCCATTTATGTTGTCCTTTGCATTTGTGATTGTGCAAAGGAGAGAAAAACCATTGCACTTGGGAACTGAGGTACAGTTCAATAGCCATGATTACCTGCACAAGAACACGCACAAGATTGGGCCTATCAATAATTCATCCTGGATCATGGATAGGGTGGGGCTTATGAGTTCTCACCTTTCCCTGATCCCTGATGAGTCACCGGCAGTAAACAGTTGCTGAGGGCATGGAGGTCAATCTCTTCAGGGGGATAGTAGTGGGAAGAAGAAGCATCAACAAAAAGGAAAGAGAGTATAATGAGAGGTATGTGTAAGCAGATTGTGTGTATGTGTGTGTGTATGTGTATACTTGCCTTATAATAAATTAGGGATCTGAAAAAAAGATGGATCAAACAAAATTAAACTGTATTTGATAAACTATCACAGATTTTGCAGTGTATTTATGGGGATAGTAGGGCATGGAAGTGCTGAGCTCTTCTACCTAAAGGCAAAATGCACTTAATGATTTTTAACATAGTTGAGAAACTGAAATATCAATTAGCATAACCTCTGTAAGCAGGACATTTTACATTTTCAAAAAAGTGTGTTTTCTTTTTCACATTTTAAAAATAGTAAATTTGGACTAGGGATATGCTTTAGTGGTTAAAGTATATGCCTGTGAAGCCAAAGTATCGAGGTTCGATTCCCCAGGACCCATGTAATGCATGGGTAGCAATAAAGTAGTACATGCATCTGGAGTTCCTTTGCAGTGGCTAAAGGCCCTGGCTGCCCATTTTCACTTATCTCTCCCTTTTTCTTTCTCTTTCTCTTTCTCTTTCTCTTTCTCTTTCATCTCTTTCTCTCAAGTAAAGTTTAAAAAGAAATATTTGAAAATAATAAATTAATTTTTATAGGTGCCTTATTCTATCTTTAAACAAGATAATCTGATTTTATTGATACTTATTTTTTATTTATTATATTATTACAGGGATATCTGGTAAGAATTAGTACTTATCAACATTTTTTCTTCCAACTGTAGAAATAATTATTCATAAAGAATTCTTCCTGGTCACTACAGCATGATAATTCATTAACTCCATGTTAATTGATTCACAGATAATTTACATCTCTGTTTCTTAGGCAAAAATGCTGCCATGTATGTAGAGTAAGCTCTACAAAGTAGTCTAATGATCATAGATTACTCAAGTTTATTGAGTAGCTTCAACATATAGCCTGTTCTGCTGACACATGTGCCATATAATACACCAAACTTCTGCCTCACTGGATGCAAACTTCCAATCTTTTAAGCAGTAGAGTCATAAAGTGGAACAAATGATCCTTACTTGTAATCTCATGCCACATCGCACTTCAAGGTCCTCAGAAATCATGTAATAATTCTTCGGTGTCAAGTACTCACAATTGACTATAAGTTATCTTGTATCTGCCCTCTCTTGCTGATTTTAATATTCATTAATCTTGTAAATAACTTTTTTTATATATTTTTGTAATGGAAAGCCATTCTTCATCAAACATTCATTTATACAGTGAATATATATAACCTATGTCTTTATTAATATATAAGTATCAGCTAAAGAATATTTTCATATAGAAAAATCCCTCATATTTTTCCTTAGTATAGTCTTATATAATATAGGCTGAGGATGGAATCCTGTATAGTGAAATTATTTGGCTCCATATTCTTTAGACCCTTCAGAAAAAAATCCCATAATTAGGCTATATGAAAAATTAGTGACACTGAAAATTATCTAGTTGAATCCAATAATGTTTAGATGAAAAATAGAGTTAATGTTGTACTGAAGTCATAAATTGCTTTAGCTGTGAATTAATTTGGAGTAACTACATGCTTTATCTGAATTGGGATTGTTGTTTTCATCTACTCATGAATCAAACATTCTACAGATGAGTCATGTCTGATGCCAGGTATAAGGACTACCTAGAGATGGCATATAAGTGTAGCCATCCAGAGGACTCAAGAATGGCAGAAGAGGCATCAAGCCACACACATATTCAAATGCAGTCAATCCTTGGTATTGGCACTTCTTTCCTCAAAAAACTTAGCTATTAACAACTCATAAACCACAACTCCATGGTGAATATTAGCAATCTCACTAATGAAGGCCCTTAGTGGATTGGGGGAATGGAGGAGGGCAATGATGGTACTAACACATGATGCATCCATACAAAAGTTTCTCTCTCTCTTTCCCTCTCTCTCTCTCCATATATATATATATATATATATATATATATATATATATATATATGATCAAAATGTTCATGACATTGCAAAAATATTGTGCAATGGTTTTCATTTATCTTCAATTAAAAATGTATCTGGGCTAGAGAAATTGCTTAGCAATTAAGGCACTTGCCTGCCCAAGAACTCATATTAGAATCTCCAGGTCCCATGGAGCCAGATGCACAGTGACTAAAGTGGTCAATGTCATACATGTGCACGAGGGGGTGCATGTGTCTGGAGTTTGTTCACAGTGGCTGAACACCCTATTGAGCCCATTCTCTCTCTTTCTCCCACTTTCTCTCTGTCTCAAAAGTAAATAATAAAAATGAATTAAAATTGTATCCAATAATTCAAAGAAAGAATGATAGCTGCCTGCTAAGTCCCTTCTAAGGATGATTTCCATCCAGTCTTTAGCCTAACACATTCGATCACATAGGAATAGCAGAAACAAAATCATCACGCAGGACCAACTCTTTGAAATTTAGAACCTATGACTATTGGCAAGTGACATGGATTCTGAGTCATGTTCTTAAAAGTAGGGTACAGCTTTATTTTGAATCCAACATGTGGTTTTGCTTTCTTTAAATCCTGTTCAAAAAGACACCCACAAATAAAAATTAGAAAGGATATCTGACTAAGATAGTCACAAATCTTTTTTTTATAACATATTATTGTATTCAAATGTACACCACATATGCTACGGGTATAAAAACTTATTTTACTGTCACATAGCTTGGTGACATCACACTTTAACACTATTTTCACCAACTCTAACATAGAAATGAGGAGAATCTTATCAAATTGATCAGAAACTATATATGTGAAAGAGTAACACAATTGAATGACATAATTAAATGTTCATTACATTGATAATTTCTTGAAATAAGATTGAATTTTGTGTAGAAGCACTTGGATAATAAAACCTCAGAGAATAATGACTAGAGAAAGTTTTCATTTCTGAACAAAACAGAACACATGCCCAACGAGAAGCTGAGACAGCCTCATCATAGTTTGTGTCATTTGACATTATCCACACAGAGGATCAGTCAAAGGATGAAAGGAAAACAGTGAGATCTGTTAAATCAGGTAATCCCCAGGCTGAGGTCTCTTTGATGCCCCCAACCTAGAAACCTATATTTTATACACAATAGCTTCACTCACCAGAAAGGCCATTCACTAAAATGTAACACAAAAGGATATGCTTCTATTAGTCAAACCTCAGCGGAGACAGAGGATAAATGGAGAGAAGCCAGAAGAATCAGAGCCTTTGTACATTCTGTCCACACATTTCTTTTCTTCTGTGAGTCTTTGTGAGTCCCCACTCTGTCACCAGGCTCACAAGAACAACATCACAACTATTTAATCTTTGAATTATTCTTTATAGTTGAGAACAATAAGGAAGTTAGGTAACAATTTAATTTATAAAATGATGACCTACAAATAAAAATGAAGAAATTAAACAAATTGGCTCCAGCCTTATAACTCAACTTCCCTGGCTGGCATGACACCTCTGTTTCAGAATATAACTGAATGTGTTTCTTTATTAAACTACATATTTATTCCTTGGTTTTTCATTTTCCTAGAATATTCCTAGAAGAAAAATCCAAATGTACTAACTTTCAGCCAATGCTGAGGACCAACTTCAATGAAAATGTAGCTAAAAATAAGGGAATGTCATAAGTATTCCAGCCTGTCAATGGGAATAAAGATTAAAATACAGAGCAAGCCCAAGCTTCTCTGTACCATCACAGATTCTCCACACTCATGGAAATCAGGTATAGGAAAACGAACATCTGTACATTTCAATTATCCTTGATAGTATGAGGACACCAATGCTTTATTCTATCATCATGAGTATGTCAACTTATGCCTCTAAGTTATTTAGCTTGCAAAATGCATTTTTAATTTTTTTAAAGTATTTTACTTATTTATTAGAGAGAGAGAAACAGATAGAAGATGATGGAAAAATAGATAGATAGATAGATAGATAGATAGATAGATAGATAGATAATAGATAGAAAGTGAGTAAGAGGGACTTCCGTTTAAGATGGCGGCGTAGGTACCACGCCAAAGCTGCCTAGGGGGGAAAAAGACCAAAAAAACTCAGCAAAATACACACTTTTACTAAAAAGTGAGGTGTATAGGAAATTGAGGCGGCAACGGAGAAGTAGAAGAGTTATAGAGCATCCAGAGCCTGCACAGGCGGGAAAAGCGGCTCCGGCAGCTTGGCCAACCGCCGCAGCCACGGCGCAGCAGAAAGCCACCAGACTCTCGGCTCGAGCCGAAGGAAAAGCCAGGTGTGGGAATTTCCCCTCACACCGCACTCTCAGCAACTCGGGAAACGTGAGGGGAGAGTGGCAGCGAGCAGCGGAGGAGAAGACCGTGAGGTAGAAGAACTCATGGAGCAGCAAGAGATCCAGAGCAGCCGTGGCTCCTCCCCTCCCCCAACACCTGAACCCAGCTCCAGCGAACACAGCAGCGGCCCAGGACCCGGCCACGCCAACTTGGGCTGACAACAGGATCCAAGCAGGAGCAGAGTTCGGCAGCAACTTCAGTGGCTCCAGCACCGGTACCAGCGGCCCCAGCAGCAGCGGACCCAGGAGCGGCAGCGGCGACAGATCCCGCAGCAGCAGCTTCGGGGGGAGCAGCGGCGGTGGACATGGCAGCAGCAGCTTCAGCAGCGGTGGTGGCTCCGGTGGTGGCAGCTACGGCAGCAGCAGAGGCAGCAGCAGCGGCTCGGTTTGCCCCGTAGGAAAAGCAAGTGCCCAGCTCCAGAAATCAGAACAGCAGCCCGACGACCCAGGCAGCAACTTGACTGAGACCAAAATCACCCAAGGTAACTGGGATTGCACCAGGGAAGGGTCTCACTTGGTCACAAGCTGACTTGGATCCCTCAACAGACCAGAAATCTAAACCTCTTTGTTGATAGAGGATCTGGTCATTATAATAACTACTCTTGCATACATACTTGGGGCTGTTTTTGATTGAATGTGTACAGTGTTTAGTTAAATTTTAGAATCTACCTGTATTTTATTCCACTCAGCCTGCTTGAATACTCCTATAGCAGGGAAACTCAACCCCTAAGAACATCTTTGTAGATACTCTGAGAGTCTTAAGAGCCACACCTAATACCTTAAGGTCCTACCCTGAAAATATATTACATCAAATCAATTGATACAGCTAAGAATACACAGCTAGCTAGAAAATCCAAGCATTAACTTAATCCAAGATGCAAAAATATATACATTATAACACAAGAAACACTAAAAAGCAAGACGATATAAATCCACCTAAAAGTATTAATGCATCAGAAATGTCCTCCAGTGAGAAAGAGTTAGAGGAAATGCCTGAGAAAGAGTTCAAAAGAATAATTATAAATATGTTCAAAAAGGTCAAAGAACACATGAAAACAATCAAAGAAGAAATCAAAGAGGAAATCAAAGGAATCAAAGAAGAGGCAGGACACCAATTTAATGAAATAAAGAAGGCAATACAAGACATAAATAGGGAAATAGAAATAATAAAGAAAAACCAGTCAGAATTACTAGCAATGAAGAACACAGTTAATGAAATAAAAAACTGTAGAAAATCTCACCAGTAGGATGGATGAGGGAGAGGACAGAATATCTAAGCTAGAAGACCAGGTGGCAGACCTAATGCAGTCCAACAAAGAGAAAGACAAACTTACAGAAAAGTATGAGTGGGAATTTCAAGATATTCGGGACACTATGAAAAGATCCAATATAAGAATTCAGGGCATAGTAGAAGGAGAAGAACTCCACTCCAGAGGCATAGTAGGCATCTTCAACAAAATCATAGAGGAAAATTTCCCCCAAATTGGGAAAGAGGTGCCAATACAGATACAGGAAGCCTTTAGAACCCCAGCCAGACAAAACCCAGAAAGAACCTCTCCTCGCCATATTATAATCAAACTTCCAAACATACAAACCAAAGAAAAAATATTGAAAGCAGTTAGAGAGAAAAATCAAGTTACCTACAAAAGCAAGCCCATCATGATTACAGCAGATTATTCAACACAAACTTTTAAAGCCAGAAAGGCTTGGAGTGATATATTCCAAGTTCTGAAAGATAACAACTGTCAACCAAGGTTACTTTATCCTGCAAAGTTATCCATTCAAATAGATGGAGAAATAAAGACATTCCATGACAAAAGCAGATTAAAGGAGTATTTGAAGACAAAACCAGCTCTACAGAAAATACTTGATAGAATCCTCCATGCTGAACAAAAGGAAAAGCACACATATAAAGAACCTAGAAAAAACAAGCTATACTCAAATACCAGTTAACAAGAGAGAGCACAGGTAGAACCAGTAACACACACACACACACACACACACAAAAATGGCAAACATAAATACACACCTTTCAATAATATCTCTTAATATCAACGGTCTCAATGCCCCAACGAAAAGACATAGATTTGCAGACTGGGTTAAAAAGCAGGATCCTACAATTTGTTGTCTCCAAGAAACTCACCTTTCTACAAAGGACAGACATTATCTTAGGGTGAAAGGTTGGAAGACGGTGTTTCAAGCAAATGGGCCTAGAAAACAAGCAGGGGTTGCTATCCTAATGTCAGACAGGGTAGACTTTTAGTCCGACGTTAGTCAAGAAAGATAAGGAAGGTCACTTTATATTGATTAAGGACACACTCCAACAGGAGGACATTACAATCCTAAACATATATGCACCTAACATGGGGGCTCCCAAATTCGTCAAACAAACACTATTAGAACTAAGGTCACAGATAACACCAAACACAGTGGTGGTGGGTGACTTTAACACCCCACTCTCATCAATTGACAGGTCATCCAGGGAAAGAATAAACAGAGAGGCATCTGGACTAAATGAGGTCATAGAAGGAATGGACCTAACAGATATATACAGGACATTTCATCCAAAGGCTGCAGAATATACATTCTTTTCAGCAGCACATGGAACATTCTCTAAGATAGACCATATATTAGGACACAAAGCAAATCTTAACAAATTCAGGAAAATTGAAATAATTCCTTGCATTCTATCTGACCACAATGGAATTAAACTACAAATCAGTAGCAAGAAAGGCTATAGAGCATACACAAAATCATGGAAACTAAACAATACACTACTAAGTGATGAGTGGGTCAATGAAGAAATCAAAAAGGAAATCAAAAAATTTATAGAGTCAAATGATAATGAGAACACAACATGCCAAAATCTCTGGGACACAATGAAGGAAGTTCTAAGAGGTAAATTTATAGCCTTAAGTACCTATATTAAGAAATTAGAAAGGTCGCAAGTAAACGACCTAATGCTTCGCCTTAAAGCCTTGGAAAAAGAAGAACAAGGCAAACCAAAAATTAGTAGACGGGAAGAAATAATAAAGATTAGGGCAGAAATTAATGAAATAGAAACAAAAAGAACAATCCCAAGAATTAATGAAACAAAGAGTTGGTTCTTTGATAGGATAAACAAGATTGATAAACCCTTAGCAAATCTGACCAAAAGAAAGAGAGAAGAGATACAAATTAATAAAATCAGAGATGAACAAGGTAACATCACAACAGATTCCAGAGAAATTCAAAAAATCATAGGGACATACTATAAAAGCATATACTCCACAAAGTATGAAAATCTGAAAGAAATGGATGATTTCCTTGATCTATATGACCTACCTAAATTAAATCAAAATGAGATTAATCACTTAAATAGACCTATAACAAACATGGAGATCCGAACAGTTATCAATAATCTCCCAACTAAAAAAAGCCCAGGCCCGGATGGATTCACTGCTGAATTTTACCAGACTTTTAAGGAAGAGCTAACACCATTGCTTCTTAAGCTTTTCCAGGAAATAGAAAAAGAAGGAATTCTACCAAACTCCTTCTATGAGGCCAGCATCACCCTGATACCAAAACCAGGCAAAGATAGAACCAAAAAAGAAAATTACAGACCAATCTCCCTCATGAACATAGATGCAAAAATTCTCAACAAAATATTGGCAAACAGAATACAAGAGTATATCAAAAAGATCATTCACCCTGACCAAGTAGGCTTTATCCCAGAGATGCAGGGATGGTTCAACATACGCAAATCTATAAATGTAATACATTACATAAACGGGTTGAAGGACAAAAATCACATGATCATCTCATTAGATCCAGAGAAAGCATTTGACAAAATCCAACATCCCTTCATGATAAAAGTCCTACAGAGACTGGGAATAGAAGGAACATATCTCAATATAATAAAGGCTATTTATGACAAGCCTATAGCCAACATATTACTAAATGGGGAAAAACTGGAAGCTTTTCCACTACAATCAGGAACAAGACAAGGGTGTCCACTGTCCCCCCTTCTATTTAATATAGTTTTGGAAGTCTTAGCCATAGCAATAAGGCAAGAGACACACATAAAAGGGATACAAATTGGAAAGGAAGAGCTCAAGTTATCATTATTTGCAGATGACATGATTCTATACATAAAGGACCCTAAAGACTCTACTAGCAAGCTGTTAGAGCTGATCAAAACCTACAGCAATGTAGCAGGATACAAAATAAATACACAGAAATCAGTAGCCTTCATATATGCTAACAACAAACACACAGAGGATGAAATCAGAGAATCACTCCCATTCACAATTGCATCAAAAAAAAATAAAATACCTTGGAATAAACCTAACCAAGGAAGTAAAGAATCTATACAATGAGAACTTTAAAACACTCAAGTGAGAAATTGGAGAAGACACTAGAAAGTGGAGAAACATCCCTTGTTCCTGGATTGGAAGAATCAATGTCGTGAAAATGGCAATCTTACCTAAAGCAATCTACACATTTAATGCCATCCTTATCAAAATTCCAAAGGCTTTCTTCATGGAAATAGAAAAAACAATCCAAAAATTCATTTGGAATCACAAAAAACCTCGAATATCTAAAATAATACTGCAACAAAAAAGAGGCTGGTGGTATCACCATACCTGATTTTAACCTATACTACAGAGCCATAGTAACAAAAACAGCATGGTACTGGCACAAAAACAGACATGTAGATCAGTGGAACAGAATAGAGGACCCAGATGTAAGCCCAAGTATCTATAGCCACCTGATATTTGATAAAAATGCCAAAAATACTCATTGGAGAAGAGACAGCCTCTTCAGCAAATGGTGTTTTGAAAACTGGATAAATATCTGCAGAAGGATGAAAATAGATTCTTCTCTCTCGCCATGCACAAGAATTAAGTCCAAATGGATTAAAGACCTTAACATCAGACCGGAAACTTTGAAACTGCCAGAGGAAAAAGTAGGGGAAACCCTTCAACATATTGGTCTTGGCAAAGACTTTCTGAATACAACCCCAATTGCTCAGGCAATAAAACCACAGATTAACCACTGGGACCTAATGAAATTACAAAGATTTTGCACCGCAAAGGACACAGTGAAAAAAGCAAAGAGGCAACCTACAGAATGGGAAAAAATCTTCGCCAGCTATATATCTGATAGAGGATTAATATCTAGGATATACAAAGAACTCAAAAAGTTAAATAATAAGGAATCAAACAAGCCAATCAAAAAATGGGCTATGGAGCTAAATAGAGAGTTCTCAAAGGAAGAAATACGAATGGCATATAAGCATCTAAAAAAATGTTCTACGTCACTAGTCATCAGGGAAATGCAGATTAAAACTACATTGAGATTCCATCTCACTCCTGTCAGATTGACCACCATCATGAAAACAAATGATCATAAATGTTGGCGGGGATGTGGAAAAAAAGGAACCCTTCTGCACTGCTGGTGGGAATGTAATCTGGTCCAGCCATTGTGGAAAACAGTGTGGAGGTTCCTAAAGCAGCTAGAGACTGATCTACCATATGACCCAGCTATAGCGCTCCTAGGCATATATCCAAAGGACTCATCTCATTTCCTTAGAAGTACATGCTCAACCATGTTTATTGCTGCTCAATTTATAATAGCTGGGAAATGGAACCAGCCTAGATGCCCCTCAACAGATGAGTGGATAATGAAGATGTGGTACATTTATACAATGGAGTTCTACTCAGCGGTAAAGAAAAATGAAGTTACGAAATTTGCAGAAAAATGGATGGACCTGGAAAGTATTATACTAAGTCAGGTAACCCAGGCCCAGAAAGCCAAGCGCCACATGTTCTCTCTCATATGTGGATCCTAGCTACAGATGACTGGGCTTCTGCGTGAGAATGAAAATACTTAGTAGCAGAGGCCAGTAAGTTGAAGAGGAGACATAAAGGGTGGAGAAAGGAAGGGAGGAGGATACTTAATAGGTTGATATTGTATATATGTAATTACAATGATTGTAATGGGGAGGTAATATGATGGAGAATGGAATTTCAAACGGGAAAGTGTGGGGGTGGGGAGGGAGGGAATTACCATGGGATATATTTTATAATCATGGAAAATGTTAATAAAAATTAAAAAAAAAAAACAAAAAGAAAGTGAGTAAGAAATGGGTACACCAGAGCCTCTAGCCACTGCAAGTAGCGAAATCCAGATTCATGTGCATCTTGTCCATCTGGCTTTATGTAGGTACGGGGGAATCAAACCTGAGCCCTTAGGTCTTGGAAACAAGTGCTTCAACTACTAAGAAATATTACTAGCCTTTGTGCAATATTTTTTATTGTCTTGGTGATCTTATAGATATGTTCTGATGATCTCTTGAATTAATACACATCAGTACATTTCCAATTGATTATACTTTAATGTAGGACTTGAAATTCTGACACAATTAGGGGAAACTACTTTAAGATATGGACCTAGGCAAGAACTTTTGAAAAAGGATTACAATTGCCTAGGAAATAATCCTAAGAATTGACAAACAGGATTAAAAAAGCTTCTTTGGGCTGAAGAGATGGCAGAGGGATCAAGGCATTTGCCTGCAATGCCTAAGGACTCATGTTAGACTCTCTAAGACCTACATGAACCAGACACAGGGTGATGCAAGCAAGGTTGTACATGCACACAAGAAGGCAAACATGTCTGGGGTTCAACTGCAGTGGCTAGAGACCCTTGTGCACTGATTCTCTCTCTCTCTCTCATCTCTCCCCTACCCATAAAAGAAAACAATGCAGTCTTTTGGGCTTGTCTAAAAAAAAAAAATCACAGCAAGTTATACATTGTATGAAGGAAAATATAGACTTACATCACGGCAGAAAACATTTGTTAGCTACAGATCTGACATAAGGTTAATATATACAATTGAAAAAGAACTCAAACTCCAAACCAAGAAATTAAACAGCCAAATCAGTACATAGGCTAAAAGAATAAACATAAATTTTTCAATAGATGAAGTATAAATGAGCAGTCCACATAAAAAAAACTGTCTAATATCACTAGTCATCAAGGAAATGTACATAAATTCACACTGAGATTTGATCTCGCCACACTCAGAAAAGCAATCCTTAAGAAAATAACCCATACTGGATGTGGTGGAACATATCTTTAATCCCAGCATTTGGAAGGCAGAGGGCAGGAGGATCACCATGAGTTCAAGGCTACCCTGAGACTACCAAATGAATTCTAGGTCAGCCTGCTCTAGAGAGAGACCCTATCTCAAAAAGCCAAAAAATAAAAATAAAAAAGTAACCAATAATAAAAATGTATATAGGGAAAAGTGAATTCTTATCACTGACTATCAGAAAGATAAATTAGCTCAGCCACTACAGAAATCAGTATGCTACTTTCAGGAAAATGGATGAATATAGAGATTATTTTATTAAGCAAATTAAATCACATTTAGTGAGACAAATATATTTTTCCCTCCATTGTGGATCTAACTTTTAAAGATACATACAATAAATACAATATGTTCATTTACGGACTTGGAACTTGACCAGACACAGTAGTTTATACCTCTAGTTCAAGGTAGATACTTAGTAGGATGAGGCAGAAGGGTACCTTGAGCTCAGGAGTTCACAGTCATTCTGGGGAACAGAGGTAACTCATTTCAAAAAATAAATATTTGGAGTCTTCTCCATCACATATTTGGTGCTATATGAACATCAGCTATTTATAGTAGTGTATTAATTAGTCACTTTGTTTATTGTTGTGACCCAATACCTGACTAGAAGACATTTAAAATAGTTTCACAGAGAATAGTTAATCATGGTGGGGAAAGTATGGCAGAAAATAATGGCCAGCAGCAGTGGGAAGACAGCTGGTCAAACTGCATGCATAGACAGGAAGCAGAAAGTAAGAGAGAGAGAGAGAGAGAGAGAGAGAGAGAGAGAGAGAGAGAGAGAGAGAGAGAGAGAGGCTACAAAGTAGAGCCAGGTTATAAAAGTCCATGCACAGAGTTGCTATTCTTCTAGTGAGCTTCCATCTCCTAAAGTTTCCAGCACCTAACTAAACAATGCCACCAGTCGGGTAGCAAGTACCCAGGCATATGTGCCTATACAGAACATGTCACATTCAGACCACAACATAAGTTCACCGTAAAGTAATAATAAGCATATACATAAGATGTAGTTGATTCAAATATCTTTAAATTTCTTTATCTGTGGATATGGCATGTAATAATATGGTACTACTTAAGACTCTTTAGATGCACTTGTGCCAATACCTGATGAAACTTATTTCTGTTTTACAACTTAAACTTTCATTATCATGACAATAGCTAAACCAAAATACCCCATTTTCTTATAATGAAAAAGACTTGCAATATTACTTACACAACCCTTATGGAGGTCGTAAGTTTAATATGACTAACATATTCAAAGGTATACAGAAATAGAATTTATTACAAAATTAAGTATAAGGATATTTACTTTGGTTTTTGTCTGAGAAGATGGTTATGATGTAATCAGCATTTATGACTACCAAAGAAGAATTATTTCAAACCCACATCTCTATTAGATCCAAAATATCTGCAGTAACAGAACACTGGGATCTATAATATTCTATTTTTTCACAACAGTTTCTTTTCTTATCTATATTTAGGAACTTTAAGATAGACCATCAGTGCACTCTATATCCATTCAAGTATTTGAGATAAAGCTCATGAAAGAGTTATATATGTCAACACTACACAGCACCACAGTCCTGTATTTGTATCAGGAACCTGTATTACTGGTAACTTAAGGCTGTAATCCTTCACTTCCCATCAAGTAATGGCCTGAAAAATCCACTTGCAACATGTCTTGCTCTTACAGAATATTATATTATACAGTGCATGCATAATACTCTAGCCTAAATATACAACATTGATCATGTATGTTATTGTTTTTGTCTGTGGTAATTATTATGCAGCCTTGAACAATCACGTTTTTAAAAATTGTTTTGAAACTTCTAGTAATAAGATTTTCTTAAAAAGAAGACACATCTTGGTGATTTTCTTTCTTCTTTTTTTCTTTTTTGAAATATCAGTTCTGTATTTTTTTCTGCCAAGATGGCATAACTCAACATAGCTGGAGGAGCAGTCTAAGTATATTCCCATATTGACACATGTATCTGCCAGAAAAAAATGGCAGATGGTTTGTTATATTTTTCCCAGTATAAAAGAAAATGACCACCTCAAGTCAGATCTTGAGAGGGGATCAAATGGCTTTGGAGGATTCAAGAAGTATTGTATCAACATCTAACTAGGAAACTTAATTTCTTCTTCTTCTTCCTCCTCCTCCTCCTCCTCCTCCTCCTCCTCCTCTTCTCTCTCTCTCTCTCTCTCTCTCTCTCTCTCTCTCTCTCTCTCTGTGTGTGTGTGTGTGTGTGTGTGCATTTCACTTCTAAAACAATATAATGCTAATTCTAATAACCTTCATTTTATTCTTGGTTGTCACTCTTGGTAGTAGTGGTTCTCTTTCCTTCTTAAGTAACACCATGCTATTTTTTTAGTTGGATCATCCCATATCTCCTTTAAATCTTGTTGACATCATAACTTACCTCATTTTTTCTTGTTTTCCTACTGTGAAATTTCAATATGAATATAAGAGCTTCTCCTTGAAAGTCAAATGAACAGGCTGGAGAGATGGCTTAGCGGTTAAGCGCTTGCCTGTGAAGCCTAAGGACCCTGGTTCGAGGCTCGGTTCCCCAGGTCCCACGTTAGCCAGATGTACAAGGGGGCGCACGCGTCTGGAGTTCGTTTGCAGTGGCTGGAAGCCCTGGCGTGCCCATTCTCTCTCTTGCCCTTTATCTATCTTTCTCTCTATGTCTGTCGCTCTCAAATAAATAAATAAATTTAAAAAATGAACAAAAAAAAAAAAGAAAGTCAAATGAACACCTTTATTGGTGACACTGATTTATCCTCTCACTTCTTTTTCTATGCTCTACCCACACTTTGGAAAATCTTTAGCTTTTCCATGCCTCAGTTCCTGTATGTGTAAAATGAGCATAATAGCAGTACCTTGCCTTCATAGTTTTTTTTTGTTGTTGTTGTTATTTTTATTTTTATATTTCTTTTTGGTTTAGGAGAGATGGCTCAGCAGTTAAGGTGCTTGTCTGTAAAATCTAATGATCCAGGTTCATTTCCACAATATCAACATAAAGCTGAAGCACAAAGTGGCACATGCTTTTGGAGGTTGTTTGTAGTGGCTGGAAGCCCTGCAATACCCATTCTCTCTGACTCTTTTTTTTTAATCTCTTTTTCTCTCTGCTTGCAAATAAATAAATATTTTTAATTGAAATTTATCTCAGGGAGAAATAACAACTGATATGGAAATGAGAAAAGACATGAAAAATGTTAATTGTGTTTAATAGTGGAGTAGCATACAATATGTTTTTACCTTCTCATGCCCATGAACTCTTATTAGTGACCTAGGAATGAGGTTAGGTTAGTTCCTGTGTGTTTTTCTTTCATTTATACTTTCTTTTTTTAAAATATTTTTTGTTCATTTTTTATTTATTTATTTGAGAGCGACAGACACAGAGAGAAAGACAGATAGAGGGAGAGAGAGAGAATGGGTACGCCAGGGCTTCCAGCCTCTGCAAACGAACTCCAGATGCATGAGCCCCCTTGTGCATCTGGCTAACGTGGGGCCTGGGGAATTCAGCCTCGAACCGGGGTCCTTAGGATTCACAGGCAAGCGCTTAACTGCTAAGCCATCTCTCCAGCCCTATACTTTCTTATTTCAGTACCTCATCCATACTTGGAGCTTAAAAATAAATTCAAGTTATAACCTATGGGGTAGCTCCCTCCTCTAACTTGCTACATTCTATTTCCCTTAAAATAAACAATGATTTCCCTTCACTAAAAAAGGAAAACCCTGGAACTATCTGAACTACTCACTGTCATCATAAATCTAAAACAGAGGCAAAACTTGTTAACTCTACATTCAAAATATGTACAGTATTTTACCCATTCTCACCATCTCCACAGCTTCCTAGATGACATTCCAGTACTCCATTGTCTCATGAGTGATTGTTAGGCATTGTTTCTAATTGCTCTCCTTGGTTTAGTTTCTCACATACAGCCTAATTCCAGCCCAGGTAAGCATGTGTCATAGGTTCCAATAGCTGCAGGTCACAACTGAAGCAGAATTTACAGATCTGAAAGTCCTACATAATCCATTCTTACTTTAATTTACGGCTACCTCCAAGTCCTGCCTACCTACTTTAATTTGCATCAAACACACTCGTCTCTTTAATGTTTCATGAGGACATCAACAATGCAACAATACTTTGGTCTCAGAGCCTTTGGTCCTCTGCAAATGGTGGGCATACTGGTCTTTTAGCAGCATGTTTTCTCCTTTGAACTTTATCAAGGCTTTGTTCAAATGTCACCTACTCAAGGAGATGCTCTTTAACAATCTCTCTAAGAGTTCATCCACAATCCAAGAAGCTCCTCTCCTCAACTTGTTTTTATTAAAGAATACAGTAATTACTATCTGGTAACTGATTTTTTTGTTTACTTTCCATGTTATTTATTCTCTTTTAGAGTATAAACATCATAAAGGCATGGGCATCTTCTTATTGTCCATTCATTGCTGAACATTAATTACATTTATAATTGCCTAGTATGTAAGGTTTCTTTCAATAGTTATTAAATATACAAAGAATACATATTCGTAGACCAAGAAAGTGTTTCTAAGTGGTGATACAGAGTGGGAAGGAGGGAGAGAGAATGTATTGGGCAACATGGATTGGAGACACAGTTGTCTTGAGTGGATGGAGTGACCTTAACCTCTATAAGTACTTAAAGAATGAGAGGAATCACTTCAACTAATTTTTATCATTATATCATTCGAATTTCTATGGGAACACAATTAAAAGGAAACTTCTGGAGTAACGTAAGTAAGAGAGAGGGTTGGTAGGAATGTATTCTGAGGAGCAAAGGACATTGGCAGGACTTGCTGAGCTGCCATAGGGAGCAAACATCATGCTGGACAGAGGGGGAACCTCTGCCCACAGAAGGGTAGAGGTCCAGGGATGTGATAGGATCAGAATTTGTTTCAAAAATCAATTAGTTTTCAGAGACTATTTCATTATTGTGGAACAAGAAATTCATCTTTATGTAGGAAAGAACGAAATCAGAAAAAAAGACGATTAACGACTGAAGAATAAGTAACATGAACCTTGTCCATAAAATTAACCACAACAGTTATATGTGAAAAAAATTGACCATCTGTAAAAATTTCAGTTTGAATTTACTTATTTCAGCTTATATTAAATATTCTGAGTTTTCAAGTCTCTCTAATAAAACGTTTGTTCTTTTCGTAAAAGTTTTAAATTGACTAATGTCCTTATATATTTTCCCTGAAAACTACCCAAAATATGTAATTAGTTAAAGATATTGAGTATGGATTTAAAAAAAACACTAAAATTATTGCTACATTAATTATTCCAAATACCTTTCTTATAAAACAACAAACACAATTATTGGGTATAAGCCTATTTACTTGGAATTATTTTGATAATATTTTCAGACACTTATTAATTATGTGTCTACAGAAAAATTTTTATCAACAATTTCTAATAATTTATGGAATATTATAAAAGATTAAACATTTTTTATAACAGATGTCCTTATATTGATGTGAATATTTTAATATGATGCTTAAGTCTACTTTATAAGCCTGACATGGAGATAGGATAGTGAAAACCCAGGGAACCCAGGATTTTGCTTTTTTCAAAGAAAAGACTGTAATAGGAAGAGTAAGATTCTATGCAAAATGTTAAGAGGAAATCAAGCACATTCCATTATTAACTATAATTATTTTCTTTGCCTAATTTTAAGCATACATATTGAGTATATGAGAATAATTTTCAAGCCAGGCATGGTGGCACACGCCTTTAATCCCAGCACTCGGGGTCCGAGGTAGTAGGATCACCATGCATTCAAGTCTACCCTGAGGTGCCATAGTGAATCAGCCTGGGCTAGAGTGAGACTCTACCTTAAATAAACAACAACAACAAAATAATGTTTTTTTCAAATTTATCAAAGGTGATAAGTGAAGAAATATGCACATTTAAATTTAATTTTATTTTGTGTATCATCTGGCTTCCTAATAGGATTCCATAACCATTCAAACACATGAGTACTTTGGAAAGCCTAATTACCTAATGCCAATACACATGTTAACTTTTTTTAATAGGCTGTTGATTCTACTTCATTGGTGACAGATTCTTTCTACTCCCCATAATGGCCAGATATAACTTGTCCTTGCTTTGTTTCTTCATCTGAAAGTAAATTCTTTGCAAGGTATTTCAAGCATGGAAATTTATAATGATTGGATCAACAGTAAATCTTTTGCCTGACTACTTCTATGTGAAATAAAGTACAGAAAGCTTCATCTGTTAAACTGGTATTTATACAAAGATTTTTACAGCATAGGCCTCCTGAAATGAAGGCACAGCTTTTCAATAGTTCTTATTATTCTTTTAAGATGACCTAGAAATCAGCCTTGCTCACAGGAGTTTATATTGTAATTTCATCGTATATTTCAGTTTGGATGTAAAAGGTTATTTTTCCCATAGAGGAAAGATCTCTTGGTTGTTTGTGGTGTGCTTTTCAGTAACTCTCTTCATTTTTCTGACTTACTCTCTTCTTACATGTAAATCCAAATATTGACACTTAAAATTGATTATAGATCTTTTTTTAAATGCCAATATAATAAATAAATCACACATGAGAAACAGAGAGAGCAATTAAATGGACTTATGACCTGCCACTAAGGCAATGAGCAATAAGAAAACAGAGAACTGTTCTTCATCGTTAAAAAGATATTGGAAGCAGGATAGATGAAACTGCCAAGAGAATAAACTCTTTAGAAGCAGGTTCGTTGTCACATCTACCACAAGAAAATGTGCTTGTGATAGTATCAAGAATGACAATGACTTCTACAATGCAGAACAAATTTTTACATTCACTATTATTTTCCCAATAGCCAAAAAAACTGTCTAGTATGAAAGAAATGGTCTCTAAGTTTGTGTAGGCTATCAATTTAAATATCACTTCTCTGACGCTTTTAGAACAAGTTATTCTAGAAATCATCACAAAGTTGGTTGGATCATTATTCAGGCATATTTTTTTTTCCCCTTGAATAGTGAAAATGCAAGAGAAGACAAAATAGGACTACTATAAAACTATCATTGAATTTCACATATCCTAAGTATTCACAAAGCTATTTAGTGAAAGACTGCTGAAGGGACTTTAGCAGGCAAATTAATGAGTCATTTGATAGATATCCAGCTTACATCTGTGTCTGTCATAATCATTTTAAATTTAGCAGCTCAACTAAAAGTTAAACACCAACCTAAGAAACTGTTAGGAATGGGTATTGGAAGCACAATATCAGCAAGCTCTAATACCTTACCCAATGATTAGAAATAGTAATGGGAATTTCTTTTTCTGTGGGTACAAAATCTCAAGTGCTATTTAGTGGGGAACTGTCCCAGTTCACTATTCCTGCTGAAAGGGACCAGAAGATACAAAATTTACAGTATCATTGTGAAAATGGACAACACAGATAACTTCTAAAGGCTTTCTTGTATCCCATGTATTCCTTCAATGAAGCATCTTGGGTATATTATTTTAATTAAATTGCATATTTTAATATGTACAATAGATGTGTTAATATTTCCATTATTATTTAAAAATAAGTATTTGCTCAAATAAATAATGGATTAAAGATTATATACATCTGGAGATTTATTTTAAAAAAGTGTACTTGGTAATTTTCTTTTAAGTTTCAACATTAATAATGGAGACTACCTACCACAATAGATGGAAGGCCAGTACTTATATTGAAGAGAATTACATTCATTGTTTACTGTTTAGTTGATGGTATGGACAATCATATGTATCATATATGTTTGTGACATATGTACTAATTAGTGGTAGTTCCTTGATATATATTACACCTATAAATGTGGAACATAAACACAGTACACATGTCATGTGTTGACCATATGGAGGCAATGTGCAGCACAAGTAATACCCAATTACACCACACTTATCTCTGAAAAGCAACTAACCTCAGCAGAATAGTTAGCTCAGTTCTGATTAATAAGAATAGAAACACTTGTCGCTACCAAGGATTCGAGACATGGAGATAGTACCACCTTTGCCTGATCCAGCCTCATTTCTCTTCATCTTCTGGAGGCTTTCTACTGATGACTATCAATTCCAAAATGTTCTCTTACTCAAATCATCACAGGGTTGTGGACAAGCTGCTACAACATTGCAATCCAGAATTTCAATGTGTCTGGAGTGAATAAAAGTACTCCTTTTAGACTGATAATAAAACAGTGTTAAACATTGTGGTTTAAGATGTTTAATAAAGTTCATATTTCATCATTGACCTAAGTACTTTATTTTTGATATTTAGAACAGTTTCCCAATTGCAGCAATTATAATTTACAGATCTTAGATATCACTTATTTTTGTTTCCTAATCCTTACCAAAGAGGACTATAATAAAAAGCTCATGTGATTGGCAGGGAGATAACTTAGAGGGGAAAAGGAATGAAGCTAGAACAGGGGGAAGAGAATCAACAAAAATAAATTGTATTTGAAAATCCAAGAATGGATGATACATAAATCTCAGTATGTGAACTAAAATCAACCAATCAATCAATGTTTTTTTTTTTTAAAGCTCACAATAAGAAAAATAGTTAAAATATAACATGGCCTTTCTACCCTTAATTTAAAATTGTATCAAATGAGCACTGCAGCATGCACTCTTGAAACAGATGGCCTCATTAAGGAACACTTATTTGTGAGAAAATAAAATCAATTAGCCAAAGTCCTATATCAAAAATCAGTTTGCAAGCTAGCTCATTTCACTGAATGCTAATTAAGTGAATTGGATTAGAAACTATGTAATTATATATTTTAAAATTTAATATTATATTCTTTTAAAAATTTCTTAAATACATTTCTAAACCACTAACCCAATAGATACCTAATGTGTATAAATATAATATTCAATAGTCATAAATATTTGTTAAAGTACTGAGTTAATGTTTCCTACTGATCTGTCCTCTCTTTTGAAAATATTAAGCAGAAATGTGTAAATTCTATTAATAAATATGGGGTTTTTTATACTTCATTCTTTAAGACAAGAAGTCATATTGATTCCTACAGAATGATGTTTCATACATGCAAGTATATCAATGGAAAAAAAAAACAGAGCATAAAGCTCCATGAAAATTACATAATTGTTTAATTTCACAATTTTAGCATTTCATGCAGCTATTCACATTGTAAAAAAAAATTTGTTACTATTTTTTTAATTTAAATGACCCACAGACTATTATTTTTAATAATTAAAAACATAAAAAAAACTCTATACACATTTGGTTCAAGTTTTCCACAGTTTAAGCTACCACCAAGCAAGTTGATTGCATATTTGAGAATCCACAAGTTATGCAGAGCTAAACACACTTAAATATGACCTCAGCAGCACCCTTCCCCCAATATGAGCCACTTCCAGTAATGAAATCCATCCTTTCTTAAAGAGTTAATTCACACTCATTTTAGAACATTTCTTCTGGGAAATTAAGGCAAACCTCTGGGACAACGCACCTAGTCATTAGACATGCTCTACCTCAAAAGCTAATGGTTTAGAGACTGAGATGCTATATCCAGCTCATCAGGATATGAAAATAGTAACTTCCAATTCATTTTATTTGATTTTTTTTTTTTGAGTTATTGGGCAATGGACAGAAAGCAGGAGTCTCCCAAATAGGACACTGCGCTTGGAGCCCTCAGATCACAAGGTAAGGGAAAGCCCCAGACCTTCTGGAATGTCCTCCTGCTGGGGTTCCACATGGCATTCCACTCAGCCCATGAAACACTGGATTGTTCAGAGATGTAGACCTAGAGAGCAGAGGGAAGCCTGCGCTGCTAGCGTTTTCACTTAAGGATGGTAATGAACTAGTCCTGTTGCCAAGAGTCTTCGTGACAGGCTGATTTCTCACCTGGAAGAGCCAAGCTTCTCTGTCTTCAACCACCTACAGGGCAGAGACTTGTGTCTCTCCTCTCTTGTGGCAAAAAGCAGGCTGCCAGTATGCCACTGAGGCCCAGCAAACCTGATACTGTGTGTGTGAATAATGTTCCAATATGCCTGGGATTAAGAATAAATCTTTTAAAATGAAAAGTCAAGCAGGAAATATATATAACATACTAGCCTTTGGGGTAAACCTCCTCCAAAAAGAAAGTATTTTGACTTTATTTTAAAAGGCTGCTGGGGAATTAAACATGTTTTTAGAAAGGCATCTTGTAAAAAGTATAAGCCCATCATAAAGCTTGTAAAAGCAAAGATCTTTGTCAAAAATATATTTGAGACAAACCTCATGGACCTCTTTGGATAGGCAGCTGCAGCCAGTGCTGATTGTGGTAGAGACATGAGTTAAATGCCTCATGGAAAACATATTTACCATCCAAGCAGTGTCCAATAGATAATCATTGTATAAGTCTTCTGAAAAGGAGAAAATGGGGAAGTGCTTTAAAACATTTTAGCTAATGCACAGAGAATTTTCATAAATATGAAAATGGCTAGGTCTTGAGATGTTTATAGTAATACTAGGGCTTCATAGGCTATGCTCTTAGTTTTACCATTAACATTGGTGGTTTGGGCTCATCCAATATGCATAGTTTGTGCTAGGGAGATCATTAAGTGGTTAACAGTGCTTGTTTGTATGCTGCCTTGAGTTCAATTGCCTCTGCCTTTGCACAGGTACCAGGCAACTGAACCCAAGTAGTCCCAAAGACACATACATGCACGCACATGCACACAGAGAAAGAGAGAGAGAGAATAAATAAGTGGTTTACAGTTTAAATTATAAAACTATAAAATTAATGTGGTCTTTGGTATTCTGTATCTATATATATCCCTAGCAACATATCTCAGAATGCACTTATAAAAAGACACACTTTGTTTTATTTATACACAATATGTTTTTGATGATCCAGGAAACCTTTAATTTTGACATAGTTCTTCACCAAGGTTTTGTGGTGAAACTTACTCCTTGTGTTGGCTTTCAGATTTTCATGGTAATTGAAATTTTTTTAAAAAATTCAAATCAAGTCAGCAACTTGGAACATGTATTAAACGAGTAGGGAAATATCTACTGAATTGACTAAACATAAATTCAAATAGTAAAATACTCCTACACAGTTAGCTCCATTGTGGTTAGATATTGGATTCATTATTTCTTGAAATGTACATGGAAAGTCCTCAATTTAAACATCATAGTTAAAATGTAATTAATATCATTGTTTGTTATTTCCATTCAGAGGAAAACATCTAGTAGGGAAAAGAGAAGAATCATTTTCTAGAAAATGTATGTTTTGTTTTGTTTTTTCCCTTTAGGATGCACAATTTCTCAGTGCAGTAGCAAGTGGGAAAACATCATAACCTCTGAAATTCTGGTTACCCTTCATGCCTTTATCTTTCTCTCTCTCTATGTATAAATGTATATGTATAAATACACACATATACATATACATATGTGTGTATAGTATGTATATACACACATACATACAGAGAGAGAGAATAGGTGTACCAGGACCACTGCAAATGAACTCCAGATGTATGCACCACTATGTGCATCCAGCTTTATGTGGGTTCTGGGGAATTAAACCTGGGTCTTCAGGCTTCGGAGACAAGTGCCATAACTGGTAAGCCATCTCTTCAGCCTGCCTTTAACTTTTTCCTGATGAAGTGACCAGTGGATAGGCTACATTATTTTACATGCCAAGCTTCCTATGATAAAATTGAAAATGATGCCCTCATTGAAACTGTTTTTTGATGCATAATAACACTTTTGAAAATATAAAATTTGTTAGGATCTACTTAATTTAATATTGTAGCAGGATAACTTGAAAACTGACTTTTTGATATCCTTCTTAATAAATAATGCATCCTTTAGTACTACAAAAAAGACATCATTTCCTGTGTTTTGTGGGAACCACAACTTCCTGAGAGAGCTATTCAGATTGGAGTCATAAATCTTTCTTTTGAATCCAAAAGCCTGGTGAAGCTAACTTTATAATTTAATCAAACCTGTTTTCTATTTTCCTATAAATACCATCCAAAAGGTAGGAAAGGACTGTCATCAATCTCTGATGGTTTTGACTCCTGTGTTTTTCATTTATATGCACATTTCGAATTGCCATGTTGAAAATAGAAAAAGAGTGTGTTATCTTGCAATACTGCGTGAACAGAAATTTAATTAGTAGCACCATTAAGAAACCTGCAAATCCAAGCTCTTCACACTCAGCCATCCATTTAAATACCCCCATCCTACTCAATCAAATATATCCAATTTCAAGAATGTATTAGTGACAAGATGATCAATAATTTCAGCCCCCAGACAGAAGCATCCACCTTTGCATATACTGTAGTGTTCTACTATAGGAAAGGGACAGAATAAAGATGTGAGCATTGTCACAATTCACTTATTCTTTATTTTTATTTATTTATTAATCTATTTATTATTTTAGAGAGAGCAAAAGAAAGAAAGAGAGGGAGAGAATTGAAACACCAGGGCCTCATCTACTAAAATTAAACTCCAGACACTTGCACTGCTAGTGGGCATGTGTGACCTTATGCTTGCCTCGCCTTAGTTCATCTGGTTTACATGGATCTGGAGAGTCAAACATAGCTACTCAGGCTTCCCAGGCAAGTGCCTTAACTGACCTCTCTCTAGTCCTCTTAAAGAGTTATGGCATGCATTCTTTTTGTGTCATCGATACATCAACCAGAATAGGTTCTAGAGGGGAAATAATCTATTGGTAGTTTGAAAGAATTTCTAAAATATGTGCCATATTTTCATCTTCTAAACATGTATCCTTCCTTAAAACCTTCATGAGTGTTTGCTTACTTATGAGTATTTTTCCTCTCTCCAGTTCTATGGCCTTTTCACTGTTAATTACTCTGTGGTTTCCTCCTGAAGAAAAAGCTGAATGTGAGGAGGCATGGTGATGCAAACCTTCAATCCCTGCATTTGGGAGGCAGAGGTAGGAGGATCACCATGAGCTCGAGGCCACTCTGAGTCCACAGAGTAGATTCCAGGTCCGCCTGGGATACAGTGAGACCCTACCTCAAGATGAAGAAGCGAAATGCATGAGTAGTAACCAAAACTATTGGTTTCCTCTCTTTCACACTGTCAATTTTTAAATCTTAAAGTAACTCCCTCTACTGCCTTGTATTACACTATATTGTATTTCTTTTAAGTGATATAAGAGATCTGCTAAGCTTATTATTTTGTATCAGTGTATAAAAATTTTAATTTTATTAGAAATCTTTTAGTATACAAATTATACATAATTATGGGTGCCATTGTGATACTTTTACACATACATATTTCATTATATTCACACCCCCCCATTATCCTCTCTTGTCTCTTGTCTCTATTCCACTCCTACTGATCCCTCTCCTGTTCCCAACTAGTCTTGCATTCTATTTTCTTGTGTGTGTGTGTGTTTGTGTGTGTGACCCCCAGTGAGTTTCATGAGGATTGCTTATAGGGTCATGGCTTAGTGATTATTTCCAGGAGTGTGGGCAAGTTACCAGTGTCTGTACTAGTGAAGAAAAGTACTTCTCCTTCCCCTAGCAACCATTAGCTGCCTATAGGTCCTCAGAGAGGAGTGAGATATTTTGAGTACCATGAGAGGATGTTAATGGGCCCCCAAAATGTGCAGGTCTTCTGCAGATAACCACAGGCAGTTTTCCAAAATTTCAGGATGCTTTTTTTTTTTTGAGAGCTTAAGTTATACCATAGTTTTTAAACATTTTTTTATTAATTACTTTTGTATTCAGCAAATATAGTCAGTTTGGTACTATTATTAGGCTCTATACCAATAATAAATATACATTCAACAAATAAGAGAATCAAGATTGTTCATGACACAGAACCTAAATATTTGAACAAAATATTATAAGCTAGTGTATTTTGTCAGGTTAGCTACCAATTATGGAAAAAAAAAAACTAAAGTACTTTAACAAACTACGTAAAATATATGGACTTGGAAAACAAGGATAAAATGACTAAATTTTTAACTCAGTTAAGGATTTGTATTTTAAACACCATGTCATTTTGTTATCTCTTTTGAATCTCTTTGTAACCATGAATTTTTGGTTTCCTTATACTCATATCTTATACATGAGGACTGGGAATGCTCACAGATACAGGGAAGTCAGTATGACTGCAATCCACACTTCACTCTCTTCCCAGTCACATGCCCACTGAGGATTTAGGGAACATACTCCTTCAGAGAAAATATCCATGTTCTTCTGTCATGTGGATGCTTAGGGGAAAATCACAGTTCTTGTGATCTAAGGGTATTCCTTTCTTCTTTTCTGCTTTCATGATATTATACACTATCAGAAACTTGAACACACATCACAAGGAGAGAAGTGTAGCTTTTACAGGGAATTTCCTCATGGTATACTCAGTATTTTAAAATTGTTGATATGCATAAAAAAGGGGCAGAGTGAAAACTTTATGGAAGTAGCAGTCACTCAAATTTGAACTTTAAACATATATATATATATATATATGTTTATGTTTATATATATATATGTATATGTTTATATATATATGTTTAAAGTTTATATATATATATATATATATATATATATATATATATATACACACATACATATATATGTATATATGTATGTATGTATATATTTTCACACACACATATATATGATAAGGTCCCTTCTTACTACAATGAACATTAACACATGCATCACTGTTTTCATCCAGTTTTATGTATGTGTTGGGGAATTTAACTCAAGTGGCTAGCTTTACAAGCAAGCACTCTTACTCACTGGGTCACGTCACAGCCCTTTGAATTTCAATTTTAGTTAAACTACTTACTAGCTATTTGGCCTGTGCTATCATTAGGAAAATTCTGTGGATATTAATATTCCTGGAAATCCTTGTTAGGGAATTAGAATTATAAGTGTGAAATGGCTGCTATGTGCCATGCTGGAAAATGGTAGCAAGAAAATTGACTAACATATGTGCACTGGAAGGAAGAACATATAAGTGATTTAGCCTTTGTCTTGGATAGACTGGCTTACTGAAGATTATACATAATTATTGGTAGTTTATAAATCTTATTCCAGTCTCTGGTTATGACTTTAATTCAAATATCTAGCACTGAAAACTTCAGAAAACTTTAACAGAGAAAAACAACGCAGATAGTCAAATAACCATAACAAAATAATGGTTTTATTAAGGATGCTGAGGTTCACATCTTGATAAATCATTTTAATTATGATATAACTAATATATCTTTCAGGCATTATCTCTGTTAATTTGTAGAAAACTATGCCTTTCTTTCTTTTTTTTTTTAATTTTTTTGAAGTAGGGTCACACTCTAATCCAAACTAACCTGGAATTCACTGTGTAGTCTCAGGATGGCCTTGAACTCAGAGCACTCCTACCTCTCCCGAGTGCTGGGATTAAAGGCATGCACCACCACACTCAGCTAAGATGTGCCTTTCTGATCAGTGTATTGTACCTTATGAAATAGAAACTCAATGAAATTTGGTATAGGCCTTAGATTATGTTGATTTTTCTTAAATTAACTGCCACATTCACCCTTCTATAAATATATCTGTGTATTAAATAAAAAAAAATATTTAGCTGACCATTTAACACTTTATTATCTGCAATATTTATAAGTAAGTTATGCTAAAAGAGAACAAAGCAATATACTACTAATATGACAAAGATGGGTAATGTTTTCTTAAAATTTTAAAGAGAAAATTAACCTAAAACACATCATTAGCCTATTATGATGTGCATGCCTATAATACCAGCCCTGAAGATATTGAAGCAGGAGCAATATACTCCTATTAATAGCTCTTATATGGTAATTAACTGTTTATTTCATGTCACATTATTACTCTTTTGAGTTTTAAATAGTTTATTAAAAAAAATATCACAAAGTGTGTTTCTGAAGTGCCAGGTGTTGGTTAAAATTCAAAAGGGCTATAATATGCACCCTATAGAAAAAAATTATGTGTTAGACTCATCTTTCTTTATAGAAGTAAATGGAAAAAATGATGACAGGTACCAGAGAGACTCAGAGAAGTCCTGATGTATAGTAGTATATTTCACAAACCTAGAAGAAAGGGTTTTGAGTGCCTTCACCATGAAGAAATTATAAACATTTCAGGAGAATGGATGTGTTTAATCTGATTTAAGCAGTATGTAATCATACCAAAATATCACATAGAACCCTCTAATACATAAATGTTGTGTGTACTTAATATACAGTTAAATATATTTAATTTAAAAGTAAGAAAAAACAATTTTTTTTCTTTAGGAATGAGTTTAATCGATGAGTTATATTGCTTAGTGTTAATGAATCATCTATAAAACATATAGGCTATTTTAAATAGATTTACACATTAAAATATTACATAATGATAGATAAAAATGTTACCAGATATTTGCATGAACCTTACTTCATATGACATAGAGTAAATATCAAAAATAATGACAATCTCCCTCATGAACATAGATGCAAAAATTCTCAACAAACTATTGACAAATAGGATACAAAAATATATCAGAAAGATCATTCACCCTGACCAAGTAGGCTTTATCCCAGAGATGCAGGGATAATACAACATAAGCAAATCAATAAATGTAATATATTATATAAGTGGACTGAAGGAAAAAAATCACATGATCATCTCATTAGATGCAGAAAAACATTTGACAACATGCCTTCATAATAAAAGTCCTACAGAGACTAGGAACAGAAGGAACATATCTCAACATAAAAAGAATACTATTTATGACAAGCCTACAGTCAACATAATACTAAATGGAGAAAAACTTGAAGCTTTTCCACTAAAATCAGGAACAGGACAAGGGTGTCCACTGTCCCCACTTTTGTTTCATATTATACTGGAAGTCTTAGCCATAGCGATAAGGCAAGAGACACACATAAAAGGGATACAAATTGGAAAGGAAGAGATCAAGTTATCATTATTTGCAGATGCTACAATTCTATACATAAAGGACCCTAGAGACTCTACCAGCAAACTGTTAGAACTGATAAACACCTATAGCCATGTAGCAGGATACAAAATAAACACATGGAAATCAGTAGCCTTCCTATAGTCTAACAACAAACACCAGAGGATGAAATCACAGAATGACTTCCATTCATAATTGCATCAATAAAAGTACTTGGAATAAACCTAACAAAGGACATGAAGGATCTCTACGATGAAAACGTTAAAATACTCAAGTGAGAAATTGCAGAAGACATTAGGAAATGGAAAGTCATCCCTTGTTCTTGGAATGGAAGAATCAATATTGTGAAAATGGCAATCTTACCAAAAGCAATCTACACATTTAATGCAATCCCCATCAAAGTTCTAATAGCATTCTTCACGGACATAGAAAAAAATTCATTTGGAAGCACTAAAAAAAAAAAAAATGAAAAAAAAAACAAATATCTAAAAAAATATCGAATAACTAAAACAATTTTGGTCAATAAATACAAATTGGGTGCTATCACCATACCTGATTTTAGCCTATAGTACAGAGCCATAGTAACAAAAACAGCATTTTACTGGCCCCAAAACAAACATGTTGCATAATGGAACAGAGTAGAGGAACCAGATGTAAGTCCAGGGTGCTATAGCCACCCAATATTCATCAAAAATGCCAAAAAATACTCACTGGAGAAAAGACAACCTCTTTAGCAAATGGTGCTGGGAAAATTTGATATATATCTGTAGAAAGATAAAAATAGATCTTTATCTCTCTCCATGCACAAGAATTAAGTCCAAATGGATCAAAGACCTTAATATCAGTCCCGAATCTCTAAAACTGCTAGAAGAAAAATTAGCAGAAACCCTTCAACATATTGGCATTGGCAAAGACTTTCTGCATATAACCCTAATTGTTCAGGCAATAAAATAACAAACAGATCAACTGCTGGAACCTCATGAAATTACAAAGCTTTTGTATGGCAAAAGACACTGTGAATAGAGCAAAGAGGCAACCTACAGAATGGGATAAAATTTTTGTCAACAATACATCTGATGAAGGATTAATATCTAGGATATACAAAGAACTCAAAAAATTAAATAAATCAAACAATCCAGTTAAAAACAGGATATAGAACCAAACAGAGAGTTCTCAAAAGAAGAAGTACAGATGGCACATAAACATCTAAAAAAAATAATGCTCTACATCCCTAATTGTCAGGCAAATGCAGATTAAAACATTGAGATTCCTTCTCACTCCTGTCAGATTGGCGACTATCATGAAAACAAATGACCATAAATGCTGGCGAGGATGCTAAAAAAGAGGAACCCTTATACACTATTGGTGAGAATGCAATCTGGTGCAGATATTGTGGAAATCAGTATGGAGGTTCCTGAGACAGCTAAAAATAGATCTATCATATGACCCAGCTATACCACTCCTAGGCATATCTCCTAAGGACTTGTCTCACTACCTTAGAGATACTTGCTCAACCATATTTATTGACACTCTATTCACAAGAGCTAGGAAATGGAACTAGCCTAAATGTCCCTCAACTGATGAGTGGAGAATGAAAATGTGGCCTATTTACACACTGCCGTTCTACTCAGTGGTAAAGAAAAATTAAGTTATGAAATTCATAGGAAAATAGATAGATCTGGAAAGGATTATACTTTGTGAGGGAACCCAGGTCCAGAAAGCCAAATATCACATGTTCTCTCTCATATGTGGATCCTAGCTACAAATGAATAGACTTCTGTGTGAGTAGGAAGAAAATTCAGTAGCAGAGGCCAGTAAGCTAGAAAGGAATAGAAAGGGAAGGAGGGGAACCTAATAGGATGGTATTGTATATATGTAAGTAGAAGAACATATTAATGGGGATAAAAACACCTAAGTAAGGTCAGGGGAAGATATTGAGTAAAGGAAAGGGGAGGGAGGACTAATCAAAATGTAAGAGGATATAAAAAAGTCACATAGAAACATAATTTCTTGGACAATAGAATGAATGCCCAGGAGCCATAGATTGCTACTGGAAAATTTTTAGTGCCAGGGATAGGATACCTTCCACTGAGTTGTTGGCCAAGGAGGTCCCTGATGCTCCAAAAACATTAAAGGCCATTGTCAAAGTCCTGGTTTCCCACCAGGAATAGATGGTAAGACTCTATTGTTGAAGACTCCACATACTTGGGATGCAAGGTCACTGAGAAACCCTGCTGGAGTTTAGCTGAAAACATCATCCATGTAGACAAGCTGATAGAAACCTGGAAAAAGCCACATTGCATGCAGCTCAGTGGGAGAGAGAGAAATCACCAGTGAGGATACTCAATAGTGAACACAGCAAGCCTTAAATTTGTCCAGCCAGGCCAAATGACCCAAAGGGGGCAATCAGGCACATCTGTTATGGGGGAAACCAACCATCTTCTAATTTGACTGTAGGCCTGCTCCATGGGAGGGAATACAACCCTGATACTGAAAACCTACAACAGGGGGAGTCATAAGCCCTAGGGGTGTAACATGTGCTGGTGTCTGGCTAAATGTATATACTATGCTCACTAAACTGCCTAGTAAACACTTCTCCTAATGTTCATACCTATATATTAATGCTACTCTCACTTTTGGTTAGAGAACCTTCTCTTTTCAGATGGCAGTGACCTTGGGATGACTCAGAAGGCACCATTGTGCTGAGAAGTGACAGAGGAGTGCTCCACACTGAAATATCTCTATCACACCTCTCAAGGCTCAGGGTCCATTGTGAAAAGGTGGTAGAAAGAATGTAAGAGCCAAAGGAAGGGTAGGACTCTTTACAATGTGCTCCTCCAGACACAAAATGGCCTGGATATCCATGATCTCATCGTTCCTGACACTACCTACACAAGACCATCAAAATGGGATGAAAAAATCATGACATCAAAATAAAAGAGAGACTGATTGAGAGGGGGAAGAGGTACAATGGAGAGTAAAATTTCAAAGAGGAAAGTGGGGGGAGGGTAATTACCATGGGATATTATTTATAATTATGGAAGTTATCAATAAAAATAATTATATTCATTGTTTATTTTCAGTCTAAATCTATTTGTTGAAACTCTAGTTTCTACAACATTTAACATCCATCTGCATCTGTTATCTTGATTAAAAACTTTTATAGAACAATAGATAATGAACAATTTCCAACAAAAATGAACAAGAAGGATGAGGTTGACTACTGTGCTATTAAAATAAAGCTTCATTTAAGCATGAGCACAGGAACATAGGCACATCAAAGAGAAAAGTCTGAGTGTCATATCTTTGTCTTTCTAGGGTGCCATTATTGAGAGAGGCTTTGAGAAATAAAGTAACATGTTTAAAAGTATATTTAGGTAGAGTTGGGAAAGTTGGAATAAGGGACCAAATCTTTTGGCTCATATTGCTTACAAGCATTGAGAAATTACATGAAAATTTATCTTCCCATGAAACAATGTAATTTAGGCTTATAAATTATTGTCTTAGATAAGAAACCCATCTACTTCTTTTAATGAATATATAACCACTTCTAAAATCTATAACTTTATTATAAATAATAAAATCAGAATTTATTTTAAGCAGAGAAATTACATGGCTTAGATCTTTTATAATAATTATAAGAGAACATTAATTCTATAAAACACCTCCCAGATTTACATGTTTGTTAAAAAACCTATGTGATTCCAGGTTGTAAAAATAAGTAACTTCATTCCCCTAAGGGTATTCCAACTTTCCAAATGTTCCATAGTTCCTTTTTAACATGAAATATTATATATCTGAGCATAGGTAAGAAAAAAGGTACTTGATATAGATGTGACCCATATAAGTAGTCAAAGCAAAAATTGAGCAGAAATGAGTCAAACATTTAGTGCATAATTCTCAATTATAATGAGAAAAATGAGAAACATTGTCTTCACTTAAAATTATTATAACATACATTAGTACTTAAAAGACTGGCATAAATCATGATTTGATTTGAATTTTGAAATTTCATTTATATATTTATTTGTTATGGTGCTTGGGATAGAACCTTAGGTCTACCACATCCTGGGGAAACACTGTGCTTCTTACTTTTCATTTCTTTAACAGCTATTAATGACATAAAATTCCTTGATGTTTTTAACTAGCAATGCTCTAAAGCAATGTGTCATGTGTAAAAGCAAGGGTTACAGGTTAAAGGCTGTGTGGTCTATCAAAAGAACCACATCTGTGAAGAATATTAGCTAAAGTACAAGATCTAAAATTTATTTAAATTTTCAATAAGATCACAAATGTCTTACTCTTGAAGATAGTACTCAAAATTGGTTATACTAAGGATAATAAAACAACTCCCTCAACACTCTTTTTATTTTTGGCAATTTATCTTTGCTCTGGGTATTTGTACTAGCTGGTGTTTATTTTTTTTAATTAATTTTAATTTTCATCTTCTCTTCCTCCTCTTTCTCTCATTATTCTTCTCTTTGAGGATATTACACTCAATGATTACCTATTAGGATGAGTACAGAAAAACAGAAGTGGACAAAACAATTTTGCTTTTAATAATTACCAAATGATTTAATGTTTCAATATAAACTCAAAATGTAAATCAAAATCTAAATCATTTTTAAGAATAATTGAATTCAAGAACATGAAATGTTATATGTGACAAAGTTCAAGCATGTCTTGTCACTACTCCAAGAAAAGTCAAACATTTTAGCATTTCAGCTAACAAAAATGTTAAGGAGATATTTACCATGAACACCATACAAGAACATACCTAATGAAGTCTTAAACTATAAAAAAGTACTTTTTTTAATTATTAAAAAAATACTGGATTGAAAGTTCTAACTATTCCTTTTATTCTTGTGTCTTAACTTGTGCATTTTGTAGATACAAAAGCAGCTTTATATTTAAAGATGTAATATTCTCAGAATTATTGGATTTAAATTTGTCTTAAAGAATAGGCATAAACAGATTATTTTGTCTCAACATTCCAATAAAACATATACTAATATCAACAAGGAAGTGATATGATGAGATTAATCCACCTTTTATATGGAGAAAAGCTAGTAATAGAACAGAGCATTATCTTCCCATATAACTTTTCCTGCTTGATTGATTTAAAGTATTACTACTGTAGATTAAGGACTATTCTATTGTAGGAACACAGGTTGTTATCTCTTTTCAAATAGGACACAGATAAATTTTTATGAAGAAGACGATGATATTCAAAGCAACTTTTGTAGAAATAATATTTGAGAGTTGACACTGAATTTATTTAAAATTTTACAAATGCTTAGGCCTAAATGTGTCCCACATGTAACTTTCAGGTATAATCTTATGACTTCATTTAAAAGAAAGCCATTTAGCCCATAAGAAAGACAGTTAAATGTTTATGGTGGGCTGAACTCATACTAAAAGTACAAAATTTAGCATATCACTGCATCTTTTCTTGAGTAAATATATAGAAGTGAGGGTCAGGTTGACTGTAGATCCAGAGAAGCTGTTCTCATGGCTATCATTGTTAGTTACAGAAACAGGTGGGCCAACAGCTGGCTTATACCAGACAAGCACAAATGAGGAGGCTGTGGAGAGAAGTTCTGGTAAATAATAGATGGAAAAGAACTCTTAAGCTATGGACTTAGGTAAATCTATAATCTAATCCTTTACAATCAAATAATGATTGACATTGAAACTGATTAATAATAGTAACATTGACATCAGTAATAAGGAAATAGTAGTTACTGACTACATACTGTCAGGTAGCATGCAAAATGATGGCTTTTCACAGCCTCACCAGTGAGATATTTTTACTGACAGTCTTATTTTAGAAAACCCAACATAGAGCTTGAAAAGATTTGTATCTTAAATCACACTTTTGGTAATGGAAAATCTCATTGCTCAAAACCAGGAGGTCTATTTATAGAACAAATATTCTAAATCAGTGGTCATGAGGCAGAATAGCAAACATAGAGAAAGAAGCAACAATGCAGGAATGAAGTCTGCTTCAACAACAGAGATGCCTGAAATGAGGTCAGCACTGTGGCCACTTAGTAACAAATACGATGACGCCCCACTTGCTGGAACCAACATGGCTCTCCAAGGTGTCATTTGATCCTTACTAAAGCCATCTCCATAGTACTACCCTTACTAGACTGAGTGTTCCCATGGTTAGAACACAGATGTGGGCACTTTAAAGTCTGTCCTTGAAACATAATTTCACACTCTGACCGGGTGCCTTCCTGACACACTCCAAGTTCCACTCCTACAGTGAATAGTCCTTTTCCCTTAGAGACCTTAAAGGTCCAGAGGCCAGGGTGCCCAGCACATAGGTTGCTCATGTAGCAAGGAACCTTTCTTTTCTCTTGGAAATGAATAAAAGTAAGAAGTTTCCTTTGTTCTCTGGAATGGAAGCATGGGCTTTTGAAACCTTCCATACTCTTCCATGGCACACTAGCCCACCTTCTCCCAATAAACCATTTCCCTAAAACAAATTCCATGTCAGCATCTCTCTACAAAACCTGCCTGTAGCACTCTTTCTTTCAGCATCTTATATCTACAATGCATCTGCCATCATTACACATGTGAAAACCCTAGAGAATATCAGGAAAAAGGGGAATGAAGTCTGCATCTATTTTCCCACACCTTAGTTCATGAATAATGCTTCATTCCATTAAGCATGGCCATTAGATATATTGCTAAAAAAAAAGTAGCAGATGCAATTTGGTGTGAGGAGCTGGAGCTTTCAAAATGTATACTTTTATTTACCTTCTGTATTAACATCTCTCTACAAGGTTCTTTCTGTCCTTGTCAGAAGTCTTTCTCTGACAGTGCAAGAGGCTGAGCACCAGAGGGGAGGTCTCTCTGGCCCTCATGAATTTCACTGGGACCTTTGCAATCTTCATCATCCACAAACATTCTGACTGTAGCTTGTTAAGATCATGTGTTAGAACACATCTTGCCTGGCCATATGTTTTGAGTTTTTAACTAAATCAGTAGAGGGTGGCAGCCAAACATTTGCAACTTTAATATATTCCCAGATGATGCCAGAGCTGCTCGTCTGGGGTTGAAAGCAATACTCCAAATTACTGCTCTCTACCACTTCTTCAGTATGCTTATGCCATGTGAATGCTCAGTGCCTCAGTGTCTCTTTATAAAATGTGTAGAGTAAAACTTCTTAGTCGTATTGCACTAGGGAATAAATAAGTTACCACCATTGAAGGCACTTAATGCTGGATCTGGCATAAGATAAACACTAAATACTTAAGAGATTTTATTATGGATATGGTAGACTTACAAAAATGCTATTTTAATTAGGTTATGATGTTTACAAGAGCAGAAAAGTAGAAACAGTAATGACATAAATCCATATTATTTTTTTCAATTCTAATGCTCATGAGCATTTCCTATTACCTTGTATTTAAAAAGCAACCTTGCTTTGACCTCACATATTTTTGTAACTCACACATAAGAGAAATTATATCATTTACCACAACACAGGAAGGCTGAAAAAATAACTTGTAAAATATTTTATAGCACTTTGTGAAAATAATGGAGTATATAAAAGCTAATAATAAATTTCACCTTCCTCAAAGAGCACTGTAAAGTTCTAATACATTGGCTGATTTACTGCTAGGCTAAAGTGCTAAAAGTATAGAAAGATTTTTTTTTTTTTTTGAAAAATCAGCAGTTAGCCTTTCTCTTCTAATGTACCATGGATATAATTTATAATGGTTTAATAGGGTACATGGCTAAAAATATATTCAATTTCCTCACTTTGAAGACATTGATTATATAGTGAAAATGTTAGTGGTAAAGTAATACTAAAACAAAAAACAAAAATATAGAAAAACTTGTGAGACCATCCATATGCAAACATAAGAAAAGAAAACCTCAAAATTTGAAAATTTTAGCTACCTGACATTTCTCTTTAAATTGTAGTTCTCAAGGATGACTGGCTGATCTGTTCTTAGTATTTCTTCCTAAGCAATGAAGATTAGCCACATGAACAGACATATCTGTCAGCAGTTAAAACATTAGGAAACACATGTTTCCAGAAACAAGAAAGTTGATCTACTCGGTACTGTTTAAAACTGGTGTGGTTTAGTAGGTTAGGTGTCAAAAGTTGTGAATTTTAATCCCATTCCAACATCATCCAACACCAACCACCCAGCGCTACTGACTTGTGTGGCCTGGGACAACTGAATTGTTTCCTTTGGCATTTAAATGCACCCTTAGGGAAAAAAATGGATAAAGTTACACTAATCCTACTCAAATAATTAATTTCCTAATTTTTGTTAGTAATCACATCCTTGCTTTTAGGAACTACACCTATCTTTTTCCATCACTGTAGTCATTTGGAAAACTGGAGAAAAGATTAACATAAAACGTAACTAGTAACAGAAAGCTTCAAGCAAATTAAATTACTAACAACACACACACACACACACACACACACACACACACACACACACAACCTAGTGCAATCACAGTACTTTAAAACATAACGTTAGCTCATCACTTTGTCTGTCATTTTTTTTAAACTAAAATTTGGGATCATCTAAGATACTATTGATAGTGGAGTATAAAATCTAAAATGTGTCTTCGTCCTCTTTTACTCCCATCTGCTTATTTTTCCATTTTTTTTTGTTAAATTAATTATTTTGAAGAATCAAGTTCAGACAGAAATAAAGCAATGATTGAGAAAATCATGGTCTTGACCCAGGCTTCATTTGGTAGGCATAAGTAGGATGATTACCAAGAGTCTGAGGTGAGGATACACTACATAGATAGATTTTGTCTCAAAATAACAACAAAACAGCAATGAGACAAAAAAATGATAATAATAACCATCAAAGCCCAAATAATTGACTAGGTATTATTTAACCATGTGAGGACACTTTCCATGACATTATTTCAAAAATATCAATTGGCTAAGCAGTAATATTCCCCTGCCCCATTTCACTTTCCTATGCCTGCCTCCATCTTAAAAGATGTGATGTTCCTTTATGCGCACCTTTACTTGACTCTCCCTGCCTCCATCTTGAAAGCCATGCTCCTTTAGAATATCCTCACTTTGTGTTTCAGCCACCTGCTTCTAGGGCAGATCTGTGATTTGTGTCAGTCAATAGAAGCCAAACCTTTCTTTCAGGAAAATAGAATTGGTGACTAAATAAATCAAGTTTCTCCCTGTTTGTCAGGGAAAGTAACATCTAAATTTTCCACAGTGTAAAATAACCGGAGATAATGAATTTTATGCTTTGAGACAACACTCATTCACTTCCAATTCAAGTACATAGAAAGTTTTAGGTTGTTTTTTTTTTATAATGTTGTCACAGGAGAAAAAAAATAGTATAAGGATGTTTCCTATCTCCTTACATTTCTTAAAGCTTCTTTCATGACTTTTTGTAAACTGTATAATATAATGTTTATCCGCATATGATTATTTTTATGTACTGATGCAATTTTGTTACCATTCACTCTTTTTTACATAATTTATTCTATTGAATTTTGAGCTCTGCTTTAGAAAGCATATAATTCTTCCTCAGTTTTTATATGCTATATTTTATTTTATATTCTATGCAATGAAAATTGACTCAAACAAAAATGAGAAAGAATGACAGAAAATGTCAGACAATTCTGTTTTATGTAACATATTATTTTCAATTGTTTTAAAAGTCATTGACTCACAAAGTTTCTGGCATTTTCATGGTTAGATGGATGAATTTCTGTTTAAAGAAAAATATGTTAGAATTAATTGGATACCAAGAACATTATTTTGTATTTGATGGACAATCCCATATCCATTGTTAATTTTGCTCTAACTTAAGTGTGTATTTGAGTTGTTACTTTTAATGACTATCTTTTAATATAACCTTACATTTGTTTAAATCTATAGAATAACAAAATAATCACATAATAAAGATAAAATGATATGGCAAAGAAATATTACTTGAAATCATCCATGGTGATTAAGTATGGTATTTAAGAAATGCATTATTAGGGCTAGAAGTAAATTAAGAAATCATTTAGAAACATTTCCACACAAAATCAGACCTTTTGTCAATGCCTGCAGGCGTAAATGATGTATATTGACTGACATATTGTGCTATTTGAATTTGCACACAACATTAACACACTAAAAATGTGAAACAGTGGTTTAATGTTTTGTTAATGTGAAGATAACTTCCACTATGTAGGCTAGTTTAGAACAATTCTCCAATGGTAATAGGGGGCACATGGGATAGTCGTTAAGGGTGGCATCAGGAGCCAGACAACCTGCGTGCATGTCCCACCTGCTTCCCTGTGTCACTGGGTGACTTAAGTGATTTAAGCTCTAACTTTTAAGGTTTATTATTTTTTTTTTGTCTGTACAGTGTTTTTAATAAAAGTGCTTATTTGGGATACTTTCTATCCCGACTGTTGCCTCATTAATCTGTTTTGTTAAAGCTAATTTTTAGAAGGACAATTCTGAAAGCAAGGTCTTAAAGTTATTTTTGAGTGATTTTTCTATTTTACTTGATATGACTCTGAGGAATAATGCTCCCTGCAATATCCACTTTGAGAAATTTAGTCATAGATTTTGTTGCTCATTTCATTTATTACACTTTTGGAGATGTATTCACATGAGAAGAAAATAATCTTAACAAAAATTAAATTACATCAAGAAATTATTGAAAGTCAGGCCTGTGGTGCCAGTATGAAATTAGCATGATGGGGCAGGAGGATGTAGCCAACCTAGGCTACATAGTATCTTTGTCTTAAAGCAAACAAATGAGCAAACAAACTCATAACAAATCAATAAATAGCAAACCAATCCTTTGACACACTATGTATATAGATTGGCTGGAAATGCATGTTTAATTTTCAATCACCTTCCAAATTATTCTCTAAAATTTAAAACTCTTAATTCAGTTTATAGCTTTACAATTATTAAGAAAGTATAAATGCTAATTCTTATCTCATCTGTGTTCTTAGTAACTCTGTGCTTCAGTGTGAAATCAATGTTTAGTTTACTCTGTAATTTTAACTTTAATGTCAGAAAGTTTTTTTTTTAATTTTATTTATTTATTTATTTGCAAGGAGGTAGGGAAGGAGAGAGAGAATGAGCATGGGCATGTCAGGGCCTTCCCTACTACAAATAAACTCCAGAAACTTGTGCCACTTTGTGTCCTTACCTGAGTACTGGGGAATCAAACCCAGGTCATTAGATGTGGTAGTTTGAATTTATGTCCCCAAGTAGACTCAAATATTTTCTTAAAGCTATAGCTTGTATTTCAAGCCACCTGGCTGTCAGAGGTGTCACTGTGGGAGAATCCTGGGGCCCAGCCCTGAGGTGTCACTGGGGGTGGATCTGAATTCTAGCCTAAGGTGTTCAGAGTGCTGAGCTTGCCCTGAGTCCCTGCTGCTTTGCTGTGTTGGTGTTTGTTTGCTAGTTGCTGGTGGTGCTCCTGGTGGTCTCTGTGTGTGGATTTGGTTAAGGCAGGAAGCTTTTTTGGCCATAATGGAACTTTCTCTGAAACTAACTTTCAAATAAATCCCATTCCTCCCACGAACTGGTGTCTGGTTTGGAGGTTCATTCCAGGTGCCTGGATCTGACTACCACATTAGGATTTGCAAGTAAGCACCTTAACCACTGAGCAGTATCTCTAGCTCAAAAAGTCATTTTTAAAGACAAAACTTAAACTGTATGTATTTTATGCATTAATTCACCAAGTCTTTCTTGAGATCCTAGTTTAGGTCAAGCAGGTGTGTTTTGGAGACAAAACAGTAAATAATATGCATACTGCTTCTGATTTCATAATGTGAATCCCACTTGGATATATAAACATTAGCCAATTTATTTAAGTAATTACTTACTTTATGAATTCCAGAAAACACCATGCAAATGAATGTTTGTATAAGAATTTATAATAAAGGGAGCTCACCTGCTCCAGAACACATCACTAATAAGTTAAATTAACATTGATTAATGAGGAGGTATTCCCTGGGTCGTAGGGTCCAGGTAGAAGTTAGTGAAGAAAGAAATGTGTAGCTGGGTTCACTATCTGTAGGAACATGGGACTAAAGAAGGGCATACAGAATTTTCTTCTTTCATCTTGTCCTATTATAAATTTTCCTTTTCCTGCCCCAGTGTGATATTTAGGAAGCATAGAGCCAGTTTATTAGTTTCTCATATTTAGAGATAAAGAAAAATATTTGCGTCAGGGCATGTCTCCCCTATATCTCAGCCATAATTGACTCTCATAATGAGATTTTGGGGCTTATTGAATTTGCAGTTAGGGAAGAGTTTGGACTTTGAGTTGATGCTGGAATGGGTTAGGTGTTGTTATCACTTGCATGTGATAGGTGTGAATTTGGGGACCAGAAAGTAGATTCTTGGAGGTGACACAATATCCATCCAGTTTTTGTCTAAGTGTAGTTTAAAATTGACACCTTACCTGGAAATACAATCTGCCAATTTTATCAGTTACCTCAGAAAGAATTAGGTTAGGTTCTTAATATAAAGATAGATATCCTTACAAATTTTCTTGTCCAACACTGGAAAAAGAAGACCGTAGGGATGAGGCAAAATTATATATATACATATAAAATATTATATATATGTATGTATGTATATATTTATGTATGTATATATATATATATATATATATATATATATATATATATATATGTGTGTGTGTATTTATAAAATAAGCAGATGTAAATGCAAGAGGAGCCAAGAATCAGGAAGCTGAAAGAGGCAAGACAAGGTTGTTTATGATCTTTCAAGGAAGCTCTATTCTGAATGTTTTATTTTAAATTTCTATACTCTAGCATGAAAAGAGAAGCATGTAGTCATTTTTCACAGCATTCCTAGGAAACAGATGCTGATTATCAGTCAATATACTGAGTTATACTTTCTGGCAACAGTACATATGTGTGCCTGTGGAGACTTAGAATATGCTTTCTCATTGCTGGAGAGATGGCTTAATAGTTAAAGCACTTGCCTGTGAAGCCTAAAAACCCAGGTTGATTCCCCAGTACCCATGAGATACACAAGGTGGCATATGCTTTTGGAGTTCCTTTGCAGTGGCTGAAGGCCCTGGTGTGTCCATTCTCTCTGTATCTATCTGCCTCTTTCTCTGTGTGTCTGTGTGTCTGCCTGTCTGTTTCTCTCTCTCTCTCACTTTCTCTCCCAATCACTCAAATAAATACACAAAATATTCAAAAAAAGAATTTGCTGTCCTAGTTAATGTATGCTAGATATGAATATGAGACTATGTTCTCAGGTTAGTGGTAGCATGAGTTGGTTTTTTTCAGTAAAAAGTTAAAATTATGACTTAGTATGATTCATATTTTAAGTGCTTTTTAATGTGTGCACATTCAATAAATAAATAATATAGTTTATTTATGATGCTACAATCATTATTTGTAGGTATTTGGGAGTTTGCATGTATTTGATGTTTAAAGACAGTACATGTAACCAAGTATTTGAAAATGCAAAATGACTGAAAATGGCTTTCAAAGAACCATTCTGGTACTGTGTTTGAGTTACAAATGAGTTGGTAGTTTATTCATGTCACTGCTGTTTATTCAGATAATTATTTTCTGGTACATGAATTTTCTATGATAGCATATGGAAATTAATTTTTCCAACATCCATCTTTTTACAAAGCACTGACTTGAGCATATACCCAAACCAAACCCCGTAGGCAGATGCCTAACTGAATAAAGAAACATGAGAGAATGTTAACCAAAAAGAGACAACACACAACACGTTAATAAAAAAGCACTCATAACATAAAGTGTGGGCACAAAGAAGAGCAAGAAATAGTGCATTTTCAATTCAGGGTCAAGGGTGAAGTCCCTCTGTAGATGGCTTTTCACTGAAGGCTATAGTACTAAAAGTTGCTAAGCATAAAAGAACAAGGTGGCAGTTTAGTATTCTGAAGGAAAAAAAAATATCCTTCAATGAGATAGTCTAGCCTTGAATACATTTTTTAATACATCAGGAAGAAATAATATGCAAATGTTATAATACTCAAATAAAATGATTCTAAAACTATGAAATGTGAAATTGTTTTGCAGAAGAATTTCAGCCTTCAGAAAGAATGTCTTCTGAGGACTGGATCTGACACAAACACCATGCCCAGCTTTCTTTGCCATTTCACATCCAGCTGTAAAATTAAATGGCCTGGTGAAAACCAGTGCTCAGCCAGCACACTGGTTCATTTGTTGGAATATACCACCACAGAAGGAAGCGTGCAGAGAATGGAGGCCAGCAGGACACCTTATTTGCTGCGGGGCATTGGGCAATAGCAGGACAGCCTCAAAGAGTTAGAGGAAATGCTACAGATGCCCAAAGACTTCTAACTACAAACAACGGGAAAGCGCAGCCTTTCATGAATGGCCCTGGTGTGTCAGAAACACAGGGGGAGATTCTGGCTGTGTGTAAAGTAAAATGACAAAGAAAGAAATATGATGTTCCCTCAATAGTGCCTGCAGCAGCAAGCCAAAGGACATTATCGCTGTGTTTGTTTCTTATTGCACAGCAAAGGAAAAAATGGGCAAAAGGAAAAGCTAAGTTAAAAAAAAAAAAAAACTGCAATACACATATGTGACAGGGATCAATATCCAAAATTAATGAAGAAGTCTCACAACTCGAGAAAGTAAACAACAGAACAATAAAAAAAAAAAAACAAACAAACAGAGAATCCAAATACATAGTTTTCCAAGGGAAATATAAAAAATTTCATCCTGGGCATGGTGACGCTCACCTTTAATTCCAGCACTCCAGAGGTAGAGGTAAGAGGATCTCAGTGAGTTTGAGGCTCCCCTGAGACTACATAGTGAATTCCAAGTCAGCCTTGATTAGAGGGAGACCCTACCTCAAAAAAAACAAACAAAAATTCTTACAGAAATATGAATAGGTATTGATACTTTTAACTCTGAAATATTCCCACATAGCAATTATTACCACTGTTGTCAAACAGGCAAGAGACAATAAGTATGAGTTATGATATGGAGAAAATTGAATCTAAATAAAATGGTTGATAGGAATTTAAACAGATATGACATTATGTTAAACTGTAGGAAGGTCCTACTCTCTCTCTATATATGAATTGCTATTATCCAACCAAATACATATATGAATATGTATACTTTATAATGTATATGTAATATCATATTAGCTATCACATATATATAACAATTATAAAGATATATATATATATTTGTTTACAATTGTTGTTATCTAAGCACAACCACAATGCAGTAGTTTTCAACCATGGAAAAGGGGCTGGAGAGGTGGCTCAGTAGATAATGGCATTTGTTTACTAGCCTCCCATGTTCCATCTACCTCAGCTTACATGAAAAGCTGGATACAAAGTGGCTCTCACATCTGGAATCCAAATGTGTCTATGGAAAAGGAAAGTGGAACCAGGAGAATATGAACTTCAAAAGTACCAGCATCAAGTGAGATCCTGTCTCAAAAGAAAGTAGGAAAGGAGAAATACCTTGAGCTGTCCTCATCTCCATATGCATGTGGCACCATGTATGTACACGTACTCACATCAAATAATAAAAATAGAACTTCTCCTTTCACAAATTGCAAGTGGCACAATATGAATGGATCTAAATGACATTACATTAAGTGAAATAAACCAGATATTGATGAACATATTTCATTATCATGGAACAGAAAACAAATAGTATCTACCATGGGCCAAGAAAGGGTATAAATGGAGAGGTCTATGATCTGGTTACCTAATATACAGTAATTAACATATTATAACATAGTGTTATATAATATAAAATGCAATGTGTCCACAAGTGGAGAGTTAGTGAGTGTGAAAGCAGTAGAAGAATAGGTCAGAGAGAAATTTGAGGAATATTTGACATAGTTGTATATGTAATTTATAAATATATATTTAGAAATATGTTTAAATTCAAATCACATTAAGAGTACAACACCACATTTACTCTTCCTTCAGCTTTTGTTTATATAACTATAGAACATTAACATGACAAAGAAATTGACACCAGTACCGTATAAAAAAATAAACATTATTCAAATTCCAAGATATTTTCCACACATTTACTTTTTACTGTTGTTTATAAAGGCTTTTTTAAATAAAATGTTTTATGGTATGAAAAGCTTTGTACAACAACCCCACAACCAGAGCCTAAAATTTCCTCGATGGCTTAGTGGTTAAGCACGTGCCTGTGAAGCCTAAGGACCCCGGTTTGAGGCTCGATTCCCCAGGACACTCATTAGCCAGATGCACAAGGGGGTGCACATGTCTGGAGTTGAAGCCCTGGCACACCTATTCTCTCTCTCTCTCTCTCTCTCTTTCTCTCTCTCTCTCTCTCTCCCTCTCTCCATCTCTGTTGCTCTCAAATAAATAAATAAATAAAAATAAAACAAAACCAAACAAAAAAGAGAATATAAAATTTCCTCATAAAGATTTCTATAGAGGCCAAACCAGTCAGTCCCAGGATTCTCCATTATTCCTCCAGGTTTCTCCTTTTACTGCCACTTCTCACCACATCTCTAACCTGTGACAAGCTCTCAGCATTTATTTTAACACTGGCTTTTTATTTTAGGATGAGACTGGTTTCTTGGTGAAGTTTTATGAAAATGAATAACCTGACTTTTATATTACACAAATATAATATAGCATATTATATAGTCTTTATGTCTATGTAGAATATATATATGTCTATGTAGAATATATATATATGGTCTTCAAGACTTACATGCATTTTATAGTATACTATATGACATTTACTTAAATGGATGTATTTGTATACATATGTTTCTTTTGTCCTTCTATGTTAAAGATATTCATTTTTGTAATGGATGGGGAGATAGTTCAGTTATAGATTACTATTTAAAATGCATAGGCTCTGATTTCAATCCCCATGCATTTATATGTGTGTGTATGTACATATATGTGTGTGTGTGAGTGTGTGTATGTGTGTCTGTACTCTATGTATGTTTCCAAATTTTACAGTATATAGTTTGCATTTCTATATAGATTCTGAGGATATGTTGTTTTTTTGTATGATATTAACAAATTGAAAATAATTTTAATTATATAAAATGCCTACTTCAACAAACACATGTATTATTTAAAAACAAAATCAGACTTTGCATAAGTATATTTTCACAATCAGAAAGTTAACATATCGATTGTTTTATTGTCATAAAATATTCCATGAAGAGTTGTAAAGCAAAAATCCAATGAATAACACACATCTCACTTGGTTATTTCTCTCAGCTCCTCTATTCTATCTAAATATTCTCCTTCCTAATTATCTTTATGTTGTTAAGGATATGGAAAACTCCAGACCACTTCTCCTTTAAATGTACTACAATCTAGGTAGATTACTCTGATAACATGCAGTGATTTATTTTCAACTAGCAATTTCTGTGAAAATGTGAGTTGAGGGCTTCCTGTGTCTCCCACTGCAGGACATCATAAACATGTGATGGTAGTTTGTTTCATAAGTGATGTCGAGTAAGTTCAATAGGTAGAACAGGTCAGGCTAATGTTCATCAGATATCTCTTATATAGTTTTTCTCTTTGTAATTTCTGTCAACTGACAATTAAAATCCACATGAATATTCCTGCCAACATTTAACAAGTTGTTTTTATGATGCTTGCCTATATTAAATATTTAACACAATATCTTCCTTTTTGTCATTTTTCTGCTATTAATTGAATTATTCTTGGCCACTTTAAATTCATGTCTCCATGCCTTGCGTCCATTAGTTCTTGAATACATTCTGGCTTTTGAACATTGAGACACTAAAAAAAAAATCTTAAATTTCTTTGCTTATGTGTACAAGAGCTATTTCTCTAACAGGCTCTGACTGAATTTCATAAGTGAGCACATAGACACTGAACACAGTGACCTATAACATTCATATTCTAAACCTAAGAAAAATCACTATTCTCTATGGGAAGGTTTCAGCTTTTATATATGTAGATTAGTATCGATTCAAATTTGTTACCAGATGGTATGTTTCATCTCAGTAACTTACTTTTTCCACAATAGACTTTTAGGCCAGAGAAAGATAAAAACAATATAAGCCAGAAACTCCTTGCTCTACATTTGCTTTTGAATTATATTTTTGTTTTGCTCCTAATAAGACTCCTTGCTTGAAAGTCACACATTGATATGAAATCCCTGTGGCCTCAGAACATATTTAAGGACATACTTGGAAGGCTAGATAAGAGAGGCTTATTTAAGGAAAAGTTGGACAAACTTTTTCAGTAAGAGCCAGAGAGTAAATGCTATTGCTTTTATGAGACATATGGTCTCTGTCACAGATACTATCCATGTAGCCTGAGAGGAGCCTTGGAAAATGTATAAGCCAATTAACATATTTGTGTTACAGTAGACTGGTATTTACAAAATTAGGTAGTAGGCAGGAAATAGCCTGCTGGTCAATTGCCCAAGTCTTTATTTAAGGGAAGTCCTAAGTAACCAGAATGTTTGAGAACTGACCTATGACTCTGTATCATAGTATAAAATTATAAAAGACTATAGGTAAATAAAGGTTGTCAAATTGCAAATTAAAAAAAAATAGTTTCTGATAGCAAATGAATTACATAAATATACATATGAGGATATAATACCACAGTCTTATGTAAAGCATTTCCAGAAGTAATTTTTAAGATATCTGCTACATATAACAATATTGTAAAAGTGCTTTTTGTAACCTTGCCTGCTAGGTAGAACTTTGATAAATTTACAATCTGAAAATTCTTTTGTAAGTTAATGGCTTAGAACTCAGAAAACAATTTTTAAACCATTTGTGATATTATAACTTTTAGTTTTTTTTTCTGGTTGCTAATTTTTTTAAATTTGATTTATTAGTTTCCTTTTCATCAAATACAGGCAGTTTGGTACCATTGTTTAGGCTCATCTTTGATCTACCCCCTCCCATTAGACCCTCCCAACATACCTCTAAAGGGGCTCAACTGAAACTAAGGACAATTGGTGAAACAAGCAAGGGTGATGCTTTCCTGTGAACCGGATACCAGCACAAAGGGGAAGGAGACCAACGCAGAGAAAAATCAACTCCTACCAAATCAGAGAGCCAGAGCCTCAGATGCCCCCAACACCTCAGCACTGAAGCAGACCAAAAATGAACCCAACATGGCTCAGGGTAATTTTGCGGAAGAGGGGGCAGAAAGAATGTCAGAGTCACATGTTGGGTCATGATTTGCAGAGACATTTAGCATACCAATAACTTTTAGTTTTTTGCACAAGTTCATAATTGATTCTCTAGTACAATTTTGAAATACTAAATATCCTTAGTAAGTTTAAAAGCCTATATTAAGAAAATATGTGTGGGTAGATGCTTTATAAACAAAGTATAAAAAAAATTAGGGGGCTGAAGTGATGACTTAGTGGGTAAGGTGCTTGCCCATAAAGCCTAACAACTGGGGTTCGATTCCCCAGTACCCATATAAGGCCATATATGCAGAGTGGCATATGCATCTGGAGTTTGCAGTGTCCATTCTCTATCTATTTCTCTCTCTCATTTCTCTTCCCTCTGTCTCCCTCTGTTTGCAAATAAATAAATATTATTAAGAACAATTAGGATAATTTCCTCCCTCACCCATTATTTTCCTCGCACCATTGTTTAGCCAATGAAATAATTGAGTTCAATTGAGTAAAGCATGGTTCTTAAAATATGCCTCCCTTTAGGTAATTTCTTACTACTACAGCAATGAAGCTTCTTGACAGTTCTACTGTTCATTAAACCCTATAGAGATATTTACATATGAGTCATTGGCAAGTTGTAAAATGATGACCTCAGTGTATTAAATACTATCCTTATATGGGTCTTAAAGGTGAGTGTGCTTTTGCTATCATACTGTGTCCCTTAAAATGTACACTGAAATAAAGAAATAAATCACTTTCCTTCCTTATCTTGCATCTGGCTAGGAATTTGTTCATAGTGATGAGAAGGAAACTAATTCAAGTTGAGACAATCAAAAAACAAACTTGAAACTTCTAGCAAAGAATTTAATATTTCACTAGAAATGCAATTATTTACTTTTACATGATCATAATAATACTTGGAGTGAATGAAAAATGATGAAGGAAATAATAGCAATTATAAAGCCAAACATAGGCTGGAGAGATGGCTTAGCAGTTAAGGCACTTGCCTGCAAAGCCTAAGGGCCCAGGTTTGATTTCCCAGTATCCATTTAAGCACATGGTGGTACATGCGTGTGGAGATTGTTAGTGGCTAGAGGCCTTGGGCCACCCATTCTCTCTCTCTCCATCTTTATCTCTTTCAAATAAATAAGAATAAAATTATAATTATGTATATAATAAAAATATTTTATAAAGTCAAAGATATTAAAATGATTACTGGTTTATTCTTGATAATGTGCTGATATCACTTTTAATCTAAGTGAAGAAAATTCTAAAGTTCATTTAGAAAATATTGTAATAAGCATTTATAACACTATATTGTTATCATTTATAGTAGTATGAATATTATTTAGATAATTTTAGAAGTAAAAGCATATTCAGATGGTATATAGAAAACTGAAAATATTGCTCATTTTAAAGTATCACTTTCTATCAAACAATACAGAATGGTGGTCAAAGGGTTCTATTTTATATTTATGAGGGTCTAATTATAAAATATTGAACATACTTACTTTTCATGATTTTCCTCCAAAATTTTGTAGTGTATTTAAAATGTTTCACCTTCTACAATGTGTAAAATGCAACACCATAATATTGTCATGCCATGTTCTTTTAATGCTGTCATAACAAGGCTTCCTATTTTTCCATCTCCTAAACTAACCACAAGTTATAATTATATGCATTGTATTTCATTCTGAAGTTTTGAGTTCTTTAAGTACAAATGTTCTTAGTAATTTTCTAAATTCAATGTCTACATCAAATTGAAGTTGGTGTTTAAGAAAGTTTGCAGACATAATTGAAAACTAAATTGTTCCTGTTTCTTTAAAACAATATTTTAAAATTGTTATTTAATAAATTATATTTCTTCACTTTTTAAGTATTTCTTTCACATGTGCACATACACATATGCTTTAAGAGTCAAGCTATAGTACATATGTACATGAAAGTTAAAAGAGTGATAGGATGATCTAATGATTAGAGGCTACCCTCAGCCAGGCAAAGTTTTGAGAATTTTGATGCTGTTATTTAAAAAGAAAGTACAACATTTATGTGGGGAATAGGGCATGGTCTAAGTGTGAACTGTGTATCTTTTAATCACATAAATCCATTACTTTCAAAGAAAGTCTTAAGAGCTTTCCAAAACTAACTGTATTATGTGTATTGTGTCGATGTTAGTTGTGCACTTGCGAGAGAGATTTTTATCCCTAAAGTAATGTATAGTTAGTTATCCATTGAAGAAAGAAGAAAGGGATAAAATACTACAGCATATAATTTACAATAACCAACAGAGAAAACATTGCTTTCTTTTTCTTTTTTTTTTTTTTTTAAACTACAAGCCTATAACTCCTGCTGGGATCAGAAGTATCATTTGCAGAACTCTTTTAACCAGTGTTTCACCTCTCCACTTGTCAATGCATAAATCTTTTTCTATTGCTTGGAATAACTAAATGACATCTGGCCATGAGAAATGACTGAGCTGGGGGCAGGGAGAAGTAAAGTAAGTTTGAATTAAAGTTAAAGGAACTTGAATCAATCAGTGTTTTATTTAAGTTAATTATATCTTTTACCTCATCACATCAAAGAAAAGGAATTATGCATATGTAATAATCACATTCTCCTAAGTATATGAAGATTTTTTTGGTAAATATAGACCTCTCAAACCATATTGTATAATTGTTAAAGTAGTGACCTGGCCAAATTTAATTTTGTGAAAGGAAAACAGTTTAAGGACTAGAGTAGTTATGTACATTAGAAAGTATAAAAAATAAAAATAAAAGAAAGAATAACTGCTAAATAGCACAAGTTTTTTTTTCCCTTAACCAAATACATTTTGCATCTGTACTTGAGGACTTTTCTCTAACATAGTCAAAATATAAAATAGTGTCATTTCTTCTGGAATTTAGTATATACCATAATATATGTTAAAATATGGTCCAAACCAGTCCTGGAATCCAACATTTCTCAAATAATTCACTGAAACATTAATTATCATTGTTCTTGGCAAGCTCATGTGGAAATTTGGAAATGGTTTGCAGAATGAGAGTATATGGAATCACATTTGTCCATCAAATATTTCTTATTTCTTTAAAAAATGTGCCTACAACTATGATGTTTTCCTCCATAATTTATTATTCATGAATAGATCTATAGAAAATATGAATCAAAATATATTCCATGTTTTTTTCTCCTTAGCCTCTATATATCATAATTAATTATATCCATGCATATTGTATTCAAAAGTAAAACAAAATAAAATAGATAGTTGACAATGAGGAGTTCTTTGAGATAGCTGGAATTATAACGTGCTTAATGGCATTATTACATTAAATGGAATACATGGTTATAGAGTTATTTCAATTTTTCATCTATATATAATTTTTAAATATCTGGGGTAAAATAATGTATGCAAATGGGCTAACATTTTTATAAAACACATTAACAAAAATTCAAATGAATATTAAGTATGAATAGTATTTGGATATTTGGTTGAATTCTTTTGGTTACATAACATATTTATGTTTACAATCATGTAATAACTGAATGAGTATCAGTTCAATGATCAGACTGATTACTCAAATTGGAATCATACATCTTACTGATTTTGTTACATTAGATACTTAATATCTCTGAATTAATGTTTCTAAATCTATGAATGATATTAATGTCGCCTACTGTGTTGTGGTATTATGTAAAACATATCTAGTGGCTAATATGGCCTCATAAATTTTAATAACTAGTCTCTTATATCATTTTCAATGTTTATGAATGATAAATTAATTTAGCTCAGAACTATTGCTGTGTTGAAACCATTTATTACTTTCTTTGACTTATGTAAATCAGCCTTTTTAAAGAAATAACAATAATCTATTAGAAAGATTATTTAAATTCCCAAAGAGAAGTCTTTTTCCTGCAGACTCTGATCCAAGAGAACTTTCTTGTTTTTGTTTTATTTCTTTTGCTTTTGTAGTCTGGGAAACTCTGACTTAGGCAAGAGCCAGTTTGATAGGAGACTGCTCAGATATTTATCATTGAAATTCTCAAGATTTTTAGATTATTCAAAAAGTAAGTCATGGTTCTTTTTGACTAGCAGTTTCAATCCAAGGCTGAACTCTTTGTTCCTAATCCTAGATATCTAGTTTGACTTCTAATATTCCTAGCAACTACATCATAGGTTACTGTTAATGTTTTCTCTCTCAGAGCCTCAAGCACAAGGCTACAGAGCTTGCTTGAACATGACCAACTCCATTTTCACATTTACAGTCTTGGAGAAAAAAATGTCACCAATATCTACTGAGATGCAATTTCTCACCTATAGAACTTATGGGGTCACTGGAGACTTCACATACAGGTGGTATTACAGACAAAATATTAAGAAAATATGGAAAGAACTTTACTTCCAGAGCCATTTAAAGGGAGTAGTTAATAGAAAAAGGTAGAACTATTGGGCAGTGGAAATATAAATTTGAGTCTTTTATAGATATTTTAACCAGATGAGAAAGACTAATTAATGTACAGATGTCTAACTTTGGTTTGGGTTACTGTGACTTGGCTTTTAAAGTTTTAAAGCTAAGGTAGATGTCCTCATTGAGGAATACACATAATAAATGGGAACTCAAGTTAAAGACCTCAATAACTGGAAACTGATTAGGTGGAAGATGTTTAGCAGAGGGTAAGAGTACTCCGACATTCCTGTCTATAAAGTTGGTTAGTTCTGCTATACCTCTTGTTATAATCAATTGCCAGAAGCTGTTTTTGCTATATACTGGGATCCCAACTGCAGAACCTTCAGAGTTATAGCCTTAGAGAAAATGAGTATTGAATTCCATGATTGTGCTATATAAAACATGTTGAAAAATTCATTATTTTTTAATTTATTATTAGTCAGTTATTTGTTTTACTTAATTGTATGGTATTATTGGTTGAATCTATGGACTTGCAGAGTCCAGACTAGCATTCTACCAGTGAGCTATATCCTCAGCCCTCATTATATTTTCAAAAATTATTACACAAGACAGTCAATTGATTTGAGGTACAGGCTTGGCAAAAAAAAAAAAAGAAAGAAAGAAAGAAAGAAAGAAGAAAGAAAGAAAGAAAGAAAAGAAAAGAAAATGAACCTGATTGTAACATAAAGTAAAAAAAAAAAAAAAGTAACATTAAATCATTGATGAGGCACTAACACTCCTAACAGCAATTCCACTGGCCAAATAACTCTGAGCTAAGTCAAAAACAAAATACCATAGTTCATCACTTAAGGCAACTCAAACTTTTTTAAGCCAGATTTTAGTCCAAATACCTGAGGTAACAATAAAAAGGAAGGAAGGGTTGACTTTGGCTGGTGATTTCTGAAGCTGTAGTCTATCAGAGTGTCGGAGGATATATTAGAAAAGATTAGCTCTATGCTAGCCAGGAAGTAGAGAGAAAGAAAGAAAGAAAGAGTATCTCTAGGTGTCAACCTGTAGGGTGGTAGGATAGTGCCACCCATATTCATTATAAGTCTTTTGCTCTTAACTGTCTTATGAAATACCCACATGAATCACCTGAGAAGTGTCTTTTATTAACTCCTAGGCATTTCTCAATGCAGTTGCAGTCAGCCATCATGATTTGACACAATAACATGTCTCTTAGAGTACTCAAAGTCATTTCAAAAACAATAAAATAAGAACACCCTAACCTTCTCTACTTTTATTTGCTTGACCAAGGGGGTATGGGGAGGGAAAGAGAGAGAGAACAGATGCACCAGGCTCCTATGCTCTTGCAAATGAAAAAAATTCTCCAGACTCCTGTGCAACCTTATGTGTCTGGCTTCATGGGGGTACTGGAGAGTCAAACCTGGGCCAGCAGGCTTTCCATGCAAATGCCTTTAACCACTGAACAACCTCCCTTGCCCAGTTTCTGTAGTCCTAAAAATTCTAACATTGCTCAAGTCCAAAGTGTCCTTTTAGGCTGAAGTCAACCTCTTAGCTGTGAGTCTCTTTCAAATTTAAAAAACAACATACCAGTACACAGAAGAAAAAATAAAATTCCATGTGTAAGGGAGGAATGGAGAAATAAAAAAAAAAAAAAAGGATGGGACTAAATTAATGGAAATATCACATCCTTCAGCTCTGTGGTTGGAAGTCGGAGCACAAGATGACATGATTTAACTTTTGAGAGTTTTGGCAAAATGGTTCTATCAGGCTCAACCTTTGAAGTCTAAATGGCCTCTTTCCAGTTGGCTGCACTTGCTGCTGGACGTTTTCCTCATCAGAAGGCAATTCCACATTACTGTCTCTAACTTTTGGGGTCTCCACTGACTCATGGGCTTCACCAAAACATCCTTATTCATCCCTATCAGAGGATGTTTCATATTGTGTGGTCTGTCAGGTTTTCCATTAAAATATGGGAGCATGTCTTTGTGACAAGATAACTTTTCCATCTTATATGCCACAGTACACTCTATATGCTTGAAAAGCTGAGCTTGGTGAACCCAGTTCTTACTAAACAATTTCCTAGGTAACACAGGGAGAGCTGTATGCTGAAGAGTTATTCTGAACTGAAAGGGCAATCTTTGAAAATAGTTTGCTTATTTTTTAATAGATTCGATGCTATGATGAGTATGGTCTGGCTAATTGCTCAGATGCCCCAGAAGTTTTTTTTCTACTGCTTGGAGCAAAGTGTTTGGTTTCCTTTTAGTGGCACAAATTTCTTCATAAACTATACTTTGTTTACTTTAGAGTACACAGGCTTTTCTGAACAAATTACTGTGTGATTTTACTACCAATTCTCACTGTAAACCTGGGTTGCAGGAGCTAACAATAACTATGCCACTACCTGAATGCTAAAATGCCTTGCAATTATATATTAGGAAACTGCACTAGGTTAACTGGTCCGTCATTTTTTAAACTCGGTCATTTAAAAGGTTTTAAGAAATTGAGAAAATGTACAAAAATGTAGAAAAATTCCTTGCTGAAGCACAGCATTAATGGCTCCTAATCAAGTTCTCAGTAAATTCTGCCTTCCCATCTGAAAGCTCGTGAGCAGAGCATTATTCACAACACTTCTTTTGTCATTTGGATATTCTGAGCTCCCACCAGAATTACTCATTAATCTATGTGTATAGAATTTTTTTTGAAGTCTGCTTTCTTCAAACCTAAATTTCTCCCACAAACCAATTCCAAAGTCTGCTGAGCCACAGAATCCACGTCAGAGCAGTAATTACCTGACTCACAGCTCATTGGTATGAACTATTTGCCTGAACCTTGTATAAGACAAATCTAGATCCTGAGAAATTCAGAATACAAATTCATATATGGTGCAGAATTACATTTCTCACACATGACAGCTATCACGCTCTTAATGAAGGTGTTTATTTCATATTAGAACAAAGTTGATTTGCTTTTCTAGTTCAGAATAACTTGATATCTACTTATGTTACATATCTCTGTAAATAGTTTGTCATTCTTCTCTTTAAAGAACAAGGATTGGAGCTGAAGAGATGGCTTAGCAGTTAAGCACTTGCCTGTGAAGCCTAAGGACCCCGGTTGGAGGCTCAGTTCCCCAGGACCCACGTTAGCCAGATGCACAAAGGGGGCACATGCGTCTGGAGTTCGTATGCAGTGGCTGGAGACCCTAGTGTGCCCATTCTCTCTCTCTCTCTCTCTCTCTCTCTCTCTCTCTCTCTCTCTCTCTCTCACTCACTGTCTCTTTCTCTCTCTGTCACTCTCAAATAAATAAATAAAAATACACAAAATATTTAAAAAAAAAAGAATAAGGATTACCATAAAAGCAGAGTTGTTTGTTGCCAAACATAGACACTCATTAAAAAGGCTATCTGGGCCATGTCTTTCATCATACTAGAACCCAAGGAATTGCCAAAACCAAATTAATTCCAACCCTAGATGATTAAGATGGAGCCATTATGAGAGAGAATAGTTGATGCTGATATTGTTGCATTTCTATAAACCATTCCTAAATAAAAACTACCTAATTTATACTTCCTGACAGGAAATTACATATAGCCCCTATTGCTTGTGTAAGTTCAATTTAGGATTTCTATTATTAAACCCACGTATATTCCAACTGCTAAAGAAATCTTTAAAGGTTTGATATTTCAAAGGATTAAAGAGAAAATGGTGATGATGTACTAACAATCTGAGATTCAAGTCTTCAACTAGAAAACAAATCAATCATATAGATCTGTATCATGTGAATTAGAAAAAGACTACAGGTGATGAATTACAGAGCTATGGAAAGGCAGACTTCTGGAATGAGTCTGATAATCTAAGTAGTATTTGTTATAGAGATATCAGAAAAGAGGAACTGAGAAAAGGGATCTTGGGTTTTGTAATATTTAGGGACGTCCCATGCTTTGAACTCCTAAGATATTTCCATATAATGATAGGAAAGGTGAGGGAATTTTTTTTTAAGTGAGGAATTGCAGACTGTTGATGTACAACTCACTTAAAGAAATAGATTGTTCTATTAATTTGTATTGAAATGATAAAGATCCTGATAATGTGAGATGTTGTATTGGCAAGGTGATTTTACTTTGAGCTTTGTTTCAATTGAGAATATGTAGGTTTTTCTCAATAAAGAGATGTAGAAAGACATGAAAAAGAGGCATAGTACTGGATGTCTATAGTACCACCAGAGATAGGAAGATCATGAGTCTCAGGTGATCCTGGGCCACAAAATAAAAACTTGCCTCAAAAAAACAAAAAAAGACAACAAAAACCAAAACAATAACATTGGATATAAACAATAGATAGGACATACCAAAGAACTGAAAATTCTTTCAGTGTCTGTGTTTCCCGGGGTTTTTGCATGATCACTGTAATACATATGTACTGTCTAGCCCTGTCTAGCTTTCTAGCTGTATTCAGAATGTCAGTGAGAGCCACAAATCTACATATGAATGATATGTTTCGCAGTGTAATGCGTACTGAAATTTCAAGTTTATTTGTTGTGCTTTGGATAAGTCTTCACAGTAGTATTTATTTGCCAATGTAATAGTATTATCAAGTGGTCAGCCTTTAAGAGGTTTATGGGTCATGGGGTTTAAACCCTTATGAAGACATAAGTGCTTTCACGAGAGTTGATCTTTAACAGAGTGCAAAGTGTCAAGCCCCCTTTGCTATATTGTTCTCCAGAGTACATTGTCATGCTCCTCTGCTGATCACCATGAAATAAAACAGCATGAGAGCCCCACAATGTTTAGCCATCCAATTTGAAACTTTCTATGTTCCATAGCTATGAGTCAAAAGATACCTCTTCTTTATAAATCACTGTCATAATGAGCTATGAGTACAAATTTTGGGAATGAACTGTGGGAATGAACTATGGGAAAGGACTGGAAATATTTTTTTTATAGATCTTACAAATAGCTTTTATGATATTATTGCTGTGAAATGGCAATGTTTTTTTTAATTTGTAACTTGCTCTACATTAATCTTCTAACTGTGTAATCCACCTGCTTAAAGCAATGTGACTAGGTTTCCTCTGCCTTAGTGTACCATTGGTCTGAACAGGATGGAAAAATGGTATTTACTAGCAATGTTTTGAGATGCAGATGGATCTTTAGATCTGCTCTAAGCTCCTTTCCTCAGAGGCCTGGTTTGACTCTCAACTTAGAATAGACATGCATAAGAAGTGCTGATCCAGTGTGTTGAAGACATTGAGGTCGGTAACTATGGGCCCACATATTTGTGGAAGGCAACAGGTGGACTTCATGTGATTGCTCCTATGATCAGAGTGTATGTGTGTTCTGGATCAGCCAAGTCCAGGAAGTCATACACCTACGTTCCTTCCCTTAACACATGTTTAAGGATTATCCCATGTCAAAATTTCCTTACCCTTTGCTCATGCAATGTACTAATTGTTCACCTATTGCTGGTTTTGAACTATTCAGTGAAGGTGACAGTAAGTTTGCAAGCAGAGGAAATCACAGTAGTGGCAACATCAGAGCACCCATGAGAGCAGATGCAGCAGGTTTACTCATAGTTCAAACTAAACTTGTCTTCAGTTTCTCTTCTCCGGTCCCTACTGCTAGAAGCAGACCATTCCTGAGAGAACAGGTACCAGGTATTAACTCTTTCACACCCCAGGCTCTGCTTTGAGAAGCAGTTTTCTCACTTCTGGATAGGAAAGTTCCAGAGGTTATTCTTTCCTGAATCAGAGCTGTTTCCTCTTCCCCAAACAGGGAAAATTTCCTAAACTAGGGCAATTTACTATTGCAATAGAAAATATATGAAGACAGCATAAAATTTATCTTGAATGTTCCACAATTACTTACAACATGAAAGTGCCTTAAAATGAACTCATCACTTTCTCACTTTTTCCTCATAATTGAGTCTGTATGAATATTTGTTTGTTTGTTCATTTTACCATTTCTTGAAGTGAGAGCTATAATAGCCTTCAAATTCATCTCAAACTTTCCTTCAACCACAATGACCATGCCACTCATATAATGGAAGACATTCCCAATGTGAAATCATTTTGAATGCTATATGAAATTAGTGTTGCCTTTCCTTCATATCTCAGGGCAGTACATTCCACCACCATTCAATATTTGTTTTAACAAAACTACATACAAACACTTGTTTATGTTATTTCTAATATCAAACTCTTATCACCAGATTATCTAAAATTATGCATTTTCAACTCATATTTCTGTACCTTCTAATAACTCTTTTTATGGTTTGTTGTAAAACATAAACATAAAGCATGGGCATTCATGTTGTTGTTTGTGTAGGTAAAGGCCAAAGAACAACATGGGTATCAACCTCAGGATCGATGTCCACCTTTATTTGAGATAATGTTTCTTATTGGCTTAGAATTCACCAATTAGACTAGACGAGCTGGCCAGTAAACTCCAGACATCCTCCTGTATCTACCTTTCCATTACTGGGAAGAGCTAGTACACACATGCCATCATGTGTATACTAGAGATTGAGCTAGGGAATTCAGGTCTTCACGTTTGCAAGGCAGAGACGTCACTTACAATCTCCCCATGCTCTATTAGTTCTTAAAGTTCAACCTTGAGTTTATCTTCTCTTTAGGATTATTCTCTATCCCCTGCCATAAGGATCTTGCCTCAGCCTCAGCAGATGTCTTTCACCTGGTCTCTTAACCCCATCATGAAAGCACTTTAGTCCTGCGTATTTGTGCCATTATCCTCAATAATTGGAAGGTCATTTCACAGGCTAGGCACTGAGAGAATTTGTATTGAATGATTTCTTATTCAGAAATTTATCCCACAGCTACTCTATTAAGTCCAACACAATACACACTAATGCTTGTTTTTTCTTATACAGTACATATGTGTAAAGATATACACACATACACACAATTTTATATTAAGTATTAGCAGTAATTAGTAATAACTCTGTGGATTAGAATTCCAGGTTTGATATTATCTGGAATGAAAACTATCCAGACAATATTTTAGCCATCATTTCTTATGATTAATTTACAGGCAGTAAGGAAGAAAGTGGACAAAGCATTTAAATTATTAAGATATTAAAAATAATTTTCTAATGCATTCTGAGTCACTTCTTCCAATAAATAATATACCACTTTCTATCTACTACACAATGTCTGTCAGGAAAAGTGACTAAAAACATGTTCAGTGCATAAAGGATAGAATGCTGATTGTCATCTAGTAGATTCACACATAAAATAGTTGAACTGCCATTGTGTTGAAATGATGGAAACTTCATTGTGTTCCTTGTGACCTCTTTGACACAACCTAGTGGGACAGTCAAAGGACTAAACCAACAGGGGACTGACACATTTTGTGGTATAGACAGCTATGTCCTGCATCATATAAAAGTAATGTCGGAAACATCAAAATGTCACTCTATCTTCCAAAACATACCTTTAAAAACTTGAAAATTCTACTCAAAAGTATATTTCATACACCTTGTTTCCTTCCTAAAAGTTACAGTATATAGAATAAGCAATTTATAGGAGGATTTAAAGTCTTGTAAGAAATTTAAATTTTGCTGAGGCCATTTTTTTAAGATTGTGTATGTCTAAAACATTCCTCCAAAATTTTCCATCATGAATAAAATATATATTTCAAAGCTGCTTTACTGCACTGGGATGTGATGCTTCCCAGCGATGCAACAATGTTCAGCATTGCAGCTTAATGTGGAGAAGGTAGCAATGTTAGAGTGATCTCAAAACATGTGAGCATGTGTTAAAGTCTTGGAGAATTTCCTTTTGAAGATTCGGCAATTCTATGCTCATCTGGTGTGGATGGCAGTCTCTCAATATGAGAATAAGTAGCAAGGTATGAGAGTTCAGGAAAAGCCCTGCCAGTGGCCCAACTGTGGATCTCATTTAGTCTCCTGAGATTTTTTTGTGGTAGCATTTATAAGTTATCTTACATACTGCAAAGTTTTAAGTAACCTTATCAGGCTTTTACTTTGACATCAGAGGCAACAAATTAGAAAAGCTGTCCTTGTACAATTTGACCCCCTTCCCTGAAGGCATTTTAACCTGAAGCAAAATCCATTTAACCAACCCAGGCTCTCACTGTGATAATAATAGCAGCCAACTGAATGGCCAGTCCTGTGATGTACAAAGCTCTTACCTCAAGTCCAGATGATCCTGAGACATCGGGTTTAATTTACACTTCAGAGGAGGGGTGACAGCTTTACCTTGCCTACTGCTTTAGGATTGCTCACAATTATGGGAGTCAGCTACATTTTTTTTTTATGGTTCTTCTATCTTATCAGGCTCCTTTAAAGACATTTTCTTCTTTCATATAGCCAAAGGGGAAATAACTCCATTAGAAATGTTTATTTTTATTCTGTACATTTATTATTTCAGGCAATGACAGGATATATTCAGGTTTTAATATTACATAGTGCTAATTTTAAGAATGTTCACTGAATTATTTTAGGAAAAAGTAAAGCACTTTTGTTATATTTTATATTTTTCTACATTTGTTCCATTAATTATGTTTCATGTAATTATAGGTCTATACACTTTAGAATTCTAAAATGTATTCAGCGTGTTATACTTCACTAATATTACAAATTACACTTATCTCCTAAAATAAGTCCATGAATAATGTATACTTTCAGTGTGAGTAAAGCTAGCATAAAACAAGACATGCATATTTTACAGGAGTACTAGGTATGCTACTTAAAAGATGGTATGGATGTGAATGAGCACTGTTAGAGACACTGATATTTTGGCATGGGAACTCATCATTTCTTTAGTAAACAGAATTTATTTGGCAACTAGGTTATAAAGGGCATGACTCTAGCATTGATTTAGAATAATAACAAAATTAGAAAAAGTTATGAACTACAGAAAAGGCAGGGATCTAAAGATGGCTAAAAACAAAACAAGCCAAGTTTCTTTCATGCAAATTAGCACTAAGGAAAAGAGCATAGGAATGTTTACAGAACAGGCCACAACAAATACTCTATAAATTTATATAAGAAACTGTACATAAATGGAAAAATGAATTAGGTAATTTACAAGAAATGCTTTACAGGTTATAATAGTCCATAACTTAGCTTATTATGTAGAAAAGTTATAGCATATCATACATTTTCACATCACAGATTCAAGGTAAAAGAGCTCAGGCATGATAAAGCTTGGACCAGTCAGGAATAATGCAGTGGGCAGAATAAGGCAGCATATACTAAAGTGGTGTGTATGCTTAAAACAAACCCCAGACCTCACAAGATCCCCTCATTGGGACATCAAAACATCAACTATGAGCTCAACATGAAAAATTTAATTTCATTAATTCTAAATAGTATTTAACTATGTTGCTTTATATGAATATATGAACCATGTGATATTAATTCACATATTTTCAGAATATATTACTTAACATTTGATCTTGTATTCCAGCGTATATGATTAAAATGTAGATACATACATAAATATGAAATCTGTTAAAGTTATTAATTTTCTTCAGGTTTCTTAAAAAAATGCATTTTTGAAAGCCTGTTTATACTGATTACCTGTATTCCTATCAGATTTTGGTTGAAATCTTGTTAAAATTTAACTTCCCTATAGTATTACTTTTTAAGATGAAAACTCATCTAATAATAAAACCTATAATAATGTTGCATAATGTGATTAATAATATGAGATAGAAATATTTCATGTCTAGAATTATGTTGCCCAATGTAGTTAATAATATGAGATAGAAATGTTTCATGTGCAGAAGCCCACCACATCTATGAATTATAAAATAACTATTATTAGGAGAAAATTTGAAAGGGTTTCTGTATTATCTTGAGTGGATAATATTCTTATCTTTATTAAGTGAAATGGAAAAAAATGTATAAAGAAAGAGGTGGTAGGACAAGTGAATGTCCAAGTGAGAATATCCTTATGTTTTATGCATCCAAATGTCTTGAAATCCCTCAATTTGAATGCATTATCTACAGAAAATAGATATTAAAATATTCTGGAGTGTACAATGAGACATTGCTCTATCGTGAATTTTATAGCAATTCATAAGTTCTTTGAAGCACTGATACCGACGCGTGTGTTCCCAGCAATAACTGCAATTATTATTATTATTATTATTATTATTATTATTAATTTAATTTATTAGTTTTCTTTTCAGTAAATACAGGCAGTTTGGTACCATTATTTAGGCTCATCTGTGATCTACCCCCTCCCATTAGACCCTCCTTATTATTGAAAATGGGTCGTGAATTGTGGAGTTAGCCCCCAGTTATTAGTATGATAAATGTCTCTGAAAATCATGACCCAACATGTAACTCTGACATTCTTTCCGCCCCCCCTTCCGCAAGATTTCCCTGAGCCATGTTGGGTTCATTTTTGGTCTGCTTCAGTGCTAAGGTGTTGGGGGCCTCTGAGGCTCTGGCTCTCTGATTTGGTAGGAGTTGATTGTTCTCTGCATTGATCTCCTTCCCCTTTGTGCTGGTATCCAGTTCACAGGAAAACATCACCCTTGCTTATTTCGCCAGTTGTCCTTAGTTTCAGTTGGGCCCCTTCTGAGGTATGTTGGTTAACAGGAGTCATCTATTGACTTTAACTTGTATTTGGAATGGGTGTGTCAGACGAGTGACAGTTCTTGACTTGAAGTCACTTCAACAATCATCAGCTCATATTACAGCATCTGTAGCAATTAGACAAAGGCCTTCCTCTTAAGTCTCTGAGCTGACTACCAGCTCTGCCAAGTGTGCATTTTCTTTCATTTCCTTATTGATTGGAAAGCACCTTTAGAGAATCAACCTAGGCTTAACATCAGCACTTTACTGCACTGAAGGACAACTTAATCTTTTTTTGAGCAACAGAAAAGCATAATTTTATTTACTGACCCATCAATAAGAGACTAACTCTTCAAGCTTAGAATTCTGCTTGATAACCACTTTAGCTTATCTCAAGGAAGGAAAAAAAAATTAACAAATTATTCAGTCACTCAAGGAAATGTTTGTTTCCTTGGAATATATTGTTCTTATACAAGTATTTAAAAGGCCCAAACCACGAAGAAATATATTATTACATTTTTATTTACTATATTATAAGACAAATATACATATATAGATAATAGAGAGATAGATGAATAAAAAGAATATGCATATGTTTGTCTTTACATTATGTAGGGCAGATGCTGAAAAAGAGTTGACTGATAAACCATCATGATTTCCTCATTTTTGATATGGGAAAATCATATTTTGCAGAGAGTTTATGGTGATTTGAATGCAGATATGTAATTATGTATAATCTGTCTGTCTGTGTGCCTACCTACCTCATTCCATTAAGGTGTGAATGGGGTAGAATAATGCATGTCACACTAAGATCATGCTAAGTTCTAGATGCTTGTGATGACTGCACATTAATTAGAAGGCAGTAGTTTTAATACAAATGTAAATAATTGTTATCCTCTATTTATTGTTGCAGGTGATGGATGTAATAGAAACAGTCATTTAAGGATTAGTAAAACATGAAATCATTACCACCACAGTAAATTTTAGCTGAATGCATGAGTCAGGGGCAAATGCCCATTGATTTTCAATTACCTAACATTTAGCTGCAGTATGTCAGCACTGATTGGCTCTTTGGTGATTAGTATGTGGTATGAAAATTCCCACTAGAGACATGGAGTCAATTGGATTTTGAGTGAAACAGCTAATCACCTTTTCTTTATGCTCCCTGAGGGAAATCAAAAAGAAATTAAATAGGAGATATACTAAGAATTATATTACTACCCAGTGAATTAAATTTTTGGTTAGTTTTTTTGTTTACATTAGACTGGATTGTTTTATATGAAAAAACTAGAGTAATGTATCTAGAAACTAAAAGTTGTATATGTTCTTCAGAAAAGTAAATGAAATATTTTAATAAATATTTAATATTTAATGAATATTTTAATGAAAATATAAAGCTTCATATTCATAAAATAACATGTGGAATATTTTGTTTGATATTGTGTCCATGTGTTTAAGTTTTGGAAACAGTGTGTTACTTTACATAGTTCTGAATTTGACATTTTAAGGTTTTATTTGTCATATTTTGCTCTATAATATTGGAAACAATTTTCTCAGATCAGGTTGTCAGAATTTATAACTTATATTATGGTGCTTTGTGTTATCCTAACTGACATCCAATTGCCAATAATTCCTACCACTTTAGTATTATTTTTCTACCACATGATTATACCTACATACAAAGAATTGTACTGCTTACTGGATAGGATATTATGGCTTTTACTTATTTCCTTGCATTATTCTAAATTTTTATCAACTCTCATAAATATAATCTATTTACATAATTAGAGAAAGTATGCACACCATTTCATAGTATATATGAAAATAGTAATATCAACTACACTGAAATTTGACAGTGTATATATCTGGCATGTATAAAACAAGAAACATTATTGTGTATGTCAGTAAATATAATTTTCTAATTCAGTGCTGGATTTTACTTCTTAAAAGATATGACCATACATGAATAGTTGCATTCCACTTAAAATGTGGATACATTTTTAAAATATGGGTTGTGAAGCTTTGTCTATAAAGAGTATTGTAATAAGCACACATCCTCCCAACAAAATAATCAATGCAGCAAACATTATAGATCCTGGAGGACTTTTAGAAATCTGCTCAGGAAATTTTTTTTTTCCACAAAAAGAAAACTACCTTTTGAGACCACATCACTGTTTCTGTAGCTTCTCTAATAATGCTGTACAAATATGTTGTTTCAACCATCTGACCTGCTTTCATGCCCCAAGTAGGATGCCGGGTGAACAGCCCCTTCCTGGGCCCCTCTGGGCTTAGATGAAAAACCCTTCTTTGACCCTTCCTTGCATGTGTTCAGTTGTCAGTTTTGCTTGCTGCAGCTGTTGGATACTCCGGAGGATCAGATGGTCAGAATAGGTCTGGGATAGACCAATTAGCATCTCAATGCAGCCACTCAGTTCCCTTTATTACCAGCTCCCTCAAATTAATTAATTTTTAATTTTGCACTACCTCACCTATTATAAATCATGTCAGCCAGAGAGACAGAAAAGCACACTGAAACATGAAAGTGTCTGTGGTTGAAGTCACGAGGACTTTGCCTTTGCTGTCTGTCACTTTGAAGATCAGAAAAAAAATGTCAAATTATTCTGGACAGAGATTATGAAGAAATAGTTACTTGATAAACTAGGCTTCTTTCAAAAGGTCACCAAAAAGAATAGCAGTGGTGATGAATTATTGTGGTGCATTTGGATTTAAAAAAACAAGTTATAGATTCAGAAAGCATTAAAAAATGCTTCTATAAGTGTTCCCCTACTTTACACAAACCTAACATGTTATTTTAGTGTTAAACTACATAGTGTATACGTAATGATTTTGGTTTACAATTGGAAGGACAAGTGAGAACTATGTCATATTTCTAACCTGCCACATTTATTACTATCACTATTGTTGTTTTTGTTTTTATTATTATTGTTATTGTTACCACTTTCTTTTCTTGGTTGTACATTCTGTCACTTAGTATTCTCTAAAAATCAGAATGGCTTGAAATGAACATTTTTTTTTAAATTTTAATAACTGGTGTTTTAAAACATAGACTGCAGTGAAATTTATTAACAAAATGTCCTTGTAAGTGTTTATATCTTCAATTGATATACCTCAAATAATCTCAGGAATAAAATTCTTGGGAAGACAGCTTTAACTTTGAGCAGCACAATATTCTTTGTGAGAGCTTTTATTGCTTCATTACTGCATATGTCAATGTGCACAGTTAGGAATGTAGCATGTGGAATTTCTTTTGGACTTTTGGCTACAAAGTCTAGAAGACCAAAGGTTAAATATGCTTAATCACTCTTGCATACTGTAGAACTTCTTACATCATATTATTAAGCAAGGAAAGTGACTACGTTTAAAATGTATTTATACCATATTGAGTATGGCTGTTTTAGACTTACAATAAACCTAGCTGAGGCAGAATACAATTGATTTTTGTTTCTAGGAATAACAAAGGGTAGATTCATGGCTACCAAATAACTCTCTAAATGTTTTATTTTCCCTCAACTGTAATAAAATTCTATAGTCTACTTTTATTTGTAAGCATTTATGAAGTTTTAGTTTAACTTTAAATATTTGCAATTATTTTCCAAGTACTTGGTATTTGAAATTGTAGAAAAGAAATACTTGCCAACTTCATACTTTAGACCCACATTTCATGAATTTTTCTGGGCAATACTAATTCCCAAAATCTATATTGGTTATACATAATTTTTTAAGTGACACCTATCAATTTTTAACCAACAAGAATGTAAACTACTTTCTTAAACTAAGAATTGTTTAATTGATGGATAAATTTCCTAGGTTATATTATTTTTTTAAATTAATAGAGATTCTTGATTATATGATGTACTTAACAGTGATACTGACTAAAGACAATATATAGCATCCAATTTTTAGGAAAAAAATACTTTACAACTCCAAACTTATATATGCAACTATAGAAAGATTTGAGGTATCAATACAATGATATTTTTTCCTTAAATTCTCAGTCTTGGGCTGGAGGGATGGCTTAGCAATTAAAGCATTTGCCTGCAAGCCCAAATAGCAGGTTCGATTCCCAGTACCCATGTTAGCCAGATGTACAAGGGGGCACACACATTCATTTGCAGTGGCTAGAGGCCCTGGTGCACCCATTTTCTCTCTCTCTCTCTCTCTCTCTCAAATAAAGAAAATATTTACAAAAATTTCCCAATGTCCCACTGTTTTGTGGCAAGTATTAGGCAAAATCTTTTTTGGCAAAATGTGTTGGGCCAACTGCCAAAATGAATAGAATTTGGCTTCACACTCCCATCTGGTAACCCAATTTTTCCTAGTGTTTCCTCTTTTAAAACATATTTTCCTGCTTGAGAAGACACCCAGCACATTAAATTGCACTGAATGTTAGTCAAGTAAAGAAGGAACTTAATATTACTGTTCTGTCAGATATATCAGCAAAGCAATATGTCATAATAACTGATGCTATTACATTGAAAGTATCTAAAATGTAACAAGGTTAAAGTATAAAACTAAGTGCTCTATCCTTTTATAATTTTCAAATTTCAAAATTAATGGTAATTTAACACAATAGATCAGTTATTATTTTCTGAATTATCTGCCCATCAATTAACCTTTCATAGAAGCTAATTGTTATGATAGGTAGGAATGCTTAACAAAAACAGATGAAATTAATAATAATATTTTGATTTTTCAAAGTAGGGTCTCACTGTATCCCAGACTAACCTGGAATTCACTATATAGACTCAGGCTGGCCTCAAACTCACTCTGATCCTCCCACCTCCATTTCCTGAGTGCTGGAATTAAATGCATGTGCCACCACACCAGCAATAATACTGTTTTGAAAATATTTTTTATTTATTTATTTGAGAAAGAGCAAGAAAGATGCACATACACACACACACACACACACACAGAGAGAGAGAGAGAGAGAGAGAGAGAGAGAGAGAGAGAGAGAGAGAGAGAGAGAGAGAGAGGGAGAATGGGTAATCCAGGGCCTCCAGCCACTTTAAAAGAACTCCAGATGCATGCACCACCTTGGGCATCTGTCTTACATTGGTACTGGAGAATCAAACCTAGGTTCTTTGGATTTGCAGGCAAGTGCCTTAACTGCTAAGCCACCTCTCTAGGACCAATAATAATCTTTTGAATATGAAAATCTTTGTTGATTGTCCCTATGTATCTAGAATCAATGCATTGATTCATTTCTTGTTAAAGTTTTCACCAATTTGGAATCATTTACTCTTCCATTCAAATGACATATTAGATACTGTTTCTCCATGATTTAGCTTTTATGTGACCAGTTTTTCTGGGGGTGGGTATTTTTCACTATGAGGCAAGATCTTATGCTAGGACAGGCTGAGCTGGAATCATTCAACATCCCTAGGCTGGTTTTGAACTCATTGTATTCTTCCTACCTTAGCCTCCCAAGTACTGGAATTAAAGGCATACATGTACTATCACATCTGGCTATGATTTTGTTTTTGTTGATTTTGCTATTATTTTAGCCCTTTTATCATTTTATGAAAAGCATTATGACTTACATCACTTTATGAACTTATTTTTCACTTAATACTATATTACTAAGATCATTATATGTATTTATATAAACATTTTCATTATATCTGTTATGTACTTATATAATTTTATATGAATGATAATTCATCTATACATTTTCAATATTATCTATATTATTTGTAAATCTTGCATAGTTTGAACAGTACCTAATAACATATACTGCTGGAAATACCTAGAAAGAGAATTAATGGCATGTTTTATTTTGCACATGTTAATACTAAACTGTTAAAGCATTTAAATTCCCACAAGTATTATACTAAATCAACATGAGAAGTTATACAACTGTTTCTTTTCTAAGTCTTCATGTATCTGATTCATAAACTATAACATGAATGTCTCCAAATACATAGTTAAAAATAGTTAATAAAATTAATAGTTAATAAAAATAGTTAAAATGGGAACCCATTGCCTTCTTGATTTTCAGAGTACCATTCAAGATGCTCAATATATCTATATTTATTAAACATACTTACTTGCTCTTCACAGAAATATGTGTTTATAATTTTGCTTATTTTTCATATATAAATTGTTTATATATTACTAATACACATGGTGTATTCAATAAAAATAAGTTCATTTGAAATCTTCACCATTTGTGTTTTGATGAACTCAATAATTTTGTGAGTATGTACATGAGTGTGCATGTTCATGTGTGTGTGAGTGAGCATGAATATGTGTGTGAATATATGTGAGGTCAAAAGTCAACCTCAGATATAATTTCTCTCCAAGCACTATTGACTTATTTTTATATTTAGTGAGCATCTCTCACTGGCCTGGAGTTTACTAAGTAGGCTAGGCTGGCAGACCAGTGAGGCCTGGATATATGCCTGTCTCTGCTTCCCCAGTACTGGTATTACAAATGCATGCCACCATGTTCAGCATTATTACATGAGATCTGTGATTAAACTCAGGTATTTCACTGGCTGAGTCATTTCCCCAGCACATTAAGGCATTTTAATATAATTTTAACATTAAGGTTCTTAAAATAAAAATTAAAAAACTGTATTAAATGCATAAGCAGTTTTACTTAATGTGTACTCTATTCATGGATAAAAAATATGTTCAAAATTTTCCATTGCCCTTACTATACCTACATAATGAAATGTTCCAATGAAAATCTTCACATTTCCTGGCAATCAGTAACATGATTCTTGAATATACTCTTGAATAAACAAGCATAAGGATTATCACTAATTTTCAAGGCAAAAAATGTGTCTTCACTTTTGAACTATCAGTACATCTGAAGCTACAGTAATGAAGAAAAGAAAGTACCATCAATGTAAATGATATATGTATGTGAAATATAGTTATTTAATCTGGGGCTTGTCTATATATTTTAATTAAAAGCCACTTAGTTTAGTATCTTAAGTATAAAATGGTATTCAATTCAATGATATATTTTTCTTGAATAATTATTATTCTAATATTCTATAAATCTAAGGGATGGTGACAAAATATCACTCCTCTTCAGGACAAGGAGAATCCAATCACAGAGAATTTTTATAGACGGTGCTTCCTTTTTTTTAATATATTTTTTAACATTTTTATTTATTCATTTGATTATTTGAGTGTGACACAGAAAGAGGCAGATAGAGAGTGAGAGAGAGAATGGGCGTGCCAGGGCTTCCAGCCACTGCAAACGAACTCCAGATGCGTGCACCCCCTTGTGCATCTGGCTAACGTGGGACCTGGGGAACCGAGCCTTGAACTGGGGTCCATAGGCTTCACAGGCAAGCACTTAACCACTATGCCATCTCTCCAGCCCTGGTGCTTCCTTTTTTAACCCATAAGGAATTCACCATCTTTCCCATTGTGGAGCAGAGAAAAGATATCTCACATTGCAGCTGTAATGCTAAATAAAAATACATCTCAAAAGCAGGCTAGTAACCCTATTTTATTTTATTTTACTTTCTTTATTGTAGGAGCACCTATATGATCAAAAGAGACCAGAAAAGAAGTCATCTTTTTAATTACATTTTATGCTCTTTTAAGAGCAGGTAAAGTTATTAAAATAACTTTATGAATACATATTATAATAACATAATCAAAGCTGGGAAACTTCATGCCACAGTAACCAGTGCATAGAAGTCATCATATACATATTTTCAGTGACACATGCATCTTTTTGAATTATTAGTGATAAAGTCGACTTGAACACTGCTCTTACTGCTAGCTTGACAGCCAACTCCAGGATGACAGGGGCAGACACAGTGATCAAATAAAACCTGTGAAAGCAGAAATCCAGAGGCTACAAAGAACTCAGCACTCAGACTGCCAACAGGTCTGCCATGGCTCAGGGGACAATAAGGGAGGGAACAGAAAGATTATAAGAGCCAAAGAGTGGGTGAGAATACCCTGAGGCATGGTCTCCCCCATATCTCATTGGGATTGACTAACTCCTTCATGACCCCACAAGGAAATGGGAGCATGGGAGAGAGAATAAGAGATTATAACTAGTCTATATATATATATATATATATATATATATATATGTCTGTATATATTGTCAGTATTGTTATTTAAATACTGGGTAATCTCAAATGATCTTAACCCTCTGCTGTAGGATGGAAAAAACAATTCAGTCCATAAAAGAATATACTTTCTTTATTTTTTTCCCAATACACTAAAGGCATTCACATATTTCATTTATTCCCTGTTTCCCTGATAAAGAGCTACCCTACATTCTAGCCTTCAGTTAGAAACTCTGCAAGACCTGCAATGTACTCTACTTGAGGAGTCTGTATAATATTCACTCTTCTCTTGCAGTCTGCAAGCCAACAGCAATTCTGAACATAAGGTGGGGAGGGAAGCTAATGTGAAGCTCTTAGGTTCTGTCTCAGCAGGGGAAGAAGAATCAGAAAGTCATGTCATCAACAATAACAATGAAAACATTTTCAAATGCTTTGATCTTATGAATAGCCTCAGTACTAAAGGCAAGGCCTGCTGTTCTTGCCTTAACAACTAGACAAAAAGAGCAACCAACCTCATTTATATATGGAGTTCAATGCCAAAGACAGAAAAGTAGAGGGACAATGCATAACTTTAGGGAAACAGTTACACTTGGCAGTACCATCATTGCCAATGAATCAAGCAAACAAAAAGGCTTCACAATTATTCTTGTCACTATTTTTGATTTAGATCATTTTAAGATATAGACTAAAGAAAGATTTGTGATAAATACCCAGACAAAAATATATTCTGTTATTAAATTTTAAATTTTAGTAATTTTAGACATAATTGATGTATGATAAATACTTATCATTTTGTTATTATTTATTTTTAAATCTTGGGGATTGAACACTCTTCCTCACATATATCAAGCAACTGCTATACCATTGAGATATATTCTTGGTCTATGTAAATATTTATTCATGAAATATCTTTGGATTTTCATGTTGGATAAATTTTTATATTCTTTAAGAAACTATATATGTATGTATGTATGTGTGTGTGTATATATATGTATGTATCAAATTGCTTTATTTGAGACAGAGGCAGATAGAGTGAGAAAGAATGGGCATTCCAGGGCTTCTAGCCACTGCAAAAGAACTCCAGATACATGCACCACCTTGTGTATCTGGCTCACTTAGTCCTGAGGAATTGAACCTGAGTCCTTTGGCTTTGCAGGCAAGCATCTTAACTACTAAACCATCTCTCTATCCCTCAACTATATTTTATTTGGATATAAAGAATGAGTTTATTTCTCTATACTTTGAAAAGACAACATTTCTTATAAATAGTAGATTCAGGCAAAGAACAAAAGATAGTACATTATCTAATGAACCTGAAAGTTGAGTAAGTCTAATTTTAATTCTTAAAATCACATGGATAAATAGCACTACTAATCTCTAGGCAAATGCTTTCCAACATAGAGTATGAAATTTTAAGGAAAATCACATTTATTTTGATGTTATATTTCATTAATTAGAATTTAATCCATCCGTGCTTGGGTAAATTCATTGCTGTGGACCTGAGGACTTGACATCGTGGTGGGGAAGAGACTAAATAGAGAACAGCGAAACACATGGTGGACAGAAATCACAGAGAGACAGAAAGGGGCACATTTAGCTGATGGTCCATTCATGACTGAAAGAAGACAGAAAATATGATTTATCCTGAGCTATTTGTCCTCTATTTCAGAAGGTTCAAATGTCATGCAAAATGATGACTAAATTCATTTTATTATACTTTTTATTACTAATATATCTGCTAATATAAGGATATCAGCCATGAACCTTATCATGGACAACAGAATGGAGAGTCTGGACCCAAAGTAAAACATGCAATCTCTAAATCAGCATTTCTGGGAAGACAGATAAATGATAAGCCTAACTCTTGAGAGTGCCTACTCTGTTGTTAAAAGCCTAGATAATCAATACCATCAAAGTATATTTCTTTTATTTACTATGTTCATAATATTGCACAAAGAAACATTTGGTTTTATAACCAAAACTATGTAACGTAATCCTTACTAGAAGTTTTATGCTAGGTTTATGATACTTTTCCATTTCATGTTGCTTAACAATCTTATATAACTAATCCCACATAGAATCTGAAGAAAACATAACATCTTTGACTTCCCCTGTCTTGCATCAACATAAATGTGCATTCTTAGGTGTCAGCTGATACAATGAAATTGTTTAGTTCACACAAAAGTTTTACGGTTGGATGACAGAGGTGACAAAACTAGGCAAAATTCCCCATCTTCAAAACTTTCCACTGCTTAAGAGTTATTTTCACTGAGCAAAGGTTTTACTTAAAAATTTACCACTTCACCAAACTTTAAAGTTATCTTTGGATTCCCCATGCTGTTTAGTATCTACCAATGTATTTGGTTGGCCTTAGTAAATTTTCTTAGTTGTATATCTTTATTTCTTTTTTGGAAATATAACATCATTAGCTTAGATCTGTCATTCTTAAATGGTTATTATTCACATATACCCTGAAATAATTGGTAAAATCTATAAGTACTAAATATTTGAATATATTGTTGACATTTCAATTTTTTCTCAAGTAAACAATTCAAAATTATGTAATCTTCAACACATTGTACACAGTGACATTTTAAAATAAAGTAGTGGTTCTATTCTTTTAAATGTGCCCAATGGAATTCAAATTCCTTTACGATTTGACATTAAATCTTATTCAAGTAAAAATAAGTGATAAAGTTTTTTCTTAATGGTCACACAAGTGATGCTATTTCCTGTTTTATTGAGTTTATTTTCACAATTAACACTCCCCTTGAAATCTTAGCGAAAGAAATGGACATTTTCTGCTGGAAAATTTTATGACCAATCAATCAATGATACCTGGAATGAAATATTAAAATAAAAATTATAAATTTTTTTAATTGTTTGTTCTTCAAAGTTACATATTATTTTAATGTTCTTCTCATAACTAATACTGGTAAATAAATGATCAGAGTTACCCAGGCATATGTTTTTATATGTTTTCTTAAATTGCCATGTAAAAATGTAGTAAATATGCAAGTGAGTTGTCTATGTTTGGTATGAATATATACAAATTCCGTATTGTTCTTATTAGAAATAACTTTTATTTAGAAGTGAATTTTTATTAGAAATTTATGACATGTTTAGATGAGCTGCATGTTTTACTAGTGGATATTATTTGCTATGCCCTGAGAATCAATTTATTTCCTACCTTTCATTAGTATAAATGATAAAGCTTATTTACATATGTAAGTTAATAGCAATGGAAATAGTTATCTCATTGCAATATGACTTAATTCCTTTAACTTGAGTTTTAAGATAAACAATAGAGGAATTTATAATAAATTCTTTCTACCACTTTACCAAAGGATAACTTCACTATGTCTTTCTTCAATTTCTATGAAAGCAATGAACTGAAAAAAAAATCACTTGATTTGAAATATAATTTTGTATTTAATTTATTCACATATGAATACTGATTTTTAAATTCTCATCCTTATAGCCTATGAACAAAGTACCTTTGTATGATTCAGCCACATGGGAGTAAGCTTTACTTCTAGGTTAGAATGAAGGGGACAAGTATTAAAAAAAAAAAAAAAAACCCAAAACCTACAGGCCAAAAGCTTGCTTAGTTTAACTACCATTTATCACACAGATTGTTTACCAAATATTCAAGTTAAAAAAAAACATAAAATCCAACTTCTTTAAAACTATAAATGCCACGAACCTCTGTAGAAACATTTGAAAGCCTATTTTATATGAATTTTATTTTGATTACTATTGTTCTACGTGTTCAAGAAAACTTATTAGTTTAGAAATATCATTATTTGTAATAACAGGTACTAAGCTTAAGCACTACCCTTGCAATATTGGGTTATGTCTTATGGATGCTATAGATTACTCATCCCCTAGATTTTAAGCAATTTAAGAATGCAGAATATTATTCATAAGTGTTGCATCATCTATACTGCTCTACTTAATGTTTTAATCTTAATAGTTAATGAATGTATACACAGAAAAGTAATAATTCCTATATCCATGATCACATAAATCATTTGTAAATGTTATGATGTATGGTAGTTTAATTTAAATAAACACAGTATGTTACAAGGCTTTCCAACATATATTCCCTAATTAATGACAAAATCACTCATGGTGAACTGTGTTTGGAGATATGGCATATTTATAAAGCCTGTAGATGAAAGTGGGGGAACCATTTCACTATAACTGTATCAGCAGACTCTCCCATTCCTATTTCCACATTTTTAAAACATTTTTTCTGTCATGTTTTTGACTTCAATATTAAGAATTCTTTCCTAATTATGTATATCACTTAAATATGTTTTGGCACTTACATACTTTTTGTTCCTGAATATCAAGCAACAGATGAAACTTCCCAGCAGAAATTTCTTTTTATATTATGGATTAAGGAATCTCAGTAGGCATTTTATCTGGGGAATATGTGTAAGAGAGCAGTCATTTCTAACTAAGAATACCAAAGTCAAAGTTACAGCAAATCAATTTTGCAATGTTATCACACATGCCAAATATAATATTGAACTACCAACAAAATGACTGTGCTGTGCTTAATACACTATAATTAACCTTGTAAATTCACTATACTTACAGCCTTAACATGTATGTACTTGGTGAAAGGAGCCACAGTGCTGAAAGCAAATGTGAAATTTGCTAAATAAATTTTTGGAAGCTTAGGTCATTCAAACTTTCCAGCATAGAGTTAGTCATTGTTGGACATGGGACATTAAAAATAAACTAACCAAAATAATAGTCATGTTCTGGGGTATCCTCATTATAAATTACTACAGTAAATTTCCCCGAAGTGTTTAAACAAATAAAAATAACATATATACTATTGAAATCACAGGTATGCTATCAGTAAGTTATTACTCTAGTATCCAATTCCACACAGATAGGAGGACTTCACAGTTAGCTCTAAGACAATACAGGATATTTGCTTAAATTTTGTTCCACGTTGCAAGTTTTAAACTTATAACATGACTTGTAAATGCTTTACTTAACATACTGAATACAGACTATTCGATCTTTAGTGCAGTAGGATATAAGTTTCCTGGTATAATTTAATATTTGCTAAAGGAAACATAAAAAAAATATTTTATAATTGATAAATGAGGAATCAGAGACCTAGAAATGATCACTGGGGCTTATGTCCTCAATATTTTAACAAGACTACCTCCAAAATCAAAGATATGTTGTCAAAATTTCCAAGAGAGAGGCTTTGATTGATTTCACAGAAAGAATTTGAAACAATTCAAAAACTTACTTAAAATGATAAACTAAAAGCACTTAGAAATAACATTTCATAACTGGAGATATGTCTGAAGCATTTAGGCACTTGCCAGCAAAGCCATAGGACCCAAGTTCAATTCCCCGAGACCCACATAAAGCCAGATGCACAAAGTGGTGCATGCATCTGGAGTTAATTTTGCAGTGGAACAGACACTGTCACATCCACTCTCAATTCTCCTTTTCCATTTGCAAATAAATAAATGAGATAATTTTTAAAAGACTGGTAGATTCCTGAGAGTACCTATGAGTTGATTTTACTGTTTTGAACCATATATTATGTCATAGGCATGTAAAGTGTCTTTCAACTCTTTCTGCTTCATTATTATAATTTCCATAGTCCTCTGCACTCCTACCTACACAGACACACACGTCCACATCTTTCTTTAAACTCACAGCCTTATACAGAGGAATGCTCAGGGAGGACTGAAATTTGATAGTCTTGGAAATCATGCTAATGTTTCAAATTCACTGATGTTTGTTAAATAGACAATGATATGGTTTTGAACATGAACTGGCTTTCTTTGTGATTAAAATCAACTCAAAACCAAACCTGCGGCATCAAGGTAATTCCAAATTTACACAATATTCAGAATGATATGAGGTGCTCTATTCTTAAAGAAACAACACTGATCCATGATACACAGACCATCAAAACCAATTATCTAACCATATTAAGTTATTTGATTTAAAAAAATATTCAACCATGCTTCAGTTGCAGTTCTAAATATGTTTATGAATTAAAAGGTCTCTCCATTTAGCCTTACAAAAATATTGTATAAGACACATTAAGTATTGTTTAGCTAAATTTTATTTTAATTTTGTTTTCGAAGGACAGTAAATCCTTGGTTTCTTGGTATTCTGAAAAAAAAACTATGAAACAATATTTCTAGATAGATGAATTTTCCCACTAACTTAAAGGATCATTACTCATTAAAAATTTATGAAAAAATTTAATAGTTTCTAAGTATGCACTATATGCCAGGATGTGTTGAACATCTCATACACATTTCATTTATCTCCCCAACAACACTACTTCTGACTTATATGTAAGGAGACAAATGCAGTGAAAGAAATTTGTACCCAGTTGATACTATATATGGCAAGTGTTAAAGCTATGATAAAATCCAAGTCATTTGGTATATATGTCTTGTAATGACTAAACCCTTCATGCTAATGATCTTTGTCTTCTGTAAAATTAACATAATAATAATATCAGATAATGATTTTGTTACCACTTACCAGAGTTTTTGAAATATAATTTAAACATTCATTGACATTTCTAGGCCACAATAGGGATATTTTCTCTTTCTACGTGCAATTTTCTGTCCTGTAGTACACTCAGAGTCCACCTGGAAAAGAACACTGTGGTCCAACAGCAGAACTAGACCAAGTATAACTTGAATATATGTGTGCTGTCATAGCCCATTCAGGTCTGCTCAATTCCCAGGTGTCAAATTGCCATGATTAGTATAACATTCCATGCCCTGCTTCCACACTATCAACTTTCAGATTTTCATCTTTATAAGCTTTGAACCTAAACACTCAGCATATTAATCTTCATGTCTAACTCAGAGTATGTTGTGATATGGACCTCAGAGTTGTTCCATTAGTTTAAGTACATAAACTACAGCTTGCCAACAAGATGTATTTGGTATCTTGGGTTTCTAGCTTAGTGGGAAACAAACATATTTTTTGTATAATTATATGACAGACTCACCTGAACTTTCTGAGAAGAAATATTAAGAAATTATAACACAATTTTATGAAGCTGAAATAATAGAACTATAAGATATGTAGACATATAAGAGCTATTGGCATGAATAAAATCATAACATTATTCTGTTATACTATATAGTTTTAGAAAACCTGTTGAATATGCCAAAAGGTCAATGAGGATATAAAGACTGTTTCAAGGGATTCTTAGAATATTTAAGCTACTTCCTAAGGTATAGAATCTGCTAGATAAGTAGGATATTTCCTTCAATTAATGCAGTTATTAAAATATCCACACAGAAATATGCCCATGACTAAGGAATGAATGAACAAAAAAAAAAAAAACTTGGCTATAAAGTTATAACCCTCCTATTTATTGAACTACAAAAAAAGATACTTTAGGATTAGAAATTTTCACTGTGGATAATTTAATAATTTTTTTAAATCATAATTTTAAAATAAATAATTTTGTTTCTTTTGTTTTGAAACATGGTTTCATTTAGTTGCCCAGGTGGGCTTTGAGCTTGCTTTAGTTTCTAGATTAGTTTATTTTTTTAAAAGGTCTCTTGCTTCTCTAATTCAATTTTAATGTGTTTTTTAAATTGAAAAAAATAATTGTACAAGTCACAGTCCCCCCCCACACCAATTATGAGACACTAAGCTACTGTTGTAATTTTCTTGTTCATTGTTCATCACATAAATAGCATTTTCAAAATGAATTGGTAGCATAGAAACCTTTCTCCTGGAAAGTAGACTAACAGATACAACCCTCAACAGGTCTTTGGGGGTGGGGGGTCATCTGGAGTGGGTGGAATGACGTCTAACCCTAAGACATATGGTTCTGGCAGGTAATTCCCAGTTCTAGAAATCAGTTGCTACCCACATTTAGCTATTAATTAGAGAGACCTACAAGGTCCTCAAACCAGACTGGATTCTGTCATAGCACTTGATTATCCACCTGAGGTAAAAGGTACAACCATATTGCAGAAGATACCACATTACCACATGTCGCTGAAACAGAACATGGAGAGACCCATCTGGAATCCCGAACAGAGCCATTCCCTAGATATTTACCCCTGGTAGTGCTGGAAAGTGCTATATGAACTGCTGGGGGAAAGTGGCCAACAATGTTGTGAGCAAGCAAAGGACACTGTGATATGAAAGCAACCAGCCTGACAAGATGTACACACATGTGCAATGGTGGCACCCAGCCAAGGTGGATAACCAATCACTTTTGAGTGGTTAAGAGATCCACTCAATGGAAAGGAACCAATAGCTGGAACTGGGAAATAAGAAGTCTATACTATATATGTGTGTGTGTGTGTGTGTGTGTGTGTGTGTGTGTGTGTGTGTGTGTGTGTATGCTATATATATATTGTATATATGTAAGTACAATGATTGTGATGGGGAGGTAATATGATGGAGAATGGAATTTCAAAGCAGAAAGCGTGGGGGGTGGGGAGGGAGGGAATTACCACGGGATTTTTTTAATAATCATGGAAAATGCTAATAAAAACATTAAAAAAAATTTAAGAGGAGAATCACAATAAATAAAATTAAAATGGAGAAATAAATTAAAAAAAAGAAGTCTATACTGACCAAGATTACATTCTCCATGGAGAAGTTCCTAGTAGTTTTTGGCCAAAAGAGAGGCTTCATCCATCAAAATCTCTCTACACTGGCTCACTCTCTGATCATTTGGGAACTTCCAGCTGTGGGTGAGTTCTTCCCTCTGCTGGGTCTGGGCTGGCTCAGACCAGAAGGGCTCCCTAGCCCTTACTCTCTACATGGGCTCTTTATCCCTTCAACTCCCCACATGGCAGGAGCTCCTTGAACTTTCTTTTCTCTTTCCATGCTTTTTCCCCAGATCCATATCTGGTCACAAGGATTCCTGAGTTACCTGTGGCCCACATAGGATTTTAGGCTCCACATGATATACTTCTCTTCTTATACTTTATCTCTCCCTACCTCCCAGCTTTCCCCTTCTTGTTCTGGGAACACAAAGGTAACTGCTGAAATGCACACATCACACCACTCCTCACACACTATATGGATGCAGGTGCAAGTGCACTCATGTATGTACATGCACACGTACATACACACAGAAAACAACAAAAATATGTAAGTGTTTTTATACAGAAATCTACTTTCTAACCATATGTTCCTGCCATGTTTTATATTTTTCTGAACTCTTACAGTAAAAAATTACTCTAAGTAGGGCTGGAGAGATGGCTTAGTGATTAAGGTGCTTGCCTATGAAACCTAAGGACCCAGGTTTGATTCCCTATGACCCACATAAGCTAGATGCACAAGGTGGCACATGCATTTGGAGTTTATTTGCAGTAAGTAGAGGCCCTGGCATATCCATTCTCTCTCTCTCTCTCTCTTTCTCTCTCTCTCTTTCTCATACATAAATAAAATATTTTTAAATATTCTAAGTCAATGCATATAGAAGCATAGGTATAAAATATTATAATTAAATAATATAAAAGAGCTATCAAAATATGAAACAAATCTTTGCTAAGTAACCAGTTTGGTTGGTAGTGAAAACAACAACTTGCAAAACAAGTGTAATCCCACCAACCCTGCTAGGTAAGCATAAGTTTGTTATTGGAGAATGTACAGAAACTGTCCTCTATCAAGTCCTGTGAAATCATGACCGTTGTGAAGAGTTTACAGCACGGACTTGGCCACCAGCCAATATCAACAATGTTTACATTTCTTTGTGGGAGTTCAGTGAGCTTTCAAGTATCCATCTGCTTTACCTACTGTGCGACATAAAGAGCAAGTCGGCATAATTCTCTCACTTTCTTTCAACACTAGAAAGAGTAGCCATCAGCCTTATGAAGGGCAGAACTGGATTTTGGTTTCAGCTTCCTCTCCACAGTAGCTTTGCCACAGAAGCATTAATAGGATACCAGTATGCTCCCATCACCCTAACACAGATTTGCATATAAAGCAGGGCATTTCTTGTCATGAAAGCATGCTTGTAAACATTAAGAGTCCCTAAGGATTACATCTGTTCTTGAATAACAACATTTAAAGGATTTTCTCTAGCATAATGAAATAGTTGTTATATAATAAATCTTTAGCATCTCAAAAGTTGAACATAAGTATTTTTTTAGGAGGTATGAATACGTTAAGCCACATTATTTACTACACAAACCAAAAAGAATTATCAGTGTATACTAACCCTCCTAAGGTTAGCAGTTATGCACTTTGTTTTAACTTATTTTTTTGTGTGTGTCCTGACTCATCCAAAAGCAGTACAAAGAAACATAAGGGTGTGCAGAGCAGCATAATGCCATCTGAAGCTCTGATTTATACTTTATTATAGACTTCATTAATCAATGTCTTAGAATAAAGAATTTGGCATATATGTACAAGAACATATTTGCCCATAAATATGTCCATGTACTCAAACTAGTGAAAAGTATATCTGTGCATTTCGACATGTACAATATGCATCTATAACCTTACATATATATTGTATATCATATGTCTCTTTGCACATATATACAAGTATACATACATAAATGGGCATACTTATGTAGCTCATTCTTACATAGAGAAATATTTATGAACTTTAAAATGTTGTGCCCAATAAAAAACAAAAAAAAAAATGTCTGTTACAGACAGGCCAGACATCTCCAAAACTCATTTCCAATCTGCCACTTGGAGATCTGTCAAGCTCATAATGAGGCATATTGTGCAGGCATACACATTGGACATATAGCAAGTGTCTTTCTGAGCCCTGGTTCTCTACTCACCAGCATCTCCTATCAATCATATCCTCAGCAACAGCAGGGTAATGGAAATAGAAGCAGAGGTAATTAGAGGCGTGACTCAGTTCCACATGCCCAGAAACTGAAGACCAGACCATACATTGTGAAAATCTTTTTGTATTGCAGTCTCAACCAATTACATATTTAAGGGAATGTTAAGTGTTAATGAATATGAAGTTCTGGCATCATTAAATAACCATTAGTAGCATTTTTCTCAATCCTTGACAAATATTCCAGTAAGCCTTTTGGTAGCAAGAGCTTCTTTCAAATTATCACTTACAGTAACTTGCAGGACAGTATGAAGTAAAAAATATTAATGTGTTATATTGATGAAATCAGTGGGTTATAGAGTCACATCTCAATTTCCAATGGCATTGTAACATGAAACAACTTAGTAAATCCTTTTAGATCTCCTCTGATAGATATGGTTAATAATAACTTCCTTATAGAACTTTTGTTGAAGATCTAATGTCATAGTAGGTTAACTATTAGTTCCTTATTAGACAACAATAAATGGCAATTTAAAAATACTTATAGCTTATCTAGATTGAGACTAGACTCCCGTAATTCAGATGGTATACCTTAGTACAAAGGAAACCTAAATGTGGAAGAATAAGGCAAATGGAATGTATAAAGAGAAAATCTAAAATTTTCAGTTGAGTATTAAACAGGCATGTCAAGAGACTATATACCCTTATAGTCTGACAGATATAAAATGCATAATTTTGTGTGCTTTTATAAGGAAAGAGACAAGATGCTATTATCTGTCTACTAATTAATGAAATCAAATATAAAACCAAGTCAATATTCCAATGAGCATAGCCAATCCTGGTATTGGAACCAGGATTATATGTGTATTATTGGTCTAAATACTAAATATGTCTTCAGATGTTGCTCAATATCCTGTGGTAGGGGTCACAGTTACCAAATTTGAGAACATTGAGATTACTTAAAACATCTATGGTTGAGACTCTAAGACAGTCTACATTTCGTTTCCTGATAATTCTCTTCAAATCTAAAGTTCCTTGAGCATTGCCTTGGTAATTTTCTGGGATACTTGTTATTGGAACCACTCAAATTTTTGTCTTAAAATATACAGTGGGGCTGGAGAGATGGCTTAGCAGTTGCCTTCAACACCTAAGTACTCAACTTCAATTCCCCTGTACCCACATAAAGCCAGAAGCACAGAGGGACACATGCTTCTGGAATTTGTTTGCAATGGCTAGTGGCTCTGCTTTCTCTCTCTCTCTGTTGTCTCTCTCTGTCTCTGTTTCTGTCTCTCTGTCTCTCTCTCACACACACACACATACTTTCTCTCCTTGTAAATAACTAATTCAATATAAATATACAGACCAATAATTGGAATGTTTATGGAGAGTTTTCACTCTCCATATGCTAGGATATAACAAATGTCATAGAACATATTTATGAGTCCTTAAGGACATTCTTATTTCAACATTAGCACTCCTTTGTTCTTATTAACAGTAGCATGTTTCTCACAACATAGAATCAGTTCATATTCCTTTTAGCATCACATTCTTCTAAAATAAGACAGGCTAATTAAATTTCTCCTCTTTCAGCATACTCATTAAGTTTATATGCCAGGGCTGGAGAGATGGCTTAGCGGTTAAGCACTTGCCTGTGAAGCCTAAGGACCCCGGTTCAAGGCTCGGCTCCCCAGGTCCCACGTTAGCCAGATGCACAAGGGGGCGCACGCATCTGGAGTTCGTTTGCAGAGGCTGGAAGCCCTGGCGCGCCCATTCTCTCTCTCTCCCTCTGTCTTTCTCTCTGTGTCTGCCACTCTCAAATAAATAAATAAATAATTAAAAAAAAAAAGTTTATATGCCATGCAGCTTTTATACAATCATGGCTGACTGACTATTCAATCTTCAGTATAGTAGCACAAGTTAGCAAATACACACAAAACTCTACAGTAGGGAATATGCTTTCTAGTTACTATCAAGAAAGAAAAGTACTCTTTTCCCACCAAATATATGTCCAAATTTGTTTCTGAGTTTCACAGAACTTCACTTGACCCTCATATATTATTTCCAGATTGGTGGTCCTTCACATCACACCACACCCTTCCTCTTCCCTTTTGAAAGTGGATCTGTATGTCAAGAAGGTGTAGCTGTTCTCAAAGCATTCGATTTTAGCCTTTGGCATTGCAACTGACCACTGACCACTGACCGCTGCATTCAAGGATACTGAATACTCAAGGTTGTTCACTACTTGAAGGTATTCTTTGCTCTATATTTATTGGCTTTTTAAAAAATAATACTCAGAGTTTTTACCTGCTCCTGTATGGGTTTGTATTTTGGGATGTTAATGACTGCACCTGGAGATATTTGGGTATCTTCCTGTGTTTCCAAAAGACAGGCAGCAGCTCCTCATTACAGAAAATAACAGAGAGAGCACAGCAGTAGGAATATGACCAACATTTTTATTGTTTTTTAACCAACATTTTCCTATAAGGAGGCACCCATAAGTGACTATAGAATTATCTACAACAGGATTTCTTTCCCACATCCTGGAATGCTGGAAACTGCAAAGGAAGAGCATGTATGCTGTCTGTCCAGTCATGTGATCTTTCCAAATGGCCCTTCCTTAAAGTCTACTTTCATCAAATATTATCAAACTTAAACATTCTTCTACAATTGTACTCTGTTAAAGTTCAGTGTCAGCTGTCAGAGTTGTAATGTAAAACCTTATTAGCTTTTAAACGTTCTACTCTGGAACTAACAAGGGTTTGTCAAAACCCTAAACACAGAGAGAAGTGAAGGAGAAATCACAGGAAAAGTTGGAAGCACTCAGAAAAGTGGTACTGACAAAAGCAATCTTTGTGAAATGTTCCCAGTGAATATCATACACTCTCAGTACCTCAATACCAAGTCAAACATTGTTGTCCATGTATTTGCATACTGTATGATTCTTTCACACAGGAGGGGATTGAGTAGAAGCTAAACTAAGCAAGCTAGTAAACTCTCTTGAGAATTGTTATGTGAATTTGATAAAAGTTAATGTTTCAAGATTTAAAATTCAGATGATTTCTCAATATTTGATGTTGAAAAAAGTGAAAATGCACATTTAACTGAAATTTATTGATCATAATGCTGCCAATAAATCAGAACCAAGGAAATTTATTTATGTGAAGTTAATGTAGTTAAAAGAAAGGAAATCTGAAATATTTCTGCACTGTTTAAATAAAGTTTATGATAAATAACAGTGGTAATTCTAAGAACTATTTGATAATGGCTTTTTCATACTTTTTATATATTGAACATAACTAGCAACCATTCCATTTAGAAAGTGTGAGTTAATTTTTTAATAAAAATCTAAGCATCTTATAGAGATGAATTTACATGTGACAAATATTTAGAAAGTATTTTACAAAGCAATATCTTCAAAATACAATAATGGAAACAACTTAGTTCAAGCAATACTGGCTCTATTTTTCTCTTCTGCAAATGAAATGATATTTCCACATTTAATTTCCCATTATAAATATTGTCCTAGAAGATTAAAATATACATTAAAAGTTTCTCAAACAAATAAATTTCTTAATACCCAATTATGCATGCACCAAAAAACTAACGACCTTGTCATTAACAAATTATCTAATTTTTTATTTGCACATTTGAAACACTGGACCAGGTAAAAGGTCTAAAAGCCTAAGGAACTTTGCATAATTATAATAATGGTAATGATGATGATAATTTGATTCTGTAAAAACAGATCCATCAATAAGCATTAAGTAAAATATATCTGTGAACTAGGCTAAAATATCAGGGAAAGTCCTTTATAATTACAGTGAAAATAATTTCCAGATAAATAAAGAGGAATAATATACATACATAAACAAAAATATCCTACTATTTTACCTCTGAATTAATAAGCTCTCATAACTCCAGTTAACCCATAAAAGGTGAAAAAGTCCATATTTTGCTGCTAAGCCATAGTTCTTATTTCATTGTAATTCCATACTAAAATGTGTCTAAAATTCTGAGATAATGTAGTGATTATTAAGGTTTTATTATAGTATTCATCCCTAGTCATTAACATCTTCTTATTCATTATGAGGCATTTAAGTGGTCAAATATGAACTCATTCACACTCTACATTTAACTCCTACATAAGTTTGTAATTAAATCCCTCCCTCATTACTTACAATAATCTGAAGTGTAGTATTTATAGCACAGAAGTTCACATTATTTTCTATTATCTTATATATGAAAATTTGTGGTTTAAATGTAAAATTCACTTCTTTCAATCTCAAAAATGAACTATGATATCTAAAGTAGTCATCAATCATACTCCCTGTATTTGTTCTTCCACTTATATTTGTAAGTTTTTATTTTATTTCTGTCTAGGTAATGACCAGTGATATCACATGGTAATTCACCTTAAGTTCATTAGGCATGTATTTCACGTGGCATACATCTTCTCCAATGAGTTTTTATTATAAAGGTGACTGTAACTGTACCTAATAAAATGCATAAATGAAAGCAATTCTTTCATTTGACAGCTCCAAGTACAATAGTTCCACAGATATCTTCTGTGCCTATTTATTTCTTTTTAACTTGCATGATTCATGTAAGCCAAGAACATTATGTCCAAAGTAGAATTTTAGAAAATGATTATTAAGAAAGAAATACAGTATTAAAAGGTTTAAAGATGTTGGACACTAAATATTTTGAAATGTATAGAATTTTTAAAACCTCATTTTTTTTTCTTTTTTTGGTTTTTCAAAGTAGGGTCTCATTCTAGTCTAGGCTGACCTGGAACTCACTATGTAGTCTCAGGGTAGACTAGAACTCACAGTTATCCTCCTACCTCTGCTTCCCCAGTGCTGGGATTAAAGGTGTGCGCCACCACGCCTGGCTAAAAGCTCATTATTATAGTTGGTGCTTGTTACCTAAAGCATATTCTTTAAAAACAGCCAAAGTTTGAGCCTTTCTGGAAGTATAAAGTAAATATGCTCTACTATAAGTTAATGGAAGTTTTGAATAATCACTTGGAGATACCCATACTATTAATAATAATAAGAGAATGAATTAAGTGAAAAATGGGAAAATTCAAGAGAGACTGATGTTTAGAAGAAGTGAAAAATCGTAAGTAGACAGTAGAGGAAAAGTCGCCCATAATTTCAATCTACCCATGAACTATATCCCCAGATAACACAGCATCTTCATTAAAGCACTACTTAAAGAAAGTAGGCAATCAGTAAATGATTGCTAAATACCTAAGTAAATAAATTCATTATTTTATTATTATTCAAGGTCTCTAAGACTACGGTAATAAAGATACTATAGAATGGATTATTTTATCAGGTCTAACTTGTGAAGTAGAGACAGAAATAAGAGTGTAAAGAAGGTTAACACATCTTGTTGAGGCTGACTGACTAGAGTGATGTCATTCAAATATATTTAACAACTTCTTGATATGATACAGTGCACTTAGCAATACGTTCATTAGCCATGTTGACAGGTTCCCTTATCTGGATGTAGAAATAGAGGATTGAACTGTGTAGCCATACAATCAGCTCATAGTATCCCTTAAGCACTTGTTAATGACAAGAGCCTTTTACTAACCAGCAACTAAATACAAGATGAGATTTGAGGAAATGTTTAGTGAGGGTTTGAACATCAAATTGTTATTCTTGATATATACATCTATGAAAGTCATATGATCTTGAATAAATTAAGGATTTTGTAGCTATTACTAAGATGTCATGACATATCTGTGTTAATTTGTTATCTGAAAACTTATTGACATTATTAACTTCCTAGGTGCACACTTTTTTATGAAAAAGCTCACTGGCTTGAAGAACAACGGGTGAGTAACTATTAAGGCCAAGGTAGAACAAAAAGGCTGTTATTTTGCATTTAAGTAAAGGAGTTCTCATTCAAACTGGAAAACACTGACTAACAAATATACTTTTCAAATTTCTATGAAGTCTTAAAGGATGAATTGATGCTGTATGGGCTAACTTACAAATTCATAATTTGTAATTATTTTCAAAATAAAAATTACATGTATAATGTAGATAGGTGTGAGCTTAGTGCCAATTAATTTTTGTGAGACAAAAAGTAATACCATTTGTTCTAAAAGAGAAAAGTGTGCTCATAAGTTAGTTAGTTATTTTGGGTTTTCAAGGTAATATCTTACTCTAGCCCAGATGATCCTCCTACTTCAGCCTCTTGAGTGCTGGGATGAAAGGCATGCACTGCTATGCTCAGATCCAAATTTATCTATAGTTATTTCTTTACTCCAACTATTTGTTACTTTCTAAGAACAGTTCAGATGAATGTACTATTTGCTGATTTTAACTCTATGTGTCCTAATAGTTAAATACATGAATTTGAAAGGAGATATAATCAATGTATTATCTTGTTTGACTTTCTGAGCAACATAGTAGATTTAAGATAAATAGCATGAGCTGAGTTCTGTTTTACTTTATGAGAATGCATAATTGATATAGTGATTTCATAGTAATTGAGCAGATGCTCTCAATTATATACTACCAGTATATAAATGAGATCTATTCAATTATATTCTGTTAGGTTCTAGATGCAAAACTTCTAATAAAGTGATCTTCTTGAAGAAATTCTCCTCAGGGAACAATCATAATATTTTTCCCTAAATTTTTGAAATATAGAACCTTTACCCAGCTCTAGAGAGTGTCTTACAATTGTGCATGTAGATTTCATAAACCATTCCAACATTCCACTAAGATCTTAGCTTTGCTCTATCTTCTCTGCTAAACAAGATGAATCATTAGATCAACCTGTTCTTGAAACCTTGACAGCTGCTTAAAAGAATATGAATAGGCAGAAGGAAGAATGGAGGGAGAGAATTTCTATCATAAGTCAGGAGTAAAGCAAACATAATTTTGAACAGTCATCAAAAAGTCTACATGTCTTTGTATATTATATCAAACACACTTTTCTATTAAGTGGTAAATGTAACAGAGTAAAGAATAAAGTTAACATTCCAGAAAGAATGTGCTGCAGATAAAGCTCACAGCAACAGATTCTCGAGTGACATTAATAAGGTATTTGGTACACTAAGTCTAAACAAATTTTGTATGATCTGGAATATTTATAGTAACCTCCTGTTATCTGCCTCAGATGCAATTAATTGGCCATATAAAAATCCATTAGTATTTTCATTTCTTATTTTCAAACTAAACCAGAGTAGATAACACAATTCATTAGCCAGGATTAAAATGAAAACAATAAATTAATAAAAAAGGCCATGATGTTCCCTTGGAATTGATGCAAAACTCTGCAATACTTCTCAACAGGGGAATCTGGATGCGCTCTTTTGCTGGGATGTACAACATAGTAAGATCATAATCAAGGGAGTCTCCATTATCAATGAGTGAAAGCTATTAGAAGATGATGTGGAGTCAGTGCAACTTCATAATTTTGTTTTTTTTTTTATTTTTTTAAGTTAAGTAGAAAGTTTTGTGAATACATCTTGTTAGTGCCCATTTCCCTCCTCCCTGCTCCCATTACATTGAGGGTGCTTCTTAATGGGATTGTGGGTTATGCAATGTGAGAATCTCAGTCAGTCATTGTAGGGTGTGGGACAATGCCTGTGGACATTCCCTTTCCACTCTATGGCTCTTACATTCATTCTGCCCCCTCTGCAACAAAAGTTTTTCAATATTTTTTTATATATTACTTAATTTTTACTATTTTTAGTAATGCTGATGTTTGTCTCCAGGCCTTCATTAATACTAGGCAATCAGTACGTCACTGAAGAGACAATTTATACTAGAACACAGCCTAGATATGGTTATATACATTGTAAATGAAGAGAAATACAGTACTTTCTTACTTTGCTAAATATGAGAGACAGGGACTGACGAGAAGTGCTCTGCAAGAGGAACTTCTGGTAATCAAAGCTGATGTGTGACTTCTGTCCTTCCTTATTCATCTACCTTACATCTTGTTACCTATTCATGTTCATTTCTAAATACATTTCTTTAAGTCATATTTGCTGAAATAGCTGAAATATTTTTGAACTCTGAAGTATGTATTTTCTGTCTTTCTAGTTTGATTATCATTAAATTGCTAAGTGAGTCTTTAATTGTCAGGATTTATTTCTTCCTGTTTTAAACTCTACCTCTAAATAGTAAATAATAAATTGAAATATAAAAGGCACAATTTTCTAGAATTTCTAGAATTTATGTATTCTCTTACCTACCCTGACAGATAAATGCAAAACCAAAAGCAAAAGGAAGACTAGCAACATAGTATTGCTTCTTATTGCAGAAACCTTTATTTCTAGAGTCTGTCTCCTCATGTTCTAATGAGTCCTTTGTCTGTAATACTATCATAAAAAAGGTTTACTTCTTTGTATATTTATTTATTATTTATTGATATAGGGTCTCACACTACAGCCATGTTTAGCTTTGAATTCCCTATTTAGCTCAAGCCAGTCTCAAACTCATGGAAAACTTCTTGTCTGAGCTTCCTAAGTGCTGTATTTAAAGGTGTGTGGCACCATGCCAGGTTTCTTGCTATATGAAATTATTGTTAACTTAGCTTTGTCTCATAAATCTATTAAAACTCTGTTAGCTCAGAGGTAGAGTCTATAAGAATTTTAAAGCATGAACACATATATCTTTGAAGTATAAACTAAACTAATATAACAATGTCAATATTTGTCATTATCTTTCTAATGTTCTATAAAGGACTTGACACGTGGACGTGGGGCTCTATAAGTATTGAATCAAATATATGGTTAAAGGAAATTTTCTCTATATTATGTAAAGTTGGACTGTTGTGAAAGCAAACATTTAAAACACCCTAAACATAACCCATGGCTAGAATTGTATCCCTGTAGAAAGCTGCTATGTTTTTTTTTATTGATCATTTAAAAAGAGCCAGATGTGTTTATTGAATACAAAACATTTTTATCAAGATAATTTTCTCATCAAATGGAGATTGTCATGTTTTCATCATTCAGTTCCCTGGACTTGAAGTGTCCCAATTATCTGTCTATATTAGAAAAGATAACTCTGGATATTATATTAGCACAGTCAGAAAATGACTTGGTAATGAGATTTAAATCTTATTTTAGACCTTACTGTCACACAAACTCAGAAGACAACACTCTCATGAGACTCTTAGGTATTTTAAAGGTATCAGTATAATAATTTGATTAAAAAGCATAATGCTATATTTTGGAATGTGTAAGATATACAAGCTGTGACTGTTCTTACTCCAAATATTTCAAAGCACCAGAGCAGTGAAACTAATGCTGTAATCACAAAACCTTCCCATAGTTAATCAACAATTTCTATGATTAATTAAGAAGTCTTCAAAATGAATCTCTTTTTCTACTATGCTGGCAAGGCCTATTGTCCCCATGAGAGAAGATTTATTGCTCTGTCTTACATTATTCACTTATGTATCTGTCTTTTGTACAAGATTGTGAGCTCCTAGAAGGTAGATATAATGACTTATTCATTTACATTTCTCCTGTGCCTGACATATGGTTACTTTGTATTAACAGATGGTAAGAAATACTTATTGAATTAAATTTGGTAGACTATACGGCACATGCACAATACTTGACAATTTACAAATCCAGATTTTAATTATTGTCATCCAACATAGCCTTCTATTCCCCATCCCACCACCGGAAAAAAAAAAAATGATCTTTTGACTAGTAATTCACTGTTAAAAATATGAAAATAAAAGAAAGTGAGCTGATCTAGATGAAGCTTGTAATAGATTCTTGGCTACTGATAAATCTTTCTGATAAACCTTTGGGGTTCAAGCGTGTCCTTCAAGCTACTATCCTCCAACTCCCGTGGCACTTACGTACTTGCACATCCTCTTTTCTGTCACTGTTGGACAGTATGGCCAGAAAGCAGTGTCGGCTGACATTGAGATTATAGCCTTGGGGACTTGCCTGCTTAGCTTCCCATCTGAATTGTCATACTTTTCACTGAGGAATTAATGTCAAGGTACTAACTTACCAAAAGATCCTTTTGTTCTTAGATATGCATTAAATATTTGTTGAATGGATTTTTTTTTCAATTCCTTTTGAGATAAGTCTTTTAGGATTTTATTTGAAATAAATCTCAAAAATGCCATATTGCAGAAGTAAGTACTCATTAACAATACAATTCAAACTAGAAAATAAAGTTTTATCTAGTCATTAATACAAGCATCTAATAATTAGTATGCCTTTTCAGGGTAAGAACATTTACCACCATGCTGACACCAATGTACTTGTGCTGATTTCCTAAGTAATAAACGACATGGCCAAATGGTAGCATGCAGATTACCATTTACTCACAACTAATGTGGTTTTATAAACCAAGCACATAGTCCAAAACAAGATGATACAGTCTATGCAGATTTTAGAATAGACAAACTATTGACACAGTATATTCTTTTCTTCCTCTGGGTCTGACGACTATGCCTTACTGAATGACCATCATTAGAATAAGTGAATAAATTCTCTTAACAATAATCGAGTAGCAAACCAAAGGATGGAAATAAACAAGGGCCACAGGATCATAATTAACATCCTTCTCTATATATTTATACTTCTAAAATATAAGTCATGTTTTCTTATGTTAAGCCATGAAAACTTTTCTACAAGTAAGTGACAAGGTTTGAAACTAAGTCAAATTATGATCTGGAATATCTGATAAACAATTTTATATAAAAATATTTTAACTTATTTTATAGCAAACACAAGGAGATTTTATCAGTAAAAATAACCCTGAAGGGTGAATTTTGATTTTATGATAGCATATTGTTTAAAATATGCATTACAACACAACAGAGATACAGGTGTGCTCTGGATAATAAAAATGGTAAAATAATGGGGCCAGATAAATTTTAAGAACTACCCTAGTATAACCAAATGGAAATACATCAGTACTGGATTTGAAAGTAATACAAATTTGTGAAGCATTAATCCTTTTAAGCAAACATTTATTTGATAGGCAAGTATTACTGATGAACAGAACACACTTTATGGAAATTAAGTCAATAATTCTATGAGATAAATATGTACAGATACAACACCACAATATCTATTTCTGTTAGAATTATACTACCTGAGTACCAAAGATGTTCCTACCTTTAATTTCAAAGAGATAATTTTTTTTAAATTTCAGTTTATGCAGTTAGAATAAGTCACTGAATACCAAGCAATACATAAAAATAGCATTTATGGGCTAGAGAGATGGCTTACTGATTACGGCACTTGCCTCTGAGCCCTAAAGCCTCATATTCAATCCTTCAGATCCCGTGTAAGCTATACACACAGTGACACAAGTACAGAATGTCACACATGCACACAAAGGAACACATGCATCTGGATTTTGATTGCAGTAGCTGTAGGCCCTGGCATTTCCCTCTCCCTCTCTCTCTCTCTCAGAAAAATAATAGCATTATGACATCACTACAAGGTACACAATAGCATCCAAGCATAACAGTTATTAATATTTCTACAACAAATGATGAAACAACATGTCAAATGGGATGAATTTACTTTAGAACAGACTGGTGAATCTGAGGCAGGTTTTGCTCCCAAGGGAGTTCAGATTGGGTTCATTTCTTCCCTGTAGTACAAAATGACCTCATTGGTATAAAATGCTGTCTTAAGGAAAATGGAACATGCTTACCTTGGCACATGAAACCCCGTTCTTCATACCCAGCATTGCATGAACACTTGCCGATGGGTACTAGCCATTCTCCTTCAGTGCTGCAGTACATCCGGGGAGGATCTTCCTCCTTGGAGTTATTGACACAGGAGCCCCTCACCTCCACCAGGGACTGTGAGTCCATGGGAACTGTGTCTGGAAACATAGCCAGGTTCTTCACTGTAAATGGACACTTTTTGAAATATACTCTCACAGACACCAGGGCCACACAAGCACCCACATCTTGAAAGGCCAAGTAAAATCCCTTTTTACTGATAGGACCCACTTCTCTAATTTCAGTGTTGAGTTTCAGAATACGGTCCCCAAGGTCCATCTGGGTGAAGCTTTCATCAGCTGCAATGGTGTCGATCTTGGTAAACTGATGCTCCCAGAATTTGACACCATGGTCATCATCAGACTCCATGTAGTACAGGTTGAAAGTCTCTTTACAAGTTCCCAGAACTAATGGAATACTATTGCAGTCCCGGAGGGTGAATTTGAGCTCCACATAGATCTTCTGAGCTGAGTTCCTGGAGACCCAGTTTGTCCTCAGCCAATTATTTTGACTGTGATCCATGACATTGCACACCTGGTATGTCCTAATGGGTGTATAATGTTCATCAACACCACTGATCTCTTCCCACTGAAGAATCAAGGAAAGAGAGAGAGAATTAGTGACATAAGCATTTGGAATGTCAAATGAGACAAGAGGGCCAAAGGCATCACAGGAAAAAAAAATAAGCAATTTGCATGATACTCATATAAGAAACGAATAACATACCTTTTTGTATTTTTTTTATTATTTGCTAGTGTGTATGAGTTCACTGATACAAAATTATTCATGGTGTGTATGCATACACTTTACTTGCATTGCAGTTTGTTGGTCAACCAGGCAAATGTCATTTACATATTCACTTCACCTAGTGAAATATCCCTTGAGTAGAAGCTTAAAGGAGACATTGGCAATGGCAGAGAATGAAAGCTACTACAGCCTAAAATTCATTTCTAATATTCCTTACGTACTTCAATTCAGATGTTGGTAAATTTATTATATTGTTCATTAAAGGGGTTCTAAATGGTGTCATTGCCATGAATTTAAAAAAAAAATCTGTGAACCTCACCCATGTGAGAAATATACTTTGAGTGCCAGGCATGGTGGTGCACACCTTTAATCCCAGCATTCAGTAGGCGGAGGTAAGAGAATCACTGTGAGTTCGAGGCCACCCTAAGACTACTGAGTGAATTTCAGGTCAGCTTGGGCTAGAGCAAGACTCTACCTCAAAAATAAATAAATAAATATAGTTTGAAAACTTATTCACAATTAACTATTAAATTACAAAAATTAAATAAATAAAAATAAAAATTGCTACTGATTTTAATAACTTTTATTATCTAGCACGTAGAATCAAAGGTAAACACTTAAGAGCAAATTGGCTTTACTTTATTGTTATATGCATGATCATCTCAACAAAGGAATAAATTGGCATTATTTTAGATAACCCCAGAAGTAATATACACAGCTGGGTATAGTGGAAACATCTTTAATCTCAGCATTCCATGAGGCAGACATACAAAGATTGCTGTGAGTCAGAGGCCAGCTTGGAATAACATAGTGAATTTCACTTTAGCCTGGCTCTCTAGAGAGAGACCCTACTCTAAAAAAATGAAATATGTATATAGATAGATAGATAGATAGATAGATAGATAGATAGATAGATAGATATATCATATTAGTATCTCACTGGTAGGAAAGAGAATATTCACAATATATTTTAATAATTAGCAACATATCATTTTCAGAGATTCATTATGAGTATGAATTGTATAGGAAGCGTTCCAAAGGGACAAGGAACATCTCAATTCTTGGTATTTAATATTATTATGACCATAGTAATAAAATCACATTCAATGCAAAATTAAATAATAATATTAATATGAGAGAGTAAAAAATGAAATATACTTAGAAGGACCAAGAAATATTCATTGTTGAATAACAGTGTTCTGGGAAACAGTCTGAGCTATGGTTACTTTGGCTCTACAGTGACTTACAAAGTAAATGACTTATACATTTGATTCTTGTGACAGTCTCACAGAAAGTCACATAGTAATGTTCTTTTTGTAGAAAAAAATCAATTTACTTTACATGTTATATTTTCCATTCAAGATTTCCTTATAATATATGATTTTTCAATTTGATGAATCTTCTGAAAATTTCTTTTGTAATAAGCATGACTTCACAAAACATTAAAAAGCACATCATGTAGAGATTTGCATAATATGATATAAAATATGATTTTCATTTTTATTTCTCACTGTAGGTTAACTTTGGCAAGCTAGCACAAGTCCTTGAATGTAGAGGTATAAATTGCATGAAGATAACACAAACAGCACTGGCATGCTTTGCACATAAAAGGTTGCACAGAGCAATTATCACTTCATTAAATTGTAATGAAGACCAAATTGTCTGTAAGTGAAGGTGGGTTGGCACGTCCAGCCATTCGCACAAACAGCAAGTCTCTACTTCTCAGAATTAGTGAGGAATGTAGACAGAAGAAATAAAATCTCCAAGTGAACATTTTCTTTTTATTGTAGCCACAACAAAGATTATTAAATAAAGCTGCTGCTATAATGGCATGCTTTATACATTTAAAAAATGCCCAGCTTTGTTATGTCTTTCTCCTCTTGGAGCTGGAGTGTAATGTTTATGAATTATTAGAGATACTATACTGCTATTGGAATTGTCCTCAGGCAGGTATGGCAGAAGGTAATAGGTGACTGGTACAACTGATGCACAGAATTGGGCAATACAAACATTTCTCCCTCATTTTATTAATCCTTCTGCAGAATAGGGAACAGATTTAGAAAAACCTTAAAATATTTCCTTAAATTCTCTAAAATCAACTATTCTGTGATTTGGCCTTCTTTAGATCCATCCACACAACTTTTATTATTAGGTCACAGAGATCAGAGTTGAATGCTGTGTTATTTCTTGTTCTAGATCCTTGTAGCTATAAGATACACACGTCAAGACTTACTTTCCTTGGAGATGTCATTCTGAAATCTATTCCAAGCTGTATAATTGCAACAAGCTTCAGCGAAGAGAGTGGTGAATGCTGAGGAAATTCTGTTTATATTTTCTAAACAACACACTTCCTGTTCACTGGAGCTAAACATGTTCTTTGGAAATATTTTCAATAATTATCTTTTGAACTGATAACCATTTCTGGGTACCTCCATTAATTGTAACTGAGAATGTATTTTGCCATTGATATTAATTCCTCTCATAACTAATATTTTTAGTGAGACCCTAATAGGGAGTGAGAGCACTGAAGTTTACAGTTTAGGTAAAATGGGAGAAGCTGCAGTATAGTCACTATAGAGATCAGTAGGATTCAGGAATGCAAGAAAATGTGAATTATATTTAAATGAATTAATTTAGAGACCAAAAAATGGTTTCTCAGAAATTTGCATAGACAATAAAAAGAAAATGGTATCAGTAGCAATCTAATGTTAGCTTTATATTTCAATTGTTATTAAGAAAATCAAGTTCTACACTTCATAAAATGTTAATGATGATCATGTTACAAAATTGTGATATTAAGTAGGTTCATGTTATTACTTACCTCACCCATTTTTATTCCTCTAATTCTCTCCTCTTGTTTAAACAAATTTCCTTCATAAAATTAAGTATACATCTGAGAAATTTTGAGTACTTACTAAGCAGGATGGCCTTGAACTCGTGGTAATCCACCTACCCCTGTCTCTCAAGTGCTGGGATTAAAGGCATGTGCCACCATAACTGACTAAAATTTTCATTTTTTTTTTTTGGTGTTTTTGTTTTTTTGAGGTAGGGTCTCACTCTAGCTCAGGCTGACCTGGAATTCACTATGTAGTCTCAGGGTGGCCTTGAACTCATGGCGATCCTCCTACCTCTGCCTCCCAAGTGCTGGGATTAAAGGCGTGTGCCACCACGCCCGGCCTTAAAATTTTCATTTTTAATCCATGTATATAAACTCTTATAGTAATGATGCCATTGTTAAATTTGTAGGCATATCTGTGTCCACATTTTATTTCTGTTTATTCACAGTTTTCTAAGGCAAATCAAATCTTAAAATTATTTGAGCATTACTTGGATATAATATTTCTAAGAGTGTAATACAAAATGTGTGTAATGTAGATCAGTTGATGCAAATTAAGAGTAGAACTTTAGAATTTGATTTTTGCTTCGGTGTGTGAATGTAGTATCAGCATTGTGATTGAGTCCAGGCGGCCAGGAAGAAAGAAGTAGGGATTTAGAAGCCAGGAAATCAGCACTGATGACAAAACATGGGCCAAAGTCTTAGGATAGAAATGCCAAGATAGGACATAGCAGACAAGTTCAATAAGAAATACTATACCACTGCCAAGCTCTAGCCTCTAAATATTCCATAGAATTTTCATAGTGTAATTAAAGGTGCTTCACTGAACATAAGGAGAGAAGTAGACTAGTTTGGGTAATGTACAGTGAAAACATAAGAAAAGCTAATAAGAAGAAATGACCAGAAGTTCTTGATGAGGAAAGTCAATGAAGGTTTTAGAGAGAGCACGTCAGTTATGAATGGTGTGTTGGCAAGTCAGTGCTGTCATGAACAATGTGCTGGCCTTGCTAACTTCTGCAGTTACAATATGATGCTACAAAACTCACCATGTCTCCAGACAGCCTGAGTGGCTGGGGACCCTTGAGTCAGCTATGACCACTTGACTTAGATTCTGTCTCTGCACAGCTCTGAATTGAACTCAATGAATGATACTTCAAGTTTCCTTATCACTTCTTTAATTTCACACTCTCACTCCTGTAGACAAATGTCCACATCTCTTGAAGGACTGATTTACCTGTTTCAATGGTTCTCAATCCTGGCCTCATGTTAGCTTGTGAACTTTTGTTTTTGTCACTGTTTTGTTTTGATTTTCTATGGCCTACTTGATTGAAACGTATCCTCATGTATGACAACCAATGAACGCCATTGATTCTTTTTTTTTTTTTTTAATTTATTTATTTGAGAGCGACAGACACAGAGAGAAAGACAGATAGAGGGAGAGAGAGAGAATGGGCGGGCCAGGGCTTCCAGCCTCTGCAAACGAACTCCAGACGCGTGCGCCCCCTTGTGCATCTGGCTAACGTGGGACCTGGGGAACCGAGCCTCGAACCGGGGTCCTTAGGCTTCACAGGCAAGCGCTTAACCGCTAAGCCATCTCTCTAGCCCATGCCATTGATTCTTAGTCTCCTGCAATTCTTTTCTTCCCGGTTCTCAGTGACTTGACAGAATTCTCTACTATTAGCTGCTATGATGTCTACATCCCTATATAAACTCTGCAATGTGTTTATCCTTCTTCACATCTGCTTTTGCACTCCAAATTTACCAAGGACCATGCTTACTTTATATTGAAACTCAACTGAAAGACCCCACCTTCTACCTCCCAAAAAGGATTGTGAGATATTACAGCAAGCAAAGATGGTTCTATTCCTAACTGGTGTTACATGTAAAACATGAGCATAAATTCATACAAGCAAACAGTAAATAGTATATGAATTACATTCTCCAATGCATCTTTCCAGTATGAATGAATCATAATTTATTTCACACCTACCCATTCAATAATTTATTACAGTTTGAGAGCTTCCCTCTATTATTTTTCGGTGGTGATTTTTGAAAATAATAGAAGTGTTAGCCAATTCTGCATGGATATAATAAATATTTCTGTGTTGGGATGGAGAGATGGCTTAGCGGTTAACTGCTTGCCTGTGAAGCCTAAGGACCCCTGTTCGAGGCTCAATTCTCCAGGCCCTATGTTAGCCAGATGCACAAGGGGGTGCATGCATCTGGAGTTCGTTTGCAGTGGCTGGAAGCCCTGGTGCGCCCATTCTCTCTCTAAATAAATAAAAATGAACAAAAAAATTTTAAAAAAATCTGTGTATGGAATGTAAACAGGAAAACCCTATGTAATAAAAAGATGATAAAATATAATTTTTGTTATCTAGACGTTGATACTAGAGGAGGCATAGCTGCCACACAGAACTGGAGTAGGTAGGCTCTCCATGTGAGGTACTATGAAGGAAGCAAGAATTGTTACTTGAAGGAAAGTCTCAGAAAATAATTAAGGATGGAATGGAAAGGCAGGCTGGCTAGAACTAACATAAGTATAAATATGAGGGATGTACCAGAGGAGAAAAGACAAAATCAGGAGATTATTAAGGTTTTAATTCTTAAGTAAGGTAAGTTCCACTGTGGCTGGAAGAGGAGGAATCCTGTGAATAATTAGAGCAGGAAGACTCCACCATTTGGGAACTACGATTCGACATGCCTTTGCCTAAATTACTTCTATGAGAAATGAGTAAAGATTAGAACATGGTGAGATATATATACTTCAAAATCAAGGAAAGAGCAGGAAGTCGAGATATTTATTCCGAATTCTGCTGAAAAAATACACACTCATCATTTCCCAAAAGATGGAAATTTCACTGATTTTTATAAATGTGTAACATATATGCATATAAGCAGGATATAACCATTCATTTTATCATAATTTTTGACTATTCAAACATTTTTTAGGAAGACTTCATCTTGAAAGATGTAATTACAATAGGGAAAAAATCAATGTACGTAAGTCAATTTTATTAATATTCCTGTGAAAATATCTTCATTATACTTTTTATATCTCCTTTCAAGAACATTCAACTTTTATAGACTATGATGTGTTAAGCACTAGCTGATATTTGATAAAGAAAAACGTGGCTATCTGTTCTTATAGAACACAGTATCTACCAATTTTATCCACTGCTATTCTAGGTAAGATATATGCATTCATTTCCTTATTAATTATACTTTCTTTTTTTATATGGTCTTGGGTTTGGATCAGTTTCACTTCCCATGCATCTGTGCCTAAAACCAACTTCATACCCCACAGAGATTTACTAAAATTAAATGACATATGATGTGCCAATTATGAAACATATATAATTAACAAAGAACCGGAAAGGGCTTTTCGTTACATAAGTCATTGGATTAAAAAACAAAACAAAACAATACTTTAGATAGTTGTGTCTCAGACAGTGGCCTTAACGAGTGAACATCAAATTCATGACAAGTTTATATAAAAGAAACAGAGTGAAAGGGAGTTAAATTTCTAGAAACTATGTGTCATTAAGATTGTGGTATAGATTTCTGGTATTTATGATGTGGAGAATGTTGTAACATAAAGAAAAAAGAACTTGAAATCATATGGAAAAAGAAAAATAAACATTTATAAACATTTCAAATGACAGAAAAAGCTTAATGACATAGTAATAATGTAAGGGAATTCTTTTTTTTTTTTTTTTTCTTTTTTTGGTGTTGTTGAGGTAGGGTCTCACTCTGGTCCAGGCTGACCTGGAATTAACTCTGTAGTCTCAGGGTGGCCTTGAACTCATGGCGATCCTCCTACCTCTGCCTCCCGAGTGCTGGGATTAAAGGCGTGTGCCACCGCACCCGGCTCTGTAAGGGGATTCTTAATCAGGAGAACTGCTGTGCAACAGATATGATACATTTAAGTATGAACTTTACCTGAAGTATAACATACAAAAATTCAACAATATCAAATATTTTCAAAACATGACTTTTGTCAGGCATGGTGGCACATGCCATTAATCCCAGAACTAAGGAGGCTGAGTTATGACAATCCTTGTGAGTTTGAGGCCAACCTGAGATGACATAGTGAATGCCAGGTCAGTCTGGGATATAGCAAGACCCTCCTTAAAAAAATGACTTAAATATATTTTCCCACAAAGTAAAAAAAGAAAGTGAATATTTAAGAAAAAAATGTTTCAGAAACAGTATAGGGGTTATCTTTTCTAAATGATGAAATAGGTCTAATTTTTATGTGGATATCTTAAAACTCTAAACATAAATGTTTTCATTATGTGAAAATTAAATCAATAAAGGAAGACCATTGTGTTTAAAAGCCATATAATAAGTCAGTACTTATTCTTAAAAAAAAAAGCAAAATAAGAAAATAAAAGCATTAACATTCATCAGAGAGTTTCTCCATTTATAGATAAATGGGTAGACATTTGTAGAATCAATTTCTATTAAATATTAGGGAGCAAGACATGTCTCCAATTCTTGGGAAAATGCTTAAGGTGAAATTGTCCAATAAAAATGTAATTTTAGAAATCAGTATAACTGCTTGAAAATGATGGGAGAAAATTCCATGCACATTGGCTTAACTTGTCTAGACAGAAAACTGCTAAAATGGACATTGACAGGATTATTTCAAACTGGCAACAACCTAGAAATTAATGCCTAGCAGTGATATCCATACATTTTATATCAGTTGTGAGATTCATGTCATTTCCTGCTATGATAATAGGTCACAGCCACTGCAATACTTAATGACTGGCAATGTACTTGTGGAGTGCTTGCAGTGATGGAAATGAGATTAACTCATGTCACCATGGAATGTATGCTCAATTTTACAGCTCTTCAGAAACCAAGCTTACATGTTAAGCAAATAAGTGCTATTCCTGAAAAATGAGTGGAATGAAAGTTCAGTTAGAGAAGCAATGCTGAAGGCACACACACTTATTTGCTGCTGTTCTCACGAGTAGCAGCCATGCTTCAAGAAACCTTGCCAGTCTGCTATCCTTTGTGTATGTGGCAAATGTGATTTAAGGATTTAAGCTCTGAAGAGAGACAGACTCTGGGCCTGAAACTGAGCTGAACTGTGCAGTGGTTAGAATATTCCACAAACGCTGATTCTAAATGGAAACGATAATAGTAAACATGTTGTGGATACAATGTGCGCAAAAGTAAATTGTCCATTTAAAATGATTGTAACTTTGTAGCACATGGCAAGCAGTCACACATGCAGTGATCAGCTAACATTAAGTTAACTTAGCATTCCATTGGAATACACTGATTTTTTTTCCTCTTTCTTATAAAAGGACTGGACCAAGGAGGAGTAGGGATGAAAAAGACACTGAACCATTTTTTTTTAAATTTTTATTTATTTATTTATTTATTTGAGAGTGACAGACACAGAGAGAAAGACAGAGAGAGAGAGAGAGAGAGAGAGAGAGAGAGAGAGAATGGGCGCGCCAGGGCTTCCAGCCTCTGCAAACAAATTCCAGATGCGTGTGCCCCCTTGTGCATCTGGCTAACGTGGGACCTGGGGAACAGAGCCTCGAACTGGGGTCCTTAGGCTTCACAGGCAAGCACTTAACTGCTAAGCCATCTCTCCAGCCCTGAACCACTTTTTTAAAGTGCCAGGAGTAATGAGACCTAAATCTTTGTATGTCAGCAAATAAATAAATAAATAAAATTTTACAGAGTATATTTTTAATTCAAAGTTTCCATAGTTTTATACTTTTTAACATAAATTTACTTAAGACCACTACAATTTTGGACTAGTATAAATTACGGCATTACTTTGAAATTCAATAAATATAAATAGTGATAAAGTTTCTCTGAATATTTGACTATTCTTCATTTTTGTTATAAATGAATCTTCCATTTTTAATTATAACAAATTTGCTCTTGTATGCCTAGTAAAAGTTTTGCCATTAATATTCTCCACTTTAACAAGCTGTATAGCTTTGTGATTTGATTACACATGTGATGTCACTGCTTTTTATTTGCAACTCACTTTTTAAAAATATGAATATATATAGTTTGTCTGTAACACACATCAATAGAAATATTTTACAGTTTAGCAAACTTGAAAGTGAACAGTATTTCATATTCTTCCTGCACACCAGGCAGTTTGTTAGATTTGTTATCTCATGCCAAAATGAAGATGACAGTTGTAACTTTTGGATCAGAATGTTTAGTTTTGTATTAGAAAACTGACAGTAATGCTTATCCAGCGATTGCCTGTTAACTAAGTAAATAAAATCTTCACTACATACCTACATCCTACCAATTTTTTGAGTCTATGATTATGATAAAGATGAAAAAAATGATATAGCTTCCTACTTCTGAAATCTTATAAGAATCGATAATATATGTGGTGGCTCTTTGTTATTAATGCATCCTAACTCAACAGAAATGTGAGCCAGTGTCTCTTCTATCCTCCGGCCACCTGCAACTCAGAAAACTTGTAAACTCCTACCATTTTACCAGAAAGAAAACAACTAGTAAGTAGTACAAAAGCAAGTGCATAAGCCCTCTCTCATGCCTCTCATTAGTAGAGTTAGGGATTGCATTGTGAAGAATTAAAAGAGAATGATAGGAGAATGGAAACATGTAGAGGTAAGCAGGGATATGCTCTCATTCTGAAGAAACTTGTGTGAAATGTGAACCTATGTAAAACATATGTCTGTGGATAAAGATTCTTCTGTTTAGTGAAAAGAGAGCCTTTGGGCAGTAAAACGGGAGCCATGCAGGTGCTCAGTGAGGCTGAGGGGAACAGTGCCAGAGCAGGAAGACAGTTAGGCACATGATATGAGGTCCTTTAGGCAATATGTGAGAATTTAGATTTTTTTTTTTTTTCAGAAGGGAACTTAGTAAAGGTGTTGGGCAGAGAATGATGGCGTGCTCTAAATCATGTTCTAAGAATGTCATCAGCTGCTGGAGGAGTGACTGGTGCTAAAGGAACAAAGTCCAACAGAGGACTGAGCCTGGGATTAGAGTATTGATGGGAAAAGAAAGATGAGATCTAAAAGTATTTTAAATCAAAGAATGGAAGGAAAAATAAGGAATGAGACACTATGAAAGGTAGAGAATGTCATTTACACACACACACACACACACACACACACACACACACACAAACTAGCTAGTATAGTGTGAAATCCAGGGAAGAGAATAACAGTCACATAGTGGTTTTTAGGCAAGAAATTCAAAGGTGAGTAGAATTTTGATTCCTCTAGCCTTTCTCTTCCCCTCATTGGGAGAATGGGAAACAAAACAGAAAATCTTTCTTCAGGAGGCTTACAATCTACTAAGAGAAAGAGGTAAAATATAGTAAAATATATAAGGAGGATGAAATATAGTCCTTGCAATGCAATATTGATATGTTTCATGAAGAAATGAATGATACAATGGAAAAGGGACAGCTGACTTTCTAGAAATGAAGGAAGTATTTAAAAAATGTTCCTATCGAGGCATGGTAGTGCACATCTTTTATCCCAGCACTTGGGAGGCAGAGATAGGAGGATGCCTGTGAGTTTGAGGCTACCCTAATACTACACTGAATTCAAAGTCAGTTTGGGCTAGAGTTTGACAATGCCTTGAAAAACAAATTTAAAAAAAAAAAGTTCCTGGAACAATTACTATGATAATTTTTTTCACTAAACACTTTAACCTATGGCTCATAGATTGTGGAAGAATGCTTGGGAAGTGCTTTAATAAAGAAATGTGTGTAGGGGGCTGGAGAGATGGCTTAGCGGTTAAGCGCTTGCCTGTGAAGCCTAAGGACCCCAGTTCAAGGATCGGTTCCCCAGGTCCCATTTTAGCCAGATGCACAAGGGGGCGCACGCGTCTGGAGTTCACGTGCAGAGGCTGGAAGCCCTGGCGCGTTCATTCTCTCTCTCTCCCTCTATCTGTCTTTCTCTCTGTGTCTGTCGCTCTCAAATAAATTAAAAAAGAAAAATTAAAAGAAAAGAAATGTGTGTAGGGCTGGAGAGATGGCTTAGCGGTTAAGCGCTTGCCTGTGAACCCTAAGGACCCCGGTTCGAGGCTTGGTTCCCCAGGTCCCACGTTAGCCAGATGCACAAGGGGGCGCACGCTTCTGGAGTTCGTTTGAAGAGTTTGGAAGCCCTGGAGCGCCCATTCTCTCTCTCTCTCTCCCTCTATCTGTCTTTCTGTGTCTGTCGCTCTCAAATAAATAAATAAATAAATAAATAAATAAATAAATAAATAAATAAAAAGAAAGTTTAAAAAAAAAAAAGAAATGTGTGTAAAAGACAGAGCATATTACAGCAAGAAGTCCCTAGGTAGAAAACAGTTAGAAGTCCTATGAAGAAGGATGGGGAGCTCATGGTTGGACTGACAAGGAGAGTGAAAAGTTGAAGGAAATTAAGTCTAGTACTGAGTCTGAGCAGAGGACTTCCAAGACTCATTTCTTCATGTGATCACCAACATTACTACAACAAATGTAGTGCAACATTGGAGCATTGCAAAATGAGTATGAGGATAGTTTAGAAAATAATGGGATATTTTTTCTCATTACTAAGAGACTTGAATCAATGACAAAGTTGGAGACATGGATTTGAAAGAAGATTTAGGGAGCATAAAAGATAGAAGCAGATGAAACAAGAGACTTTATATTTAGCTGATGTATTAGTGAGTGGAACTCATCCATTTTGGTCACTGCTGGGAATCCAGCATGCAGAATGGACCCATATCATCCATTACTGGATAAGCAAATGAAATTAATATGTGAATGAGAATATTTCAGGAGCAACACTAAACTTTGGAAGTTATCATTTGCCTTGAGACACTTGAAAGTCTTAGGAAGATCCTGAGATTTAAGCCAATAATTAATAAACATATCAAGCATTAACTGTGCTAAGTAGTGGGCTTTCCTCATACTGTGTCCTTGAAAACCCTTGAATTGCTGGTGCTATTACAAATTTATCCTGCAGATGAGATAAGTGAAGCTTAGCAAGGGAACAGGGGGTTCAACATATTGTCTAACATCAGGTAGAAAGGGTCCAGATGGGATTATAAACCAGTATAGTCAGATTGCAAAATATCTTATTTTCCATTAATCTGCATTAACAATTTGGAAATAATGGCATTACAAAGGGAAAGCAGCAGCACAGGTGGGAAAAGGTAGGAGAGAGAGAGAGAGAAAAACAGTTTGCTTAACATAGGTGTAGTCCACCATAGCCTATGGAACACATGTTTTCAAAACTGAAAAGTCGAAATTCAACAACAGATATTTGTTACCAAATTAAAACCTTTGTAACACTTGAGATGATTTTGAAAAGAATAAAACAAATATTTAAAAAGAATTCCAGAAAGCATGCTTTGAAGTGCTTTTATTTGGAGCATTGAAAGATGAGATGGTAAGATAAATGGAACTATAAAAATTACTCTTTTCCAAGTACCCATCATGAAATGTCTTCTCATCAATTTTTTTAACTTAAGAATAATATTTACTGCTGGGAAAGGAACAATTATATAAGTGAGATATGAACAAAGAGACACACCTGCAGCAGATCATCCTCAGTGAACTTACCCAATCACAGAAGGAAAAAAAAAAAAAAAAATCGCCACATAGTCCCACTCATCTACAGCACCTAACCTGAATCTACCCAAGATACCTTACATACCCAGAAATCATCTCGTGGACTAGACACCAGGATGGATGGGGAGGGAGGGGAGGGCATAGAAGGGGTGGGAAACACTAATTTACACCCAAACTGGCAATGGTAAAATTCTACTTCCTAAAAGGCAGACCAAATGGTTGAACCCTCACCAGGCCCTTATAGGAAACACCTGGTCCACAAGACACTGGAGAGGGTAGAATCAATCTAACCTAAACCTTCTACATCTTCCCTCCCTCCTTTGCCCTCTCTCTCTCCTCCCTAACTCTTGTATATTAGTTATATTCTTCATGGTTTTCTTAGTGGGCACTGACCTGTGACTCCCAGAACCAGCATGGGGCTATCATACACAATGAGCTTTTGATCAGACAAACCTGCAAGTTTTCCTAAAATACTGACAGATTTCAGTCAGAGTACTTGATGACCCACCAAAGGTTAGTGGTAAGACCCTATTGCTGAAGACTCCATATGCAGCTGACCGTAAAATGGAATGACATGGCTGGAAGACAGGAGAGAGTCAGTCCCCAGACAGTCAGCGTGTCTAGTACCAGAAGGTGCTACATGGGCGACTGGGGGAAATAACCAATATCTCTCCAAGTAACTCATGGTCTAACCTACTTAGTAACAAATAACCGGTTGTGATGCCCACGCAAGTGCAATAGTGGCACAAAGCCATGGTGGGGAACCAACTGCTCTTGATGTGGCTACCTGATCCCCTCAGTGGTATGGGACCCATAGCTGGAGCTGGGAAACAAGTCAGAATCATATCCAAACATAAAACCTCTCTCCAATATCAAACTACCATCAATCATGGGCTACAAGAGGGCCTACACCTATTAAACTCTCTATTAAAAAAAAAAAAAAGGGCTGGAGAGATGGCTTAGCGGTTAAGCGCTCGCCTGTGAACCCTAAGGACCTGGGTTCGAGGCTTGGTTCCCCAGGTCCCACGTTAGCCAGATGCACAAGGGGGCGCACGCATCTGGAGTTCGTTTGCAGAGGCTGGAAGCTCTGGCGCGCCCATTCTCTCTCTCTCCCTCTATCGTCTTTCTCTCTGTGTCTGTCACTCTCAAATAAATAAATAAAAATTAAAAAAAAATAAATAAAATAAGGGTTATTTCATTTGTCCTGGAACTAACTTACTCTCCATTGGAGAATCTGCTTCTCTTTTTCAGATAGATGCAGATCCTAAAGAGAGAGCCACCCCATCATACATCAAAAGGGCCCTGGTTGGGCTGGAGAGATGGCTTAGTGGTTAAGCGCTTGCCTGTGAAGCCTAAGGACCTGGGTTGGAGGCTCGGTTCCCCAGGTCCCACCTTAGCCAGATGCACAAGGGGGCTCACACGTCTGGAGTTCGTTTGCAGAGGCTGGAAGCCCTGGCGTGCCCATTCTCTCTCTCTCCCTCTATCTGTCTTTCTCTCTGTGTCTGTCGCTCTCAAATAAGTTAAAAAAATTTAAAAAATATATTAAAAAAAATAATAAATTAAAAAAAGGGCCCTGGCTGAAACTAAGGAAAATTAGCGAAACAAGCAAGGGTGCTGATTTCCTGATGAACCAGATACCAGCACAAGGGGGAAGGAGACCAATACAGAGAAAAATCAACTCCTACCAAATCATATATCCAGAGCCTCAGAGGTCCCCAATACCTCATCACTGAAGCAGACCAAAAGTGAACTCAACATGGCTCAGGGAAATTTTGCGGAAGAGGCTGCGGAATATGCAGAGACATCTATGGTACCAATAACTGTGGGCTAACTCTCTAAGGCATGACCCATATACCTCAACAAGGAGGGGCCAATGGGGAGGAGGTAGGTCATGGATGTGCCTAATAATGGTACCAAACTGCCTGTATTTGCTGAATTGAAAAGTAATTTAAAAAAAGGAAAAAAACCTAAAGCTTAAAAAAACTAAATAATTAAATCTTGTATTGGTTGAATAAAAAAAAAAGGCCACCCTGAGACTACAGAGTGAATTCCAGGTCAGCCTGGGCTAGAGTGAGACCCTACCTCAAAAAACCAAAAAATAAAAAATAAAAATAATAAGCTTAATTTTTGTTTTCAAGTGTCAGGGTAAAATAAATTAAACCACTAAATATGAATTGAATATTATTTGAGTATTATTTAGATTTAAAGTAAATATAGTAGAAAATGTTTTTAATAATTTGCTTATTTGAGAAAGAGAAAGAGGCAGAGAGAAACAGTGTGTGTGTTCCAGGGCCTCAATCTTCTGCAAAAGAATTCCAGAAACAGGTGCCACCTTGTGCATCTGGCTTATATGAGTCTTGGGGAATTGAACCTGGTCCTTTGGCTTTGTAGGCAAATATTTTAACCACTAAGTCATCTCTCCAGCCATTGAAAAATTTTAAGAACAATTTGGCATATATCTATAACATAATTTGAAATTAAATTATTTGAAGAAAAATTATCTAATAAAAATGATAGAAAATGGAGAAAGATTTTGTAATCACAAATTGAAACTTTCAGTAATAATGTGATTTTGATGAATAGTTTTATTGGAGCAATATTTTATTACAAAAAATGACAAAATATAACCAACCAAACTGTAAAGTTCATAATTTGGTTGTTCACAATTTAATCATTTATTTATCTGTGATATCCAATATTTTCATACTTTGTTTAGGGCTAATAAGAAAAGGGTATTTTCAGATAATACATACTTCTGTAGTTTTAAATTTATAATAAATAAAACACAACTTCATGAAATTGCACCTCTATTTATAATTCATATAAACTGCCTTGCTCTACTTCCCAGCACCTAGATTTCTCTATTCTGAGCTCTACTGCTTCCTATGGGCTACCCAAAGTGCAAGGCAATCCAAATAGCATTCTGTCTGTTAAAAAATTTCTCTCTCCTCCAAAGATTACATCATTTGTTCCTCAGGCTTGTGTTAATCACTTTCCTAGAAGTTTTGTGGTAGCATGTAGTGAGAAAGCTGGCAAATGGTGTGCATAAGCCTCTTCTAAAGTCATGCTCCCATTGGCTTACCACTAGGGCCCATCCCCCAAAGACTTCACTGCCTCTCCACATACTGAGAATTGTGTCTCTAATGCATGGGATCTCTGATATTCAAAATCCAAAATAGATCAATTCCCTCAAGTACTTATTTCCAAAAAGGTGTAATGTCCCTGAAGACGAAATTATATGACCTTCAGGAGGAAAGATTCTCTAAGGAGCTGGGATCATTTAAGAAAAGAAAAGTCACAAAAATATACAGCAGGGACTTGAGAAAACATTTATAAGCCATGGGGAGGATACTGTGTGATTCCCTCATGGGGATCAGGAGGATCCTGGGCTGCTGACACCTGAGTTCAGACCACAGGCCTGTGAAAAGAATAGCATTGCTTTTATTTATTTTTTATTTTTTTTTTAAATCTCTGCTTCTATATCACCAGTCTTGGGAACTCAGCTATAGCCATGTTGGCAAAGAGTACAGGTTGTTATAACATATCTCCAATATTTAGCAACTTAGCACTTAAATAAAGGCTATGTCTATAGATGATTAATGAGCTGGTTGTTATGTTATTTCCCCAAATGACTGGTTTGTCTATTTTCATAGACGTAGATAATACACTTAGAGTTTTGAAGTGAGTTGGAAAAAGGAGATAATTTATCATAATTAGACCTGTCCAGAAAGATTCACTGCTTTTTCTCATGAATGTTTCTTAGTAAGTATGAAAGAGATGAGTACAGTGTGGCCTGCTTTCAGTAAGGTGCATAGACTAAATGAGGAGCAGAGGTGCAGACCTCAGGCAAAAGGTAATGTAAGGGTAAACGGAAAAATGTCCAACCATTGCACATGGAGGAATCTGACTGTGCACAGGAAGTATTTTAGAGTCTAAGTTTCTGCACAGTGAGATAACTGTGTTTTCATCACAGTTTAATGTTGAAAATATGCTTCTAAATAATAGTAGCTGAGTTTAGAATTTGTTTTCCATTATTAAAACTGGGTAGAAAATAACAGGGCTACTGAACAAACAAACACATATAAATAAAACATTGCACAGCATATTGGACAACATTAATGTCTTCCTACTCTTCCATTGTTAAAAAAAAATAGAGCACTTACAATTATTCTTCTGAAAGAGTTGCTGATTGTAAAAAAAAATACAAAAGAAAGCAAGGATTTTTATTAATAAAAACAACAAGATAATGACAATTTTAACCCAATATGTTGGGAACAAGGACTTTTATAGAATAGAGCCATAACTTAGATAGGAGATACAGATTTTTCTTTATTGTCATGTTTATCTTTTTTTCTTAATTTTGTCCTTCCTCCATCTATCCTTCCCAATCTCTCTCTATCATCTATTTATTTATCTATCTTCATATTATCTATCAATCAATCAATGTGTGTGTGTGTGTGTGTGTGTGTGTGTGTGTGTGTGTGTACATTTATTCTTTTTGATCTTTAAAGACCAGGTCTCACTATGGACCTCAGGCTGGCATAGAAGCCATTGTGTAAACCAAACTGGCTTAAAGCATCCAGTGAGCCTCCTGCCTCTGTCTCCCAAGTTCTGGAATGACAGGCATGAACCACTGCACCCAGCTAGTTTGAAGAACTATATTTGTATTGAAAACTGGACATTCATACTTTCTTGAAAATTAGTGGTAGAACATCACATTTCATATCAATTACAGTGTAAGACACACTTCTTCCATCATAATGTAAAAACTAATCCTTCCTGATCAATCCTTTTTACATCCTTGAGGAAGGCTCATATTTATTTTATTACAAGTTTTTATTACCAATTTCTAAGCAAATTGGAACCCATGCAACCATTACATTGTGGTTATCCTCATGTAGTTTGGGTAGATGAAGGTGGAAGCAGTTACTGTATGTATCCACTCAATTCAAAGACATTTGCTGAGGACCTACTATGAATTAGCACTACTCAATCCAGGGATAGAGCCAGATAGAGTCAAACAACAAAGTCCCAAGCTTTGTGCAAGCTGCTTCCAGGTGAGTGGTTACTGGGTCAAAGACCACTACTCTGGTATATTTTATGGGAGATATCTGAATGATGTGAAGAAGAAAACTGCCAAGCACAGGATGACTAACTTTAGGAGGAGTGCAATAGAGGAAGGAACAGCAAGTATTTAGATATGTTAGAAGAAATACATAGAACCACACAAGTGAAGCTGACCATGGGAAGTTCTCATCCATAGGCTCAGATCTAGGAGGAAGAAGAAGCCAAATATATATATATATATATATATATATATATATATATATTCAACATGCAGTTCATGAAACCCACCAATAAATGAATGAATAAAAGACATTTCAAAAATTCTTTTTTTAAAATTTTTATTTATTTATTTGAGAGCAACAGAGAAAGAGAGAGGGAGAGAGAGAGAGAGAGAGAGAGAGAGAGAGAGAGAAAGAGAGAGAGAGAGAGAGAATGGGCATGCCAGGGTCTTCAGCCATTGCAAACAAATCCCAGATGCATGTGCCACCTTGTGCATATGGTTTACGTGGGTCTTGGTGAATTGAGCCTCAAACTGTGGTCTTTAGGCTTCACAGGCAAAAGCTTAACTGCTAATCCATCTCTCCAGCCCGTAAAAATTCTTTAATATGGCTGGAGAGAATGCTCAATGGATAAAGTGTTTGCCTGCAAAGCTAAACAACCAGAGTTAATTTCTCCAATACACACATAAAGCCAGATGCACAAGGTATTGCATGCTTCTGGAGTTCAATTTCAGTGGCTAGAGGCCCTGGTATGCCCATTCTCTCTTGCTCTATCTGCCTCTTTCTCTTTCAAATAAATAAATAAATGTTTTTTTTTTAATTCTGTAAAATTACGAGAATATTTTTAAAACATCGTGACTATTAAAATAGTATAAATATAAGTGACCAGTAACACAACCAAACTACAAAACTACATACTGTCCTAATGACAAAAGATGTTTCCAGAAGATCTGCCTATGACAAGCTTCTAAGTGAGAAGGATGAGGGGTAACAAGGGCTGAGCCTGTACATTTGGTAACATGGATATCAGGGATGTCACTGTTATAGAATAAGATCCTAGAAGCTTTATAAATACCTGAGCATGCTCCATCTACTTATATTGTCCATAACATTTTGAAGAAACCTATGTGGATATTACAGGGAGAGCTGAACACAAGAATAAATTCATTCATTTTCTTCACAAAATAAATCATGAAATAACAAAATGAAATAATTCTTATATTGTGCCTCTTTATTTTTTTCTGACTAAAGTCATCTATTTTGAATTGCCCATAAAATTTCTCTACCTCTTCAGATTATTGGTATGATTTAGGATGCACTGGTAAAAACTTGAAGATATCTCACTTTTTCAGGGAAAACAAATTGAGGATCTGAGGACATGGCTCAAGGAGTAAGAAGCTGAGAGATCCCAAGCACCCACATAAAAAGCTGGGCATGTTTATGCAAGCCTGCTCCCCCACTCCTCTGCTGAGGGAGGCAGTGAAAGCAGGAGCACAGGAGCTCCCTGGTCAGTCAATACATCAGGGATCTCCAGGTTCAGTGAGAGACTCTGTCTCATAGAAATAAGGCAGAAAAGCAACAAAGAAAGGCACTTGATATTTTCCTCTGTGTTCCACAAGCAGGCATAAAGTGCACACACATCTAAACATGCCTGTGATTGCACTCACCACACACATGCATCTAATCCACACAAACACACCACACACTGCACACACAGCAACATTAAGTGAAAAGAAAAATAAATAAAATGAATTGTAGTAATAAGATTATTTTCAATACTAATTAACTTATTTTCTTACATGTCTTCATTTCATTCCTCAATCAGAATCCATCCTTTAGTATGTCTCATAGATACATCATAGCCAGTTATCTCAGATATTTGTGCACTGCAATAAGCACACAGCTTAGTTTAGACTTTTCATACATATACTTAGACATGCATACAGGCTCATACACACACTTTAGATAAAAAACATTTTTAGAAATATACACAGCACATCAAAATATGGGGACTGTTATGTTTACACTAATCCTCATAAGCCTGTAATTAGTACTTAATTTAAATTAACATTTAATATCTATTATGCTAGCTACTATGCAAGACACTTCATAAATATTTATATTTTTACCTCTTGTCAATGTAAAATTTATATTAAATTTATTTGTCATTAATGTTAACTAAGTATGTTATAAATAAATTCAACTTTTGAAATGCTAAAATGATAAAATGTTATGAAAAATTATTTGTAGGTCTTAATTCATCAAAGGAAGAGCATGCATATAAAATATCAGGAAGAAAAAAAAGCACATGGATCATGTTACCATTGAAGCAAACTCACCACATAAGTTATGAAAGTACAAAAGGAAGAAATTGATTTTATACTCAATAACAATACTCAAAAATAGACACACTGAAAATTAAAGATTAAAAACATGCCTCAGGTAACACAATTTAATAAATTTACTAAACAGGTGCATAGCATCTCCTTTCTTGGGTTAACAAGTCTTTGAAATGCTACACTTCTACACAGAGGAATTTCCTTTAGAATTCCCAATTCACAATGTTTTTCTATTGTCATTTACCTAAATACTGAATCCACTGTGGAATGAGTATGCTAGGCTGAATGAAACAGTAAAAAGCACCAGCTGGCCATGTTCAAAATGGCACTTGTCCAGGTCTCAAATGTCTTATTTATATACAGTGGAATTCTGCCAGCTGTTTAAAATTGAAGGTTAATAAATGTAATTGGCAGTCTATACAAATACAACTAACAGATATCAGAAAATACTTTGCAATGTAAATTTTGACTAGTTCTCATTCTGTATAATTGTATTTATGAGAGTTAAGAAAAGGTTTAAGCAGTTTTGCATTTTAAATAATAAAACATATACATGTCTTAAAAAAAGAAAATGCAAACTAAACTCTAGGAGAATCATAGCCTTCTATCGGCTCTGCATCTATTAAACAAGAGGTGTATATTGACAGGTGAAGCTAATACACTTAACAAAGAACAGAGGCATTTCAGAAGTTTCTGGACCTTCAAGACAAGGTGAAGGGTATTGGCCCTGGAAGATGTCATAGTGTCAAGAAAGAGGAATGCCTCATGAAAATATAGCTAGATTTCCCTAGAGAGGTTTATGTGAAAAGTAAGATGGACTAATTAAAATGTTTCAGTAATAAAAAAATAATGGTGCAATACTGTGATCTAGGTTTTTACTTCTGAAAACCAAAGTAGACAAGTGCCAATAGATAAGAAAGAAGGAAGAAGGGAGCCAAGCAGAAGGGTGGGCAAAACTGGCATTATTTTGTAATCTTTAAATTTTAACGATGGGCAAAAAGATGCTCTTACACTCGAAATACTACTTTTTACAAGACAAAAGACATTCTACTACTGAAATATTTCTTCTAAATCAGGTTTCTTCTTACTGCACATTAACATATCCCTGAGTGTAATGGCAAATGAAATGTGGACCATAGTTTTGTGAGTGTGGATATGTAAACTGGATTATTGTGACGGTAGAAAAAGTGAGAGAGGAAGGCTGTGGAGAGGCTGCGGGCCCATAAGGAATCAACAGTGAGGGGCATAACTGCCGAAATGGTACCTTCCTCAAACACTAGGTACCTCCTTCCCCACCATACATGTTAGCTGGGACCTCTGAGACAGTAAGAACATCCACATCCTCCATGGTTTACCTTTTCAAATCTGCAGATTTTTAAAGCGAAATGTTTGATAAATCTAAAAAGAAAAGAAATCAGTAGAAAAGCTAGAACATTGGTGGACTATCTTAAACTTTTATTACTGATATTTCTTTATATTTTACAGTAATATTCGCCATATTTAGTTTTGTTTGTTTGTTTGTTTGTTTGTTTTTTGCTTGCTTTTTTAGGCAGAGATTCAGAAAGTCCAAGTCGAACTCAAATATGCTTGGTTGTTAGGATGAGCTTAACCTCCGTTCTTCCTGCGTCAATTTCCTCAGTGCTAGGATTACAGGCATGTACCACTATACCTGGCCTTAGGTTTGGTACATGATTATGTAATACTTTTGCAGTATATATATGTATATGAAGTACATCTTATTCTCATATCTGAGAAATAAGCTGGAAATAATGGTAATAACACAATATCATTTGTTTTTTCTAATTTATATTTAAATTAAGAACATTATTTAGGGGCCGATGAGATGGCTCAACAATGGTTAACATCACTTGCTGGCAAAGCCTCACACCTAGATGTGTTTCCCTAGTGCCCACATAAAGCCAGATGCATAATGTGGTACATGAATCCCTGCGTAGTGGTAAAAAGCCTTGGAGCACCTCTCTCTCTCTCTCTCTCTCTCTCTCTCTTTCACTCTTTCTCCTTGAAAACAAACGAAAATATAGAAAGAAGACCATGTTTGATAAACCATATTATTGATCTCAATGTTGTCAATAGACACAAGATTTGAGAACACTTAAGTGAGCAGTAGTCTCTAGTCTGACATCCTACTGCCATTCCTTTGTCTAAGCCCTCATATTCCCATCCAATTCCCCAACACCACCACCATCCTGCTAAAACACATCCATCTTTATTAGAAACAGAGAAAAATAGAAAAACCTAGTTCAGTTCAAGAATTTCATTCCAGTTTTTTTTTTTTTTTTTTTTTTTTTTTTTTTAGCAATCACAAGGGGTATCAAGAATCCTGGCATGAAGAGTTTGAGTTCCAGGAGAAGTTTCTCACATTGATTTTTTTTTTTTTTTAAAGAGCTATGCAGCATGTGTTTATATTTTGGAATCTACCACTGGAAAACACAGGATTTGGTTGTTCCTGGACTTGTTTATTTTAAAATTCCTTCTCTGTTGACTGCTACTTTGTAATTTCTGCATATGATTATTGAAAGTAGAATCACTTATGGCATATCTAAACTAAATTCAAAACAACCGGGCTGTAATTAGATTAATGCCAATGTAAACTATAGGCTCGATGAATGGAGGCCTTTTAAGCTCAAATAGAATACAGTGGCTTTGATGCCAAGAAATCTCGGTGGGCTGGAACTTTCTATAAGATGCCATTGCATAAGGGGCCTCCATCTTGATGAAGTCACTCAAACAAATCCAGCATGCACTCAACTACATCTATATGCATACACTCCTATTCTTTCATGTATTATGAGGAAAACAATATTTTCCTTTTGGGGTAATTGCTTCTAATTTTTCAGTTTTTGTCAGATTCTATGTTAAGCAGGAACAACTGTTGCCCATGGTGAGTGATATCAACAACTACTTGGTCTCTGAAACACTTGAAAATACCAGCATGCTTAAGGTCTCCAATATTGCTCTGAATGAAAGGAACAGGAAAAAGTAAGGCCAAACGTTTAAAGAGTGGCAAGGAAAATAAACAAAACATAAAATTATCTGCAATACATTTATATCAATAAAGATCTTTACTTCCTTTTTAAATTCTATTAAGTGTATTTAATCCACAGACATTCTAGACTTTTATAATTAGGATTATAGTCTATTCTAGAGGTTTATAAAGTCAGCTAGATTGGTATTTCCCAGTTCCTAAAAAAAAATAACATCTACTTCTTAAACCATTAAAAATGACAGAATTCCCATTTGCAAAATTGAGGACTTCTGTTTACAATGTTCACAAAACTTCATTGAACTCACAACATTAATAGAAAAGGCATGGAATGTATTTATTTTCTTTAAAAAATGGTGGGGAAGAAGACAAATTGGATTATAAAACCAAAGGAAAAATTAAGGGCAGAGGTGGGGGTGGGCAGGTATAGAGAATGTTTCAACATTTACTCAAAAATTGACGATGGGGCTGGAGGGATGGCTTAGCAGTTAAGGTGCTTGCCTGCAAAGCCAAAGTCCCCAGGTTCAATTCCCCACGACCTATGTAAATCAGATGAACAAAGAAACACATGCATCTGGAGTTCGTTTGCAGTAGCTAGAGGGCTTAGCATGCCCATTCTCTCCCTCCCTCCTTCCTTCCCTCCTTTTCTCTGTCTCAAATAAATTTTTAAAAAAATTAAAAAATTGACTATAAGCTGAGTGTGGTGGCACATGCCTTTAATCCCAGCACTCAGGAGGCAGAAGTAGGAGGATCGCTTTGTGATTTCAAGTTCACCCTGAGACTACACAGTGAATTCCAGGTCAGCCTGAGCTAGAGTGATGCCCTATCTCTGGTGGGGGTAGGAGGTGGGGAAACAAAGTTGACTTTGGACCTTAGAGATAGAGAAGCAGAGGGACTGAAGTTGATAGAAATATTAAAATATGATGGCTCTGTTGGCTAGACATATGTTGTAATCAGGTTAATTTTGTCACATTGGGGGTCTTTGGTGAAGTAATCAAACATGATAAAATCTTATTTTAAAATGAGAAAAGAGCAAATCTGGCAGATCTCACAAAGCATGACTCAGGGATATTTAAAACGAAATAAACATACCTCTGAGTCAGTGTGGCAAGTCAGGAACTATATTAGAAATGTATTCAAAAGTTACATAGTCTTATTTTAAAATTAGGTTCAGTTTTATATTGTGTGCAGTATATTAGTATACACAAGAGCAAATTTAATAACAAAATCTATAAACACATATACACTAGGAGTTTTTTTTTTTAATTATCAGCATACATCATCAAAAAATAAATGGGGACTAACTCCACAATGCACGACCCATTTACATCAACAAGGAGGGTCTAATGGGAGGGGGTAGATCATAGATGAGCCTAAACAAAGGTACCAAACTGCCTGTATTTGATGAAAAGAAAACTAATAAATCAAATTAAAAAAAAAAGTCTCTCAAAATCAAAAAAAAAAAAAAAAAGAGGTTTGTATTGTATTTAGTATTATTGGGAATCTGACTTTGAGAATCCTTAAATTCAAATCACATTTGCAATTAGTTTTCCTTTCAGGACTGAAAATGCCTGATATTCCAATAAATTTAAGGTCCTGTTTGTCCTGCAATCAAAATAAGGCCTATTAGAATGCCACCACCCAAAGAGCTCTGTGTCTGCATCTTGCTTCAACTGCGTTTAGACAGAGGAGACCCAAAGCTTCCTCCTCTAAAAAAAAAAAAAAAAAAAATGTTATTTTTTATTTATTTATTTGAGAGTGGCAGACAGAGAGAGAGGCAGAGAGACACAGAGAGAGAAAATGGGCACACCAGGGCCTCCAGCCACTGCAAACGAACTCCAGATGCATGCGCCCCCTTGTGCATCAATTGACTAACATGGGTCTTGGAGAATCAAGCCTCGAACCCGGGTCCTTAGACTTCACAGGCAAGCACTTAACCGCTAAGCCATCTCTCCAGCCCCGAGAGCTTCATCCTTTAAAAAAAATTTCACCTGCCTTCCTGTCTCTCCAGTTGCAACCTCTGGGACCAATTCCTCGCCAGGACCAGCGAGAACCTTTAACTCCTTATTGCCTAACCAGCCATGACCTCCCAGAGTTATCAGGATTATTCCTCTGAGGTGGAGGCTGTGGGACTGCTACATCTACCTCTCTCTGTGGTACTGCTTACCCGGGACCATGTAGCTCTGGAGAGTGTGTGGACCACTTCATCTGAGAACTGGACCAGGATAAGCATGAGAGAGCAGAAGCAAAACCAGCGGCTCTTTCAGGATGTGTAGAAGCCTTCACAAGATGAGTGAGAAAAATCCAGGAGGCCAGGGAAGCCACTTTGGCCCTGGAGAAGAACTTGAACCAGGCTCTTTTGGATCTTCATGCGCTGGATTCTACCAGCAGAGACCCCTATCTCTGTGACTTCCTGGAGAACCACTTCTTGGATGAAGAGGTGAGGCTCATCAAGATGATGGGCAACCACCTGACCAATCTGCGCAGACTGGCCAGCCCTTGGCCAAACCTGGGTGAGTGTCTCTTGAGTGGCTCACCCCGAAGCACTACGAGATATTCTGAGCCTTCCAGGGACTCCTGCTGTGCCTTAACCACCCTCAGGATCTCCTCTCTCCCAGCCTCTCCAGCCATTAGCCCTTTGCAAGCCTTGGACCAAATGAAATAAGAACTATTAATCATAGGTATTTTTAAAACATTTAAAAACTTAATAATGTGGTCTGGATAGCAGTAATGTATATATTTTATACTGCACAGAGATACATTTAAAAATAGAGTGATGCCGGGCGTGGTGGCGCACGCCTTTAATCCCAGCACTGGGAGGCAGAGGTAGGAGGATTACTGTGAGTTTGAGGCCACCCTGAGACTCCATAGTGAATTCCAGATCAGCTTGGGCTAGAGTGAGACCCTACCTCAAAAATCCAAAAAAATAAAAATTTAAAAAAAAATAGAGTGAAGATCTTACTTGTCTGATATTGTAACAGACCTGAAAGGATAAGCTAAGTTTGTGTTATAGCTCAAGTTTATCATACAAAGCTGTTTCCAGTTTAAGCAAAAGGCTTGCAACACATTCCCAAGTCACAGGCAAATTTAACAAAAGTGAAAAAAAAAAAAAATAGCTGTTCTCACCCAAGCCATACTCTCTCTGTTCAAATGTTGTATATGTACAGATATTTTAATTCTTAAACTTCAATATCTTCCTCCTGACGGCATACTATAAGCTATTGCTCTTTAAAACTTCTATACTAAAATGAGTAGACACCAATGTGAATTATACAGTGATTTTAACATCTCTTTGAGCTATAAAATTTCCTACACTAAGCCTCATCTTTTTAAGAGGACACTCTGACATACTTAAACTGCCATGTCTTGGACACAATCTGCCAAGAATAGCCATGTTTTCTGCACTGCACAGAATATACCAGTATTAATCATGCATTCCTGGGCTGATCTTTTACAGATGTCATGGAAAGTTGATCAAAGAATGCTAAGAATGGAGGTATGCTGGGATAGAAAAGTGTCACCCTTAAATTGGCATGTCCTTGTTAGGGCAGTAAATGACAGTATAAAACCCACTTAATTTTCAGTGAAAAGACAAAAAGATTAGCTGGGTGTGGTGGTGCACACCTTTAATTCTAGGAATTGGGAGGCAGAGGTAGGAGGATCACCATGAGTTTGAGGCCACCCTGAGACTACATAGTGAATTCCAGGTCAGCCTGAACTAGAGTGAAACCCTACCTCAAAAAAACAAAAACAAACAAACAACAAAAAAAAAAAGACAAAAAGATTGATTGAAGTCAATGGAGAAGAAAGGTCCAGAAAAAGCAGAAAAGAGAAATATATAATAGGGTGGCAAGTAGATAAGATAAAAGGCCTGGTTAAATAGTGCTAACAAAGAATGGAGTAGTGATTGCTAGTCCACCAATGTTTACATAGTCTATGTAAGTATTCCATTCATCTTCACAGATTTTGTTTTATAGAACTTCTACAACTTTGCCAAAGAATAATAATTTAAGGAATTAAAAACTATTTTTCATATTTTAGGATTTCCTTACCAAAAATATTTATGTATGTATGTATTTATTTATGAAAGAGAGAAAGAGAGAGAAGAGGTGGACACAGAGAGAATGAGTATAGGTGCTCCAGGGCTTCCCACCACTGATGCCACTCAGTGCATCTGGCTTTGTGTATACTGGAGAATCAAACTCCAGTGTTGTTTCGTTTTTTTTCTCAGGTAGGCTGACTTGGAATTCACTATGTAGTCTCCGGGCGGCCTCAAACTCACAGTGATCTTCCTACCTCTGCCTCCTGAGTTGTAGAATTAATAATATGCACTACCAAGCCTGCCTTGTACTCCAGTATTGAGGCTTTGCAGACAAGTACTTTAACCACTTAGCCATCTCTCCATTCCTTATTATGTCATCTTTGCACACACGTTATTTTGGTACATCGTTATGTAACCCCTCTCCCATGTCTGTGCCCCCTATTCTGTTACCCTGCTGCACACAGTCTTCCTTTCACGTTCATGAAAATGACTTTCTATTTCAAGACTGTGTAACTGTGCCCATGTCTCACAGACTTAGCATATGAACCCTGTAATGTACAAAGCAAGTCACACAAGTTCTTTCCTTAGAAGGGACTGACTTTGTTTTAATGTTCTTAAGCCACCATTTTAAAGTTGCTAAAATCCATTTCCTCAAAAAATAGCTGGTCTTTTTAAGGTATGCTTATTGATTGATTGTACAATTATAATTTGAGAAATGAACAGGATTAGAATACCACAAGACAGGGTTAAAGAGATGGCTTAAGGGCTGGAGAGATGGCTTAGCAGTGAAGGCGCTTGTCTGCAAAGACAAAGTTCAACTCCCCAGGACCCATGTAAGCCAGATGCACAAGAGGGCACATGCATCTGGAGTTCATTTGCAGTGGCTGCATGCCATGGTGTGCCCATTCTCTCTCTATCTCTACCTGCCTATTTCTGTATCTCTCTCTCTCTCTCAAATAAACAAAAATAAAAATATTTTTTTTTAAAAAAGAGATAGCTTAGTAGTTAAGATGCTTGCATGCAAAGTCTAAAACCCAGGTAATTTCCCCCAGTATGCAGTACCCGTGTAAGATAAATGGTACAAGGTGGCACAAGAGTCTGGAGTTCATTTGTAGTTTCTTTGCAGTGGCTGGCGACCCTGGCATGCTCATTCTCTCCCTTTCTCCCTCTCTCTCTCTCTCTCTCTATCTCTCTCTCTCTCTCTCCCTCTCTCTCAAATAAATAAATAAAATCTTTTGAAACAAATTCAATGTATGTTATTTTCATGTTAGCAAATCATCTTCTGAGGTTGCTATTGAATACCCACTAAATAAACCTACATGCAGAGTAACTGTCTTCTTAAAAATTTTAATGTGAGAACAATATAACATACTATATGACAGGGTGAAGCAGATACATTTGTGTGTAAGAAAGAAAGTCCCTTAGAAGAAATCAGCGAACTAAAAGAACATGTCATTACCTATTTATTTACTATGCATTTATTCTATCTACTCAACTAGGTGCTCTACCTTCTTGAATATACTTCTTGTAATTTTGCAATATGAAATAAATGTATGTGAATACAGTGACTTTTTGAAAAAAATGATCTGTAATAATATCATGAGAAACATAAAATTGATTTGTTGAAAAAAGAAAAAGTAAGGGATTATGTTAAGTCTACCAAACATAAATTGCTTATGTGTAATGTAGGACCAATTACAGTGTGATAAAAAAAAACGACTTTACAGAAGTATGGAAATAAAAGTGTTGAGGAATATACAAATATTCTTTTATAAAGCAGTTAATTATTTACATAGTTTTCATGGTAAAAATGCTATAATAAATTATTTTTTCTTTCTTTTATTTTCTCAACACCCTGCAAATTATTTTAGCTCCTTTAATATAAGTATGTCTTAAGAAATTACCCAGACTGGACCTACTGGAGTATTTCCATATGCATTTCACTTATACAAAACTGCTTTTCTTTTATGTAAGTACAGATTTGCCACCTCAGAGTCTCATGGAAATAAGACTATTTTTCCCCCTGCTGGAAAAATAACAACAGAGAAAAATAAATGACAAAGCTGGAGTCAAGGAATCTTGGAAACATTTCAATTGTTTTATCAGCTGCACAGCAAGGCAAGCAAATCCTAACCTTGCTTGGCCTTTATTACACTACTAACTGCTGCCTTTCATACTCTGCATTTCATGTACATGAGAAAATGCTGCTCAGTTTAATATACTGATTACTGTAAAATAAGCTTAATGTCAAAGCAACATTTGACCCAAAGCATCTTGAAGCTGCTTCTTCCCAACCAGGGATTCTATCACATGCCAGGTGGTAAGTATACACACCACAAATGTAAGCATCAGGTCTCATCATTTTCTTTCTTTGGGGAATTGAGTGTTCATAGACTTGAAAATCAAGAGAAACTAACTTCTGGCTCTGTTTACTGTAACAGTGGAAAATGAAAAAAGGAGGAAGAAACAAGGCTTGAATTATAAAGCATATAAAGCTTAAGCTCTTCCACATTCAAGCCTGGTCTATTTAAGATATTTTAGACAAACTGAAAGAAAGAGGTTTTGATGGAAATTCTTTCTTGAATTCAGAATTGTTTTGATATATTATAATTGGTTTACTATTCATTTGCGGATTTTCAAGGAAGAAATTATTCATTCCGTTCTTGAAAAATATGTAAACAGAACAGGTTTTTAAATGCTCAACCACGGATCATATTGGTCTCCTGTAATTTTTCCTTTTCTTTGATAACCTGAACTGAAATGAATATACAAACCACATGAACTATATTTCTGCATAATCAGACATTTAAATTACTTAGCTACTAAATCTCATGGTATTAAACAAAACTGCTCTAAGGGAGACAGTGATTTCATGCTGTGACAAGCTCCAACATGAAAACAACTACACACATGAGAGGTTTTTCCTCCAAACCACATCACTAAGCAGAAATGAAACCCCACTGGGAACATGGGTCTACAAGTGTGAGTGTGTTTGACTTGGGAACACATGCTTGTGCCTCCGTGTTAATATGAAAAAGTTTAAGGGGAGCCAGACAAAGATTTCATTGTTCACATTTTTTCAGATCTTTTTATAGCTAGAGTTTAAAATATTGGCAATATATGAACATAACATTGACCCAAAGACTGTCTTCACTAAAGTTATCTACATAATTCTCTGCTCTGGCTTGCCAGTTACTTGAATCTAAACAAAAGAATGAGAGAAAATTTGAACTTTACACTTTAATATTTCCCTTGGACTTGTCTCGACCAAAGATTCATGAAGAATCTCACTGTTGGTCATATTATTTCTTTTGTTGTAAATGATGTATTATGTGCTCTGCAATACCAGAAAAAAAAAAATGTCCAGCAGTGGTCTTCATTGCTAGAACTCTCTTTCCTTATTTTTTAGACATTCTTTCAAAATCTTCATTGATAGTCTTCTCTCTTGCTCACCCTATGAGATGCTTGTGGGACAGGTCAGAAAGATAAAAGATCAGCATATAATAGAAATAATGCTAGAAAGATATGTCTTAATACCCCAAATAAATTCTATTTCCACTATTATTTCAGTGTTTGAATTTTGTTAAAATTTGAAAATGCCCTTGAAACAATTCAACACAGAGAAATTACAAATGCAATTTATGTTGGATAAGTATAAAGAAGTTTTCAAGTTATTAAAGAGAAAATGAAAACTAACTTTATAGCAAATTTTGTTACATTGTGTATTTCTTTACCTTCAAAAAATTGCACATAAATAATACTTGTCCAGTTTTTATATTACAAATATCTGATGAATGGGACTCATTACATGTTATGGTGTAAAACACAAAAATAGTCATCTGAACCATGCAAAACAAGGTAAGCTGCTATTGATGAGTAGATTTTGATATAAAATATTCTAGCTTTGTTCTTTCCTGATGCCTAAAATTATAACATGAGTTATATTTGTCTCAGTAAATCAAAATAAGGCATTCTATATGACTTTAACATAAAATGTATTTAAATGGTAACAGTCTAGAAAAATACTAGCATTTTAATAATTAAATTGCTCAAAATTACTACTGATAGCACAAAAGTTCTTATATTTTTCATTAGCCTAAATAATATCTAATAGAAGATCCACAAACCTCCCAGATAATGTTCCATTTATAGTAACAAATAATGTAGTCATTGCAGACATTTACCCCAGGGTTTAAAGGTTCAGAATAAAACTTAGTTTAAAACCATTTGGTGTCTTTACAATGGCATAGATTCCATGGCAAGTTTCAACTTTAAAATTCCTTCATTAACATACAATATATTACAATATATCTTTTATTACATATTCTGAAAAGGTAAAGGTATAAGTTAATCAAGATGAAAACAAACCCACTTAGAAACCATAAAATATGAATCTATGCCATATATGAACACACACCCACATATATACATACATATATAGTTATATATTAAATATACAAAATATATATATATATATATATATATTTATATATATATATATATATATATATATTTATATATATTTATATATTATATATATATATATATATATATATATAATATGTAAGTACTGCCTATGTATTTTAATTATAAACCCTCAAAATAGACTTTATTTCTAATTAATAGCATTGTGGATTGCAATAGTAGAGGAACTGAGCTTTCAATGGGTGCAATATGATGCTTTTACTCAGTAATTTAAGTTCATCTAACAGAAGAGGTGAAATGTCTATGGTAAAATAAAAAGTAACAATGCAAATATATAAATAGATAGAAGTACCTTCCACTCCTTTTATTTTACCTTCCTCCAAAGTTTTGCATCCTTAGAAGTGGTATTATTTTCTTTATCTTTAGACTGACAGTTTTACTTTGTGTCTCAAGCTTCTTTGGATAATTCTGTTTGTAGTAAATAACTTATTCACTGACAGCTTGAGCATATTGTTTAAATTAAAATTTTTTAACTAAGGTAATGAAAACTGGAAGAAGAAGAAAGCAGCAAGATTCAGCAAACAGATAACACAATATAAAGTTCATGCAGTGCTGTCAGGGCCACAGTTAGCGCTACCCAGAGAACAAATCCAAGGAGCTGTGATAAAACAGTGCATGTAATTAGCAACCACTAGCTTGAACTAACAACTTGAAGATTTGCTATTGTTTAGATATTCTGACAGTCTGAATAAGTTTCACAATCTTTCTACCACAAACCTCACATTTAATTGATATCTCTTTTTTTTAAGTTTTGACAAAAAAAAAAAGAAGCCTATAAAAATACAAAATGAAACCTTTGCATCTTCACTATGCTGTCAGCTTATGTCAGTCTTTGGAGTTGTTTACTGAAGCCTAACCAATGAGAGAGAGAACATCAAGTCAGAAGAAAGAAGGCAGATGTACGAGAGCAAAATCGTTTCTTTTTAGTGTTGGTGTTCCAAATATGGACAGGCAATCCAAGGCATCTGACTGGTGGTTGCTGCTAGAAGCCCCCTAGAGACTTCAACTCCCAGTTGTCCAGCACTCCCAGGCAGGCACCGCACTAGACAAGCGTCTTGTGCAGAGCTGATGCACAGTGCTGTTGGCAGGTCTGAAGGGTGTTGTGCACAGATTTGAAAGTAGTTTTTATTACAACAGGGAGTTAGAAATACACATAGTTTTGAATTCTAATATGAAGATGTAATGAGCCCTTTTATGCTGTGCTGCTTGTAGGCAAGATCTTTGCTTTTACAAATTAGTACTAAATTCATCAATACTAAATACAAATTCATTAGTACTAAAAAACTTAGTGTTTGATTGTTCTGTGTCTTGTGTAGATATAGATGTAGATAGATATAGATATAGATGCAGATACAGATACAGATACAGATACAGATATAGATATAGATAGATATACATACAGATTTGTATTTGCAGTTCTGTATCTGAAATCTTAAGACATTTCTCTGGTATTATTAATTCATTTTCAAAGAAAATTAAAATTATATATTATGAAAGTCATTTTAGAATTTTTGTTAATCCTCTGGGTTCAATTTTTCATGCTATATTCCAAATAAATACCAAGCCATTTCCAAATTGAATACTGAGTGACAAATGTTTTAATATATGTTTATTTCCATACTTATAAACTGTAGTTGTGTACATTATAAAACAATTATTCTAAACTACGGCACAGCTACTACAATGTTTGACAAACATATATTCAAACAGTTCTGTGATACATTTAATACTAGCTTCACTCTCCAAATGAATTGGCTGAAAGATAGAGTGACCAGTGCTGGAATCAAAGGTAAGTAAAAAGAAGATAATTCCAAGTGACGTTTTTGAACTTTAACACCTATGATCTTTCCATGGGGCTATGATATTTATATCATTAGATTGGAATATATTTAGATTTCCATCACAAAACAATAACTGAAATAGAATGGGAAAATACTGGTGAAAACTATCATTTCTACATTAAAGTTTGAAATAGCTCTCAAAACCCATTTCGAGCATTCACAGAAAATAGAAATTTGTACAATGTGGAGCCAGTTAGGCCTAACTTACAAATAAACAAGCAGAATCAAAAATAAATCAATACCAGAATATAGAAACTAATACTACGGTATAGAATATGTGCACCTTTCTTGTTTTCTTTACTTTATTTTCTTTTTAACATAAGTGTAACAAAATATAAGAAAACCAGGCAGCCTTCAAAAACCAAACAAAAATTTTGTAGGACAAGTTTTCCTTGTAGGAAAATATTTTAATTAACTTACATGAAGCAAACATGTAAATGGAGTAATTTTGATGGCTAATGTTTACTGGAACTGATTTTAAAAGCCTATAAATGAAAACAAAATTTTATTAATGTAATCAAAAATTTTATAAAAGTTAATGTTTTAACAAGGCTCAATAAAAACTATTCATACTAAAGTATGTTGATCAATTCATGTGTTGCAATATTTATAAACAAATGTACTATAAACATGACAAGTGCTTTTATACTGCACCTGTAAACCACAAATTTAGATGAATAAAACTGACTACAGCTTAAAGAATCTTAAAATCTAGACATAACTGTTATAAAATATATTATAAAACATTGACACTTTTCCAAGTTAAAGTGCTACTAACTTTTTCTGGAGCAATTTATACCTGTAATCACCAATTATTTTATAGCACTTTAAGTATGTAGGTTTGGCTTGTATAGCCTAATTTAAGTATTACTTGGGATCACATCAAATAAAATAGGTATATATATATTCAAAGAAAATATTCTAGGGCTAAATACTACCAACACATGTTAGTTTCCTCAGCTCTTTCAAAAGGTTTAGGGCCAAATTAATTTTTAAAAAAGTGTCACAATTTGATTTTTCTTTCTAAAACCTTAGGTCATCAAATTTCCAAAGATTTATTTCATTAAAACTTGACTATGCAAGTCTAAATAATGCTATCATTAGATATCTCTAATTAAAATGATATAACCATTGGGGGCTGAAGAGATGGCTCTACAGTTCAGTTGCTTTCCTGCACAGCCTCACAACTTGGGTTCAATTTTCCACTGCCCATGTAATGCCAGATGTACAAAGTAGTGTATGCATCTGGAGTTTCTTTACAGTGTCTGGAGTCCCTGGCATGTCCATTTATACATACTGTCTCTCCCATCTATGCTTGCAGATATATAAAAATAAATAAAAATAAAAAGTGATGTAACTAAATTATCCATGTTACCTATAAAATGTATAGAATTTTCCTTATTAATGCATTTTCCATAAAAGTTATAAAGTTTCATTTGATTTTTAAAAATTAGAATTCTAGAATATTTTATAAGTACATATATATATAATTCAATTGCCTAGTATGTGTGTTTCCAAACAGTTTATGGTAATAAAATATTAGCTCTGAAATATGATACTCTTATTCATTTTATAATTTATACGATGCTGGACTTTCCAAAAAGATGTGATTAGCTCTAGTTTAGAATTATATAATTGTGAAGGTTCATCCATTTGGTCTGTCTTTTAGGAAGTAGAATTTTATGGTACCATTGCCGCACTAGACCCTTACAGGAAACACCTGAACCACACGACACTGGAGAGGGTAGGATCAAGACTAACCTAAATCTTCTACATCTTCCCTCCCTCCCTCTCCCCCTCTCCCCTCTATCTCTCTCTTCTCTAACTCTTGTATATTAGTTATGTTTTTCCTCAATTTCTTAGTGGACACTGACCTGTAACCCCCACTTCCAGCTTGGGCCTACCATCCACAATGAGCTTTTGATCAGAGAAACCTACAAGGTTTCCCAAAAAAAATGACAGACTTCTGTCAGAGTACTTGATGACCCACCAAAGGCCAGTGGTAAGACCCTATTGCTGAAGACTCCTTACACAGCTGACACGTGAAATGGAATGACATGGTTGGAAGCCAGGAGAGAGTCAGCCCCCAGACAGTCAGCGTGTCTAGTGCCAGAAAGTGCTACATGGGCGACTGGGGGAAATGACCAATATCTGTCCAAGCAACTCATTGTTTAACCTCATTAGCAACAAATAACCTGATGTGATGCCCACACAAGTGCAATAGTGCAACAGCCATGGTGAGGAACCTCCTGCTCTTGATTTGGCTAAGTGATCCACTCAGTGGTACTAGACCCATAGCTGGAGCTGGGAAACAAGTCAGAACCATACCCAAACACAAGCCCACTCTACAATATTAAGCTACCATCAATCATGGGGTACAAGAGGGCCTACACCTATCAAACTGTCTATCAAAAAAGTAAGTGTTATCTCAATTTTCCGGGTGCTAACTTACTCTCAGTTGGAGAATCTGCATCTCTTTTTCAGATAGATGCAGATACTAAGGAGAGAGCTGCCCCAACATACCTCAAAAGGGGCCCAACTGAAACTAAGGACAATTGGCGAAACCAGCAAGGGTGATGTTTTCCTGTGAACGGGATACCAGCACAAAGGGGACGGAGACCAACGCAGAGAAAGATCAACTCCTACCAAATCAGAGAGCCAGAGCCTCAGAGGCCCCCAACACCTCAGCACTGAAGCAGACCAAAAATGAACCCAACATGGCTCAGGGAAATTTTGCGGAAGAGGGGTCGGAAAGAATGTCAGAGTCACATGTTGGGTCATGATTTGCAGAGACATTTATCATACCAATAACTGGGGACTAACTCCAGAATGCACGACCCATTTACATCAACAGGGAGGGTCCAATGGGAGGGGGTAGATCATAGATGAGCCTAAACAATGGTACCAAACTGCCTGTATTTGCTGAAGAGAAAACTAATAAATTAAATTAAAAAAAAAAACTAATTAAGGTTTAAAAAAAAAGAATTATATAATTGTGATAATTCTGCTTTTATTTAAGACAGGGATTTTTAAAAATGATGGACTTGCTAGATTGATCAATCTTAATGTAATTTAATGCATAAGTGATATGCAAATTATCTAAGTGCATATGTTGTCTGGAAATTGATTAAAAACAGACTCAAATAGACCCAATGTACCCAGACATAACAAGCTCCCTCTGTGTAGCTGTAAATAATCTCATTTCCCTCTCATTAATAACAATAATGAAGTTGGGCATGGTGGCACATGCCTTTAATACCAGCCCTTGGGAGCAGAGGTAGGAGAATCACCATGAGGTCGATGCCACCCTGAGACTATGTAGTGAATTCCAGGTCAGCTTGGAATAGAATGAGACTCTACCTAAAATAAATAAATAAATAAAGAGATAAAAATAATGAAATGGCTTAGCGGTTAAGCGCTTGTCTGTGAAGCCTAAGGACCCCGGTTCGAGGCTCGGTTCCCCAGGTCCCACGTTAGCCAGATGCACAAGGGGGCACACGCATCTGGAGCTCGTTTGCAGAGGCTGGAAGCCCTGGCGCGCCCATTCTCTCTCTCTCCCTCTATCTGTCTTTCTCTCTGTCTCTGTCGCTCTCAAATAAATAAATAAATAATTTTTTAAAAAAAAGAAATTGTTGAGATATCCAGTATATTCTTTTTCTTTTATCTTTTTTTTTTTTTTTTTTTTTTTTTTTGTGGTTTTCCGAGGTAGGGTTTCACTGTAGCTCAGGATGACCTAGAATTCACTATGGAGTCTCAGGGTGACCTTGAACTCACAGAGATCTTCCAAACTCTATAATATTTTTACATACCTTTAAACTTACCAATATAATTCAAACACCTAAAGATTTTTTTTTAAATATGTGCATTTAAAACTAAGTTAAATAAGATTCATATGAACAAATTGGCTGGAACAATATAATCCAATTGATCAAAAACCTAATGGCAGTACTCAGTATCAGAATGCACTTAGACCTTTCTCTGGAATGGGGCTCATTACAGAATATTCAGAGAGCTTTCTCTCTGGGAATGAGAATCAGAAAATATTCTTGATTTTTTTAAAATTTTTATTTATTTATTTGAGAGTGACAGACAGAGAGAGAAAGAAGCAGAGAGAGAGAGAGAGGAGAGTGGGCATGCCAGGGCTTCTAGCCACTGCAAACGAACTCCAGATGCATGAGCCCCCTTGTGCATCTGGTTAACGTGGGTACTGGAGAATCGAGCCTTGAACCGGGGTCCTTAGGCTCCATAGGCAAGTGCTCAACTGCTAAGCCATCTCTCCAGCCCATATTATTGATTTTATAGTAACTACAGCTCATTGATTGAGTTAAAAATAAGTACACAATTACCATACTTTACCTTACTTGCTTTATTCTTTATAATATTGGACTAAATATAATGTAAAACTGCTTCAACTGTAAAAAAAAAAAAAAACAATGACTGGTAATAAAATGGAAACATAAGACTGAATTGTTCTTTTGATGTCTTGATGAACTTGACAGAAGATTAATCTGTGAGAAGTTAAAAGTATTGTATCTCTGAAGATTCATTGCTTACTGAAAATAGGTATATAAAATACATTTTTGGGGCCTTTGTACTTTTCTAAATCAATTTAGCTTTATAGAATACTCCTGCCAATAATTATAATTATTCTATGAATAAAAGAAACAAAAGTACAAATGAGGTTCATTCATCATTTCAATACTGGACACATCTATGGTGATAGTTTATGATGCATGTGATTATTAAGCACAGAGTAATGAAGAGTATATAAAAAGTCTCATCCATTTTTATCAGTGGATAAATTTTAATGAATATCTACACCTATACATTGATGAAACATATATATCATGAATGCTTTATACTTTTAAAACTTTGAAAAGTACCTTTAATATGGCTTCCTCTTTAAGATTATTTTTGTTCAATTTGTATAAAGCTAATACTCACAGTGCAGAGTCTATTTATAATCCCAAGGTTAGTATGTTCATAAAGATAATATAAAATACCTAAAAATATTGTTTGTAGTAGTTTGGTTTATTGCCAGTACAATGGCAGAAATGTGATACTGATGCACCTGTACCTATGCCATGAATATGATTGTCATTCTAATTGATGTCCTATGTTTATAGCAATATGGAATAAGATCACTTGTCTCTGTGGAGTACATTAGTGATCACTTATATTCCTTTTATCATTACCTTTCCTATAGAGTCATTCCAGTAAGAGAGGATTCCCCTCCTCTTACAGACACATTTTTCCCAGTAATTTTACACACATATTATTCTAATAGCTCTCAATGCATCCACTTGAATTGAGTGACCAATGGAAAGGTTAAGTTGGAGCAAGAGAAAGCATTGCAACTAATTAATATGTCAGAGGAGTACAGCCCCAGCCAAAAGAGTTAATGAAGCTTGCTAAGGACACATGTGAGCCTTTTGTATTGCAGGCCTGACTGTACAGCCTAGTTAGGTTAAATTGTCTGTCAGTTACTGGCCAGTTGGCCACCACCTGGCTGCCTAGGCCAGCTTTTTTCCTCATCCCAACAGCCCTCTTCCCAGTTCCCAATGGCAAGCTGCTGCCACTAAACATTTCGAAGCCTCTAACAAGGTTTGTGCACACAATGGGCTCCTGACATGTGAATGGAGGACCAGGGCGGTACTCTGAATGGGGAAGATTTCCCCCATTTAGACTCACAATGTTCACAGCAACACCCATAAAAGAAAAAGCCCATCCTTGGTGTCAGGTCATTAACATTTATAACAATATGCTAATAACCTTCCAGATTACTTTCAGTTTCCAAGGTTATTTAAATACATGAATTAATGTCTTCAGATTTAAAGGGGATGATGAGGGAGGGAAGCAGAAGTGGCATTTGGTTAGGAAGGAGGAAGAGACAAAGTAAATGGGAGAAATTGTATGTTGTCTTACAGAAAAGTATTTTATAGTATTCCACCCAAACAGAGGGTTTCTGTCTATAGAAAAATCATATAGTCAGGTTTGCAAATTCCCTAAACAAATGTTATCAATAATAGGACCTGTCTGTGAGGCATACATTTGAAGCTGGCTGCTTCCATCAAAAGGAGGTTCATGATTCAAACAAACGAAATATGGGTAGTGGCTTTTGTAGTTATACACTGTCTTTCATTCATCTCATACTAGAGGATTTATAGTGAAGACAAGATAGATCCTTGAAAATTTATCCTAATAAAAGACTTTTTGTAAACACAAAAGCAGACTGAAAAAAAAAATCACTTTTTGTAAATAAGCTCCAAAAGTGAATCCTGAAGCAATTCATGAGTTTAGGAATGTTACTAAATTGCAAAAACTGTTTTCTCTCTATTTTTATCATTCATTTCACTAAAATAAAATAAATATGAAACCTAAATTGTAATATTATCTCCCACCATATTCACTCAACACTAGTTTGCACACCCATTTATGTCGTGAAAAGGAAATCAACTTTCACACTACTGCAAAAATTTTCATCAGCGTCCAGTGATTCTGACAGCTTCTGTTACCTTAGTGCTGATTAGTGACACACAGACTACATGAGAAATTATTGCTTTTATGGACCTACAAATTGCCACAAAATTGTAACTATTAGATTCTATTTATTTATTTTATATTTGATGAGAGAGAACGAGTGAGAGAGAAAGAAGCCACTGTAAACAAACACCAGATGCATATGCCACTTTGTGCATCAGGTTTTAGGTGGTGCTGGGGAATTAAACTTGGGCCACCAGAATTTGCAAGTAGACACCTTTGCCACTGACATCTGTGCATCCCCTGTTGCCGCAAAATCAATTTTTCCTGGTTTTTAATGATAAAAGTCATTTGAAAAATATTATATGGAAATTTAAATACTGTCCAAATGGATGCACCTTGAAGTAGGCAGACCTCCCATGATTTTGTTTGCTTGGCATTAAGTAAAAGCTTTCTGTTACCCATATATTATTTTAATACTGTGGTACTGGCACATAGAAGTTGCTGTGAAACATAAAGACAACTTTGTATCAATCTGAAGATGCATGCCCATGAGATAATGTGATCAGAACTATCTTTCTAGAGTAATCTGTTCAAAGTATTGTTCCTGTTATCCAGCTGAACAATAGTATGCAAACTTAATTTCTTGAAAGATAGTTATAAAGAATAAGCATTGCTTCCTAACAACCTGTTAAACAAGCAGCAAATGACATAACTTCACTGCAGATAGTGTTTAATGACCATAATGCTCATCACAGAATATTCTAACTTCAAAAGTTTTTTTTCCAATGAAATGTCTTTTTACTTTGGGGGCGGGGGGGCATCAAGGTATGGTCTCACTCTAGCTCAGGCTGACCTGGAATTCATTGTATAGCCTCAGGGTAGCCTTGAATTTACGATGATCCTCCTACCTCTGCCTCCTAAGTGCTGGGATTAAAGGCATATACCACCACACCCAGCTTTAAAATTCCATTTTAAAATTCTTCTTATTTGTGGATATCAATGTTCCCAGTTGTTTTAACAGTATGTACAAAATTATCTTTTCTTGGATTTATATTTAGAATTGAGTATTTCTTTTGGGGGGTTGAGATCTCACTGTGTATTCTCTTTGGTCTTCAACAGAAAAAAAAAAATCCTTGGGGGATACTTGTCACAGAGGAAAGCAGCAGAAAACCTCAGTTCCTATATCATCAACTCCTTGATTGCACTTTATGCCTAAACAGTGTATATGTCAAGGACAATGGAAACCTCCAGGGCTGTGCAACTTCAGTCAAAACACTGGGCCATGCTACAGTGTCCTTGATGGTGTGGGTTTAATGTAATCTAATGTGACAAATGATTTGTGAAGAAAATGAGCTAAGAAGCTACTTCAGACTAAGAAAATGTCTATAGCTTAAAACATCAGTATTTTGGGTTGTCCAATTAAATCTTTCTCTTATGATGTATAAATTCAACATATACTTTGTTGAATATGAAAGACACTCATTTGAATATCACACTCAACATTTTAGGATACTCTAGTTATCAAAGTCCTTCAAGTAAAGTAGACCAAGGTCTACAATTTCTGCTAGGAGAAAACAAGAATCTAAAAGTAAAGAAAAGGCTTTCACATGGTATTTATACCCCAGTGGTATTAGAGGTATGGTACATTTGGGTATTAAATTGATGGATAAAATAACAAGGTAGTAAACTTAGAAAAGCACCTGTCTTAAAATACAGCCTTTTTTAAGGTCATGGATATAGCATTCTTAAGTCCATGTTATTTAGTAAGTTGCACAAGAAACTACATGGTCTGACTTGTGCCTTTTTCCCTCTTCATTCAGGGTTACATATGTGAAAGGATTGTTCAATTATACCTAATTATATGCAAATGAGTGATTTTACATGAAGATTATTTGAGATTTCATTGTAGTTTACAAATGCCAAACATTGCTTAAAAATTATATCATAGTTAATATTGATAAAGAAGATTTTATAAAATTGGATCAGATACTGTATTATTTCTGATGCACTTAGATACAGCCACTCTACTAATGTGTGACAGAATGAAATATATATATGTGTGTGTGTGTGTGTGTGTGTGTGTGTGTGTGTGTGTGTGTGTTTTAATTTGAAGACATACATCTAATGTTGCAAAGAGGGAACTGTTTACTTTTCTAATACAAGTTTGGGTGCCTTAACATATCATGTAAAATAGAGACAATAATTTCTAATTAACAGTGATAATACTTATCTGGCTTATCTGAACAGTCCATTTTTCCACATTTATATTACTCTATAGTTTCAAAACAAGAAAGCTCATTTTATATTCATGAAACAGAGAAAGGTTGGAGCTTATTCACTGAAACAAAGATTTCATATGTATCATTACCTACTTCAAGAGACAGTTATCTTCAGACACAGACAATTGTCATTAAAAACTTGAATATATTACATTTCTGAGTATTTAATTAAAAATATGCTTCATACCATATATAGACAATAAATTATAAAGACATCTCTGAGTATCTTTTCGTAATTTCTTCCTACTAGTTATATCACTGATTCTACAACAGAATTAGACCATTTTTATTAATTCTATAATTTAATAATTTATTGCCTTCAAAACTTATTGTATATGCTGATAATATATGAGAAATAAAAACTCAACATGTAGATATTCATTGTATTCTTTATAATGAAAATAATAAAATATCAATTATTATCACAATTATTTTAAATCTATTTCAAAAAATAGAACTTATTTATTTTCATATTTTAATACAACTTTGATTTAATATAGTATACTACAGAAATCTTTCCACAAAATTATAGTGCAATTTTTGGTTTACTATAAAGTTATATTTAGTATATCAGAATTCCAATTCAACATGAAACATGCAAAAGGAAAGTATAAATAAAGAAGGAAATTAGAAGTTTTGTACTCAATAAGTACCAGTTTCTATTTTCAAAATTTATGTCCTCTTCTATGATTTTAGAGAATGACTTATGAAACAACCTGTGAAAAATCATAGAAAAACAACAGAAACTCTGTATATTCAGAGACTCAATAACAAAATACGATAGTTGCCAAAGTTATCTGCTTCTTATCAGGACCTGTGTTTGGCGCAAGAAGCATTCACTTCATTCATCATTGTCAATGTGCTAGTGCACTAATTATTTCAAATTGTTTCCTCAGCCAGAGGTCTAGGACAAATCAAGCAAGCCAAAAATAGCAGTTATGAATAATTATGCATAATTTAGCTCAAGGCCTGGGCCAGTCTGTCATTAAAACTTTTTCTTGCCACTCTGTGATCTGTGCTAATTACAAACTTTAAAATTAGTTCAAGGTTGTCTTTTTCTCTAGTGCCAACCTCAGACCTTCTTGTTGGTGACTTTCTACTACTTTAAATACTTCAAATTAAATGTTAGCCAAAATTGTATAAATATGTAGTACACACATATATGTAAAATTAAAGATGAAAATCAGAGAAGGTTCTGTTGACACCTTTTGCCCTTCTTACAAATGTGCGCAAATGGTAGAAATATGGGGCATTAGATTTCAAATACAGTTAGCTTAAGTGTGGGAATTCAATTCTGCTCCATAGAACAGAGAAGACTTAGAAATGTGCATAATTCTCTTCCGCATGATGTTAGTCTTTAGACAAGCACTTTCTAAAGGAAGAAGCTCGTTTTATTTATTTGTTTATTTATTTATTATTTTTTTTTTTTAGTTTTTGAGGTAGGGTCTCACTCTAGGTCAGGCTGACCTAGAATTCACTATGTAGTCTCAGTGTGGCCTTGAACTCATGTCAACATTTCAATCCTCTTACCTCTGTCTCCTGAGTGCTGAGATTAAAGGCTTGCACCACCATGCCAGGCATAAGGAAGACCCTCTTGACACAGCTATTCATTACAAAGTTTAGTGTGTTCTATTTTTGAACTTCATTTAAGGCAAAACTAGAGACAATCTATGTCTTTTGCCCCTGATGTCAAAATTTCTATTGAGTACAAGCTTCAACCTATGCATTAAGCTTCATATTCAAGCAACCAAACTAAATTTTAGTATTTGGTCATTTTTTGGCAATGCTACTGCCCTCCATATGAGGGAATGTTAGGGATCTTTTTTTTCTAAATTAATCCCCCTCCCCATTTCTTTTCCTATCCCTGCTCATCCTACATCTGATGATAATACCTGGTCTTACTCAAAGAAGAGATTAAAGATACTAGAAACATGCTATTTAAAACTTTGTAGCTGTCTTCAAATATCCAAAATTTCATCTTTTTCCAGGTGCTTGACTTTAAGCCCTGAAGACAGAACATTAAAACTGTCATCCAATTGAGTTATTTTCTATGTGTATGACAAAGGATGCTTCATTTCATCTCAGACACATTTCAGAAAGAAATGGGCCAACCGGAATGTTTTTCCTGGCTGTGGCCTTTCAGATAAATGCTTCACACCATCCCCTTTAAAGAAAAATAAGCACACAGTAATTTGAGCTTGTTCACATCCCACTATCCTTTTTTGTCCCCTCACCCTCTCCTCCCCTGAGGACCCTCTGCTTTCCAGGTAATCCTTCCTCTACTACTAATAGCACATCATGTTTGTTGGGTATCTGCAAATATTTTGAGGTTGTTAATTGATGATAAAAAAGGATTGATTCAATGCTGCCAGATCAATTGAATTGAAGGATATATTCTATGTTATTCCTCCCTTGACAGCTTAAAATATTTTCAGAGTCTAAATTTTTGGAGAAAACTACTTGTAGGCAGATGGCTTGAAGAACCTTAAACACATAAAGGAAAACAGTCAGAAGCAGGTGAGTGACAGAGTGGAAGAAAGCCCATCTTCAACACTGATAAAGTGCTGTTGTTTGCATACAAGTTGTGTTTGTAAGGTATTTGACTTTTGGTTATTTTTGTGTGAGTGTTTAGCATTAAAACAAATTTTGTGATGTGATTACTGTAATGGCAAAGAAAGGAAAATTAATGGACATGGGAAGGGAGGAAAAGCCCTTACCTGGGAGTCTAGGCCGAAGCCATCGCCAGCTGAGTGTCAAGAGTTCTAGCAACATTACTTACATATTCTATGAAGGTTGCAGACACAGAAATAGCATTTCTTTTTCATATATATTTAAAAAATATTAAAATAGCAATGAATCAAGCCTATAGTCTGAGCATATACAATCTTCAAAGATTGTTCTATTCTTTTCCCATAAGGAAACCTAAAATTCACTATAAATCTCACAAAAGAAGACTATACAACTCATGGTCTAAGCTACTCTGCAGCAAACAATCTGACATGATGCTCACACAAGTGCAATGGTGGCCCACAGCCATGGTGGGAAAACAACTGCTTTTGATTTGGCTAACTGATCCCCTCAGTGGAATGGAACCCATAGCTGAAGCTGGAAAAGAAGTCAGAATCATATCCAAACACAAGCCAGCTCTCCATTATCAAGCTCCAACAAATTGAGGGCTACAAGAGGGCCTACACATATTATATTCTTTTTCTAAAAACAAAAATTAAATTAAAAAAACAAGGGTTATACCATTTATCTGGTGCTAACTTTACTCTCCATAGGAGAATTTGCTTCTCTTTTTCTGATAAGACAGATCCTAAGGAAAGAACCACCCTATCATACCTCAAAAGGGCCCCAACTGAAAACTTAGAATAATTGGCGAAACAAGCAAGGGTTCTGTTTCCTTGGTGAACCAGGTTCCAGTACAAGGGTGAAGGAGATTGACACAGAGAACAATCAACTCCTACCAAATCACATATCCAGAGACACAGACGCTCCCAACACCTCATCACTGAAGCAAACCCAAAATGAATCCAACACAGCTCAGGGAAATTTTGTGAAAGAGGGGGAAGAAAGAATGTCAGAGTCACACATTGGGTCATGATACGCAGAGACATTTCTCCTACCCATACTGTCGCCTAATTCCACAATGCATTACCCATGTACCTCAAGGAGGAGGGACCAGAAGGAGGGGTAGGACATGGATGAGCCCAACAATGGTACCAAATTGATTATATTCACTCACTACAAAACTTATTAATAAATAAATTAAAAATTAATTAATTATTTTTTTAAAAAGAATTAAGACAAGTTAAAAAAAAATGTCATAAAGCTGGTGCTAGGAGCCTGGGGTGAGCTGGAAGCATGGGGTCTAGCTTTGGTAGGGGCCAGTTGTAGCAAATGGGGCAGAAGTGTGGACCAAGGCACGGGGAATTTTGTTAAAGAGGGGGTGGAAAGAGCATAAGAGCTAAGATGTGGGAAGGAATATCCAAGACATTGCCTCCACTTCACACACACACACACACACACACACACACACACACACACACACATTACATTCTCTCTCTAATAAATAAAAACAAGGGTTATACCGCTTAACTGTTGCTAACTTTACTCTCCGTAGGAGAATTTGCTTCTCTTTTCCTGATAGACACAGATCCTAAATAGAGAACCACCCCATCATACCTGAAAAGGGCCCCAGCTGAAACTAATAACTAGGGGAAAAAAGCAAGAGTGCTGTTTTCTTGATGAACTGGGCACTAGCACAAGGGTGAAGAAGATCCACACAGAGAACAATCAAATCCTACCAAACCAGACATCCAGAGACACAGACGCTCCCAAGACCTCATCACTGAAGCAGACCCAAAATGAACCCAACATGGCTCAGGGAAATTTTGCAGAACAGGGGTTGGAAAGAATGTCAAAGCCACACGTTGGGTCATGATACACAGACACCTTGCCTCTTACTCATAACTGATGGCTGACCACGCAAAGCACAACCCATATACCACAAGGAGGTTCCCTGCTGGGGGGGGGGGGGCGGTCAGGGAGGAGGCTAACAATGGTACCAACTTGAATGTATTCACTGAATACAAAACAGATTCAAAAAATAAATGCTCATTTTCAAAAGGAAAGCATCAAGGTTTGCTTTCAGAGGATGCTATGGTTTAAAGGTGAAATACTTTTCATAAGCTTAAGTATCTGAACACTTGTTCCCTGCTGGTCCATTAATTTAGGGGGCTGAGGAACATTTAGGAGACAGAGCTTGGATGGAGTAAGTGAATCACTGGGGTTGGGTCTTCATTTACTCAAATCCTGAACCTTTTTCTTGTCAAAAAGCATGAACCTTTTGAAAATGAGTAGGCAAATGTTCACAATGAGCCAAGGTACAAAGGAGATTTTTAAAAGTTTCCCCTTCTTATTTTTTCACATGTAATAGCGCTAAAACAGAAGAGGATGGTAAATATAAGATTAACATTTTAAATCAATCACTTTGGCTACAACATGAATATGTTGAAGAGGAAGTCAGCAGAAAAGCACAAAGCTTTTATTCCATGTATGGGATATGGAACAGTGTTCTGAATGAAAAATGTGATGGATGTGAAAATTAAGTTCCATTGCATGGTATTTTCTTAACAACCTTATGAAAAGGAATGGGCTGTACACTCTGATATTCCATTATAATTCTGAGGATTATCAGGTTTTCAAGGTCAGTTAAGACACTGGAGACCATCCTGTTTGTTTTAATTTTGTTTAATATATTATTTACTTGAAAGAGAGAATGTGTGTGATAGGGCCTCTAGCCATTGCAAACAAACTCCAGACTTGTGCACCATCTTGTACATCTGGCTTACATGGGGACTGAGGAATCAAACCTGGGTCCTTAGGCTAAATAGGCAAGCACCTTAAAATCTAAGTCATCTCTCTAGCTCCATCTTGTTTTCAGTGAAAGTTCTTTGTGCTCTCATCCTAGATATCCTAACACGTCAGTTATAGCAAGAAAAAACATCACAAGATTGCATTTTCCCATCGTCCTAGAATGGAGAGCCTAGAATGTTGAATCACGGTTGCTTGCACACATTCTCCTGTGTTAACCTGTTCTGTGTTACTAATCCCTTAGTGAGTAGAATTAGATGTGACAGATGTAAATGACAATCTTTAAGTCTATTAAACTGAGAATTGCCAATATAATTAGAAGAATTCAAAGAATGTTATTAAAAACTATTACCAGGCCAGGCATGGTGGTGCATGCCTTTAATCCCAGCACTCTGGAGGCAGAGGTTGGAGGATCACTGTGAGTTTGAGGCCACCTTGAGACTACATAGTGAATTCTGGGTCAGCTTGAGGGAGAGTGAAACCCTACCTTGAAAAATTGAAAAAATAAATAAATAAAACCTGTTACCCCTTACAACTCCTTTTCTGAGTGAATCAAGATTTTTTTTTAGCACTTTGAAATAGAAAAATAAAGAAAAGTTTGATGCTGAGGCTGATTTGTTGTCATTCATATCCACAATTTCAAAACTTTCCCAAAATGTCATTTTTTTTTTTCCTTGGTTGATGTATAAGCAAACATTGTAATACTAATTGTAACATAACTTCTTACTAAAAAAAAATGCAACTTTTATCTAATCACATAAAAAAAAACTGAGAATTGCTTCTAAACTATAAGTAGGCCAAGACCCCAAGCTAGCAATGTGGCACTAAGCCTTTTTGCCTAAGCTGGCGTATAAATGGTCTTGGTGTGGTTACAGAAATACAATTGCATGTTAAGTGTCTTGAGTATCATCAGTTTTGTGTCTTCTCTTGAACTTTTTTCTCTAATCTTTATCATTATTCTGCTGAGTGTTCTGAGGTATTATCATACCAGCAAACAATTTATTTTAACTAATTTCTAGCTTTAGAGAATCAAATTACAAAATGAAACATGAGCTTAGCAAGAATTATCTGTAAATCATGTGCTTTACTTATTTAATATTTTTTTATGGAGGATAGGCATAAAGACATCTAGAATTTGGGCTAAGAGATTTCTAGTGGTTCTAGAGGAAAACAGTAAAGGACATTCTTCACTAAAAGGATGTTAGCAGGGCTGGGGAGATGGTTTACTGTTTAAAGGCACTTGTTTTCAAAGCCTGCTGGCCTAGGTTTGATTTCACAGTACCATAGTAAGGTTATATGCACAAAATTACACATGCATCTGGAGTTCATTTGCAGTGATGAGAGGCCCTGGCATAAGCATAAGTCACTCTCTCTCTCTCACTGTCTCTCTCTCTCTCTTTCTTTCTCTCTCTTTTTCTCTCTCACTCTTCAAAAATAACTAAATAAAAGATTTTTAAAAGAGAGATTTTTTTGTTTTCATTTTTTTTTTTTTTTAGAAATAGGTCCAATAATAAGACAAAATATGGACAGGAAAACTCAGTCAGTATTAGTCAGGAAATTTCCCTGTAATAAAGATTGTCCAGTTGTCCCTCAGTATGATATACACTATTCAAGATTCTTTGGATTTTTTAAGGATGCCTTTGAATTTTGTGTTAGTTGTCTGGTAGGGACAGGCATTTTTAGATCAATTATTCATATCTCTTCCTTTGGGGCTAAAATGCTTAGGTGTGAAAAATTCATAGTTATGACAGGATTATGTTGTTTCTACTATCACTATGTCACTTATATCATTTTTTTTGTATTCATCTGGAGCTTTTTATATTTGGGCATATGGAAATGTTTAACAACTGGATTTGTTTATTACACATTGTATACATATAAACAGTTACCATAATTTACCCAGAAAAGATATATAAACATGGTACTAGACTACTAAAATAGGTAAATTATCATTGTCAATCTTATTGCCTTTCAAAGGCCATCAGTACTGAGAAGTCATTATGTTCTAGGACCTGGGGTAGACTCTGAATAAAACACAGGACTTAAGTTTTTGTACTATCTGTATGAAATAAGCATCATTTCATTCTACAGATGAATAAACTGATGCTTAAAGTAAATAAAGATGGTAGCACTAATACAGTGTATAGCCACCTAAATCTAACACAAAATCTCTTCCTGCAATTTGGTGAAAATAAAATATCCCCAAAAGCTAAAACTTTAGTCACTTATATTTTAGTGTAAATGGTATTTTTTGAGAGACTACACCGACACATTACCATAGTTTACCCCCTTGATATCTTCTCCATGATGGACATGGTACATTGGCTGTTGAGATGCTTTTATCAGACATACAACATCCCTTTATCCAATTCATCCTTCTTTGTGTTTGTGTGTGTGTGTGTGTGTGTGGTGTATTCATATGTGTGTAGGCACAGGCCTTTATGTGGGTACATATGTAAGTTTGTAGTCAGCCATTCTTTGGACCTAATTCCAGCTCCTCACCTTCTTTCTACCACTCCTGCCTCCTTCTTCCCATAGGTATGCCCTTCCAAAGACACTCCTTAGTAAACATTCAGCATGCTAATTCTTTCCTAGTGTCTGTTTTCAGAATAATCCAACATAATGTATAATGTTGTTAAAAGGGTTTGTGAATAGGGGACATAGAGGAGGAAAGAGATGAAGGTCAAGGGAAGCAGCACTGAGCAAAATGAGCAGAAATCAGATCATTTAGAACACAAACAAGCTGTCTTAGTTTACTGCTTTTGCTTCTGCATAAATAACATCATGATGCACATTGATAGAAAACACTATGCATACATTATTTATTAGTTCAGTCTTTGACTCCATCTGTTCTAAAATCTGAAAATGGTATGCTTATTTAATCTGATTTCTTTTTTCCATTTCTAAATCTATTGTTCTTGGAAAAGTTATTTCTTAATATGTTCAAATCCATCCACTTTTCCACTATTTGCCCCCTCATTTTAAGTTTAAATCTTGCAATAGCCCCTTCCTGTGACAATCATTCCCACCAAAGAAATAAATGTGTATTCATCCAACTAATTCTTAATTATTGTGTAAAATTCTTGTGATCTGAAATAAATTACTACATATGAATGAGAAAATTCATTAAGCAAGACAAATTTAGCAAAATAAAACTTATGACAAGTTAAGGACTTATCAGTGATAAAAATTTGATATTAGTTTTTATTAGAAAGGCATAGAGAAATGAATGCCTTTAAAGATTGCTAGCCAGGTGCTATAACTTCTTTGATGAACATTTAGAAATATATGTATATATGGGTTTAATTGTGAAATTCCTATTCTGGGCACTTGACACCCACATAGACATTGATGGTGAATCTTCACCATCAACTTAAATGAATGTAAAACCACCTGGGAAGCACACCTCTGGATTGGTCTGAGAGCACACTGCAGGAAAGTTGAACTAAGCAGAGAAGACCTATCCTGAATGTGGGTAGTACTGCCCCATGTACTGAGGTTGCAGATTAAATAAACAAGAAAACAAAAAGGAGAAAGCAAACTGCACCATCATTTATTTCTCTGTGCTCACAGATGGCAGATGCACTGCAGCTAAGGTCTCATGCTCTCCTTCACCTCTTGAATGGACGGTCAGCCTAATCGAACCCTTGCTGAAATTGTTTTGTTATAAAAGAAGACATACAGACACACAGGTACATACACTCTCATTTGGGAAAAGTTAATCATAGATTGGAGCCACCATGTTTATCAAGGAAATAATAATTCATAAAAAAGAGACATTCAACTTATGCAATGCCCAGGAAATATGACAATAAGGAACAAGAAAGCTCTTCATGTGAAATATTGCCAAGACCTATTGCAAGGTTCTGAGAAGTGGCAAGCTAACAGATATGATTGAAATTTTCCATTTCCATAGGCATCAATTTAGGTAAAGGGGAAGATTATATGTAAATTACATAAACATCACAGAGTTTTATATACATGTACATATATACATGCATCTGAATATTACCATTAGTTACATATGTAAATAACAAATAATCTTAAGCACCTCTGGGGAGAAAATTCATGCAGGCAAAGGTAAGGTATAGATTTTTTCACTACATTTCATTCATAATTAAAATAAAATATATTGGGAACTTTATATGTGACTATATTCCAAATTAATTCTATTCCCTTCAGGTTATCTTCTTTTTCTCCCTGTCCCTCACCCATTCCCCTGAGAGCCCTTCTCAGTGGGAATCTTGGTAGTCACCCTGGGGTCATGAGCTACCAGTTGGCTCCTGTGGAGTACACGATGCTTTACTTTACATCTTCTTATTCTGTAGCTCTTACATTTTATTCTGCCCCTTCTGCACTGTTCTCTGAGCCTTGGAGGACATGTTAGAATTCTCCACCTAGAAGAGTTTTGAGTCTCTACACTGTCCCTGGACAGTCCCTGGACCAGGTTCTCTGGCAAGCAGTGAGAACAGCAGTCATATTTAACCTGTCACTCCCTCTGCAGTTTCCTGGACCCTGGCATCTGTGATAAGAGATGACTAGTCCAATGCTGGGCACTAGATTTCTCTTCTTGTCATTTTGACAGGCTTGGGGTTCCTCAGGTATTCACTACCATCTGTAACACACCACTCCTCTAAACAGGAGTGAGAATAACACTTGTGAATGCACTGTTCACACTTCTCTTCTTCTATGTTCTGATAGAGTTTAATTCTCAAAGCGTACTTCAGGAAAACCAAAAGATTTTCATAGAAACAGTAGGGTGGCTTTGTTGTTTTGGCTCTATTTTTCTGAAGAGTGTTCAGCAGAGTTTTCTAGAAGCTCCATGATTATAGCATCACCCTTATGTTTTTAACATCCAACTACAGGGATTATTGATGCAATTTGAATAGGAGACAATTTATTCAAAATCCAATAGAGTAGATATTGGCAGGCACTATTCATATTTGCATAGAAAATAAAACCCCATAATGGCTGAGAAGTCAATCCTGAACACAACCATTTGAGAACTTGTGTTTTGTTTTGTCTTCTTTTAAAAAATACTATAATGTACAAAGGTCTTATGTTTTGAGATGAAGGCAGCATTGGAAGCTTGTGAGACCACAAAAAGTAAAAAGTAAAACGTTGGCTGCTGAACTTCGTATAAAAACACTAAATGAATATAAGTGTGTAACAACATCTAGGAAAGATCATTATTCAACATTAGCAACTGGGATACAGAGAGCAAAAGTTTACATGTAGGACATAATTCCAACTATGTGAAGATAAATGCATAGGAGAAAAAGATATATGATATACCCACAACTAATGGCTCCATGTGACCCAAGAAAAAAAGGTCTTCTTTTTATGAACATATTGTGTAATTGTTTATTTATGTATATTTATAGTTTTGGGACTTTAAAACCTTTGTATAGGTCCTTCACAAGAATTCTTATTTTATAATTTTAGAAACTAAGGAGAAAATTATGTGAATACCATTTGATGTAAGAAACTGATACTAAGTAGATTCTCTGCACTGAATTTTCTACTTTCTCATGTTACTTACAAAACCTTACTTAACCTATTACCCATAAACTATGTATTGTGTCCATTGAACATGTTAAAGCATGATATAACATGGCTGTGCAAACAAAAATATTTAAAATGTGTAAGGTCATTATAATTGTTGCATAACGGTATCAATTTGAACACATTATACATTTCATTCATTTGCTCTATTTTTTAAATTTTTTTAAACTTCTCCCAATAGCATGTCAGAAGACTCATTGCTTACATTTTTTATTCAAAATTCTATAGCATATATTTTTAGGACAAGGAGGTAGGGGCCTAAGTGTAATTTTAATTTACATATATCTAAACTAGTGTAAATATTCTACTTTTGAAGAAGCAAAACAAAAACAGAATAAATAGGGCTGGAGAGATGGCTTAGCGGTTAAGCGCTTGCCTGTGAAGCCTAAGGACCCCGGTTCGAGGCTCGGTTCACCAGGTCCCACGTTAGCCAGATGCACAAGAGGGCGCTCACATCTGGAGTTCATTTGCAGAGGCTGGAGGCCCTGGCGCGCCCATTCTCTCTCTCTCCCTCTATCTGTCTTTTTCTGTGTGTCTGTCGCTCTCAAATAAATAAATAATTAATTAATTAAAAAAACAGAATAAATAGTACAGGAAAGAAAGAAGAAATAAAAGAAAGGGGAAACACTTCAAAGTCATGGAATGAGTTTCCTATATAGCCATTCATCACTGAATCTCACAAGACACTATGTGAAGCTAATGGTGTATTTCTGTGTACTTCACTGTCCCAATTAAAAAAAGGGTAAGAAATAAACAGCCTGTGGGAAAAATCATAAGCAATAGTAAAAATCTTAATAGGTATTAAAATATTTATCCATGTTTTATTCTAAGAAATCTAATCACTGCCTTCCTATTTTGAACACCCAACTCTGGAATGTCTATCACTTGTTTTGGGGTGTTTTTTTGTTTGTTTGTTTGTTTGTATTTTCGAGGTAGGATTCTCATTGTAGCCCAGGCTGACCTGGAATTCACTATGGAGTCTCAGGGTGGCCTCGAACTCACGGCAATCCTCCTACCTCTGCCTCTCGAGTGCTGGGATTAAAGGCGTGCACCACCATGCCCGGCTTTGTCACTTGTTTTTTATGGCTCTGGTTGGTTACTACAGCTTGAAGTTTGGTGATTATTCCTACCTAAAACTTTGAAATGAGAGAAAATCAGTGGAGTTTCTGTTTTTTAGGTAGTAGGCTTAGCAATGCTCCAGAGGTTCCACTGAGGCATTGTCAGACTGTACCAAGGACTGTGGCCAGTCACCACGGTGGGAGCCTTACAAGAGGGTCAAGGAGTTTGGGTGGTATTTACTCTGTCCTTCCTACCCTAAAGTTGAGACAGCTGCATTCAGTGAGGTTAGTCCTGCTCCTTTTAGTAAGTTTATACCTCATTATGACATCTTGACTGGGTTTCTTATGCCCACCACTAAGAACACTGATATGTAAAATGAGAACATAGTTTTCACTTATAAAATGGCAACATGATTTTGTTAAAATGAATCACATCTTGGGGGAAAATGATCAGGAGAGTAGAAATGCCACTAAAATGAAAGCATGGATGCCTATGAATGTCTGATAAATATTGGCTTACTGAGATAATGCATCACATTGGAAATATCTGAATTCCAGCCATAATTACACAAAATGAAGTGATGTATCATTGAATTTGGTAATAATGCATGTGTTCTTATGGTGATATGGATAGTTATTTACAATATATTGTTCTTTCAATGAATTATTTAGTATAATAACAAGTGAAATGTAGTTATATTCTTTTGTCTTTTCACATTAGATGCATAGGAGTTCTTTTAACTTAAAGATTAAAGACAAATATATTTTTGTTTTTTCCTATGCAATGGATATCTAGATTTTTAATCCTTCCAACTGTAATAATTTCAAATTTAGAGAGAATTTGATCCAGTATTCATTATGCAGCACTCCTTGGGATACTGGTATTCTTTGAATGTTCATACACTTGAGAAACAACGGGTAATAAAAAATTAAATTAGACCTACTTAAGTAGGATTTCACAAAACCAATGAAGTATTAGCATTGTATATCATGGACATAAAAGAATGGACCATGATAACTATCATCTTGTTAACGAATTTTGCTTTTAAAATTTTCACTTTAACAATTTTTGTAGTAATACATGGTCATATTATTAACAAACTTAGGATTTATTGGTCATTTTAAAAAGCCTATCAATAAATATTATATTTTTATTTTCTTTACTATGGAGTAAAACTAAGCCCACCAACTTAAAACAGCACTTTAGTTAGAAATGGAAGAAGAAGCTACAAAACTACAAACCACTTACTTGTTACCATTAAGGGTAGTCATGACCAGTGAGGTACAGTCAGTAGAAATAATATATGTATTATATAAATACATATGTTATATATAATTATGTAATAGATATCATATAAATATTGTTATGTAATAAATTATGTAATATGTATATTATATAAATATATATGTATATAATACATATATACTTATATACATAAATATGCACGTGCATGTATGGAAATATTTTTAATGTTTTAGAATATTCCAGAGTTGTACTGTGTAGACTTACTTCCTGTTATAAAACCACAGGAACTTCCTGAACTTTGGTTAGGCATCTGAAAAATGATGATAGAGTGTGCTGCATAGTGTTATGTGGACTAAATTAATGAATATTTAAGAAGTATCAGTATATGCTGAAATTCATGTGTTAAGCAGACAAACAGAAAATATGGCAGTTTCTTTCCATTTAATTATGCATGCACATGTGGGTGTGTGAGAAAAAGACAGAAAGAGAGAGAGCAAAAGATGACATAGGCATATCAGTGCCCCCAGCCACTGCAAGTAAACTCCAGATGGATGTGCCACCTTGTACATCTGGCTTACATGGGTTCTTGGGAATCAAAACTGGGTACTTTGGTTTTGCAGCCAAGTGCCTAAACCACTAAGCCATCTCTTCAGCCCTAATATTTTTAAAAATAATTTTATTTTTATTTATTTATTTGTGTGTGTGTCCAAGAGAGTGAGCTCAGTTTAAAAGGCCTCAGTGACTATATTACATCTTTAATGTCATCTCTTTCAATCCTACTTAAAACTTCTCCCCTCCCTCTATTTTAATTTTTGTTTTTCCTTCATAGCAAATGTTACCATCTAAGCATATATATTATTAATATACTGTATATTTTCTATTTCCTTCAGTCTAAAGGACAATTTGTTCTCTTTTTTTATTACTGTATCCCGAGAGATATGGAAAGATAAATTTTTGGAATTGGTACCTTTAGGATAATTCTGAAATCAGCATGAGTACATCATCCTTCTCACTGTCTGGCTTCCCGCCCTATTTTTCATCCCCCTTCCCAAAATCATGCATTACCATAGCCATCTGTGTGGAGTGCTCCAGCTATTGAGAGGACTGTGAACTTGAGCACATGCTCCAGAACCTAGAGGAAAGCAGGAGAAAACACCTAAAGGAAATGTGATAGCCTGTGCTTCTTGTGCCTCTTCCTGGTGCACCAAGTTTGCAGGTGAGCTGGTTTTGTGAAAGAACACTGAAGGAATGCACTACAGGTGGCCAGGGGAAACACTGAACACTGAGAAAGGAAGCCTGGTAACTCAAACAGGTCAAATGGAGTTTGTTTTGATTTAGCAGTCCTGGAAATTATTTGCAAGCGGCTTTAGGAACTATCTGATGCCTTTTTTTTTTTTTTTGTTAAGGCATTTGCTTTGGTATTATTATTATTATTATTTTTTAAGTAAAATGCAGGAATATATGGTTCAACCAGGAAAGGGTAGTTTAGCTGAGGTGAGGACTTTGGCTTGTAGTACCTCAATGTCCTGGCTCCTTTCCCAGTAGAAAACTTCACTTCATTACAGTTTCACTCATGTATATTTGCAAACCAGAGCTGTCCATGAACGTTTACTCTGTCCCTTCAGCTTTTGGACTCTATACGTTAGGAGACAGACTCCATGTTTCTGCCACTTTATCTGGCTTCCTGTGAACTGATGTAGTGTCATTTTTGAAATCTGTCCAGGCAACAAGAAGTGTCCTGCTTTCTATCCTAGACCATCTGGCTGCCTAACTGAAAAATGTGTGCAATGGAAAAATGTGTAGTGGACAAAAGCAAACACAAAATTAAGGACTTGGAGCTACCAGAAGTAGAGAGAGAAACATACATTTTGATGTATTTAGCATGTCTATGCTCTACTAATTTTTTAATTAAAATTCTGATGTTTGCCACATGTTAAAATCATCTAATATTAATTTTTCATACTACCAGTTTTCAATAATTTACTAATAATATCATTCCTACTTTATTTATCTAAGATAGAAATTAAGTTTTTCATTATCAAAAAGAGAAAAAGAAAATACTAGAAACCCAGATCTTAAAGTCTTTACCTCACAGTAGAATAAAAACCCAAAAATATATTAGCTGTTATTTTTTTTTTTTTTTCTTGCCAGTTCCCCAGCTATCTGAGGCTGGCACTTTAGACTAACTTTTTTCCAGAGCATATCAAATCACCCTACACACATAATGAGAGAGCAAACATGGTACACTAAACAAATTGCTTAAAAAAATAAACAATTTATTGGAGGCCAGTGACTTGCTCCTCATTTTATAACATGTTTCCAACTTTTTCCAATTTTGTCTACTTTCTTCTTGTTTAGAATGAGGAAGTCCTGGATTTCCAACATCCAAATAAACCAGATGTGAGGAACACCCACTTACAAAGGAAGCACTTTCAAAAAGCAAAACTCACATGAAAGCACTTAGTCCACATATCTTCAGACAGAATTACTCTACCCTGGAAAGTCTTCTACTTGTTCCCTTCTTCATAAAATTCTTGCTGTTCCTGTTTTTGTTTTTCAGTTACAAAATACTCTTATCCTTGCATATAAAGTATATCTTCATCCCAAAAGTGCCTAGTAAATGTTTCGCTCCAAATGGCCAAGTTTGCTAGTTTAACAATCACCATGTATAAAGACTGTTATTTCTTCCCCTTTGGATACTTACAATCTGTTTCTTGTAACTTGGAAATGAGGCTGCTTTCTCATGTTGAAAGAACTGACAGCTGTAATTACTCCTACCACTACTACGGACTTGGTTCCCAACATTCAACTGCATTCTGCATAACACATGAATCTGCTCAATGTTTGCAAAGATGAGAAATGGCAATCTCATAAGAGAGACCTCTAAATCTAGTTTTTAATAATACTCTTATGCAGAATGCTAAATGTAATTTTAATTGTTCCATTTTGAATATTTAATGTATATAATATGTAAAAGAGAATATTCAAAATGGAACAATTAAAATTTCATTTAGCTTTCTGTGTAAGAGTCCTAGTAAAAACTAGATTTAGTCCTTGCTTTCATCACTCTGAGAGTACTATGTATTTTAAGACCGAATTTTTATTTATTACCATTAATTTAATTTTTAAAATACTTTAATAAAAATAAACATGCAGACAAGATTATCAGTAATTTTATTTTTTTAATTTAATTAATTTATTTACTTACTTATTTGAGATATATTTATATATAGATAGATAGATAGAGAGGTAGAGAGGATGTGCGTGCCAGGGCCTCTAGCCACTGCAAACGAACTCCAAATGCATACGCCACCATGTGTGTCTGGTTTACATGGGTCCTGGGGAATTGAACTGGGGTCCTTTGGCTTTGCAAATATTAAGGTAGGTAACCATCTTCTCCAGCTTGAGATTTTCAGTATTTTAAGGTAAGACTTGTTCTTATTAGCAATAAGGAGAGTAGGAATAAGTAAATAATTATTGTATATATAGCTAGGATGTAACACTTATTTATCAACTCTTGTCAATGGATTGTAGAAAAATCAAGTCACATTTTGTAATCAGTGTTCCTACATTATAGCAATTGTATATGTGTTTTTAGATACTTTCTTGTGATTTGAAAAACTTGGCTTATTGAATAATTTATAGTTGGATGGAATGCATAAATAATAACCTAATATCCCTAATGAAGTATTGGTTTGTTTTTGTGGCTCTGACCTTTAAAACATATGATTTATTTGTTTCTGAAAATTATAAGTTGTCTTCAGAATTTGGACCAATATACCAAGCCCAGTTTCTAAAATCACAGCCAAATTATTGAAAATGTTTGCATAATTTATAGAATTAACCTTAATTGATCAAAGAATTTGAGAAACATTTTGTGCAGTTATCCAATAAACTACAGAAGCTCTGTTTCAATCAGTGCTCTTCACATTAATACAAAATGTGTTCTTAGCTCGATTCATAGCTATTAGTCTTATTTGTAAGTACCACTCAGTCACAAGGGCACTTTTTTCTGCATTAACTCATTAATATATTTAACAAATATTTATTGAATGCTCACTTTGTTCAGAAACCTGGGGATAAGCCAATAAACAGGAATGAGCAAAAATGCAATCTTGACCTTCTCTTTTAAAGGGAAAGTGATACTGGCCAGTGACAAGTGTGAATGAGACAACAAAAGCAGAGAATGGTCAGAAATCCCTGGGGGAAGAAACGCAGGTCACAAAGGATGGCAGAATATGCCTCACTAGGGCTGGTTTAGGGGAAGAACTGAAGTCAGGGGTGTCAGAAGATACATCAGCAGCTTTAGTGGACACAATGGGGAAGAGTAAGTGCTGATCTTAGAGAAAACCAGTTACCATCAATGATGTGAAACTTAGTTTCCAGTTCAAAATAACTGTTTACAACATATATAAGGATTGCATTTATTCCTTCATTTAGAAACATACACTGAAACTGTTTGGTAAACACAATTTTTTTTTTCATATGGGTATATTCTTATCACCATAAGAACAGTTTTCATTCTGCACACATGTTTGATTTTGAAAAAAAAAGAAAGGAATGACTGAGAAATACAGGTATGCTCTTTTAGAAAAGTACACTAAATTTCTAAGGGTTTAAATTATCAAAGGAAGAACAGTGGTGCAAATTCCAGCATCTCTTCAAATGTAAAATACGATGTATTTCATCAGTCCTCCCAGTACAAACATTTCAAGCACTGAGAATTATTCATAAAAAACAGATGAGTAAAATCACCTCAACATCCTGAATGGTCCTGACCCTGAGTTAAAACTTCCATATGTGAAAGGAGGCTATGGGGAGGAAGAAAAACCTGTACGGTTTCAGAGAGCCTTTCATCATAGCCAGGCCCAGCACAAGGAGGGTATTTGAGGTTTGCCAGAGGACACAGTTGAGAGCATTTTGTTAATTCCGTTGTCTGTGTGAGATCTGCATGTCATTTGGCCTCTGATCATTGCAGGGTTGGAGATAGGATTTGGAATTGTTATTAAAGTAGAGGGCATGTAGATGTAGATTAAAATGCACACTACAATGGTGATGATTATTTCTCCTATGTACAGAAAAAAAGGGAATTTAGATCTAGTGAATGTATGTTAGATATTATCCTGTCCATGATAAAATCTGAAGGTGGAACAGACATCTTTATTAAAGGGAAAATTCAGTATTTTTGACATCATAGTTTAAATTGTTTTGTGGTGCAAACAAAAACATAACGTTCGGCCTCAGATGAAAGTTCCTCGCACTTTTGCTGTTATTATCAAGCTTTCAGTCTTGAGCTTTAAGATATTACAGGCAAAAATATGGATATGAAACTTGTACACATTAATAACTGATTTAAGTATTTATCATGTCATGTTTATGTTGAAAATAGGAAAATTGTTTATTTACACATCAACTTTAGTATTCTTATGTCAAGTTTTTCTAAGATAACATAAGCTACTAATTTTGTTCTATGGAGTGATAGGACCTAGAAAATCTTCACTAGTATAATTAATAATCTACTGGCCTCATTTTTATCCATCTTAGAGTTATTATATGAGCAGTTGAGAACCACTGTGTCAATTCACTGAAATCAAAAAGCCAGGCTTCTCTTGGCCCATCATAGCCTGGCTTCTAGCATGTCTCTCACTATAACATCCAAGATGTCTGCTAAAGTGCCTGTCGATAGCCAACTGCCAGATTTCCTGTGCAACATCTTCTCAGAGATCCCAGAGCTCTCCTTAGATCCCGTTGGTTGAAACTTTGCCTATCGACACATGTACATTCAATAGTAATAATTAGTACAATAATAGTAATAACAAATAATTAACATAATAATAGGCAATATATTCCTCAGCTAGATACAGATTTGGTCTGAACAAATTATGTATTATTATAGAAGAAGAATAGATTTTGGAATAAGCAATAACACAGAGATTTTTTTTTAATTTCTTATTTATTTATTTATTTATTTATTTATTTATTTATTTATTTGAGAGCGACAGACACAGAGAGAAAGACAGGTAGAGGGAGAGAATGGGCGCGCCAGGGCTTCCAGCCACTGCAAACGAACTCCAGACGCGTGCGCCCCCTTGTGCATCTGGCTAACGTGGGACCTGGGGAACCGAGCCTCGAACTGGGGTCCTTAGGCTTCACAGGCAAGCGCTTAACCGCTAAACCATCTCTCCAGCCCGAGATGTTTTTTAATGACAAGCATTCCAAGTGTGAGAACTAGAGCTCCCTCTTTGCTGCCTTTATGCTTTTATCTTCTATTGCCCTATCCCCTTATATTTAGTTTATGGATAATACATATCTCCTTATCCAATCGCTCTTTTTCTCTCATTATCAAGCATGCCATTTTCTGCAGATTTTCCTCCTGACTAGAACACAGGAAAGTATTAGAACTTACTGAAATGCATCATACTAGAAATGCCATCTGTTCTGTCTGTATTAGTTTATCATTTTGTCACATATGTCACAGTCTATGGAAAATGATACACATAGAATTCAAGTTGATATCTGGAAATATATGCAGTAACTTAGAAGTTCAAATACTGTAAGTGTGTTAAGGAATTTTTTTTCTTTTAAAAATAATTCAGAGTTGTGTATGTTTGAATTTTGAGATGTTGACAGATACATTTCAAATTCAGGGACTGATTGTTGCACAGTAATTGCTAGAGTGTACACTGGAAGTACCCAAAGAGAAGCACATGGGCCCTCTTAGGCAAATCTATTTTAGCCTCTTTATTTTTCTTTCTTTTTTCAATATTTTTTTTATTTTTACATATAAAATTTATATATATATATATATATATATATATATATATATAATATATATAATATATAATTAAACTGTTCCAATTTCTTCAAGAACACTAATAATTTTATAAATAGTTTGAAATGCAAGTCATTTGTCTAAAAAGTATATTCCACATAAGCCTTAAATTTTGTTATTGCTTTGAATTCCACATGTGCAGAGACTATTGTGGACATAGATATAACTTGTCTTAGTAGGCACCTAAATAATTAATCATGAAGTCATCAGCTTGCCACTAATGTCCCTAAGAGTCATATCCTTTCTCAGGCCAATTGTGTTACTGAAAAAAGATCCTAGGCTATAAATAAGATGAACACAGAGCCTTCATTGAACAGGGCTTTCAAAGCAGCCCCTCCTTAGTGGTAGGCAATAGTAATTCCTGGGAATAGAGACTGCAGTTTGTGTATCTTGTGAACACTGCTACAACTCAATTACCTTATGTTCAAGGCTGAAAAGAAGGCATGGAAAAAGTTAAGTTGTGCTGGTAATTATTATACATCATAATTCTTTGTTTTTTTTCACATAAGGTGAATTTTTGAAAGATATTTATTTATTTATTAATGAGAGGAGAGAGAGAGAGAGAGAGAATGGGAACACCAGGACCCCTGGCCACTGCAAACTCCAGACACATGCACCACCATGTGTATCTGGCTTATGAGTGTACTGGGGAATCAAATGTGGATCCTTAGGCTTCACAACCAAGCACCTTAACCACTATGCAATCTCTCCAGTCCTTTTCTTTTTTCTTTTCTTTGATACATATACATATGCATGTGTATGCATATATGGTTTGTGTGTGCATGCATGTTGAATGCATGTGGGTGTAATTATGTACATGTGTTAGTACCAATCTCTGTTGGAAACTAGAGGCCAATTTTGGGTGTCTCCCTCTACTGACCCTCTTATTTTTTAAGACAGGGCCTATTTATTGCCTAGTCTAGAGCTCACAAATTTAGCTTGTCTAGATAACCATTGAACTCAGAGATTACCTGTTTTAGGATTGTAGGCTTGTACCACCATGCTCATCATATTTTAAGAAATTAGATCCTTGTGGTTGTCCAGCAAACAATCTACCTCTTGAGCCATCTCCTCAGCCCAAACATAGATTTCTTTTATATCAATCTACCTTAACTCATTATTTAAAAAATGTTAATGTTTTACAGGACTTATGTAATGTCTTTTCATATTTCTTGATGCAATTAATGTGTATAGCCTTTAAATAATACACACGAATCACATGAAGTTCATGACCAGTTTCCAATGGATGGCATTATTTTTCTATGCCTGAATTGAAGATTTTGTATTTAAGATGGGAAAATTTTAAAAAATGAAATATTAGAATATATTAATTATTCCATGCTCAACATAGAACCTAAAAATGCCTAGCATTGCCTCAGCACACATGGCATTTTTATATTTATTTTTATTTTTTTGTAAATATATGTAGACTGAGAGTGAAGCCTTAGAAAACAGACCTGCTTACAAACTTTAAGTTAAAATCAGAAAAATCATGTAAGGCATTCTTGGTTTCAGACATACAAATATTGCATGAGTTCCTTGAAGTATTGAGCATCGTTTAGGCATGTCATGTTCTGTTTCAACACTTATCTGAGATGTGATGGGCCTTGCTGACCTAGGCAAATCTCTTCAAAGGAAAGTGACGAACAGTATCTACTGGCCTCACACCTTGCACTGCAGAATCCTACCTCTCTGCTTCAGTAACTTCAAGTCCTGATGTTAATGTCTATTGTCACAGTTCTTTATAACACAACCACACACACACACACATACACACAAATCTTTATTTGTAGATACCTATGGGAAAACTGAAAAACTTACTACTGATGTCCTCTTTTCCTTTCCAATAGACCTGTCAGGGGTATCATTTCTAAATTGCTCAGGTGCATTCATCACCTATTTCTGAAAATGAGATGACAACAGCATTTTCCTGAAGCTAGCATATTGAAAATGCATATATAAGATTATTCATTAAAGAGACTCTAAAATAGTCATTTTATTCTACTTATATACTAATTATATATAAGCTTTAAAAGTACTTGTTTCAAGTTTTAAAAGCACTGTTTTTGAATCCATAAAAACATAAAAAGTAGAGAAATAGCCGGGCGTGGTGGCACACGCCTTTAATCCCAGCACTCGGGAGGCAGAGGTAGGAGGATTGCCATGAGTTCAAGGCCACCCTGAGATGACAGAGTTAATTCCAGGTCAGCCTGGATCAGAGTGAGACCCTACCTCGAAAAACCAAAAAAAAAAAAAAAAAAAAAAAAGTAGAGAAATACAAATTTAATTTCAATGTGGGCTTGAATTTCATGCGACATGGAAATACTTGGTGTGACTTAAAAAAAAACTTATTAGTGACAATTGTCATTTGGGTACATAATGGATTTAAGTCTCCTCCAACTGCTTCCTATTGTCCACCTACCCTCTCTCACTTCCACTGGACTCTTTCCAACTGTTCCCTTTTTATCTGCCTCTCTCTCTCTCTCTCTCTCTCTCTCTCTCTCTCTCCTCTCTCTTTCTCTCTCTATCTCTCCTCTTTCTCTCTCTCTCTTTCTCATTTCTTCTCCATCATACATCATCATACATTATGAAATACTGATGGGAGCAGTCTTGTACCAATATGACATTGTAAATGTGCAATAAAACTTCATGTATGGATAACAGTGTACAGTGTTTTAGGTGAAACTTCTGTTATTGTCAAATATTAATTTACTCATTGTTTTCATATATATATATATATATATATATATATATATATGCCTGGTTTGTTGTTGTTGTTTTTTTTTTTTTTTTTTGGTTTTTCAATGTAGATTTTCACTCTAGCTCAGGCTGATCTAGAATTCACTGTGTAGTCGTGTAGTCTCAGGATGACCTTGAACACATGGAGATCCTCCTACCTCTGCCTGCTGAGTGCTGGTATGAAAGGCATGATCCACCATGCCCGGCTTCATATGTATCTTTTCTGACTATCAATACAAATATTAAATCCAATGATTTAAAGAGAGACTTTCTTCTGAAACAGTGAATCCAAAACCACTACTTCCCTATATCTTTTAGGAATTATCCCAGAAAAAGCTCATTTTTATAGTGACCCTCATATGAAATTTCACATTAATTATTAAATTTTAATACACATTTTAGTTTTCCAATAAGTAAATAAATGCAAGCACACATGTACCCATATGGTGTGTCTATAGATATGGGTCTTTTAGTTACTGATATTTGCAATTCATAAAAAACAATGCTGTTCATTGTTGCCCCACCCTAGAAAACCTCCTTGATTTATTTTTCTTTTGGGAGGGAAATGTGCACTAGAGCATAATATGTACTTTTCCACAAACACCTATATTCTTCTCACATTATTGAATTATTCTTCCCCATTGCCCCATCCACTCATTTTATCGTTGTAAAACCACAAAGTTTTGTTTCCATTTAAAGTTTTTTGACTAACTATACCAAGCTACTGTCAAAAGAGCTGATTTATACTATACTTTATCCATCATTTTCTTTTTAAATGTCAAATTTAAATAGCTGTTCTATTTTTGGAATATGGGTGTTTAACAACTATCTGTATATAAAGGCTTGGGCCCAGACTGAAGCTCAAGTTGGAGTTGGAAGAATCTTTGAGGTGGGGCCAAGGAGAAGGAAGATAGTTCAGCAGGAACATTTCCTTAATGGGAATATTGGGACTTGGCCATTTTTGTTTCACTTCTTCTAGATGGTATGAGGGAAGCAGGTTTGAGCCTTTATACTGTAGATGTACAGTCTCATCACAAGCCCAAAGCAACAGACCATGTAATGAAACCTATAAAATTGTGAGTCCAGAGCCAGAGAGATTGCTTAGTGGTTAAGGCACTTGCTTGCAATGCCAAAGGGCCCAGGTTCAATTCCCCAGGACCCACATAAGCCAGGTACACAAGGTGGCACAAGCACTGGGAGGTCTTTTGCAGTGGCTGGAGACATTGGCACACTCATTTGCATTCTCTCTCTCTCTCTCTCTTTCTCTGCCTTTTTCTCTCTGAAGTGAATGAACAAAAATAAAATATTTTTAAAAGATTGTGGGCCAAAGTAAACCTTTCTCCCCTTTAAGTGGGTTATCTTCAGCATGCTGTTATAGTGATGGAAAGCAGACTACCTCTGCGTTCATCATATCCACTACCAGACTAGCACACTTTCTGGCCCATATTATAGAAGAGTTTCAGAGGCAAGTTTATGGTGTGGATCTCATGCATCCCCCAGAGTCTCACGAGTTAAAAAATTAGTTACCAGTGCTGCAGTGTTTGGAATAGAGTCCTTTATAAACTGATGAGATGATAAGGACTCATCAAGAGAGTAATCCCACCATGCCTAAAGGGATACTGAAAGGTGATGGGAACTCAAGAGGGTGGGGAACAGTTGGCAGAGTTTGGCGCCTTCCTGTTCAAGCCGTTGCTTTATGGTTGTCACTAGGGAGCAGCTTTGCTCTACCCCACACCCCACCATGCTGAATTGCCTCCTTATCAGTGCAGTGTTAATGAACTAGCTTCTGTTCACTTTAGCACTATATCTTATTTCCTTCATTATTACCTCTAATCTCTTCAATGTGACATTATGTATCCCTAATTGAAAGATCTTATTGTCCAGTAGTACTGTCTTTAGATACGTAGCTGACTGAAATGACAGTAAAGATGTGGGCTGGAAGTGGATCCTATACATATTTGAGAAAATTTTTCAAGGAATAGTGAATAATTTAACTTGAAAAAAGAACAAACCAGAATTAATTAAAAGGTTTTGACATTAGGTAGCCAGGTGGTTATCTAACACATTTTCTGAGCCAAAGAATATACAATAAAGAACATGTTTTTGTAAACTTTTGGCACTTAAATCAATATTCTTATTGGGGAAAATGCTGTTATGGAATATTATAAATTCAGACAAATTTATAAAGTAATGGCCACAAGATATCCCTCAAATATCTGTATTGAGATCACTGAAAATTATGTTTACAAAAACCATGAGTATTGGTTTAGCCCAAACAAGATACCTAGCAGGAAACATAATTTCCACATAGGAGAATAAATTTAATGTTTATATGCTCTATAATTAGTATCAGCAAAGGGAAAAACAACTTTAAAAAAAAATGTTCTTTTTTTTTTATTTATTTGAGAGCGACAGACACAGAGAGATAGACAAATAGAGGGAGAGAGAGATAGAATGGGAGCGCCAGGGCTTCCAGCCACTGCAAACGAACTCCAGATGCATGCGCTGCCTTGTGCATCTGGCTAACATGGGACCTCGGGAACTGAGCCTGAACCAGGGTCCATAGGTTTCACAGGCGAGCGCTTAACCACTAAGCCATCTCTCCAGCCCGGAAAAACAACTTTGTATTTACCCCACCCTCTATATAAATGTTAGTTCACTGTATATGTCTGCATCTGATTCTTTTCATGTACACATATATAAATTATTTCAAATATACTTATTTTGTAGAATATAAAGCAAATTAACTAGAAGTAAAAATTTTAGAACATCTACTTTAGATAAAACAATAGCAACCTTCTAGTCTGCGCCCCCCCCCACAGTCTTTCATTCCTACCCTCTCAAATATTTCTTCAGGAAAAGAAATATTTACAGAACGATTCATTTTCTTCTGTGAAATAAATTCATCTGGTTCTAATGAAAATATACTTAGTACTATTTTTTAACTTTTTTAAATCAGATACCAAATCCTGTGGTTTAACAAATGGCATTTATAGCCTAAGAATGACATGATGACTGTCTGTAACTTGTTTTAAATTGTGCATGTGAAGTAAGGCAACAAGCTGCTCCAATTAGATTAGTAGATTTTGTCTCTTCCAGCTTTTCTCTTCAATGCCCATCAAACTCTCTTTATTAACTTTGGGAACAGAAGGTATGAACTATTGACATGCACTATGAGACCAGAGCTAGTGCTTGGAAATGAGAAATTCACTGGATACTTGAGGTTCAATTTAACGAAAAATAAGTAATTGTATTGTATTGCAAAAGTAATAAGAAATTGAGAAGAAAGTAATGGTGACATCCTACAAGTAATAATATATAAAGAAACAAATATTTTGACAAAATCAGCATTTACTAATGGAAAAGTACACTCAAAGATCTAATACAAGCTCACACATGAACTAAAAAAAAAAAATTAAATAAGCATCCACCCACAGGCAGAAGATGGAAGGAGTATATGGACAAATTTTGTTGTCGTGTGATGTCATACATTTGACAAAGCAAAGAGAACTCTATAACACACAGTATGAACAATAATGCACCCTGTGGAATTGTTAAAATGAGGTATCAACATTGATTCATCAGGTTTTTTTTTTTTTTTTTAACATATGCCAGCAACACGTGATGTTAAATTATAGGGGAAAGTGTGGGAGTGAGTGGATGGGGTGTATATATGAATCTGTCATATATTCTGTTAGATTTTTCTATAAACCTAAAAGTACTAAGAGTATTCTTCATTTCAAAAATGATAAAATGACAACAGTTAAATCTATACTTTGTAAAGTTTATTGTTCAGTAGAAACTACTAGGAAAATTATTTTTCAGTCAATATCAGGTGGTACTCTAGATGAGTCTAGATTCTCAGTCTAGAGTCACATGAACTGAAAGACCATCCAAAGCTCTCCACATGGTATCTTGTGTAGTACCAGTTAAACAGCTTTGTGGGCAACACGAAAATCCTTTTGTACAGAGACAACATTACATATCCCCAAGAAAGACAAAAGTATCAGTAGATCTGGGGTCATTAAACAGCATAACGCCGCTGCCCATGGTGGTGTGTGCATACAGTATTATCACTCAGATGGCTGATGTAGGAGGAAGTCCCAGCCACCTTAAGCTACACAGAGAGTCCTTGTCTAAAAAGAAAATAAAACAAAGCTCTGTTTATAACCTCTTACTTTATTTAGATACACTGCGATATTAAGTACTTAAAGATTTGCCAGCTAGAGAGATTGCTTAGCGGTTAAGGCACTTGCTTGCAAAGCCAAAGGACCCCAATACTAATACTCAGGACCCACATAAGCCAGATACACAAGGAGGCACATGTGTGTGGGGTTCATTTGCAGTGGCTAGATGCCTGGTGGACCCATTCTCTTTCTCACTATCTGCCTCTTTCTGGTGTACTCTCTCTCAAATAAACAAATAAAAATGTTTAAAAAATTAAAAAAAATGATTTTGTTAAACACAATGCCACGTCATGTCATGGGTCCTTTTTATTTCTGGTGGTGACCAAACCCAGGGCCTCCTTTGTGCTAGGCAGACCCTTTACCCCTGACATGGACCCCAACACCTTGAGACTAGATTTGTATAGTCAGGCTTTCTATTTTCTTGAATTACTCAATTAGTTATATTTTAGTTATGTTTTCTTAAATGTTCTGAAAATACCATCTAGAGTCTTCTACATTAAGACATTTACTAATTAGCTAAAAAGATCAAAAGGAGATTTCCTCCATCCATCCTATGGTTAGGTATGATTCATCTGGCTGCTTAGCCACTTTAAGTTTTGAATATAGTACTTATTTACTCTTGTCCTAAATCCATGCTGTGGAGAAGACATAAAATGGACCTTTGCTTTCTGTGGGAAGTTATTCATATCCTTGCTGTGAATCATTAAACTAAATTCCAAATAGTTGTAAGAATAAAACTAATTTCTGTAAAATTTATTTTAAAATTCATTTTTCCTTTATAGTAACAAAATTCTTCATTAGATGATATGATTTGATGACAAATATACTCATTATCCTTCCAAGATGATTGGTGACTTATGTGTGTTTTCTGAAATGTGGGAAATGAAAATATAAATAAATCAGCTTTGATGTTCACTCAAAGCTCAATAATTTTAAAATTCATTCAATATTCCTTTATTTAATCTTACATATTCTGGAAAAAAGAGGCAAGAGAAAAAAGCAGTCCAAAGGTCACAATAATTTGCTTAACTCATGAGGGCCTCTAGAAGGTCCCTGTTCTACTTATTTATACTTATTTCCTGTGGAATATTCACCATTCCTGGAACACGTTAATCAGTCAGTCCTCTCCTGAACAAACATTACTGAAAATAAATTTCTATGTTTCCACTGAGAATCATAATTTCTTCAGAGGCTATAACTATCATTTCAGTGTTTTACAAAAGGGAAACAGAATATTAATAAGTAACATGGGGCTGGAAAGATGGTTTAGTGGCTAAGGTATTTGCCTGCAAAGCCCAAGGACTCAGGTTCAATTCCCCAGTACCCAAGTAAGCAAGATGTGCATGGTAGTACAAGCATGTGGAGTTCATTTGCAAAGACTCAGGTGTGCCCATTCTCTCTCTCTCTCTCTCTCTCTCTCTCTCTCTCTCTCTCTCTCTCTCTCTCTCTCTCTTTCTCTCCCCCCTCTCTTCCTCTTTCTCTTTCAAATAAATAAATAAAAAGAAAAAAATAAAAATTATGATGATACCAATGTTGTCATTGGATACCAGCACAAAGGGGAAGGAGACCAACACAGAGAAAAATCAACTCCTACCAAATCAGAGAGCCAGAGCCTCAGAGGCCCCCAACACCTCAGCACTGAAGCAGACCAAAAATGAACCCAACATGGCTCAGGGAAATTTTGCGGAAGAGGGGACAGAAAGAATGTCAGAGTTACATGTTGGGGCATGATATGCAGATACATTTATGGTACCAATAACTGGGCTAACTCCACAATGCGCGACCCATTTACATCAACAAGGAGGGTCCAATGGGAGGGGGTAGATCATAGATGAGCCTAAGCAATGGTACCAAACTGCCTGTATTTGCTGAAAAGAAAACTAATAAATTAAATTTAAAAATAAAAATAAAAAAATGGTGGCTGGAGATATCGCTTAGTGGTTAAGGAACTTGCCTGTGAAGCCTAAGAACCCAGGTTTGATTACCCAGTACCCATTGAAGCCAGATGCACAAAGAGGTGTATGTATCTAGAGTTCATTTGCAGTGGCTAAAGGCCATGGAGTATCCACTCTATCTGCCCCCCCCCTTTCTCTCTCTAAAATAAATAAATAAACTGAAAAAATATATTTTTAAAAAGACAAAGTAGTATGGTGGAAATTTCTGAGGTATAAAATTATATTTACAATTCTATTTAAAATTTAATGAAATTATTTTTATTTTTCATTTTGTATTAATCTCTTTTCTGTCTACAACAATAAGTTAGTCAGCTTTAGTATATTATTTCAGAAATGATCAGTTTTCGAATATTTGGTCTAAAATTAATGCTTTCAGGAAAGTTTATTTTTAGTTTATATAATACACACCCCTGTCAAATATCCACAATTGGATTGGCTGAGATTTAAAAGTGTACTACAGGGTTGGAGAGATGGCTCAGCAGTTAAGGAACTTGTTTGAAAAGCCTTGAGACACAGGTTCAATTCCCCAATACCCATGTAAAGCCAGATACACAAAGTGATGCATACATCTGGAGCTCCTTTGCTGCAGCTAGATGCCCTGATTCATCCATATTTTTTTCTCTCTCTCTTTCTTTCTCTCTTTCCCTTCTCTGTTTTTCTTTGCTTGCAAATAAATAAATACAAATTTAAGTGTACTACATATTTTTATTCAAATCTTTGTGGCTCTCTATGTAAAACTTTGGTCTTAATAGTTATATTTTTCTATGGTTAAAGAACTATTCATAATTTAGAAAAACTGCAACCAATTCAAATACTGAAATAGCACTCTAATTGGATAATAATATGTGATACAGATATGGTTATGCATGTATCCATGAATAGATGTGTGTATGTGTACATGCATGTTCATAGGCTGACAAAAAGTATTGCAAGAATTATTCTCAATTTTATTTGACCATCTGCAACATGAGAGTAATTACATGATTAATTTTAGTTAACTTAAATGTTCTACAAAATATTCATAACCAAGTTGTTGAAATTATTTGCAGATTCAAGCCTTAATATGAAACTAGGAATTTGTTATTTCAAACTGTTCCTTGGACCATCATCATTAGTAAGGTAATCTAATTACAGAGTTGGCATTCTCTAGCTGGACATGATGCACTCAAATTTAATTTTTATCTAGGCCTCAGAAAAACTAATATATGCATCATCACCATTCATCACTCATACTTATCATGAACAAATACATTAAAACAATGTCTACACCCCTCCATGTGATATAGGAGACCCTTCATGGTTGTATAGTAGTCTTTCTTTTCTTTATTTTTTAAATATTTTCTTCTTTCAGAAAGTTTATATATATGCTTTTGCTATTCTGATTTTGGAAGACCTGGGCTCTGATTTTTCATCTCAAGAAACAATATTGTTTTGTTGGTATTTTATTTTTATTTTTAATTTTTTTTATTAATTAGTTTTTTACTCGGAGAATACAGTCAAGTTGGTACCATTGTTAGGCTCCTCCATGATCTACTCCCTCCCCCTGAGCCCTCTTTGTTGAGGTATATGGGTCATGCATCATGGAGTTATCCCACAGTTATGGGTAGGAGAAATGTCTCTATATCATGACCTAATGTGTGGCTCTGACATTCTTTCTGCCCCTCTTCCTGTGCCATGTTGGGTTCATTTTTGGTCTGCTTCAATGATGAGGTGTTGGGAGCCTCTGTGTCTCTTGATATCTGACTTGGTAGGAGTTTATTGTTCTCTGTGTCCATCTCCTTCACCCTTGTGCTGGACCCAGTGCACCCTTAATTCCTTGCCTTTCTTTCCAGGGAAGGTGCAGTGCAGTTAGGCGGTCACCATTTTGACAAGTGTATACCTGGTGAATTCTCAATTGTATGCAACACTTCAAAACTGTTTGGCATATTTTTTTGTTGACTCATACCAGCCAAAATTGATAATAATCCAATGTGATATTGCTGCATCTATATAGTATAGGTTAACTGATTACCATAATTATAGTATAGTTGCTGGCTGACAATTTGTTTTTTTCCACCTTAAACTTAACTTTAATACCTTAAACTTTCCAGGGAAGAAGTCTATGTCCCTCTCTCACAAGATGAGTGTGGGATAATTATGATGGGCATGGTGTAGTGAGCCAAAATGCTGTATTTCATTCCTGGCCATTCCTGGTTACTTAGTAGATGTACAATCTTATTGAACATATTTGAACTCAGATGGAACTTCTCTCTGTACAGTGAGAGAAATACTGCATGGGGTTTTTGGGTAAAGTAAATCATCATATATTAGAAAACACTAGGAGCAGTGCATAACACATCACAGGAATGTTAATGTAAGGTACTCTGATAGTAATTATGTCATAGTAGAGCTAAAACAGTTACTGAAGTATGGTTTAAACATTCCAAAGAGCAAGGAGTTCTTACACACTTCAAAAATATTTATTGCATTAATCTGAGTGTGAGAAAGAGAGAGAGAGAGAATATTGATAGGCGAGGGCCTCTTAGCACTGCAAATGAGCTTGAGACACATATATACTTTGTGATTTGGCTTTACATGAGTATTTAAATCTGTGTTGCCAGGCTGTGCAATAAAGTGTCTAACCCCTTAGCAATCTTCTCATCCCCCCCACTTTTTATCTACATAAACAATTTAGAATTATATAGTAACTCTTCATCTCCTAGGGACTATTACTACACATTCTTTCTGAAATAATGCTATCACAGTTAGTGATCTCTCCAAATGCTGGCTACTCCTAAATTATTTTGTAAATGAACAAATTAATTTCAGAAAGCATTCTATTTTGAGACAGATGGCCAGCATTGAAAATTTCATTACAAAATATTTCTAGGATTATTAAGTGTTGGTGTATAGTATTGTATTTTAGTTTCTAAAAATTGTTAATGATTAAAATCATCATCCCAATTTATATGCAAGTCATTTTGAAAGCTACATAATATATTATGTTTTCTGTAAAAGATATTCCATAAATATTTAATGATTACTTTAGCAGTTCAGAAGACATAAAAAGAGACATTCTCAAGTTTACTAGTCAAGGCATATAACACCTAGTCTTATTTCAAGGCTAGTCACATTAAAATATGATAATTTTCTAAGATATCACAAAATATTAATCTAAAAAGTAAAATGCCACTGAATTCCATTTGGTTTTGAGCTAACATTTTAAAATAGTTTTGTTACAAACATGTTGGTGTTTATATTTCAATCAGTGCTAAAATCAATTCCTCATCTCATTGGAGAATTAAACATCTTTTGTCATCAATTGCCTGCTGAATCCCTGGATCATAACTCAGGTTGTGATGAGGAGATATAAAACCAGACGAGTGGATAGCTAATAAGAATTCTATACATCCTGGTTTTAATCATAAGATTATGAAAGATCAGCATTTTTAAACTATTGAGGCCAGTAACTCAACATTGACTTATGTGTGTGAAGAGCTGGTTATTACTTAGGTTGCTGTAAGGCATGAAACTCAGAAAAAAGTAGTCTTAGAACATTATGAAATAAATATACCCAATACTGGATCACATTTCCTCAAATCTGTCCTTGCTAATGTTCACAAGGGAAGGAAGAAGCAGAGAATGGTGAGAGTGCTGAACCGACTGAAAGACCAATGATATGACCATGGACAAGTCACCAAAGCCTCCTTGAGGCACCGCTGCTTCTCTGTCTAGTGAGATGAACATGATTTATTCAGTCATATGCAATCAATTTTATTCTTCCTGATTAAATTCAACTTTACTATCTTTATAACACTCACGAGACCACACAAATCACATCAAAATTATATCCCCTTTTTTCTTTTCTTTTCTTTTTTTTTTTCTTTTTTTACAACTGATGTTCATCCCAGCATACCAAAACTGAAGGATGCAAAGAAATATAAGTGAATGGAATTTCAGAAAAAGACAAGGTATAGAGAAATGACTTGTGGTACTCACAAGCTTTTCATTTGATTGAAATCTATTGAGGAAGCCTTTTATTTTATAGCTATTACTTTTACTCAGTTTCTAAGAGCAGACTGGGAAAGAAACTTCTACATAGATATATTGCTTTATGCCTCTATACCCGCACTGCTTTGGTCTCCAGGCATGAGGAGTTAGACTCATATTCATGTCTTTCATGTTGAAAAGGAAGGTCACTGTGTCTACTAAAAATTAGCTTATTTTTAACCTCGGAACACAAGCACATTATAACAATGTAATGAGGAAGGAAAAGTTAAATAATTTAAAATTTGGAGTAACTGATGCTTGTTTTAGAGCTTTTAACCTTACTTTACTACATAATTTTCTGTCTCGTGTGTCTTCTAAAGGTGTTTCATTTGTGCTGATTGTTCAAACATGTGTACTTTTCAAATTATGCCATCATTCTAAAAAGGGCCTGATTAGAAAGAAGATGGTAAAGGAGAAAAAGAAGGAAAAGGAAAAAAAAAGTGAATAAAGTCACAGGGGGGAGGAAAAGAGGAGAATTTGAAATTTAAGAAAACCTTTTCCTAGTGTTTTCCAAAATACTGAAAATTTGACTTCACACCAAATCACAGACATGTGGTGAACCACATAGAGGCTCTATCATATGTGCTTCCTACACATCCGAGTAACTTCCCTAGCTGTGTTTCTACCTTCTGTTTTTCAATTGCACCAGGCTCCAAAATCACCTGCTTAAAATTGTATCCTTCTTTGATGTCCGATAATTTAGTGTGACACATAAAACTGCACCAATCTGAGGGATGGGATTTCCTTGGCCTTTTAGGAATATCTCACAGTCATTACTCAGACAATTTATTCTAGCTAGCAGTTACTTGATGGATGCTTTCATAGTCCTTTTCAATGTCCCTGTCATTTAATCCATGGCTTTTCCTATGTTTTTTTTTTAATTTTGCTTTTTACTTTAATGCCATTTGTTTCATCATGTAAATGGATACCAGATATATACAATAAAAATATTTAAAAATGCCAAAGATGCTATATGTCATTCAAACTGAAGCCCAAGATTTCATAAAAGACACTGGGTGATTCTTAGATGAGTCCCTGAGATAAATTACTGTGACTCAATTCGCTCAGTTGTAAATAAAACCTATTTTCTCTTACTGCCTGTTTATTGAAAAATCCTATATTAAAAAATTATAATAAGCACATTAATCAGGAATCAGATGCAGTGGTATAGTAATACATATATTTATATTAGCTACAGCTCTGGAACACAGCAAATACCAGAGCAAGCCCCATTATACCAGCATGGTTTTAAAACATGGCCAATATCAGAATCACATGGAAGGCCTATTAAAACATCTGACTTCTGAGCCCAACTCCCAGAGATGTGAATGTTATAGCCTATGTTAGGACATTCTTGCACTTCAAATGATTGCAGTCAGTAAATAAAACTGCAATATGTATAAAACTGAATTATTTACAGAATGAATACAAATGATGTCAATTTTTAGAAAATCAATATATTAAACCACTTTCACTATTTTCTTCTTATATAACATGTAATGGAAGTGAAAGATTGCAGCAACTAGCCAGGAATATCAGCTACCATATGGATGATCTTAATTAAAAGATAATGACTAAATAAATTAAGAACCATTAACCAAAAATTATGATAATCAACAGGCTATTAAGCATAAGGAGTAAGTAGGATGTTGTGCAGATATTACAACCCTTCAATCTTCTCAAGTTCAAGAACTATCATTTGGGACATGGCAGTCATATCAAAAGTGTTTCACAGTGTATTTTTATGGGGAAAAATCAAGTTATTTGAAACAGAAACTTCAATCAAATTTATCCAATACCATTTAATAAAGTTAAGGGTTTAATCATGAATTCTCAAAATTAAAAAGGAAATTAGAAAGTAAGCATGTTTTGGATAATGCATTTTTATAAATTATTAAAGATTTGAGACATTTCTAAGCAGTTAAACAACTTATATTCAGCTTGCAATAAAATACTTTGCATGTGTTTCAAGAAATTTAGTAGGAAAGCTATTTACCTTAGTTTAAGATCACTGTGAATGCATATTTGGTGAGACTCACAAAAGACAAATTAAGTTTTGGTAAAGATAGATTATACAACTTATGTAAATATGTTTCATGTCTCCTCTATTTGAAACATTTCATAATATTATATATCAAATTATATTAAAGTAGAAAAACAAAGTATACTACAGGTTTTATTTTAAAAGTTCTAATCCACTCTTCCAAAATTCACATAGAAGCATGCCATTTAGCAATAGATGGCAAAATTAATTCTACTTTTAAAGCACTCACAATGTTTAAATTATCATGCATCAAATGCTAGACATAAATACCAACTTTGCTGAATCTACACTTATGTAGATTTTTCCTTCTTTCATGGAGCCTTTTGGTTCATTTTTATTTACTTATTAATTAGAGAGATAGGTGGGGAAGGAGTGAATGGATATGCAAGGGCCTCTAGCCACTGTTAATGAACTTCAGAAGTATGTGTCACCATGTGCATTTGGCTTACGTGGGTTCTGGGTAGTTGAACCTGGGTCCTTAGTCTTCACAGGCAAGTGCCTTAACCACTAAGCCACCTCTCCAGCCCTCATAATGATTCTTGTTTCAATGAAAGGATTAAAAAAAAATTATAAATATTTTCCATGTTTTTCTAATTTAATGATAACTATTTATTTGAAAAGTTATCTTATAGGTGGAAGAGATATTTTTAAAATAATCTAGGCAGAAGTGTTTCAAATAACTGAGAATCACCTATCATATGTGTCAAAATGTGATGGTTCTGGATCAGCTGTCTAGCATACGAAGCAGAATTTGAACTGTGACTCATGAAGGCAGAATCCCAGGTGGTTATTGTTGAAACCCAGTTGTCAAAATATCCCTTCTCTATTTCAAACCCTATCGACAAAGAAAGCGAGAAATCTGGGGCACTCAGATCCCAGACTTCACAAATACCAATAATTCTAATGTGAAATGCTAATTCCAGTACTCTGGAAAGAAGATGCAAGGACTTCTAAGAAAATATTCCTGTTTCATATTCTTATTTTTGATTCTTTCATTTTAAATATTTTCATTTTTTTTACAAAAAAAAAAATCCAATTTCCTATCCCAAGAGAACAATCAACATCATTTGCAATATAAAATTTACTATAGCTAGTTTTGGTTTTAATTTCCTTCCAGTTCACAGATTGGAAGTATTGTGTGTTCATTATATTTTTCTGCTAGTACAAAATGTATTGAAGAAAAAATATATTAAACAGAGATAACACACACATATATGAAAGATATTTGACTAGCAATACATCATTCTATTCTGTGAGGATGTCTATAACTTTAAAGCATAAGAACTATTAATAAGAGTGCTTTGAACAAGGAGGAGATATTCCTTGAAATTCAGTGGCTTGGGGATGTCAGGATTCAAGCTGGTTTCTCTGAATCACTCTGGACTATTCAGCTGTTCCACAGCCTTTGGCCTTCATGGGGAGCCTAGAGGGGCAAGGAGCTTGGCCTCTTCATTTCTCCTTGCCAGAAGGAAGCCTTTTTCTCAGAAGATCCTGCTGTTCTGCACCAGTGTCACTGGCCTTACTTATTCCTGCTAAAATCAATTTCTGTCAAAGTGACTGTAATGGCCATGATTAGCTCTCAGACGAATCACCACGCACCCAGGGATTTGCAGAAGGGCCAGGTTCTAGGGGCACAGAGAGGGAAAACCTGAACGGTATCCTTGTTCTGTCCGTCAGGAGGAATCAGAAATTATGTGATCAACAAACTGGATCTGTAACTGCCCGAAGAATTTTGTTAAGCACATAACTTTTGTAAGGCAATGATAAATATTCAAGGAAATCTTAATTTCATAATTTCTAATGTTCATGCATTTTTCTTTCATCATAAAAATGATCTCTTATTTTAAACTATACATTTTCTTTTTTAAAAAGAAAATATTTTTATTTATTCATTTGAGAGAGAGCAAGAGGCAGGGATGGGGAGGAAGAGAGAGAGAGGGAGAATGGACACTACAAAGCCTCCAACCACAGCAAACAAACTCCAAATGCATGTGCCACCTTGTACATCTGAATTATGTGGGTCCTGAAGAATCGAACAGAGGTCCTTAGACTTTGCAGGCAAGCATCTTAACCACTAAGCCATCTCTCCAGCCCAAACTATACCTTTTCTACTTATCTCAAGGCCGCTCTGAATACTCTTACTTGAATTGGTTTGAATCATGCTTCACAATTGCTTTGTACCACATTATCAACATAGGAAAATTTTCTTAAGTGAAAGCTATGGAGCTCTGCTTCCCTTGGAACTTTCTTCTGTATTAATATATCAACCAAGCAAATTTAACTGATAGATTGACCTTAGCAAAGAACCAATTTTAAGTATCCATTCAATGGTAGGTCAAAAGGACTTGTAATCCATCAATATATATAGATTTTCTTCTGTATATATTGATATATTTATAATACAAAGAATGACTTTTGAGACAGTCTCATATAGCCCATACTGGCTTCAGACTACTTATGTAAGACAAGATGACCTCAAACTTCTGATTTTCCTGTCTCTACTTCCCCAGTGCTAGGATTACGAGCATGGGCAACCATGACTGGTTTATGCAGTGTGGGGCAATGACACTAGGACTTGGCACATGCTTAGCAGTCACTCTTTCAACTAAGCTACATCCCTGTGTCTAAATCAAACTTTTCTAAGAGTATCATGTTGGAGTTTCTGACTATAATTTAACCCAGCAATCAAATATTATAATTTATTTTCTATAAGACTAAATAACATAATTGCTTATGTCTACCTTGTAAAATAAATATAATGCCCAAAATATATCAACTGAAATTCTTTCATTGAAGAGTGAATTACAATCAGCTGTATGACCTTGTTTTATAGAAAATCCATTTCATTGAATTTTCTCACAAGTTTTTCAAAAATTTATCCCAAGCCCAACACCCAGCACATACACACACACACACACACACACACACACACGTGTGTGTGTGTGTATAATGTGTGTGGTATATGAAATGGCATTATGTATAATACCTTATATTGCATAGTATGTATAGTAATAAAATTTTCTACTTGGTTTTCTTTGTGTTTTGAAGCATCATTTAAAAATAAATACAGAAATGTCTTCTCTCAAGAAAATGATACAGGTTAACTTTAAAATATTTAGAGGAAAGGAGGGTAGAAAGGAAAATAAAATGCCTGAAAGAATAAGCCACTCTTAGTTATTTTCCAAAAGTGTTTTGATTTTATGTAGCTCAGGTGATTCAAGTATCCTATGAACACTTAATGCCAAATTAAGAGAAGAGAAATAGATGTCTTTTTATATTTTATATATCAACACATCTGGAATTAGATTTTCTGACTATAGAGTGATTTGAATTCTGGCAGTCTTTCATTTCTTTAGTAAGCACATGCAGTTGCTGGGAGAGCAGTATCACTAATCCCCTATTAAAGGTCTCTTAATCTTGGTAGTGTCATTTTTGGGCCACTTATTTCTTTGTTAAGAGTGATGCTATTTCCATCTAAAGATGTTAAGTGGCCACTTTCACTAGAATCCAGGAATGTCCCCTCTTCCCATGTTGACAGTATCTGCAGACATTGCCAAATGTCCCATGAGGCAAAATCAAAATATCTTTCATTCTGATCTTTTCATCCTACTAACTACTGCTTTACTTCATAAAAGCAGAATATTCAACAATTCTAAAAAGTGAGATGTTGATATTGTAGTTTTTTCCCTCTGAAGTTTATCTTCATACTTTAGTTAAGGTAAAAAGTCTACATGTGTCTCCAAGTTAGGATGTTGCATACCATATTTTATGCAGCAAATCAAAATTTTTTGAATTATAGATTTCTTTTATAAGCAAAACACATGTATCCTTGTGTTAAAAATGAAAATAAAATTAGAGTTGCCCTTATGTCACATACCTATAACTTGTACTCTAGAAGCTAAGGCAGGATCATGAGTTTAAGAATATAGGCTGGGCTAAACAACATGAACTATACAAAAATAGCCTCATCTCTTTGAAAGTGGTAGAAATACTAAGATCAAAAATAGCTTTATTTTCATTCAATGCATATTATTGAGTAAACATGATTTCAATGAAAACTCCAAGATAATAAAACTAAAATTGAATATGCTTACAAAAATATGAATAGGCTAGGTAGGCTACAGAGCTAGTCTGAGAAAATCTGAGCTAGGTAGTGAGACTCTGACCCAACAAACAGCAAAATTAAGTGGAAGCTAAATAATTAATTCTAAAAGCACACATGTAAGTAAGCAAACAAGGGTGTTTTATCACAACCCCAATTTTCTTTACAGTGTTTTCTCTTAAGAAGTGAACATTAGTTGAATATATATCTTAATTTTGCAGTTATTTCCTTGAGGCTATTATTATTAATGTAAAGAATACATCTAAATAAAACATGTAATGCATGCTACCATAAAACAAGAATTCAAAATTTGATTGATTTTTCTCTTTCTTTATACTTTTTAATGTATTTTGAACTATTTTAAGTTTAATAACCCATTATAAAATTGCCATTCTTTCATAAAAGTTACATGGTAAACTTGAGGATATCTAAAAGAAATTTTGAGGGTTGGAGAGATGACTTAGTGGTTAAGGTACATGCCTGCAAAGGAAAAGTACCCAGGTTTGTTTTCCCAGTACCCACATAAAGCCAGATGTATAAGGTACAGCATGCATCTGGAGTTCATATGCAGTGGCTAGAGGCCCAAGCACACGCATTCTCTCTCTCCCTCCCTTTCTCTCTCTTACTCTCTCTCACTCTCTCTTCCTCTTCCTCTTCCTCTCCCTCTCCCTCTCCCTCTCCCTCTCCCTCTCCCTCTCCCTCTCCCTCCCTCTCCCTCTCCCTCTCCCTCTCCCTCTCCCTCTCCCTCTCCCTCTCCCTCTCACTCGCACACCCACTCTCTCTCTCTCTCTCTCTCTCTCTCTCTCTCTCTCTCTCTCGTTTTGAGGTGTTTTGTACATCAAACATAGGAAAGTGCCATGCATGCTCAAGATCAGCAGAAAGAAACAATGAGAAGAGCCAATGCCATATGGAATCTGTCTTCCTCCACATTAAGGCAAAGGAACTGTTGACTGAAGAAACCCAGAGGCCAACAGGAGGTAGGGAATTATGCCATCACATTTCTCACAGTTAAAGTGCTTATCAGTCACATGGAGATGCTGCTAATTATGTAAATCAGAAAGCTAGACATTGCATGCTCTGCACTAAGATACATCTCAATATAGAAGTGCCCAGCTTAGCTCTGGGAAGAGGGCTCATTGATTCAGGGTATGTGCATGCTAATTAAATATGCAGACCTCTTAGGCAAGAACCACCAAGCTCAACTCCCCAGAACTCATGAAAAACTTTGGCTCAGACTTTTAGTTAGACAGCAGCTCCAGGTAAGGGAGAGACATGGTCTTAAAGGTTTAAGAGAAGGACATCCAACATTCTCCTCTGGTCTCTGAATATATGCAATTGGAGCATGAATATCTGTACAACGAATGCATATAACATACATCACACACACACACACACACACACACACACACACACACCACACCATAGAAATACTCAACACATACTCATACAATAATTGTCCAGCATATTATAGTACAAAATCTGTGAAATTAATAATTGGAAATTGTTAAGCTGCGCAATGAAAAGTAAATCTATTTTCCCTAATTCTCACTACATGAAAATCTATTATACATTTTCTTTCTTCCTTAAAGGAAAGCATAGAGAAGAGTACCTTTGGAAAAAATGAGTGTATGTGTGGCAACAAAATTACTATATATTTTTGCATTTCTTACATCCTTAAGAAGTAGGTTTTCATAATGTAGCATCAGACAGAATAATGAAAACCTCACATTTATAAAATCAAAATTGTTGGACTCTTAGCTAATTAGTTTTAAATGAGTTTTCCAGCTCATTCCCAAGTTTTGATTCACTCTTCATGACACTCCAAGCTGTGTTTTATTCCAATCATTTAATTCTTTTACACCTAAGGGAAAGTCAAGTCCTGGCTTATTTCATAGTCTCATCCAAAGCAGCTATGGAAGGTCTGGTTATAGGTTTTGGCATTTTGTCAATGTCAAGGTGTGCCAGGAAGAGAAGCAGATGCAACGATGACAGATAGATGAAGTATTCTTGACAGAAAACATCCCTTAGTGAATGAGAAGCCTATAGAACTGTATAAGCTATTGTGGTTAGGTATGCCAACGTAAAATGGAACACAAATACTAGGTTTCAGCGATCAAACTCTCTTTTAAAAGAAGAGCATCATAGAAGGTGGAGTACATAATTTTTTCTCATGAAAATAGAAGTTTGCATTTCCTGCAGGCTACATCTGGATGGTAAATCAAGAAAACTTATTTAGGTGTTTTTTTAAAGCTTGGGAAAGATGAAACTTTTCAAAATGCATGACCCTTGATTTTGCTTAAAAATTGCATAAGTTTTTCTTTATTTGTTTTTGTTTTTGGTTTTGGTTTTTTGGTAAAATTTCACTCTAGTCTAGGCTAACCTGGAGTTCACTATGTGGTTTCAGGGTGGCTTCAAACTCACAGTGATGCTCCTACTTCTGCCTCCTTAGTGCTGGGGTTAAAGGCAAGAGCCACCATGCCTGGCTAAAAGATACATTAGCTTTAAAAGGGCTATTTTCTTATATAAAAATTTCATTATATGTATTTAGATAACAAAATATGCACATCTTAGCAAACTATTCTGATTTGGTAAAGTATAAAAGTTAGGTTTAATGTTTAACAAGTAAGGTGTCAACAGTTTTGCCATCTCAATAAAACACAAATTTAATATAATCAAATGAAAGATATTAAAAACAAATCAATCTAGACAAAGAATGCTAATACTGTTAACAAATGAAATCTGCTGTATTTGAAATTGTCACCATTGTTGATTTTTAGGGCAATATTTTGAAGAATACCTTTTCCAAAAACATACCTTCTATATAATGTGAAACTTAGATGTCTTTTCAATTCACCTATTCTGTATCATGTGAAACTTATTAAATAACCACACTTAGGTCATCTACAAAATTTCAATTATAATTAAAGTATTTAATCACTCCATTCAAGCAACTACTTAATGCAGGAGGAAACCACTCTTAATTTTTCAATTATTCCATAAGATATCAATACTAAATTGTGATAGTCCATGTATTAAATGCACTGATGAATATATCTTTTCCTCTAAAGTACGAAAAGGAAACCTTTAGAAAACACATCAGTAACATCTTGACCTTTCTAAGAGAGGCAAATAACAGAATTACATTCTTCCCAGTGATTTTCTGGACTCACCCCGTGCGATGGATAGGATATCCAGCCCAGCTCTCCTTGAATTGTTTTTGAATCTAGCAGATTGACTATAAGAAAACACAGATACACAAAGATAGGTAAGACATTTGCTTTCCTTTGTGTTGTTTGTTTTGAATATTTTTGTTCAATGAACATAGATTCCTTACAGTCCAAGGCCAATACCAAATACATAATTCTGCAGTATGCACATTCTGATAATATATAAAATACTGGCAGATAAATTATATGACTTATGGAAGAAACAAAAGAGTTATTTATCAATTTGATAATAAAACAAAATGGTTTATAATAGCATATATATAATCTTGCTTATTTAATAAATGTATTGTTATCCAAAAACTTGAGTGATTTTATTCATTTCCTCATGGAAGTTATTAAAAAGTCTGACTCATGAAAACTATTTACTGATGAAAAGGAAAATATAACATGTATGTATTATATTTTTAAAGATAAAGCACAATTATTTTCAATATAAAATATTAGTTTGTTATAGGTAAGAAATTAAAATATAAGGGGCTGGAGAGATGGTTTAGTGGTTAAGCGCTTGCCTGTGAAGCCTAAGGACGCCAGGTCAAGGTTTGATTCCACAGGACCCATGTTAGCCACGTGCAAAAGGGAGCACACGCATCTGGACTTCATTTGCTGTGGCTGGAGGCCCTAGCATGCCTCTCTCTCTCTCTCTCTCTCTCTCTCTCTCTCTCTCTCTCTCTCTCTCTCTCTGTCTCTCTGTCACTCTCAAATAAATAAATGAAAATAAACAAAGAAAATATTTTTTAAAAAATCAAAAAATGAATTAAAATATAAAAAGCTCTTTGAATGCAATTAGTGACTAAAAGCTCATTGTGTTTACCTATTATGATTGTGGTTAATCTAATCTATTAAATAATGGAAACTAAAAATCTCATGATTAACTCATGGAAGGTGCAAAAGGAAAGTTACATAAACTAAACATGTATTATAACATGAACCAGGGAAGACAATAACCAAAATATGAGAGAATAATTTCCAAGGAATTTTATATACAAAATTTGAAACAATGTTAGTCCCTACACTGCACACAAGACCTTGTTTCCTTATCCATGAAAAGTTTCACTCTTTTATAAGAATCTCTACAGGACAATTACAAAGGAACCATTAGCCAAGGCAAATATTAAGGGAACAAGCACATACAATAGATATAAGTCTTAAGTATTCAGACATTACTAAAATTTTAAAGAAAAATACTCTCCTGGTTGGCTTGGCAATAAACACATGGACTGGCTAAAATGAAGGCTCCTGTTCATTAGAATTAAAACATGTAATTATTGAAGATGAAATCTCCATTTCACAATTGAAGACAAATACAAATTTAACATATTACTTTTACATTTATAACAAAGATTGGAACTAATATTAAGTTAATTCCAATGGAAAGGAATTATCTATGGACAAGAAAAGAACATAGCCAGTGCAAGGATGATCTTAAAAATTTCCATGAATGAGATATTTCCCAAAATGTCAGTTTGAAAATCAACAGTACATTTAATATTATTTCAGTTATATCACATAAATGATTTAAAAAACAAACTTTCCAGATCATCAATATTCTAAAATTTGTTTCAGATTACTTGGTGTTACAAGAATTTAGAAAAAGTAAAAAGGCATTTTAGTTTGAAATTTGAGTATGCTGCTAATATTCAGGTTAGTAAAGCATACTTCACTAGATTGTTGGTTATATCACAGTCAGCAATTGCTTTTTCTGAGTTTTCATAGGATTTTCATGCAAACTGCCTTGAGAGTGTTCAGAAATAATTAGTTAATGTCAGCAATGTCCTCGGGGGTCTAAATAGATCAAGGTAGCAATAAGTGCATGTGAAAATTGAGTATGCACTAGAAGTGAGTATGTGTCACTTCTCATGCTAAGATAAATAGCTGACTTAATTTTAACATTTGTAACCAGAAAAATGAAGTGTTTGAGGCAAGGATAAAACAATTATTCCTGTGTCCAAAATAACACATGAAATAACTCTTCTAAATAACTTATTGGAAGGTAGTTTGTTGACTAAAGAACTAAATATCTGTAAATTGTTCCTTATTCTAATGATAAAAGGGGACTGGTCTAATCACATCTGCATTAAGATTATGTGTAAAGAAAAACAGTTAATGTAGAAAGAATAATACTACATTTCTCTTGAGTAAAGAAAGAACATTGGTATAATGTCTCACAATTGTGTTTCTGTTGTCTGTTAGACATTTAGTTTTATCTACCATGGTTGTCTCACAATATTGCAGTAATGAACAAGTAATACAAATATACTTTGAACAACCATGAGTTTGAAATATACTGGGTAGACCCAATGTTCTTATAAAATTAATACAAGGAACAACATTTTCAGTTTGGCTTCTGAAATGTGTTTGTAATTAACCATCAAGAAATGACCCAATGAAGGAGATGGTTGATATCAAAACACGTTTTAGAAGTTCTTAGTTGGGTTCATCAGGTAGCTTTTGTTTGTGGCCAGATGAGAACAATATGATCTAAGAATCCTAAAAGCTTCAAAGCACATGGCTGCTTCATTTCTACTTCCAGTAAAGCAAACCTCAGGTTGTAGTAAATACATCAGTACAGCATAATTGAGATAGGAGAACACTGTCAATGGAATTCAAAGCCAATCTGTGAATGATTTCTCTGGATACATTGACTGGATCTCAGCTTGCAGCACAATTTCTTAACCCCCACACCGATAAAGGCAAAAATCATGGTTATTGTTGCTTTTGTCCCCTCAAAATTACATGTAGATAACATACTTTCCTCTCCAATGATTACCACTCTTCCAATGTGAGGACAGAGGAAATAGGTACTTGAATTGTGTTGAACGAGCATCATATTGGAGTGTGAGTTCTAAACACAACCTATAACAGACAAGGTTTCTTTTTTTAACTTGCTGGTAAACTTAAATTCCCAACTATGAATTTAAATTGTGAGGAAACCCTTCCTGAAGGTCCCTAGGAACATATGGATGGCATCATTCTATCATGAAAACCTCACATCAGTTATTTATCAAGATAAAAAATTATTCCTTGCATGTTTTATATATCCTTATAGTGAAATTTCTAAATGTTTTTGATGTGTCACAGGAAACACTATTTCAATAATTTCAGAATATATGTTATTCAAAAACTACATATTCTATATATTTAAATTAATTGTTTTAAATTGGAGATATTTTCTAAGTTGCAGTTCTATTTTCATTGATCATTAGGTGTTGGAGGGGACAAATTTGTATTTGAAAACCATAGTTTTAATTCTAGAAGCAAATGGCTTTGAATTTTTTTAATATTTATTTATTTGCTTGTTTTTAAGCAGGAGAATGTATTGCCACACCAGGGTCTCCTGCCTGTGCAAACAAAGTCTAGATGCACATGAAAATATGTGGATCTGGCTTTTCATGAGTACTGGGGAATTAAACACAGGCCATCAGGTTTTGCAAGTAAGTGCCTTTAACCACTGAGCCATCACTCCAGCCCCTGGGTTTGGATTTATTTATTGTCTAAAGTCTCATTGCTTTTAAATAGAAATACATGAACAAGAGATGGGGTTTTACATTCATGAGGATGAGAAATTATCCTCACTTAGACATGGCCTTTAGATGTATACTCAAATGAGATCTACTGAACCCTAGAAAATGGGATATTGAATGGAAGTAAAGAACAAAGTAAAAGGAGAAAGGGCTATAAGAAATTGTCAAGAAGAAATTCGTATTTTCATTACTACCATGGATTTTACTGTTACATCTTCCACTGCACTATATTGGGAGATGAAGATGCCCAAGAGTTATAAACCCCTTTCCTTTCTGGTCTTTCTTCACAATGCAAATGTTCAGTCAACCACTCCTTTCTGTCTGGGGATGTAGCTCACTGAGGAATGCTTACCTAACTAGCAGGAGGCCTAGAGTTTCACCTTCAACACAAAAAAACAAAAACAAAACCAAAAAACAGTCACTGGCCTTGGCAAGGTCACAAAGAACTATTTCAACATTTGCTCTTTCTTCTTTTCTTATCAATAAAAATAAACTAATGTTGTTTTAATAACTTATTTCGTTTTGTTTTTTTTTTTTTTTCATTTTTCTTTTCCCTTTTTTTGCAGTGCTGACTATAAAACTTGGATCCTAAGATATGGTAAATTAGTGCTTTACCACTGAACATCATCCCCAGTCCAAACAAGTTCAATTATTAAAATGGGCTGGAAAGATTATTCAGTGGTTAAGGCATCTGCCTGAAAAAAACCTCAGGACCCAAGTTCAATTCCCCTAGATGCACAAAGTGGCACATGCTTCTGGAATTAGTTTGCATTGGCTAGAGACACTGGCACACACATTCTCTCACTCTGTCTGCCTCTCTCTCTCTCAAATAACTACAATGTGAAAATAAATAAAATAAAATAAATTAAAATAAAATAAAATAGACATTTCAAACAAATGTTCTGGGTATTATGTACAGATTTTGTTTTCAAGGATATTTCAAAGTTATGATTTATATTAGCTAGTTGTCCATTTGGAAAGACTGACAGTTGAATCAATATCCACAATTAGGAATACTGCTTAAGTGTTGCAAGCATACGTACAGTATTAAAGGACTTGTAAAACATAAATGCTACCATGTCTTACTGAAGAAAAATAGCTTTCCAATTATTTACTATTACATCAATATGTCTTAATGTTATGGTTACAGTTCATGAAAATATTAACTTATATATAATTATCAAATAATCATTTCAATGTGAATAGTAGATCTTAACAGCTAAGGAATTTCAGAATCTCACAATAATACACATGTTTTCTAATAAATCCTTCAGTTCTAAAAGGGCTTTATAGGCAAGAAGAAGCAACTAAAGTCCCTACAACTGAAAGCAAGCCCATCCTTTTAGGACATTTTGCTTTTCCAAAAGAATAATGATTTTTCTCCTCTTCTCACATCATCTCTGTAATTGAACAAGTCACATTTTTATACACTTATCTTTATCATTTTCATCACTTTATGATATAATAAACAGTGAAGGATTTGATCTTGGTTACAGAAAACAGACGGATCCTTTAATCTGCTTACAAGTGATATTGAAGTCTCGAAGTTAGAAGAAATTTTGTTCTCGGTGTAATAATTCCTTGTGTAGTTCTATAATCAACATGGAATTAAGAATTCAAGATTCATTTTCTCACAAAAGTTAACTAAAGTCTAGAGATTCTCAAGTTTTTTTTTCTTTTCTTTCTTCCTTTCTTTTTTTTCCCCATATTTTTTGAACATACAGGGGGATTCCATTGAGGTAACATTCAGAGAAGTCAAATTTTTTTGGTGTACTTCCTCAACAGAAATATTTCTATTGTGTTTTTAATTTCTTAACTTGATTGCTTCCATGGGATTCTTGCTTATATTTATATTCTTTCTGTTTAAACAGAACACTAATATTTAATAGAGATTTAGAGTTTAATAAGTAATAATTATGTTAAAACAATAAAATAGTTCACATTACCTGTAGCTTTTTATAGGTACAACTTCTTGAACTTATGATAAATTTAATGGAGATTTTTTTCTCATAGAAACATTAGCATGATTATTTCTACAATTTTAAGATAAGATATTTATACATTAAATCATGAAAAATCTGTACTACTTAACATTTTTGTGGAAAAAAAAACTCTGCTCATATTACCTTCATGATTTACTTGCATAATCAAAAATTTCTAGGCAAAGTATAGAACTGCTAATTTATTATTTCATTTTGAGTTTCCTTACTGCACAATAATTTGGGGTTTCTATACCTACAGACCTTATTGATAGAATAAATTGTAATTAGATGCCCTCATCTCAATCTTAGCCCACAGCAGGGAGATTCCCTCTGAATCCAAACACATAAATTCCCACAGTCAGATGTCTTGTTTTCATTATGTAGGTCCATAAAATAATATAGACAAATTCAATTTGAAACATGAACACTAACAAAAGTCAACTTTATGCTGTTTCTAAATCAAGAAAAATTTTCCTTTTTTGGTCAGAAAGATCCAGAGAGTATAAGAACAACAATACTAATATGCAGGAAAAATATCAAAATATCAGTAGGGAGTGTGCTCTTATAAAAAAGTAATACTTTACATAAACTAGTGGGACTCTCTTCTCTGTTATTTTTAGAATGATAACTCCAATTTTTATAACAAGTCCTGATGTAGTAGCTATCTGTTTGTATACATTTCAGATTGATAATTGGATTACTTGGACAAGTGAGATGTGTTTTCCAAAATGTGTCTTAAACAAGAATATTAATAATTATATACAAATAGCATCTGTCTTAGCACATATTATCTTTTTTAAAGAGCTCCAGACATAAAGCCACTTATTTTCTTTTAGTCCATAGAAAATTTTCTGAAAGAATATAAGTAAATATGAAGATATTAATCAATTATGAAGTATAAAAAATCATTAAGGCAAGTAGCATTTCAAACCTTATGCATGCACTGTGCATTTGTCCCATAACACCATGCAATGTGGGCACATTTTCATCTGATTATCATAGAAATATTCATTATTGCACTTAAAACATTAAGGGGAAACTCACTATTCAAAGCTTCACAGATGTCTGAGAAAGTGGAATAGAATCAATAGATCAGACATAGGAAAAGCTCTATGCAGCTTTCCTTCCAGAAGAAAATGTGCTCCAGAAAATTTCTTAGATATAAGGATTCAAAATATTGCCAAAGGAAACAAAAAGAGCTAGAAATAAAAAAGTCAAATATCACTTTAAGAACACCTTTTGGATAATTTTATATCTCACCACACACACACACACACACACACATACACACACACACACACACACTTTATTTCCCACAAGCTCATTGCATAATAAATGAATTTGTTAAAAGTTCTGGAGAAAAAAAATCAGGATAAATCTTTGACATTATCCAAAATATCCCATGTTATTTGTTTTTCTTTGGACAATACACATTTGAGTGATATCTGCAAACCTAGGTGCTCATGGACATTGGCTTCTGGAGGCCTATCTTTGGATCTCTATAATAGTTCAGAGAAGACGAGTTTATTTCAACAGTCCAGCCATTTTGTTCAAATTGTAGGATTATGATGTCAATGGAAAGTATCAAACTGACTGCTGGGGATAGTCAGAAAACTTTTAATTTATTGATGAAAGAGAAGGTAGAGTTCAAACAGACTTCAGTGTGGTTTTTCCTGGTGGTGTAATTACATTGTGAAGAGGTCGCACAGAAGCTTCTATTTTGGGATGGTCCTGTTTTTGTTAGTCACATGTGTTTCCAATATACACACATGCACACGTGTGTATGTGTGCACTAACTAGAATTTACGTTTACATCTGGGATGCTAAGAATATTCCTGATCATTCAGGCTTTTCAAAAGTTATTTTTAATACACTCATTTAATTATTTTTCTAAATTATTCTAGAATCATTAAATACAAAACTCTGGGTTATACTAATCTTTACAAAGTGAAATGAAGCAAATAATTTAATCTCCCTTTTTTATGAACTTGAATTTATGGATTACCTTCAAGCAGTCTACACTATTGTCTTGTGTAGGTTCTAATTTGCAACTGGTTCTGTGCACTCTGGAGAATTCACATCATATTTTTGTTTTTCCTCATATATATGCCATATAACAATTTTTATGTAAGCATTCATTTGGGAGCCATCTAGCCCACCAAAATTCATACTTCATGAGGACAGAGTATGCTATATTTTAATCTTAAAATGTCTATTATGTAAGTAATCCTTAGTTGTATATTCTTCGATAGTCAAATACAAACAAAATATTATATTTATAAAAATGAGTTAATGCCAGACATGTGGCGCACGCTTTTAATCCAGCACTTGGGAGGCAGAGGTAGGAGGATCACAGTAAGTGCAAGGCCACCCTGAGACTCCATAGTGAATCTCAGGTCAGCCTGAGCTAGATTGAGACCCTACCTTGAAAAAACAAAAAACAAACAAACAAACAAACAAAAAGAGTTAATATGTAATGATAAACTAAGCATATCATAACACTTTTGACTCATTTTAAAGGTTTTTATATTTGTGAGCTTGAAATTAAATTCACAATTCCAAAGTTATCACTAACAGATTTAAAGATAGTGAAATGACTTTGAACCTGGTCAAACAGAAACCAAAGTAGTCTTTTGTTCCAGAATTTCTAAAGGACCCCTTTGGAAAAGATAATGTTAAAAGATAATTTTAGGGCTGGAGAGATGGCTTAGCAGCTAAGAGGCTTGCCTGAAAATCAAAAGGACCCAGATTTGATTTCCCAATACCCACATAAGCCAGATGCACAAGGTGGTGCATGCATCTAGAGTTCATTTACAGTGGCTACAAGCCCTGGCACACCCATTCTCTCTATCTGCCTCTTTCATTCTCTCTCTCTCTCTCTCTCTCTCTCTCTCTCTCTCTCTCTCTCTCATATAAATTTATAACAATATTTTGAAAAGATAATTTTATATCCTGGGGCTTGTTATTGGCTTACACGGTCTTTGTTATTAAAACATGTAAAGGTATTTGAACATTAATTTTGACTTTCCTTGTTACCTTTTTAAATTGTTTTTTCTTATAGTTATGGACATACTCACTGTGTAAACAGCACATGTTGGTACCATCCTTACCCTCATTTGTGTTTCCCCTCCCCCCCGCCCCCTCCAAAGGGACCCTCCTCTTTGGGGATGCCAGTTATCCCCATGGGGATAGTGAGTTGTGCACTGTGGGAGCAGCCATCAGTTATGGGGAAGAGGCAATGTCTCTGTGAGTAATGTCCCAACTTATGGCTCTAACAATCTTTCCACCCCTTCTTCCGGGAATTTCCCTGAGCCATTTTGGGTTCCTTTTAGGTTTACTTCAGTGATAAGGTCTTGGGAACCTCTGTGTCTCTGAGACAATATACAAATGCTTAAGTGACACAATTGTACCAGAAAATATAGGGAAACTGTTATTATAGGCGTGGATGTAAGTAATCACCACTGTCCACTGAAATACATATAATTAAATTTGGAAGCCTTGATTCAGGAAAACAAGGTTATTACAACATTCTAGTTAGTCTAGAACAGAGGAGCTGAGAATGCATACTAAAAGCTCTGAGATTTTCCTTTTGAATTATCACATGCAAATGGATTTTATGTATGAAAAAACAAAGTAAAATATATGGGAAAACAGAGTAAAGCAAAACCCAGAGAAAATATTGTGCCACTTTAAAAAATATTCCTAACATTTGGCAATAGTTATATCTGATGCTATTTGTATATTTAATGAGGACATTTTAAATTCTGTTTATACTTTATATAATAATTACAGTTCTTTTCCTAGTATTAAAATACAAGAGTATCTTCAATAGCTTAATCACAATCAGAACACATAGTGAGGCAAATGGGCAAGATTGGGCACTGATTTATAAGACATGGTGGTTTCAATTTTTATTTCACTGATAATTTGTAACACAGAAAAAATAGGACTTTTACCATATTAAGTCCACAGGATATCATCCATAAAATTTTGGTCACATCATGGGACTAGCTCATTTTTGTAAGGGAGTTATACTATTGGAACACATGCATGTGCACACAAAAACACACACCCTCACACATGGCCTGTGCTGCAAGCAGACTTTTCCTCTGAGTAGTGTTTTGCTTTTCCAAAGGATTAGAAAATTCAGCCACATGGAAGACATTGCAAATTAGCTTCCCAGCCTAACTTCCCCTTGGTGTGAAGACTGTCTACCATCTTTTGCAGTAACAGAACCTTTCCTCTCAGGCTATGTTCTAACTTTCTTACTTAGACTGTGTTATCAGTTGCTAAATCCGTTTTGAAAATCAGGAAATAGGTTAACTACTAACAAGACGCTTTCTACTTCCTTAAATCATTTTGAGGTAGATAGGAAATTGGAAATCAGCCAACTTGATCACAGAGAAAAAGTGAAACTTTAAGAACTTCTATTTCTTATTTAGCAGGATGAGTTTTGCTATCATTAGATCTGCAGTGATTCTTCATCTGCCCTTCTGAATTATTATTGAAAAAAGAGAAATTAACCTTACCAAAGTGATTAGATGAAATCATTCTAATGTTGACTATTTCTTAGTAATCAAACTGTACTCATTTATTTTTATTTATTTATTTGAGAGCAACAGACAGAGAGCAAGAGGCAGAGAGAGAGGGAGAGAGAGAGAGAGAGAGAGTGGTGAGAGAGAGAGAGAGAGAGAGAGAGAGGTAGACAGACACACAGACAGAGAGAGAGAGCGCGAGAAAGAGAGAGAGTGAGAGAGACAGAGAGAGAGAGAGAGAGAGAGAGAATGGGTGTGCCAGGGCCTCCAGCCACTGCAAAGGAACTCCAGACGTGTGCGCCCCCTTGTGCATCTGGCTAACGTGGGTCCTGGGGAATCAGCCTCAAACCTGGAGCCTTAGGCTCCACACGCAAGAGCTTAACCGCTAAGCCATCTCTCCAGCCCCAGTAATTTCTTTTTAAATGTTAGACATGTTAAAGGAATCCATTTACAGCAATATGTTAAAAGCCAAATTTATAAAGGCTTCACTCTTGCACAATAAAATATTATATAAAAACTAGTGATTCATAAATTTGTGTGTTCTTTCTAAGAACTAAGTTTTGTTTTTTAGGTTGTTGACATTTCTCTTGATTTGGGAGACTTTCTTAAACCATATATAAATTTTAAAAATCAAGGAACAGAGAAAAGAGTTATGCCAGTCATTCTCCAGAAGAGAGAGAAAGAGAGAGAAGGAAGAGAAAGGGGTGTGTGTGTGTGTGTGTGTGTGTGTGTGTGTGTGTGTGTTGGCACCTAACTCTTTCAACTTTGAATATGGAAAATTTGCCAGTAACTTGAGTGGCTGGATAACTCTTTAAGAACATAAGGGGTAAAACATTAGAAAATTTAAATATGTATAAATATATATTTTTTAATTAACAGAAAAAGCTTTGTGATCCCAGAAATTCCAGCACTTGGGAGGATCAGGAATTCATGACCAGCCTGAGAAACATGAGATTGTGTTTCAAACAACAACAACAAAAATAACCTTCAACATTACAGTAAAGGAAAAAGATGCTTAAAAACAGCTTTCTGATTTGGAAGACTGATGTCATCGGTATGCTATTTTTTCTTTTTGCCAGGTGAGCAGAATTTATTGCAACAATTAATGCAAAACATATGTGCTGAAAACTCACATGAAAAATATAATTGCCCCAACTTAATTTGCTACCTTTCAAAACCCTGTTTTAGCTACCTTTTTTATTCACTAACTTTCCTTGAATGGGCGACAAATATTTTTAATAAAAGCAAAGTTAAAGTACTAAATTTTATTTTTTATCTAAAGTAATTTAAAATTTATCTTTAAAATGGGGGAAATTTTCCCCAAGACTAACAACTACATTTTATACCATGCTCCATTTTCTCTTCTTATTGACCTCTGTGATTACCCCAGGAGTTAATTCACACTTCATTTTTATTACATAAAACCCTCAAAATAATCACACACCGGTTATGGTGACAATTTTCTCACAATTTCTGTCTGGAATTCCTGACAAAATCTTTTTTTTTTTTTTTTTTTTTTTTTCTTGGAGTGAGAAAAGTAATGTTTGAGTGTCAAAGGAGAATGGAGGCAGGGGTGTGAGGAAAACCTTTCTTCTGCTCTCTACATTGACTTTCCTTTCACTTGCAGATAGCCTTAACTTCTCTGTGTAAGCATGTTGGCATTTCAGAGCACTCTCACCTCTCCCATTTTCTTCTTTCTCTCAGGCCAAATTTTTCAGCATTTTGAAGTTAATTTTCACAAAGTTACAAGCTGAATTAGCATAGTCACTGGGACAAAGGGTGACAGTCTAGGACTTATCATGATGCAGCACTAACTCCCAAGCATTTGTAGAGGAGAAATAGTTCACATCTAACCAAAGAGACAAGAGGGTGTCCTGCTTCCCTGATTATTTATCATGATCCATTTCTTCAGTTTATTAAGTTGCTTCGATGGGAGATGCCCTAATAATGCCTATTGCAGAGGGGCTTTAATAACAGACTACGGCAGCCATCAAGGAATGAGTGACAAGAAAGGGTCAGCTCTTAAACCAGTGGGACACTCTAGTTATGATTCTAATGACAGTCGTAGCACTGAGCACACACTTAACACTGCCTTTCTGGCAATACCACAGAAAATACAAGCTAATTCAACTATTTAACATTTGTAACCAGAGAACGATGTGTTTGAGGCAAGGAAAAATCTATTATTTCTGTGTCCAAAACAACACACTAACTCATCTAAATAGCTCATTGGAAGATAGTTTGTTGTCTAAAGAACTAAATATCCTTAAATTGCTCTTGATGCTAACGATGAGAGGGGACTGGTCTAATCACATGTGCTTTCAAGTTCTACTTAAAGAAGAACAGCTAATCTAGAAAGAATAATAGCACATTGTCACTATTTATCCTCCTGCCAGATGTCCAGTTGGCCCAGTTTAAGTTTACTCCCAAGTCGGAGCAGACAGAAATCTGCTGACAGGGTGCCACTCAGGATGGGGCTTTGGGAGAAAACAATGTTGATGGCATCCTGGGAGGAAAGTTTATAATCCCATCCCCGCCACGTCCCCACCCATAGCAATCACAACAGGTCCAGCAGGTGGCATTAAAGAAAACCTGGGGGCGAGGGGGTGGTGGTGGTGGTTCTTCAGTTTAGTGATTGAAGAAGACTGGAAAAAGAAAAAACAAAAAGCAAGTGGTTTACCGGACAGTAAACAGAAGAACGAGTCCCCTGGAGAGGGTCATGGTTTGTGCCACCAAGCGGGAAGAGAGGAGAGCAATTTAACAACTTAGTAGACTCCTTGTAGGGCCCATCTCCGCCTCCCTTGGTCACCTGGCGGGCGGGTGAACGCAGATGGAAGGGACACCCGGCCACCTCCAGGCGCCAAATTGAAAAGTCTGACAAACAATGGGCTGGGGGCGAGGAAGCACAGCGTGTCGGGCCCAGGTCCAAAGGGCCTCGGGTGCACTCGGGCTGGACCCAGGCGCGCAGGTAGAGACCCGTGCGGGTGGCGGGGGCGCGCTCGGTGGGCGCAGGAGCTCCGGCCGCAGGCAGGGGGCGCGCGTTCGCCTCTCGCCCGCGGAACTGCGCGCCGGGGCGCCCGCCAGGATCCCCCGCGCCCCGGCCGAGCGCTCCCTCCCTGCCCCGGGCGCCCAGAGCCCCAGCCCGGCCGCGGGCGTCGCGCGCTCCGCCCTGCCCTCGCGCCACAAGCTCAGCGCCCCGGGCCGGGTTTGGAGGGTGGGATCACGACTCCGGAGGGGAGGGGAGGGGAGAGGAAGCCGTGAGCTGCTAGTGGTTAAGGCGCCCCGGGGGTGGGTGTGGTGGCTTCGGGTACCGCGGGATTCCGTGCTGCGGCCACATGACAGTCACTACCCTTAAAGCTCCAGCTGGGTGCTAACATTTCTCCGGGCACATTTTTGTCACTCAATCAAGAGTGCAACTGTGACATGTGGGCGGTGGAGCTCGAAGAGAAAGAGGCGCAGTGCCCTCCTGGGGCCACCCTGGTCCTCGGCCGAGTTGGTTCACTACGGTTTGCCTGCGACTTGTTTTGCCCTCCTCCCACACCTATTCTTCTCGTCTCCTCGTGTTGGTTTGGATTATGTGGATTTTCACCCTTTGCTTTGACTAGAACAGCAGGACGCGGTTTAGAAAATGAAGGGGGAAGGGGCGCACACTCGGGGCTTCCAGTGTAATAACATCATTTCAAGTTTGAAGCTTTATTTGGTGAACTGGTTTTGATCCCAAGCACCCTCCACATGCACTCGCCCCGGCCTTTCAAAGGGTGGGGGGGGGGCATTCTCTGGCTCAAAACTTTCCTGGGCAAGACATTTGCTTCTGGAGAAAAATCAGAAGTGTGTCCATTTGAGTGGAGAACACACACACTAGCGCGCGCGCGCGCACACACACACACACACACACACACACACACACACACACACACAAACACACACACACACAAACACCTCCCTTTTAAATTGTGGGCTTCTAGAGATTTAATAAAAATTGATTACCCAGAAGTTCAAAGTGATATTTTATTAAGGCAAATGATTCATATGTTATCATTAGCCTTAGAAACTTTGCACAACTGATCAACTTAATTTTTGCACTTGTATACACTTATTTTCTTTGCAATCCACCACTAATTTTTATTTCAAAGAAAGCTGATAAGAAACAAAGATTTGCTCATTCAAACTGTTGCTGGAGGTAATCTACTGATGTTCAGGCACCACCTTTAGTAGGCAGCGAGGAGCAGACCTGCTGTGTTGAGAATCAAGGGGCACACAAGCATGTGGACGTGCCCATGACCTGGACACAAGGGTTGGAATATCTTCCTAGAGCGATGGATTTATAGTTGGGAAGCTGTTGTATTTCATTAGGATCACAGTATTGTTTTTATTCTCTAAAGTCATTCCAGAAGTATTAGGTAAGGTTTCCATTTTTTTGAGAAGTAAATTTCTAATTCAAGTGTTCTGTGTACCTGGATGAATAACATAATGAGCGCTTCACACCACCAGTGAACCTTTTATTTAAAAAATCTGTGGAAAACTCTTTGCACACTTGGTAAAAGCCCTTTATTGACCCTCTGTGGTGATAAAATCCAGATCTCTGAAAACAGAACCAGAGAGGGACACCTGAATCTGTTCTTCTGAATCTTTTCTCAAGGAAGAATTAAAATAAGTTTTATTAAATATTTTAAAGGAAAATGTGAATGTTAAAATATAAACAAAGTTGAAGATCTTGACAGAAATTTCTTTAAAACTTAGTGTTCTTCCAAGAAACACATATTTCCTCCATACATCTAGTATTTATGCCAAACAAAATCACTGGAAAATGACTCAAATCAAAGGTAGCCCACATCACAGATTTCTTAGTAAGTAATGTCTGAAAGAACTTATCGAGTTTTGATGATTTGTGGAAAGTTTTATTAATATTTTCTTGAAGATTTTATGACTTGGAAAATATAACTTTCAAGAACATTTCTTGCTGTTTCCATTTCCATTGAACTTAGTAAATCAAATATACTGTAGAAATATGTTTTGCCTTAAAATATCCTTTGCATATGTAACTAATTATTTGATATTTACAAGAGGCATATATTTTATTTCAGAAAAAAATTCAGAATACATGTAAGAATTTTAACATTTGAGGATGGGAATGTTTGTAATGAAAAGATATTATGAAATAGTATTAAAGTGATTGCACTATTAAAATATATGCATAAATTTGAATATTAAAATGTGATTGATACATAAACAAGATAAAGGATCTTGATGAATGCTTTAAAAGCTAATTTACTGAGTTTCAAGATAAAGCAAGTAAAATTTTAAACAAGTACAGAACAAAATATAATTAAATTCATGTAATTAAAATCTTCATGTGAAACTTTCTCAACATACCAAATGGTGTTTTAGTACTTTTACAGTATGCCTGTGAACACTATTTTGTTTTAAACGTATGAATTAGTTTTACTTTTCATGGAAACTCTCAAATTCTAGTATTTCATGGATGAGACTTTATATGAAAGTACAATCCTGACCTAACACGTGGCAATGGTGTTTTATTATGTGGAGTTTCTTTTTTATAGTTCCAGTCATCTGAGTTACAAATACAGCTAACTTTTCACTTGAAAGGGTGCAGAAAAAGCGCATCCACCACAGCAGCACTAGTTGAAAAAGCATAATGCTGAAAATGCTCATAGTAACATGGAGGCTGTTTTAATTTGTAAGTCTATTGTTATTGTCAGAACATTTTATATTTATGAGACTTTATTCATTTATGACAAAGAATGATGTGGAATACAAATTGAGGATAGTAGGGTGTTAAAGTGACTATTTCTTCACTTGAGTTTATTGTTGTCAATATCATGTTTTAGGAAGACACACATTCAGAATGAATTAATATCATGGTAGATTTTGAGAGGTTACAAGAAGTTTCTTTCGGCACAATCAAAATATTATCCTAGCAATTCAGATTGTCAGTAAAAGCTTAAACAAATTTGCTGATAATCCTGTTAATGACCTAGGTCAAGTGTTAACTGTTGTGAGTTATAAAACAGTGAAATTAAGGTTTCTCCTACCTCCAGGCAAACAGCACAGTTGTAACTGTTGTGGGAGGAGGGGCCAGCTATTAGTAGAACTATTAAATTACAAAAATGTATAATGCATTCAATTATTTAGTCTAGCATGAAGAAAGGCTATTAAAAGCAAATGTAAGCCTCATTTAAAAATGCCTTATACAGATGATATGATAGCTTATCTATTAATATTTCAAACACAGTGTTCTTATTTGAGAATAAGTATTTATACATATGAAAAGGATGCCCATCCATAGTCATTTTAAAAGGGGGAAACCCATTACTTCAACATTTTTATTTCCAACATTGCCTACTTCTCAAGGGGAAATACCTACATTCATCTAAGCTTTACTCTTAAACTTCAAGCAATCCCTGTTGTATTTGGATCATAGACATATGTTCTAGAAAATGCATTGCACAGAAGGTGTCTTAACCACCCCAAAACACAAGTGTTATGGAATAAGAGGTGTGTAAATATATAGATTTAATTGTATTGAATTCTAGTTTGAAAACTCTGATTTCAATGTAAAGAACACTGTGGGTAGATGTTAATCCAATCTAGAAGCACTGTGGTGGAGAATGACTGAGGACAGTACTGATGAAAGGTCAGTGCTTTTGGCTTCAGTCTGCTTCCAGTGTAATGTGTTTAAAAAGTACTTTACCCAGCCCTAAACTAGGTTGGACTAAAAACAGTTGACAACTTCACTTTGTATCAACCTTGAATCTCTTTCCAAAGTTAGTTCTTAGTTCTCAGAACCCGTGTGAAATGGAAGCAGGGAAGAGATGTGGAACTGTTCTAATCAATCACAGTGCAATAAAGAATTCTGCTGTGAAACATAGTTGATTTCCCACTGGAAGTTTTTATGCCATGTGAATGGAGAGTACTGATAAGATTTTAATAAGACTCTCACGAAGTTGTGTTTAAGTATAATTCTTGAGTTAAATGATCATTGAATTATGAATACCTTATATTCATTGAGAAGACTAGTGATAGAAAGTATCACCTGGAATCATTTTCTGGAACACATGGTAGAAACTCACTGAAATTAGATTACTAATTGATAAATTCAAATCAACCTCTTTCTAAGTTATTTTACCTAGGAGGGACTCATGACAATTCAATATGATATTCAATGATCACAGCTCAAATTAAAAAAATAAAACATGTAGATTGCAAGTTTTCTAGCAATCAGTTCCAGGGCCTGGTTTCTTCTTTCATTTTCTCCTGTATAACGTCATAGTAGGTAGAAGAACAAATCGTAGTTAAATGTGCTTTATAATAGACAGAAGAACAGGTCCTAGTAAATGCACTTTGCTAAATTCTAGGAAATTTTTTGTAGGCTCAAAAGTTATTTTCAGCATAATATGTTTAAAAGTAACCTATTATCTTTTATTGCAGTTTTAAAAATACATCAGAAAAGTTCACGCACATGACTCATTTTTATCACCATATGTGAATTCAAATTATTTTGTTAGTGACATTGCATGAGAGTCTAGGCACATACTTGAAATATTCGGTTTTCATATGAATCAACTACTAAAAGAGCAAGAAACTAGGTAAATATTTAAAATATCACTTGAGTTTTACCTAAGTTAAAGTGATATATATATATTCATAAGATAAATTCTGGAAAAAATAATCTTGTGAAAAATAGATTAATTTTTTTGGGTAAATAAGTTAAATATTATGTCAGCTTTATGACTTTTTTTTTACCTTTCTACATCCATATTGTTAATATGTACCTGACTGTAGAGTTATGCACATTACATAACCAAATATACACAAAATGTGTTTTAAAAGCACTTAGGACTTGATGATACATGTTTGATTCAATTAATATTCATTAATTTTATATAAGTTTAAAATAAGATTAATGGCCATTTTTATTTTGCAATTTACTTAATGTTTGTTTTCCATAGAACAAAGATATTCACCTGTATACCTGTGCATTACTAATTCAGTACTGTAATTATCTAAAAAGTTTACATACGGCCCATTTGAAAACGTAACTTGTTAGAGAAATATGTAAATTATAATACTGTTCTTTTGATTCTTGTCATTGTTTAAATATGTTCAAAACAAATGAGTTCAAAAATACTGTTTAACTTATTGATGCATTATTTATTACAAAGGTGACTATTCTTGCCTTTCATTCATGAAGAATGGCATTATGTTTGAATAAAATATTTTAATTGATGTAATTAAAAAGCATTTTTAGTAAAGATGATTACCACATTGAAATATTTCAATTTTCCTATATAAAACAGGCAGATAAAAATTAATGAAATCTGCCAGATTGATATAGGCAGTCAAGTCACTAAGGAAAGAAGGAAATTAAACTGCTCCATTAACAGTGAAAGTAGGTCATCTAATGTGAGTGGCAGTTTTTATGTTTAATGAAAGAGTTTACAATATTTTTACTTGTAGGATTAAAAATAACGTCTACAATATGCAATAGTATTGGCTTTACAATAGATTGTGCGAGGGATAATACCTAATGTGTTGCTTGCATATCAGTTGTTCAGTATTGTAAATGTTATGGTGTACATATTAAGAGGAAATTAAAGTTGTAAGAATTGCTATAAAGGAATCAATTATTCAGAGAAGTTTGTCTCGGGAGTTCGTGTTTGTGTTCACAAATCATGATTTGTTAGAGGTCTACAGAAAAAGACGATGCCTTTATAAGTACACAATATTACAAAGAAAAATATTCTTAATGTTAGGTTTGCACTTTAAGCCATTGAAAAAAGGACGGATGTCTATTGCCTGAACAATACATTACTCGACATCAAGAAAATGCCATTTACTGCATGTAAACGTTCTTAATTTGCTATTCAGCTACTTATTGCATCTACCCAGGAGCTATTCATTAATCATCAAATGCATTCTCCCGTTTGCGTGTCAGCTCTTAAAGGGAAGAATCCTGCCCTAGCTCTCTGTGCATCTCTGTAAATACCCCCTACGTTCATGTGGCATGCACAGTCTGCTCATAAGGACATGCACGGTGGAGCACCATCGCCTGGCACGATCCCCTTCCCTTCCACAGGGCGGTTGTCACATAAACACGCGCACACGCGCTTACACACCTCTGCTTCTACCGACCCACTTCCCTGGTCCATTCATAAATGCCAAAGTCCAAAGCAGGGCAACCTGCCATTACCTTTAAACACACCCCAGGAGCTAGAGAGAAGGCTTGCATTTTCTTGCAAACTTCTCAGTGTACCACATGGTCATAATTAGAAAAAATAAAATACCACTTTGGCGATTTGGCAATTAACAGGCTGGCTGGTAAAACTGGGGGAGCTTTCTTTCTGCATCAAATTGGCAAACAAGGTAATTGCTTCAACCGCTATCAGATTAAAAACAGATACTGGAAGGCTTAGACCATCCCCAATTTCTCTCGCAAAACTGTTGGAAGAAGGTTAAAAAAAAAAAAAAATAATCAAAGCCTATCTTGGCGTTGCCCTGAGCGCACAAGCCCGGAGCCCCGGGGCACCTTGGCGCGCGCCGGGGCTCGGGGCAGCGCTGCGGGCGGCGGAGCGCCGTCTGAGGGCTGCTGCGCTGCGCCCCGGCGCGCCCGGCCGTCGGGGAGGAGGTTGGGGCGGCTTACCTTCATTGGAAGGCTGAGGGATCAGTTCCCCGGAGCAGCTGAGAAGCGAGCAGCCGAGCAGGAGGAGGATGGAGAGGTGACAGTCCATGTTGCTGGTGCAGAGGGCAGTGAGAGGAGCATATCTCCATGAAGCATGCCACTGATGTGAGGGGGAGCGCTGTGATTGCTGGAGAAGTTACCATGCTCCGCGAGCAAGCTGATGTCAAGTTTGACACTGGAGATAAGGAGGAGTCTGGCTGCCTTTCCGCGAACCCCGCTCGGGGACGTCCCTGGGTCCTAGTGCCGTCGGAAGCGTCCAGGGAAGAAGAGCATCACGGAGCCCGCGAGGCGGACAGGCTGCTCAGCCCGCGCAGATCCGCAGAGGGAGGGGTGTGGAGGGAGTGGGGAGCGTCGCCAGTGGCCCAGGAAACCCACGGGTTGTGAAGGGAGAGTAACGGGGAGTCGTGGTGGTGGCGTGGCACCCTCTCTTTTTCACTGCAAAACAACTATTTTTATTGTTTGCTATACAGGATCAAAGGCTTAATTTCCAGAATAAAGGAGGTGGGCGGGAGAAGAAAGGACAGTGCTAGAGTAATGTTATAAAAATAACAATAAAAAGGTGGAAGATTTTCATTTAAAAAAAGTTATACTATTTAATTAAGAAAGCAGCAAAAAGCATCATCTTACTATGTTCAATGCAACCATGACTCCGAGATTCAGAAAGACAGCAATGAACAGGTCAGAAAGGCTGTTCAGTGCTCCACCACATGGTACCAGGATTCCTAAAGAGACTTGGCCGTGATTTCAGCGCACAGAGGGTGCCTTGTGGTTCCTCAAAGTGGGAAGTAACCATCATAGGTAGCAAAACAGGCCCTGGCAGAAGCCTCAGGTCACCTTTCACCGCCTCTTTGCTGAAATTATGATGTGAATCTACTTCAAGTTCTGGTGACTGCTACTATCAGAAGGGCTTGGGCCTGTGGAAAACACTGGATAACTCACAACTCCCTGATCAGCTTGTCAGCCTCCAATACTCTGATAACAGTTAACACTGTCAACTCTCTAAGTCCAATGTCTAAACAGCAATGCCCTTGTACTTTCTCTCTTATATTGCACTGTGGTTAAACATGACCTTATTGGAGCAATTTAATTTCAATTGATTTCAGCCAAATAATTTTTCATTTTATATTTGAAGATCTCTTCTCGCTTATCTTTAAGCTATCTCCCAGAAAATCATGACTCACATACTCTCCCACTCATCCTTCCCTTCGTATTCTGCAAGGGATGGCATTATGATATGCTACTTTGTGCAGCTCTCCAAAAAAGAAAAGAAAAGATTATTGATAAACTTCAAATCAGTCATCAGTTTTACAGCTCTGTGAAGTGGAATCTAAATAAGTTCCAAAAGGCCCTGGTAATGAGATACTCATTTCACAAACAGCAGGCTTTTAATCAGAGAACACAATTTGCACTTGAATTTAAGTTATTGGCTTCTGATCAGTTTGCTGGCTGCGTGGTAGAGGGGGAGTACACGGGGGAAGTCAAGGGAAAGCAACTGACGCTGCACATCCTTCTCTGCGTGACTTATTTATATCTGCAGCTCCTTCGAACGCTATGTCAACAGAGACAGTAGAACCTTTCAATGCTGAATCTGCCCGAATTGAAAACAACGAGAAATATTGACCAGGCACACAGGCAGTGGCAATTCTTGCAACAGTGTTCACAGTTCTAACACAATAGCCATGTAGTTACAGGCTTAGTTTGTGTCTTTTCCAAAATTTCAAAGAAACCAAAATTTATTTCAGATTGGAATTTGAATTTTGAAAGGTTACGTAATGTTCTGGATGTCATGAACGACAGCTCCTTAATCTCATTCTTTCCTTTTTCATGTTTAACCACTTCTGCTTACTGTGCTTTGGGACATTCATGTTTTTGAAGAAAGCTACAAGGGGATCAAAAAGTGAGTAAAAACAATGACTGCCTGGACTATAACACACACTATGCAGGATCTTTCAACTGTAGACACACAAAGCTAAGAAACTTTAGAAAGTGAGAATTTCCATAAACTCCATTATCATTCAGGATAGATGTGAAAAAGAGTATGGCCAATAGACAGAGAAGAGCAATGACTTGGACCCCAGTAAGCATGGGTAGAACATAAGTGAAGGCAGAACATTCATGTCAAAAAAAGTGGTAGTTGAGTTACAGGAAGAAATAAATGTTTACTAATTATGTAACAGGTCAGAAAACAGTATAGGCAGAAAAATGGAGTATAAACACTATCAAAAGGATGACAATCTTATGGTAAAAATATTTGATTTTTTAAAAACTATTTTACTTATTTATTTGAGAGAGAGAAAGAGAGGGAAGAAGAAGGAGGATGAGAAGGAGAAGGAGAAGAAGAAGAAGAAGAGGGAGAGGGAGAGGAAGAGGGAGAGGGAGAGGGAGAGGGAGAGGGAGAGGGAGAGGGAGAGGGAGAGGGAGAGGGAGAGGGAGAGGGAGAGGGAGAGGGAGAGGGAGAAAATAGGCATGCCAGGGCCTCTAGCCACTGCAAGCAAACTCCATACATGTGCCACCTTGTGCATCTGGCTTACTTGGGTGCTGAGGACTCAAACCTGGGTCTTCAACTTTGCAGGAAAGTGTCTTAATCACGAAGCCATCTCTCTAGCTCTAAAATTTTTTGACATGTATGGAGAATAAAGCATTTTTGTATAAAATGTATCAACATGCGGAGAGATAGAGGACATAGTAGGTAGATAAGGGACAAAACAAGGAAGCGTTCTTCACTGGGCCTATCAAATACTGTACAGAGTTACATGCCAAATGTCCATGCATTTGGAGCCTATTTCATACTAGAGTTTTATCAAAACCAAAAGTCAAGTGACAAAGTAGCCATCTCTGAGTTGTAGGACAATTATTTTCCTAGTAATATAGAACAGAGGAATATCTTTACCTGTGGTAAAGGACCACCTGTTCTTGAAGTATCTGAAATGCTTATATAAAGGTAATGTCTTCATCCTGCCGCAGACTTATTGATTCTTATCCTCAGAGGTTGAGGCCTTAGAATTCACCATAGAACCAACATGAGTTGACAACCACTTCTCAGTTGGAATCAAGAGAACTCAGAGAAAGACCACACATATGAAGTTATATGAAGTCATTTTAAAAGTAGAAATAGAGGTGAGGAAGACGGCCCAGTGGGTAAGTGGTAGCTATACAACCATGAGGATATTAGTTCAGATCCCCAGCACCCATGCAAAATGCCAGGTGTGGTGGCATCCACTGGACAGGCAGAGACAGGCATATCCCTCGGTTTTGGTAGTTAGCTTGTCTGGTTGAATCAGTGAGCTGTAGGCTTAAAAAACTGTAGAGAGTAACTGAGCCACCCAATGTCAACCTTGGGCCTCCACACATATGTGCACACAGAAATGAACATGTGCATCACACTCACACAAGAAAAAGAAGTAAAACTCAGGGACAGAAGTAGGAGCTCTCAGAAAGAAGATAGAAGAAAATGAGAAGAATTTTTATAGTTGAGCAATACATGTATCAAGTTAAGAGTTAAAGGAGAACTCCTAGGGTGAAATGGAAATCCAGTTGAATCTAGAATGTGTTTTAAAAAAAAAAAGTTTTCAGAAGACAGAGTGACTGTTAGGAACAAGATCCTTGGAGGAAATGAAATTCTCTCCTATATGTTGAGGTGGTATATGGGGAAGGAAGAAAGGGAGTGAGGGAGGGAAGAAGGGGAGAAAGAGAGAGAAGGGACAAAAAGAAACATGGTTGGAACAAGAGTTCCATAAAATCCTCTAAGGAGTTTGCACTATGAGTTGATTTGGGGTAGAAGATACAATAACTTGCGTGCCAGAAAAGAGAATGTTGGGACCAAAATACCCATTAGAATATCAGTGACCCTTTCTAATGATACAACCAACACCCCTGAGAGGTTACCAGTGAAGAATCTCTGGTCAGATCCTCCTGACATCTACTCAAGTGCTGATGCTCTTAGTAAAATCCAAACACTAACAGACTCTTATCTTTTGTAGATGCTGAAAACCATGTTTAACTCTCCAGATCCTATGTAACCAGAGGCATAAAGGTGAGGCAAGTGCAAGGTCGCACATGCCCACTAGGTGGTGAAAGCATCTGGAGTTTAATTGCAGTGGCTGAGGCCCTGGATTGCCAATTCTGTCTCTCTATCACTTTCTCTAAAATAATAATAATCAATAATAATAATAATAATAATAATAATATGAGGAATCATGATTCCAAATGGAAGTCTAGATTATGTAATATAGAGCAGTCAGAGAACTCCAATTAACACAAGCTAAGCCAGGGAATGGGCCAAAGTTCAGAATAGGTTGACTAAAGGAAATGGTTGTCAAATATCCCTCTCATCCCTTCCTGTTTTCACTCTCTCCTAGCCTCATTGTAGTTCCTTGGAAATACTACTGATGCTCATTGAAATTAAAAAAAAAAAATGTTGTTCCATGTTAGGGACCATATCTGAGAGAGAACGTATAATATTTGTCTTTCTGATCCTGTGTAACAACACTTGAGAGGATACCAAAGGAGACTTATAACATGTCCACCAAGGCTCAGGGAACACTAGGAAAAAGGGGTGGGGTGGAATGATTGTAAGAGTCACAGGGTGGAAAGGAGTATTCTGAGGCATTGCCTCCACCACAGAGACTGACTAGTGCATTCATGACCCACAGTGAATATCTATAAGCGCACTGAGGAGGGCTGTCAGTGGAATGGTGTGGGAAATAAGTAATATAAGAGTATAATCTGATGGGAATATGAGCAATATGCAATTTGTTCATAAAGTAAATTTAATGAAAATTAAATGGGGTACGTGCTAACAATAATCTGTGATACCATTCAACTTCTGCTTCAGCTGCAAGAACGGTTAGAGGAGTACAAGAAACAGACATTGTATTCTGCATATACATAATTAGAATGAACCTGCAGCAAAACCAAGGGTAAATGAACGATTAGTAAACAGAGGCTTTGCTTCTTTGGTGTTATAGACATATAAAGTTGAGTGGTGTGCTCATGTGAGTAAAGTATTATCTCTTTCAATGTCATCTTTTTAAGTGTTGGAAACATTGAATTCCTATTTTGTTATTTGTTTGTTTGTTTTTGTTGTTTGAAGTAGGGTCTCAGTTTAGTCCAGGCTGAACTGGAATTCACTATGAAATTTCAGGGTGGCCTTAAACTCCCAGTAATTCTTTGATGTCTGCCTCTTGAGTGCTAGGATTCAAAGTGTGCACCACCATGCCCAGCTTTATTTTGTTATTTAAAATACATAATTAATGGGCTGGAGAGATGGCTTAGTGGTTAAGCACTTGCCTGTGAAGCCTAGGGACCCGGTTCGAGGCTCGATTCCCCAGTATCCATGTTAGCCACATGCACAAGGGGGCACATGCATCTGGAGTTCATTTGCAGTGGCTGGAGGTCCTGGCATGTCCATTGTCTCTCTCTCTCTCTCTCTCTCTCTATCTCTCTGCCTCTTACTCCCTGTTGCTCTCAAATAAATAAATACATAAAATAAACATTTTAAAAAAATACATAATTAATTACTACCTCATATACTCTTACCCTACTTTGTTATCTAATGTCAGAACTGCTCCCTCCTGACTATTTTCATTCATATTATTTGTCTTCCCATTATTCCCCATGCCCCCCCCCATTCTTCTCGGCCTCTAGTGACCTCTATATGTCTTCCTTCTTCTTTGTAACCACTTCTTTTTTTTTTTTAATTTTTTATTTATTTATTTGAGAGCGACAGACACAGAGAGAAAGACAGATAGAGGGAGAGAGAGAGAATGGGCGCGCCAGGGCTTCCAGCCTCTGCAAACGAACTCGACGCGTGCGCCCCCTTGTGCATCTGGCTAACGTTGGACCTGGGGAACCGAGCCTTGAACCGGGGTCCTTAGGCTTCACAGGCAAGCGCTTAACCGCTAAGCCATCTCTCCAGCCCTAACCACTTCTTTTAATGATCACAAATGAATGAGAAAATGGGTTACTCAATGTTCATTTTTCATTTAGCATAATGTCTTCCAGCTTCACCTATATTATCACAACTAATAATATTTCATTCTTGTTTAGTAACCAAATAATATTCCATTGTACATATATACCACACTTTAAAAATTCATTTAGCCATTTCTGTGCTTCTAAAGTTGGTACATATCTTGTCTATGCATATTTATAAAATAAACCTGGCCTTGAAGGCCTCATTTTTATTTCTTGTTAGCTGACAATTTGAAGATGTCGGTGATAGAAGTGATAAGACCACAAATTGGAGTTCTAAAAACAGGAACTATGAGGTGGAGATCTGGAAGCACTAAGTATCATATGCTTACTATAACAGTGATACAATTAATTGACCAAAATATATGGATCAAATTGAGGCTGTTGAGAAAAATGAGGGAAAATAACAACTTCTGTTTAGGACATGTTGAATTCCAAAAAGAACTTTGATATAAAACAAGAAAACCCAAAGTGCAAGCATAAACTGGGAGCTAGTAGATCATTGGTAAACTGGCTGTAGTGTAATCTCTAGGAGATTAAGTTTCCCAGAAGGCTCATATACACTGAGGGGAAACAATGACCCAAAATTCAATTCTGATAAAATGAAAATATTTGAAATGCAGAAGGAAGCTGAATTTGTCATAGTAAATTGGAGGCTATTTTGTAAATGAGTAGTAAAGAGAGTGAGTCAGAAAAGTCAAGAAGAAAACTCCAGGAAGAGAGTAATCAACCCAAAATAAAGAAAAGTTCCATTAAGTTTGAAAAAAAAAAAAAAAAGGTTGGGAAGCTCTTCCTATATGATTAACTTTGGAGATGCAAAATAGTTCAGAATGTCTTCTTATTAAAGGATGAAATGTTAGGGACTCCATTCTGTTTACTCATTAAAAAAATTAAAAATAAAATCAAAGGAAGATCACAATGAAGTTGCTATTTTACTAGTGAAATGTTGGAAACTATATTTGCATAAGCTTTTATGAATCTTCTACTACTAAGTGTTTGAAAGTGATTGGAAGACACAAAAGGTTATGTAATCAATTTAAAAATTAACATGTCTGAATTAATTGAAAAAAATATAAATCAGAATTTGGAGAAATTTTACCAAATTGTGAAGTTCTCCAAAGAAAAGTGGAGAGTAGATGTTATATGTGAATGCTTAGTAAAATGTACACCCACACCTACTTCTCTGACTACTTCTGAAACATATTTTCACTGGAACAAACTTGACTGCCACTATTATTGCTTACTTTTCAATTTCTTTTGGTGAAATACCATCAAATCAAATAACCCCACAGTTCTTCTCAAAATCTAAAAAAAAAAAAAAAACTCACAAGGGCTGGAAAGATGGCTTAGCTGTTAAGCACTTGCCTGTGAAGCCTAAGGACGCTGGTTCAAGGCTCAATTCCCCTGGACCCACTTTAGCCAGATGCACAAGGGGATGCATGCATATGGAGTTCATTTGTAGTGGCTAGTTGCCCTGGCGTGCCCACTCTCCTCTCTCTCTCTGCCTCTTTCTCTCTCTGTCACTCTCAAATAAATAAATAAAAATAGAAAAATAATATTTTAAAACAACTCACAAGTTCTGAGCAAACTCACCTAGTTCTGGCTGATACAGGATTTCGCTTGTGGTCTTTATATAAATACACTCATGAAAAGTAATCCTGTGTATACACACATGAATGTATATACATATACATATATATATATATGTATATATATGTGTATATATATATATATATATATATATATATATATATATGATTAAACAAAGCATAGATATATTATCCAATACAATTTTCTAGAGTACATTTGGAGATATTATTAAAATGGAGGATCTGATTTACTAAATCAAGTGAAGGTCTTGAGATACTCTTTTCTAATAAGCTCCTAGGTGATGTCTGTTGAAAGCCTGACAAACATTTGTATCTCAAAGATTTAGAATACCTATTTGTGGATAGTTACATGCAAATATTACAGGTCAGATGTGATGAATGTAGAAACATGGTTCTGTCAATTCAAAGGTATCTCCAAGTAAGCATAAAGATAAGTTACTGTTCCCTTAATCAGCAAAAGCATCCAATACCACCCTCACTCCATTTCTCTTTGATGATAATGCCACACTTGCTAAGATTTCATATCACTTTAATCAAATTCAGTGTTGTGAACATTTTATCATTGAATGATTTACATTACTGCAATTGTTCAAGTAAAAGAATTATCTGCCCAATATCTTAAGGGTTTTTAATGACAATATAAATATTTAACATTTTCTGGAAGAAGAAGACACTGTCTGGCCCAGTAATGCCTAGAAGTCTATTTCATTTGTTCCAGATGTGCGAAATATGTGATAATGATAGTTTGATAATTTTTTCATCAATTATACATGTATTAAAAGTCCAAATTTCAACTATCTGAGGAGATTACCAGGACTTGACATGAATAAGACCACCATTGTAAAAACAAATTCATAGACAAAATGAATTTAAGTATGTAAGTGTTATGAGGTTTATCTAAAGAGAGAAAAAAATCAACTAATTTTAATTATGAAATGGTATTTTTACTTTCCTTGTGTATCTTTGTATGATTCAGTAAAACATGTTAAAAGCAGCAAGTCCTTTCACTTGAAGGTACTTTGTTATTTTGTATACTATGATGATAGAGACACATGGCTCAGATAAAAGTGTAGGTGAAGTCAAAGTATTTTTTTCACATCAATTAAAATATTGTAAAAACTATTAAAATGCTCTATTCTACCACATTTTGATACCCATGTGGCATTAATTTTGTCTCGAAATTATCTCACAAGTGTGAGCATAAAATAACATTACTCAATACACAAATATTAACTGATTATGTGCTTGTCTAACCATAGTTATCAATTCAGCTGGGAACCGGAAATGTGATCCATATTAAGTCATATAGATGTTATTTTCAATAGTGTCAAATATTTGTGATTTTTCACGGATGCTCTGGTTTCCACAAGTGTCCAAGTAACCTCACCTGTTTTTCCAATTTGTCTCTTAGTGTAGGCTGTGGGTCACTGATCCCTGCTCTTTTCTGTCAGTACAGTGGTTAAATACTGATAAATAATTGAGATTCTGCCAGGTAATCTATACCTTGACATCAATCATTTCTACCCTGGCAATATCTTCCCGCATAAAGAAAAACTTAATTCCATTTCAAATGCTAGGCTTCTATGCGTCTAACTGTATCTCCATAAAGAAAAGACTATCTTTCACAAAAATGATGAAGATATATCTTATTGAGCTAGCTCAATTGGAAAAATAAGTTGAGTCAAAAAGGATTCCTCTTAGAACTGGAGTGATGACTTACAAGTTAAAACACTTGCCTGAAAAGCCTAAGGAGCCATGTTTGATTCTCCAGATCCCACGTAAGACACATGCACAATGTGACTCAAGTACACAAGTTGGCGCACAAATCTGGAGTTCAGTTTCAGTGGCTGGAGCTCCTGGCATACCAAATTTCTCTTACTCTTTCTCTCACGCTTGCTCTTACTCTCTTGCATAAGAAAAGGCCAGTATGTTGGGCTTGCCTAAAAAAAAAAAAAAAAAAAAAAAAAAAAGAGAGAGAGAGAGAGAGAGAGAACGAAAGAAAGAAAAACAGGATTACACTTAAAATTACAACAAATATACTAATAATATGAAATGCTTTAGAAAATGAAAATAGATATAAATTCTTATTATCTAAAATGTGTTTACTTTGTGAATCTTATCATTTAGTTTAGACAGTTCAGATGTGTATCCCAAACCATGCGCAGGAGTAAACCCCAAGATAAAAGGATTATTTTTTTTTTTCAATTTTGTTTCTATTTCTAAAGTTTTTACTTCAGAGCAAAAGCGCTATAATAAAATTACAATTTAATATGAAATCACATGCAAGAAATGTTTCAGTTAAAGGTATCATTGCATCTAAACAAATGGAGCCATCATGTCATTCCCAGGCACTCTTCTTGATTTCATTATTTTTTATGCCTTTGGCTTAGGAACCCGCAATAGAGAAGGTCGTCCACTAGAGGGCGCGGAAGAGGCAGCAGCCACTGCCACTAAAGGTTCAGGTGTTCTGATCAGCACAGGTTTGTTTGCTGGTTGTTTCATTTTAATTTTCTACTGATCATAATTTTGCTTGATTGTAAATTCCCTTGTACACCTATGCATTCTATGTAGTCATATTTCACATATATTACCTCGCTATTACAGTGAGTTCAACACAGACCAGAGGAAACAAAGGAAGTCTCCTATTTGACCCATTAAAGACTATCCATTTCCACACTAAAAAGTGTTGAGATGAGTGGCACATTGTTTTCTTAAAACAGTGAATCAGAATTCCGTGAATGTACGATTTATAATCTAATAAAGATATCTTCTGAAAAATATGTTTATATGATATTCTTTTTAGTACAACTTACTATAAAAGGAAAAGAGGTGTGATAGAATTGTGAGTAAAATAAACAGAATCTCCAAAATAGCTATTGCTTAAGATATCTCTTCATCCACCTGTGGTTACCAACGTGAAGATATGATGGAGAGCGGCAGTTTGAGTAAAACACAAGTAACCTCGCCTTTGTACCTTAATGTAGAGTCAATCATGTTTAAGGAGACTGGGATGAGAAGTGGAGACCAGATGCCTCAATAGTTTTTCCCAGTCAGTATACTTGATATTGCTTTGGAATATGTCTTACTCCCATTAAAAAAAAAATGGCTTTCCTCAGCCTTTTTATGAATGGGACACAGGACATTCTGAGGGTTGAAAATTTAAAAATTTTCCATGAAGGACCATGTGCTTAGCTAAGAAAATAAGAAGAATGAATCTTAAAAAAAAAAAAAAAAGAATGCAAAACCATAAGTGACATAGGAAAGCTATTTTTAACTTTGTTGTAAAACATACAATTTTATATTTTTATTGTCCTCCTAAATGAGTGTAGGCATAGGCTCTATAATGTCTAACAGTGGTTTTTAAACAACACCCTGAATCATGACTGAAGAGTCACTGGTTACACTTCATCTATGGAGTGACATGACAAGCTTCAGACATGTCATACTGTGCTCTGATGAGTCCTGTGAATAGATGAGGGTGATGGCTGCAAAGATGGCTCAGCCGGTATGGTACATGGTAGCAAGCATGAGGACCTGAGTTTGGCTCTGCAGCCCCTAGGTAGAAATTCCAGGCAGCATGTTATGTATTTCTAATCCCAGTGCTAAGGAGGCAGATACAGTGGACCCCTAGGTCTTGCTTTATGTAGTTAATGCAGCAGAATCAGTGAGCTCTGGGTTCAGGACACCCTGTCTTGAAAACTAAGGTAGAGAGCTTTTGAGAAAGACACATGATGTGAAGTTTTGACTTCCACAGACAAGCACATATACATAACTTTGCACACACATATACCCACATGTAATCAAACATGCCCATACATATTCCATGAATTCACACACACACATACACACACACAAACACACATAAGAGAGAAATATGAGGGCAGCACTGGAAAGCAGAGAAGCCTCACTGATCTCTGTGAGCAAAGCTGAAGCTAATATAAACTTCATCCAAAACACCCTGCAATTCAGCAAGCAAAAGGTACGTGTCAGAGAAATCAACATTTTGGAATGTATTTGTTTTCGTTTTCTCAGTATCTACAACAGAGTCCGACATGGGGTGGGGCTACAATCAATATTGGTGGGTGAATGGAAATGTCCCTCAAATTCAGGATTGACTTTAAAGTACATTTTCCGTATACTTGTCACTTTTTGTAGAGTTCATTTTAGGCTGGACTTCAGCCCTGTACTTATTTGCTTCAAATTTTAGTTTTGCTTTTTAAGCACTTTACCCAGAAATGTAGGCCAAAAGAGAAATAAATAAACCAATAACATAGCAATGTTAGTAAGATTTATTCCTTTATATTTGATGATATTAACGAGAACAGTAATTTAAAATGAAACCATAGACTTTATATATCCGTTTAAAGCATGGAAAACTGGTTAACTAAACAATATTAAAAGGTATTTAAAGTAACAATTGACTCTAGAACAAGGTAGCCAATTAACTAATTGGCTCAATTAACAAACAGCAAAAAACTTTTGTGAATATTCATTCATATATTTACAAACCTTATGGTAATTTGTTACCATTCTTGATAAATTCATTTTTATATGGAAGGATGTAAAACAAAAATTACAATTTAGCAAATAAATTTCCATCTGCAAGATTGTTCTATCTCAGTGGCTTTAAATTTGAAATCTTTGAGATATATTATGATATTTTATGTTTTACCCCACAAGTACAATGAAGGATATTCTTATACTGTTAAATTTCTATCAAAAAACCTTTCACAGGCAGAAATCTTTAGGTTAAATGTAAATAATAAAATAGTAGCTTGTATGTTTGAATATTTTAAATGAATGTGGACATAGTCATTATATGTGTCATGTTTCAATTTCCAGACTTCCTTAGTGTAATTAAATATGAATAAGAAGAGTACAGTTTAGTTAGGTAGGTAAAAGTCTTTATGATATTATTATGAATAATAAATGGTATTTTGTATGTGAACAAAAGCAAGGAAGGTAAACTCTGGGTGACAGTAATATTGATGTGGATCCAGCTTGTAACCAATGTGCTCATATGTCAGGGTATGTTGAAATAGAAGTCTGTAAGTGTCTATGGGTGCAGAGTATACAGGGGAATCATTGACTCTTGTTAATCTTACTATGCACCTCAAACTGTTAGAAAATGTACTTATAGAGGTATTTACTGACTACATATTTTAATTTGAATTTGTGTGTGTGTGTTGTGTACATATACATGTTTTTATGTGTGTGGGTACACCTGTGTGTGTAGTTGTGTGTGTGTGTGTGTGTGCATATGAGAGACAGAGTTCAATGTTGCATGTCTGCTCAATTACTCTCAACCTTATTTTTTGAGATAGTCTTCCACTTATCTTACAGCTTGCTGACTAAGCAGGAATAGATCACCAACAAACCCCAGAGAACTTCAAATCTCTGCTTCACCAGTGGTTGAGTTTATGACACATTCTACTGCACCCTGCTTTCACACGTATGCTGGGGATTGACCTTAGTTTTCCATACTTGCATGACAAATATTTTACCCCTGAGCCATACTGCCAGCCCTTTTTATTTTTACTTACTCATACGACCAGCATGTGGTATTTATCAAAGTGCTATTGATATTCAACAAATGATCAATACATTAAAAGAACACAAAAATATTTCCAATAATGGCACACCCTGAAGCCATAATAGACTGTTACTAGAAAAATGTCAGTGCTAGGGATAGCTGGGTAGGCCCCTGTTGCTCCCAAAACATTATAGACTATTGTCAAGACTCTTGGTTTCCCTCCAGAAATAGAAGGTAAAACCCTCTTGTTGAAGACTCCACATGTTTGGGCTGCAAAGTCACTGAGAAATTTAAGCTGAGGCTGAGCTGAAAACCTCCTCCCTGTAGACCAGTTGACTGAAAGCTGGAAAAAGCTGCCTGGCATGCAGCCCTATGGGAGGCAGAAGTCATCAGCCATGAAAACAGTGGCCATTGCAAGCTTCAAGTTTGGCCAACATGGACAAAAGACCAAGCACAAGCAATAGTGTCATGTCTGCTATGCGGAAACCAACTGTTCTCTAATTGGACTGAAGGCCTGCTTCTGTGGGAGGGAATACATACCTGGTGCTGAAAACCTAATCAAAGGCTTACGGTGGGTGAGGCCAGGAAAATTTAGAGTGTAATGCCTGCTTCTCTCTGGCTAAATACATATATTATGCTCAACAAACTGCCCTGTAAGCACTTTACCTATATAGCCATAATGCTATCCCCACTGTTGGTTAAATAAGCTTCTTTTTGAAAATGGCGGTGACCATTGGGATGACCCAAAAGTCACCGTAGTGCTGAGAAGAATTGACAGAAGAATGTTCAGCACTGAAACATGCCTATCACACCCTCCAAGGCTTAGGGTACATTGCAGAAGAGATGGAGGAAAGAATGTAAGAGCCAAAGGAAGGGTATCACTCCTTACAATGCAAGTGTCCAAACACAAACTGTTGTTGATATCCATGACCTCACAGTGCCTGGTACTACCTTCACAAGACCCTCATAATAGGAGAAAAAGATGATTATATCAAAATAAAAGAGAATAGCAGAGAGATGGATGGGATATGATGGAGAGCAGATTTGTGCATGGGAAAGGGGAAAGGGTGGGGAGGGAATTATCATGGTTTATTGCCTGTAAGTATAGAAGTTGTCAATAAAAATATGCAAGAAAACCCCACAAAATAGCTCTGTGTAGAATGAAATGAACATAACATGATTTATAGAGACAGTCTAGTTGATAGTTCTGAAATTTATGGTCCATCGTGTTGCTCAGGATAGGCTCATAACAAGGGACTAAATTACCACACATGTCTCCTGATGCTGGTGCCCATGTTCAAGAATTGGCTTAAGTTTATTTGTAATGTGTGGTCCTCAACCACCTGCAGTTACCTGTGTCATCATCGTCATTGCTTGAATTTTATTAGTCTGAATATTATAAGGGAAGAAAAAAATGATTAAAAATGATGCATTGTTTGTAAGACTGAAAGTAAAAGTTCCCCCTTTCATCTCTGTTTAGACATTTAGTTACTCAAGAACTTTAAAACCAGCAAGGCTAACGCTGATTTAAGAAAATATTTCACATAGAATAGAGACTAGAATTCAACCTGTTTTTGAATATTAGAAAGGTTTTTCATTTATTAAACCTTAGTCCCTTTGATGTCTCAATGTTTTATGGGATGTTGAAATCCTAAAATACAGGGAATGGTGTTTCAATACAGAGTTATGATTTTTTTAAATTCTGAAACAGGTATTATCAGGTTGTATTACTGGAATTCTATGGAGAACAAGTGAAAAGAACAATGGCAAAGGCAAATTTTGAGGCATAGATGATTCGTAATATGCCTAAATTATCCTGAAAGGAAAACTAGATAGAGTTGTCTTCATTACCTAATCCCAGTTGCAGAAAACAGTCAGTTCTTAGAGAATTAGAATAAATATAATTTTAAGTGACAGATAGTAATTCAAGTTACTTGATCAAGATATTACTTGTATTGCCTTACTGTATTTGTATGAGTATTTGAAAACAATTTCCTCATGATCTCATTATTGGTTTGTTTTCAGGAAGTCTCTGTGAAACCATATTCAGTACCTTAGGTTCCTCTCTTATTACCTGAAAAAAATCACAAATTTGTATATTTTTGAAGGAAGATTAATTAAGTTCTGAAGGCCTGTCTTACTGCTGACCAGTATATAACTCCCAGAGGAAAGTGCACAGGCAGTATGTTCAATTAGGGGTGAGGGTGAGATGTCAAAGCTTGGGACAAACAAAAGGCATGAACTCTCCCACACTAATTGGTTAACAGGCCACAATTAAAGATCAATAAATGCATTTGAGTTGTGATTTATAGGGAGTAATTCTTGCTAATTTCTTAGTGGTCATGTATTGTTCTCTAAATGATGACAAAAGAGTTAAGTGAACGTAGCACCCTTTGAATATTAAATGGTTTAACAAATATAAACACAATCTCTATGGTAGATACTCACCTTTAAAGTGTCATAAGTTAATTTCCACAGATAGGAATTTGTTCATAAAATGCATTTTCATTACTGGCTTTAAAGTTATGAATTTTAATGGTTTAAATTTTTAAAAGAACTAACTAAATGTAGAGATTTAAAGAAGACACAGATTATTTGTTTATTGCTATCTGTGAAGAGAGATACTGGTGTTTATTTTGAATCTGTATGTTTTCTTCTTTTCCTTAGTTAATAACTTATTTAATGGATACTGTGGTGATTTGATTCAGGTGTTCCCCATAAACTTAGGTGTTCTGAATGCTAGGTTCCTAGCAATGGAAATTTGGGAATTAACACCTCCTGGAGGCAGTGTATTATTGGGAGCGGGCTTATGGGTGTTATAGCCAGTTTCCTCTTGCCAGTTTTTGGCACACTCTCCTGTTGCTTTTGTCCACCTTATGTTGGTCATGGGCTGATGTCCACCTCTGCACATGCCATCATTTTCCCCTGCTATCATGGAGCATCCCATTGAGCCTATAAACAAAAATAAACCTCTTTTTCCAAAAGCTGTTTTTAGTTGGGTGATTTCTAACAGCAATGCAAACCTGACTACAACAGTAAAGTAGTACTGAGGAGTGAGATTGCTGCTAGACACATGACTGTGTGGTTTTGGCCTTTTGGAACTGATTTTCAAGAGAAATGCGGAAGGATTTAAAACCTTGGCCTAAGAGATGCCTTGCAGTGCTGTAAGTACAGCTTGATGGACTATTCTGGTCAGAGCTGAAAGACCTGAATGCAGTAAGAACTATGGACTGTGAGGGTTGGCTTATGAGGGTGAGAAAGCGCTTTGCTTGGATTGGGCTAGAGGCAAATTGTGTCTAAAGTTTGCTGTTATACCCGTCTCCTGAGAAGTTGTGCAAGGTTGCTTTACGTAGAAATGAACTGGTATGAGCAGAGGGATATGGCACATAATAAATGAAAACTTTGGCTCTAAAGTGCTGCCCATTCACCTGCAAATTATTTGAGATATTACAACCTTTGATATTGGGCCAGCTGACCTGCACTGGGGCAACAGGAAGAATGTAGACTCTTTTGAAGGTTCCTGAGTGTTCAAGGAGTGTCCTATCTGTTAAAGTCTGCTTTATTGCCACCTGGATCAACAAATTGGCACCCTACCTGGTATTGTGGAGTATAAGAAATGCAGGAAAGAGAGGGTCATTGAGTTTGCAGCATGGTCTTTTGTTTTGGAAATGACCATGGGCAGTGTAAATCAGGTTTGCTGGATGTATGCATAGAGACTACATGGGGCCATAAGGATGAACCTTGGATTGCAGTGGAGACCCAGTGGAGATGCTGGAACCACTAGATGGCTGCTAAGGAGAGCTGCCAGCCCCAGATGTAGTTTCCCAGCACTGTGAGTGCCTAGCTGGAGGGGCAAAATTGGAATTCCAGAGACTTGTTGCTGGTTAGAATTATCGGACTTTGAGATTTGTCACTGGTTAGAGTTGTTGGACTTGAAGCTAGAGAGTTTGATGTTTGCTCTGGTTGTTTTAAATCTTGTATTGGCTGAGTGTTTCTTGGCTGTGCCCAGTGCCATATTATGTAGTGTGAATGTTTATTATGTGCTATTACGGGTTTTTTGAAGTTTTTTTGGGGGGGTATTATGGCTCAGTTAAAAGACCTTGGATTATGGGGATGCATGAACATCATTGGAATTGATAAAAACTTTAAAAGGACTTTTAAAGTTGGATGAATGTATTGCATTTTACATCACATATGGCTATCACTTTATGGGGCCAGGGAAAGAGTGTGGTGGTTTGATTCTGGTGTCCTCCATAAGCTTAGGTGTTCTGAATGCTAGGTTGCCAGCTGATAGAGATTTGGGAATTAAATCCTGCTGGAGAGAGTGTATTGTTGGGAGCAGTCTTATGGGTGTTATAGCCAGTTTCCCCATGCCAGTGTTTTGCACACTTTCCTGTTGTTTTTGTCCACCTTATGTTGGCCAGTAGGTGATGTCCATCCTCTGCTCATGCCATAGTTTTCCCCTGCCATCATAGAGCATCCACTCGAGCCTGTAAGCCAAAATAAACTTCTTTTTCCCAAAAGCTGCCCTTGGTTGGGTGATTTCTACAAGCAATGCAAACCTGACTGCAACAGATACAGTGTAAAATGATGGTACTTGCCTTGGTCTTAGCTTTTTTATTACAGGAAAATCATTTAATAAATCACAGAATTAGAGTTTGCCAGAGAAACAGAACCTATAAGCCATAGGTATGTTCATGTGTATGTGTATGTATAATTCCTTTGTTTAATAGACTTCATCAATGAAATAATTCCCCCCAGTGCTTTTTTATGGGTGTACTTTGAAAAATATATTGTATTTCTAAAATTTATTTCATTTATTTTTATTTAATTCTTCTAATGAGTATTCTAAATCTTTTATTATAATTTTCTTTCATATCATTTGTTACTTATCTTATTAAATGCTTATTGAGATTTTCTATTTCATTTTGCACTAATATTCTAGCTATAGTTATAAAATTAATTTACCCAAATATGTAAGATTTTATTTATATATCAGTTAATAAACATATAGTACATTTGATTATGCATATTATTACCCTTTAATCTCCATTAATATTTCTGATGCCTTTTCTGTAACCTTACCAACACTATTACTGTTTTATAGTATGTTCCTCTGAGAAATTCCTAATGGCTTTATTACATTTAAAAATCACCAAAAGCCATTTTTCTCATAATACTTTTATGGATACCATACACAATATAAATAGCAACATCCTTATTACTATTTAATACCCATTTCTAAAATTCTATAAGTTAATAGAATCACAAACATAATCACAAAATCTTTCATAGCTAAAAAGGGATTTTCAGGTCATTTAATATAAACTTGCCATTTTGTTTTTTCTCACTGAAATAGAATTCTGTACTTGCCAAATATATTTTAGCCCAGTTAATTTGCATAGCTCAATAGGTTAAAAATATACTTCATCCTTTGCTCAAAATGGACTTTAAATAGATCATACTAAGTGAACTCACAGAAGTACAGAAAGACAAACTCCACATGTCCTCCCTCATCTCTGGTTCCTAAACTGGAACAGCTTGAGTTGCAAATATACCTGACAGGCAACTCAGGGACAGATAAGAGGGATGGATGCATTGTGGGTGTGGGGAAACTAAAGGATAAGTGGAGATATACACAAAACCAAATCCAAAATGAGTTGTTACTACATAATCTTTCTCCTGGATATCAAGCTTGCAGTGAAAGCAGCACTCTTGCTCATCTTGCCAATTCTTCTGTGGTTTCACCTGGGACCCAGAACCTTCTGTCAGGAACACACTCCCATGACAAAGGCATCTATCAATTAAGGAGGCAGAGCCCTGAGCTAACCCCATGTTCATGGCCCCATACTCAACACCGCTTCCACACTATGTGATGATAATTGAGTTCAATGAGTTTTGGAGGGAACAATCTAAAGCATAGCTGGCATTAAACTGTCTTTCAGGTTTTTCAAATGAAGCACATATGTAATTTTCTATATATCTTCATTTCCAAGTACATAATGGCAATAGGTTAGGGAAAAAATATTAACTGTGTATACATGTGAGATTTTGGAAAGTTTTCATAAATTTTAATAAGTTCAAAATAAACATCACACCCATTACTCCTGAATTTATTTTTACTTGAAAATGACATTCTACTGAACAGTTAGATCACTGTTTATTAAGTAATTATCTGTTTATTACATTGGGCTTGTTTCCTTATTGGTATTTTCTTTCCTTCTTTTTGTTTACATTTGATTTTGAGACATGGTTTTGCTTTTCAAAATAGGTTGCCCTTAGTTTTGAAGCCCTCTGATCTGTCTATCATTGGTGGGATTACCATTATGTGCTACTATATTTTTTTCTTTTGCAATATTTGGAGTGAAAGATTAACACTGCCACAGAATATTTTTGTATAAGGTTATGCAATTACTGTAACATCATGTTCTATTTGTTTAAAGACTATCATTTCCTCATCTTATTGTCTTGGCACCCTTTCATAAATCATGGCATTTAAAAAAAATAAGTTATCTTCTACCAGTAGGTCAAGATTTTGACGATGATGGCATTCTCTCTTTTAGCCTTCTGTTACCTCAACTCAGATGGCAAAATAATCAATTCACTTGCAGAAAAGCAAGCCTGAAATCACAATGAAGCAATGAATTCCTTAGAACAGATAAAGCAGGCAAGCACCCTTAAAGACAATTATCTCCACTTTTTGAAAAACTAGGAATGGAGGGTGGAGAGATGGCTTAGCAGTTAAGGCACTTGCCTGTAAACCCAAGGACCCAGGTTCAAATCCCCAGGACCCACATAAGACAGATGTACAAGGTGGTGCATGCCTATGGAGTTTGTTTGCAGTGTGGCTAGAGGCCCTAGCATGCCCATTCTCATTTCCTCTCTCACTCAGTCTGTCTCTCTCCGCCTTTTGCAAATGAATAAATTAAAAAATTAAAATACTAAGAATTGCTAGAGTATTTCAAATATTGCTTTCCTTATAATTTCAACTCATTATATGTCAAAATTAAAAATACTAGATTGCAGTTTTCTGCTAAAGCTACTTTTTACTTTCTCCACACTAAAATTGAGTTAAAAAATTCATTGTGAAATGAGCTAGAGTTCACTTGTAAGTGGGAGTTTTCCAGCCCCTTGCCAAAGTTCACTGACATTTTTTCCTTGTTTCATCACTATCTTACTGTTTTCTCAATGGGAGATTTTGGCTGGTTCCAGGGATAGTGTCTTCAGGAAAGACGAGAGAACATAAGAAACTTTCTACATTTGCCTTCAGCTAGAAGATAACACATCAAAGAAAACATACACTTTTAAAAGACTTCCTGGCATTCCCACTATAGTATTTTACAAAAAACAGTTTAAGTTCCAATCAGAAATAAACAAACCAAATAAAGTAAACTGCCTCTGTGCTATCCTCCAACTTGGCAGTAGAAATGGTAGGGATTGTTCCTCTTCTCTCTCTTCTGCCTCTTATATGAGAAACAAAGTCCAGTTTGTTTTACACAGATCTTAATCTTAGAAATACAGTTGCCGCGTTAGTTGAAACAGTCTGGTCCCTAAAAGCCTGCCATTTATCACCCAAGGAATGTTAGAAGATTTACAGTAAAATCCGCTTTTTTAAAGTATGAAAGCTGCACAGTATCGATTGTGGTGGGAGCAGCAAAAAGTCTGCATTTTAAGCAACTTTGTCTGCCTGGAACATCAGCAAACGCCATTGATGAATCCCAAATAGAAACATGCGAGATTTATCCTCCCCTGTGTTCCCCTCTCCGCAAATATTATCCATTCACTCAGGAGCACTTAGGCTCCTGGAACAAGAACAACAGAAAGAAAAGAGCTCTAGAAATGCAAGGGGAAGAATAGTCCCACCCAGGGACAAAGAAAACCTTCATATAACCCTATTTCAACTGTATGGTATATTCTCAGAGGTATATAATATCAACTTTAATAGCATTGAGAGATATTGTGATGAAAACACTCAACTTATATTTAAATAAAACTATTTCAAGGGCTAGAGAGATGGCTTAGTGGTTAAGGCAAAGGACCTCAGTTCGATTCTCCAGGACCCATGTAAGCCAGATGCACTAAGTGACTCACGTGTCTGGAGTTTGTTTGCAGTAGCTGGAGAACCTGGCATGTCAATTCTTTCTCTATCTCACTTTCCCTTCCTCTGCCTCATTCTACCAAATAAATAAAGAAAAATAAAATATATAAAAGACTATTTTCAAAGTCACACTCACTATCTAGATATTCATCATGATAACAATACCATCCACTATTTATAACAAATTTATAATCATATTTATATTATAAAAATAATTTTATTTTATTTATGAGAGAGAGAGAGAGAGAGAATGGGCATGTCAGGGCCTCCAGCCAATGCAAAGGAACACCAAATGTATGTGCTACCTTGTGCATCGGGTTTGTTTGGGTACTGGAGAATTGAATATGGGTCCTTATGCTTTGCAGGCAAATACCACCACTGCTAAGCAAAGCCATCTCTCCAGCCCAATAATATTGTTTTCTGATCATGAAAAGTAAGATACAGGTACTGACTATAGTGCTATTTCTAACTTAGTAAATTCATAAAGAAAACATGGCATGTTTACTTCTTTTAGGTTAATAAAGCTTAAGAAATACACAATAACATAGTCTTAGAAATAAAACCATGAAAAGTTAATTCTGTAAGTACTTTAGCAATACAATCCAAAATACAACCATTTGGCCACTATGGACATCAAACTGTAAACATAGAAGTAACTATGATGTTTCATATGGTATATTACTTTAAAAATAAAACTCTAGTTACACTGATAGATTTTTACAGATAAACTTCAAAGGATGCCATAAAATAGATCATCTCTGTGAAGAAACTTTTGTAATATATTTGTAGGATTTTTATAGAAAGAAATAAAAAACTGATTTACAGTTATACATGTTATTAACCAATTTGTCTAAAACTAGAAATGTATGCAGAAAAATAGACTATACAGAAAAAAATAACAAAAAGTAACAAGTGATCATACTGGGTCCTAAAATAATGATTCATATTTAGGTTTATCAGCAGGTCTTTCTTTTTTACTAAAGATAGAAAAAAATGTCTCCATTTGCTTTGTTGTGCCAGAAATCAAGAGAAATAACAACATATAGTAAAGCAGATGGATCATGATAGAGTGTTAAATTAAATTCTGTTAAATTAAAACTTAAGTAAAAGTTATTATTCTAAACAAATGATGATGACTTCTCACAAGAAACAATTATAAGAAAGCTAAATTGAAGCTAGATAATTTTATCTGCTATGTTGCAAGTATCCATCCATCTATCTATCATCTATGTATCATCTATCTATCTATCTATCTATCTATCTATCTATCTATCTATCTATCTAACATCTATCTATGTGTGTGCGTGTGTTTCACATATATCTACATTTATAATATACATCCACAAATATGTGACTATAATACCCAGACCAACATATCTTTGTTCTGTATCTATGAATTCAATGAACCATGGATGGAAACACAGTCTTTCTTGTCATGATTTTGTAAATAATACAATAGAACAACAATATAAGATTTATATGGTACTATGTATTTTATCATAGAGAGATGCTTTGATGCATATAGTAGGATGTATGTAGATCATATGCATAAGAGGTTTGAGTAGCTCTAGATTGGTATGCATGAGGGTACATTATGAATTAAATCTGGAGTATCCCTCAAAGTCTCATCTGGCCTCCAGATTTTATCTTTACAATTAATTCTTCCAATTTCCTTCTGACAATCTTATTCCAGTCTGTCCATTCATTTGCCTTTACATTTCAGATGCCAAAGTTCTCTGATTCCTTTGATAGGTCTTTCCCTAACATTCTGCCTTGATCCAATCCTCTTGGAAACACTTACAGAATAGTGCACTACCACCTACGTACATTCACTTTCTTTCTTTCTTTCTTTCTTTCTTTCTTTCTTTCTTTCTTTCTTTCTTTCTTTCTCTCTCTCTCTCTCTCTCTCTCTCTCTCTCTCTCTCTCTCTCTCTCTCTTTCTTTCTTATTTGTTTTTTGGTTTTTCGAGATAGAGTTTCACTCTAATCCAGCCTGATCTGGAATTCACTCTGTAGTCTCAGGGTAGCCTTGAACTCACAACAATCCTCCTACCTCTGCCTCCCGAGTGCTGGGATTAAAGACGTGCACCACCAAGCCCAGCTTACTCTGTTTTTCTTTCAATCCAACAGTGTAATTATTTATATTTTTGTTTCACCCCAGTCTTCAGAATGTCTCTCTGAGAAAACTCTGTATAATCAATTCTTATGTTTCAGCATAGCATTTTTCCAACACATGTTTTCACACACATAAACATAATCATTTGATTGTATTGAACAGCTTCTATGTTTCAGGAACTAGTCTTGGTACTGGGAAAATAGTATTAGTACTGGGACCATAGCACTGACCAAAACAAAGAAAATTCTCCATTCACATTACAATCTGGAGGTCAAAAGTTAGGGAAATGTATTATGTTAAGTTTAGAAATCAGATTTTCATTATTCTGTTCCAGTAACAAGGAGGACTTGTATTCAAAACAGAAAGTTCTATGCCAGAGAGATTGCTCAGTGATTAATGCACTTGCCTGAAAGCCTAATGACCAGAGTTGGGTTCTCCACTACCCCCAGTAACCATGTAAAGCCAGATGCATGAAGTGGTACATGCATTTGGAGTCTATTTATGATGGCTGGAGGATCTGATATGTCCATTCTTTATCTGTTTGTCTTCTATCTCTCTCTTTGTTTGGAAGCTAATAAATAAAATTTTAAAAAACAGAGTTCTGATGCTTAAGATGCTGTGGCAGTTACCTTCTCATTACAGGTACCAGAAGTAGCTCATGAAAGGAATCAATTTATTGAAGGCTTACAGATTCCTGGGAAAATTTCATCACAGTGGAAGAAGCTGCCTCACTTCATCATATACCCATAGCAAAGAGACAGAATGAACAGCCAAGCTCAAGATAGTTTGAACTCACTTCTTATGACTGGGCTCAAGATACAGGCCCAGTAACACAGCTCCTCCAGCAGGGCATGGCCTGCTAGAGACTTAAGTAAAAAGTTTAATCTTAATCAAAAATATCTAAGGCAGGGAGACTTCTGGTTAAGATAGTGGCATAGAACCCATGCCAAAGCAGCCTACGGGAGAAAAAGCCAAAGAAAACCCAGCAAAATCCACACTTCTACTAAAAAGTGAGATGGATAAGATATTAAAATGGCAGCAGAGAAGTAGGATTGATTCAGAACATCCAGAGCCCACACAGGCAGGCCAAAGCAGCTCCGGCAGGGCGGCTCCGGCTCTGGCTGCAGAACCGGTGGCTTTATTCCAGCTCTGACAGCAACACCAGCAGCTCTGGCACCAGCAACAGCAGCTCCAGCAGCAGTGGATCCTGCAGCAGCTCCAGCAGTGGCAGCTATAGTAGCGGCAGATCCAGCAGCAGCACCTTCAGCAGCAACAGTGGCAGATCCAGCAGCTGGAGCTTCAGCAACAGCAGCAGCAGTGGCAGTTCCAGCAGCAGCAGCTTCAGCAGCAGCAGTGTCGATTCCAGGAGGGGCAGTGCCAATCTGCAGGACCACAGTTGCCAGGCTCAGGTTGCCCTGCAGGAAAAGCCAGTGCCCAGGTCCAGAAAACAGAACAGTGGCCCAGAGACCCAGTCAGCCTACTTAAATGAGACCTAAAATATCCATAAAGGTAAGTGGGATTGTACCAGGGAAGGGTCTCACTTGGTTACAAGCTGACTTGGAACCCTCAACAGACCAGAAATCTTAACCTCTTTGTTGATAGAGGATCTGGTTGTTATAATACCTACTTTTGCATAAATACTCAGTGCTGTTTTTGATTGAATGTGTACAGTGTTTTGTTAAATTTTAGTATCTACCTGTATTTTGCTCCACTCAGCCTACTTGAATACTCCCATAGCAGGCAAACTCAAACCTTTGGAACACTTTTCTAGATACTCTGAGAGTGTTAAGAGCCACACCTAACATATTAATCTCCTACACTGAAGATATATGACATCAGATCAATTCATACAGCTCAGAATACCAAGCTAAATAGAAAATCCAAGCATTAACTTATTCCAAGATGCAAAAATATATATGTTATAACACAAGAAACACCAAAAATCAAGACAATATAAATCCACCAAAAAGTATTAATGCATCAGAAATAACCTCCAGTAAGAACGAGTTAGAGGAAATGCCTGAGAAAGATTTCAAAAGAATGATTGTAAATATGTTCAAAGAACTCAAAGAAGAAATCAAAGGAATCAAAGAGGAAGTCAAAGGAATCAAAGAAGACACAGGACACTAATTTAATGAAATAAAGAAGTCAATACAATATATAAATAAGGAAATAGAAATAATAAAGAAAACCAGTCAGAATTACTAGTAATAAAGAACACAGTTAATGAAATAAAAAACTCTTTAGAAAATCTTACCAGTAGAATGGATGGAGAGGACAGAATATCTAAGCTAGAAGACCAGGTGGCAGATCTAATACAGTCAAACAAAGAGAAAGACAAACTAATAGAAAAGTATGAATGGGAATTTCAAAATATTCAGGACACTATGAAAAGATCAAATATAAGAATTCAGGGCATAGTACAAGAAGAAGAATTTCACTCCAAAGGCATAGTAGGCATCCTCAACAAAATCATAGAAGAAAACTTCCCCCAAATTGTGATAGAGATGCCAAATGCAAATACAGGAAGCCTTTAGAACACCAGCCAGACAAAACATGGAAAGAACCTCTCCTGGCCATATTATAATCAAACTACCAAACACAATCCAAAGAAAAAGTATTGAAAGCACTTAGAGAGAAAAATCAAGTTACCTACAAAGTCAAACCCATCAGGAATACAGCAGATTACTCAACACAAACTTTAAAAGCCAGAAGGGCTTAGAGTGATGTATTCCAAATTCTGCAAGATAACAACTGTCAAGCAAGGTTACTTTATCCTGCATAGCTATCCACTCAAATGGATGGAGAAATAAGAACACTCCATGACAAAAGCTGGGTGAAGGAGTATTTGAAGACAAAACCACCTCTACAAAAATACTTGAAAGAATCCTCCATGCTGAAGACAAGGAAAAACACACATATAAGGAACCTGGAAAAAACAAGCAATACTCAATATACACAATACTTGTGTTACTAGTTAACACAAGAGAGCAAAGGTAGAATTGTAACCACACACACACACAAAATGGAAAACATACTTACACACCTTTCAATAATATCTCTTAATATCGGCCTCAATGCCCCAACCAAAAGACGCAGGTTTGCAGACTGGGTTAAAAAGCAAGATCCTACAACTTGTTGTCACCAAGGAACTCACTTTTCTACAAAGGATACACATTATCTTAGGGTGAAAGGTTGGAAAACTGTGTTTCAAGCAAATGGGCCTAGAAAACAAGCAGAGGTTGCTGTCTTAATATCTGACAAGGTATACTTGAGTCCAATGTTAGTCAAGAAAGATAAGGAAGGTCACTTATTGATTAAGGGCACACTCGAACAGGAGGACATTATAATCCTAAACATATATGCACCTAACATGGGGGCTCCCAAATTCATCAAACACTATTAGAACTAAGGTCACAGATAACACCAAACACAGTTGTAGTGGGTGACTTCAATACCCCATTCTCCTCAATTGACAGGTCATCACGGGAAAAATAAACAGAGAGGCATCTGGACTAAATGAGGTCATAAAAAGAATAGACCTAACAGATATATACAGGACATTTCATCCAAATGCTGCAGAAAATACATTCTTGTCAGCAGCACATGGAACATTCTCTAAAATAGAACATATATTGGGATACAAAGAAAATGTTAACAAATTCAGGAAAATTGAAATTAATTCCTTGCATTCTATCTGACCACAATGGAATCAAACTATAATTCAATAGCAAGAAAGGCTATAGAACATACACAAAATCATGGAAACTAAACAATATGCTACTAAATGATGAATGGGTCAATGAAGAAATCAATAAGAAAATCAAAAAATTTATAGAGTCAAATGATAATGAGAACACAACATGCCAAAATTTCTGGGACACAATGAAGGCAGTTCTAAGAGGTAAATTTATAGCCTTAAGTGCCTATATTAAGAAATTAGAAAGGTCAAAAGTAAACGACCTAATGTTTCACCTTAAAGACTTGGAAAAAGAATTAAAAGGCAAACCAAAAATCAATAGACAGGAAGAAATAATAAAGATTAGGGCAGAAATTAATGAAATAGAAACAAAACAAAAATCCAAAGAATTAATGAAACAAACAGTTGGTTGTTTGAAAGGATAAACAAGATTGATAAACCCTTAGCAAATCTGACCAAAAGAAAGAGAGAAGAGACACAAATTAATAAAATTAGACCTGAAAAAGGTAACATCACAACAGACTCCAGAGAAATTCAATAAATCATAGGGACATACTATAAAACTATATACTCCACAAAGTATGAAAATCTGAAAGAAATGGATGATTTTCTTGATTTATATGACCTACCTAAATTAAATCAAGATGAGGTTAATCACTTAAATAGACCTATAACAAACACAGATATCCGAAAAGTTATCAATAATCTCCCAACTAAAAAATCCCAGGCCCTGATGAATTCACTACTGAGTTTTACCAGACTTTCAAGGAAGAGTTAACAACATTGCTTCTTAAGCTTTTCCATGAAATAGAAAAAGAAGGAATTCTACCAAACTCCTTCTATGAAGCCAGCATCACCCTGATACCAAAACCAGGCAAAGATAGAATGAAAAAAGAAAATTATAGACCAATCTCCCTCATGAACATAGATACAAAAATTATCAACAAAATAATGGCAAACAGAATACAAGAATATATCAGAAAGATCATTCACCCTGACCACATAGGTGTTATCCCAGAAATGCAGGGATGGTTCAATATACACAAAGCTGTAAGTGTAATACATTATATAAAGGGATTGAAGGACAAAAAACACATGATCATCTCATTAGATGCAGAGAAAGCATTTGACAAAATCCAACATCCCTTCATGATAAAAGTCCTACAGAGAGTGGGAATAGAAGGAACATATCTCAATATAATAAAGGCTACTTATGAGATGCCTACAGCCAACATATTACTAAAGGGGGAAAAACTGGAAGCTTTTCCACTAAAATCTGGAACAAGACAAGGGTGTCTACTGTCCCCACTTTTATTTAATATAGTATTAGAAGTCTTAGCCATAGCAATAAGGCAAGAGATGGACATAAAAGGCAAACAAATTGGAACGGAAGAGATCAAGTTATCATTATTTGCAGATGATATGATTCTATATATAAAGGACACTAAAGAACTTACTAGCAAACTGTTAGAGCTGATAAACACCTATAGCCATGTAGCAGGATACAAAATAAATACACAGAAATCAGTAGCCTTCATATATGCGAACAATAAACACAGAGGATAAAATCAGAGAATTACTCCCATTCACAATTGCATCAAAAATAAAATAAAATAAAATAAAATAAAATAAAATAAAATAAAATAAAATAAAACAAAACAAAACAAAACAAAACAAAACAAAACAAAACAAAATAAAATAAAATAAAATAAAATAAAATAAAATAAAATAAAATAAAAAAGTACCTTGGAATAAACCTAACCAAGAAAGTAAAGAATCTCTACAATGAGAACTTTAAAACTCTCAAGCAAGAAATTGCAGATGACAGTAGGAAGTGGAAAAACATCCCTTGTTCCTGGATTGGAAGAATCAATATTGTGAAAATGGCAATCATACCACAAGCAATCTACTCATTTAATGCAATCCCCATCAAAATTTCAAAGGCATTCTTCATGAAAATAGAAAAAACAATCCAAAAATTCATTTGGAATCACAAAAACCCTCAAATATCTAAAATAATACTGAGCAACAAAAATAAGGCTGGTGGTATCACCATACCTGATTTTAACCTAAACTACAGAGCCATAGTAACAAAAACAGTGTGGTACTGGTACAAAAGCAGACATGTAGATCAACTAAACAGGACAGAGGACTCAGATATAAGTCTAGGTAGCTATAGCCACCTGATATTCGATAAAAATGCCAAAAATACTCATTGGAGAAAAGACAGTTTTTCAGAAAATGGTGTTGGGAAAACTGGATATGTATCTATAGAAGGATGAAATAGATTGTTCTCTCTTTCCATGCACAAGAATTAAGTCCAAATGGATTAAAGACCTTACCATCAGATGTGAAACTGTGAAGCTGCTAGAGGAAAAATTAGGGGAAACCCTTAAACACATTGGTCTTGGCAAAGACTTTCTGAATACAACCCCAATTGCTCAGGCAATAAAACCACAGATTAATCACTGGGACTTCATGAAATTACAAAGATTTTGCACTGCAAAGGACACAGTGAATAAAGCAAAGAGGCAACCTACAGAATGGGAAAAAATCTTCGCCAGCTATATATCTGATAGAAGATAAATATCTAGGATATACAAAGAACTCAAAAAGTTAAATAATAAGGAATCAACAAGCCAATTAAAAAAATGGGCTATGGAGCCAAATAGAGAATTCTCAAAGGAAGAAATACGAATGACTTATGATTCCATCTCACTCCTGTCAGATTGGCTATCATTGGGGAAACAAATGATCATAAATGCTGGTGGGGATGTGGAAAAAGAGGAACCCTTCTACACTACTGGTGGAAATGCAATCTGGTCCAGCCATTGTGGAAATCAGTGTGGAGGTTCCTAAGACAGCTAAAGATTGATCTACCATATGACCCAACTATAGCACTCATAGGCATATATCCTAAGGACTCATCTCATTTCCTTAGAAGTACATGCTCAACCATGTTTATTGCTGCTCCATTTTTAATAGCTGGGAAATGGAACCAGCCTAGATGTCCCTCAACTGATGAATGGATAATAAATATATGGCACATTTATACAATAGAGTTCTACTTAGTGGTAAAGAAAATGAAGTGATGAAATTTCCCAAAAAATGGGTGGATCTGTAAAGGCTTATACAAAGTGAGGTAACCCTGGCCCAGAAAGCCAAGAACCACTTGTTCTCCCTCATATGTGGATTCTAGCTATAGATGTTTGGGCTTTTGCATGACAAGGAAAAAACTCAGTAGTGGAGTCCAGTAAGTTAAAAAGGAGATATAAAGGGAAGAGAAAGTAAGGGAGCAGGGTACTGAATAAGTTGGTATTGTATATATGTAAGTAGAATGATTGAGATGGATAGGGGATATGATGGAAAATAGAATTTCAAAGGGGAAAGTGGCGGGGGAGGGTATTACCATGGCATATTTTTTATCATCATGGAAAATGTTAATAAAAATTGAGGAAAAAATATCTGAGGCAGGGTCTGGCATGGTGGCACATGCCTTTAATACCAGAAGTAGGACAGCTCAACAAAACCATAGATCACTTATACCTAATGGACATCTACAGAACTTTCCATCCCAAATCCAGAGACTACACATTCTTCTCAGCAGCCCATGGAACATTCTCTAAAATATATCATATACTGGGTTACAAAGCCTGCCTCAATATATTTAGGAAGATTGACATAATTCCTTGCATGATATCAGATCACAATGCTATATTGCTAGAAATTAACAACAAAAGATCAACCAAGAATCCCTTCAGCTCCTGTAAACTGAACAGCACACTTTTAAACAATAACTGGGTAAAGGATGAAATAAAAAATGAAACTGCAAAATTTCTATAAATGAATTATGATTACTACATATTGTACCAAAACTTATTGGACACAATGAAGGTGGTCCTTAGGGGAAAATTCATAGCACTAAATGCCTTCATAACAAAGACAAAGAGAATCCAAATCATAACCTAACCATTCACCTAAAGGCACTGGAAAAGCAAAAAGAATCCAACCCAAAAAGCTAAAGACAGAATGAAATAAAAAGATCAGAGCAGAAATTAATGAATTAGAAACTAAGAAACAATTAAGAAAATTGAGACAACAAAGAGCTGTTTCTTTGAAAAAATAAAGAAGATTGACAAAGCCCTGGCCAGTTTGATCAAGAAAAAGAGAGAGAGAAAGAGAGAGAGAGAGAGAGAGAGAGAGAGAGAGAGAGAGAGGCTTCAAATTGTAAAATTAGATATGAAAAAGTAGAGATAACAGATATAAGTGAAATTGGGAGAATCACCAGGACTTATTTCAAAAACCTCTACTCCACAAAACTGGATAATATGGAGGAAATGGATAAATTCCTGGACACATACCATCTACCAAAGCTAAACTCAGAGCAGAATAATCTCCTAAACAAACCTATCACACACATTGAGATTGAAAAGGTAATAAAAATCCTCCCCCAAAAGAAGAGTCCAAGACCAGATGTGGCTTCTCAGCTGAATTCTATCAAACCTTCATGGAAGAACTCAAACCAGTCTTTCTCAATCTGTGCCACACAACTGGAGAACAGGAAAAGCACTCCAACTCTTTCTATGAAGCTACTATCATCCTAATTCCAAAACCAGGCAGAGATGCCACAAGAAAAGAAAACTACCAGCCTATTTCCCTGATGAATTTAGATGCAAAGATCCTTAACAAAACCCTCATAAACTGAATCCAACAACATATCAAAAGGATTATCCACATCAATCAAGTGGGATTCAGCTCAGGAACGCAGGGGTGTTTCAGCATACGAAATCTGTCAATGTAATACACCATATAAACTAGGTTAAGCACAGATACCAAATGATCATTTTGATAGATACAGAAAAGGCCTTTGACAAAATACATCACTTCATGATCAAAACACTGGAGAGAGGGCTGAAGAGATGACTTACCAGTTAAGCGCTTGCCTGTGATGCCTAAGGACCCTGGTTAGAGGCTTGACTCCCCAGGACCAATGTTAGCCAGATGCACAAGGGGGCGCATGCGTCTGGAGCCAGATGCACAAGGGGGCTAAGGCGTCTGGAGTTCATTTGCAGTGGCTGGAGGCCCTGGTGCACCCATTCTCTCTCTCTCTAGCTGTCTCTTTCTCTCTGTCTGTCATTCTCAAATAAATAAATAAATAAATATTAAAAAAAAAACACTGGAGAGAATTGTCTTGGTTGGTTCATATCCTAACATAATAAAGGCTATATACAAAGATACTAAAGCCTAAATAATACTTAATGGAGAGAGACTGTAGGAATTTCCATTGAGATCAGGAACAAGACAGGGTTGTCCACTCTCACCTCTGCTCTTCCATACAGTACTGAAAGTCCTAGCTCAAGCAATAAGACAGGAGAAGGAAATAAAAGGGATACAATTTGGAAAGGAAGAAGTTAAGTTAGCTCTATTTGCAGACAACATGATTGTGTACATAGGAGACCTGAGAGACTCCATCCCAAAACTTTTGAAGATGATTAACTCCTTTAGCAAAGTAGCAGGATACAAAACTAATGCACAAAAATCAGTAGCCTTTCTATATGCAAATGACAAAGATACAGAGAAATAAATAAGGAACATTTTCCCATTTTCAATAGCAACAAAAATAAAATAAAATGCCTTGGAATAATGTTAGCAAAGGAAATGAAAGATCTATACAACGAAAACATAAAAACACTCAAAAAAGAAATTGAGGAGGACTTGAGAAAATGGAAAGACCTCCCATGCTCCTGGATAGGCAGATTTAACATTGCAAAAATGGCAATCCTACCAAGGCAATGAACAGATTTCATGCAATTCCAATTAAAATCCCAACACTGTTCTTCACAGACATATAAAAAAATAATCTTAAAAGTCATATGGAAAGGCAGAAGGCTTCGGTTATCCAAACATATCCTCAGTAAAAGAAACACCTCTGGAGGCATCACCATGCCTGATCTAAAGCTTCATTACAAAGACATAATAAATACAGCATGGTACTGGCAAAAAACAGGAGTATAGACCAATGGAATAGAATCGAGGACCCAGACTTTGGGTCAAGCAACTAGAGCTACTTGATATTTGACAAAGGTAATAACAATATAGGCCAGAAAAAAGACAGCATCTTCAACAAATGGTGCTGGAAAAACTGGATAACCATATGCAGGAAATTGAAACTTGATCTACACATCTCACCATGCACAACACTAAAGTCCAAATAGATAAAAGACCTCAATATAAAACCAGAAACTTGTCTAGTACTGGAAGAAAATATAGGAGGAACTTTCTATGATATAGGAATGGAAAAAGACTTCCTGAACAAAAACCCTAGTAGCACAGGATCTTAAACAATCACTCAAATGGGATCCCATAAAGTGGAAGAGTTTCTTCACAGACAAACATACAATAAGCAAATCCAATAGATTACCCACAGAACCAGAGAAAATATTTGCTAAATATCCAACTGATAGAGGCCTAATCTCTGGAAATTCAAAGAACTCAAAAAACCTAAATAATAAAAAGTCAAACAACTCACTCACAAAATGGAGCAAAGAACTGGACAGGCAGTTCACAGAGGAAGAAATACAAATGGCAAACATGCTTAAGAAATGTTCATCATCCCTAATCATCAGGGAAATGCAAATTAAGACAACTATGAGATTTCACCTTACCACAGTAAGGAGAGCAAACATTAAAAAATCAAATGAATATAAATGCTGGTGAGGATTTAGAGAAATAGGAACCCTCATACACTATTGGTGGGAATGTAAAAAGGTACAACCACTTTGGAAAGCAATATGGAGACTCCTAAGAAAGCTGACTATAGAGTTACCTCCAGACCCAATTATTTCCTTTCTGGGTATGTACCCTAACAGCTCCATGCCTCAGCTCAGAGAGATTAGTTCAACCATGTTTACAGCTGCTCAGTTCATAATAGTGAAGAATTGGAAGCAACCCAGATGTCCATCACTAGACAAATGGATAACTAACATGTTGTATATGTACATGATGGAATTCTACACAGCAAGCATTAAGGAAAAATGACACAACCAAATTTGAAGAAGAATGGTCAAACCTGGAACAGATCATTCTCAATCAATCACAGAAAGACAATCGCAACATAGTCTCACTCATCTACAGCACCCTGATCCACTCAATGGAACGGAACCCATGGCTGGAGCTGGGAAACAAGTCAGAACCAGATCCAAAAATGAGCCTGCTCTCCATTATCAAGCTCCTACCAATTGTTGGCTAAAAGAGGGCCTACACCTATTAAATTCTCTATAAAAGAATAATGGTTATCCCATTTATATGGTGGTAACTTTACTGTCCATCAGAGAATCTGCTTTTCTTTTTCAGATAGATGGATATCCTAAGGAAAGAACCACCCAATCATACTTCAAAATGGCCCCAGCTGAAACTAAGAATAATTGGTGAAATAAGAAAGTGTGCTGTTTTCTTGGTGAACCTGGTACCACCGCAAAGGTGAAGGAGATCAACACAGAGAATAATCAACTCCTACCAAATCATATATCCAGAGACACAGAGGCTCCCAAGACCTCATCACTGAATCAGACCTAAAATGAGCCCAACATAGCTCAGGGAAATTTACAGAAGAGGGGGTGGAAAGAATGCCAAAGCCACACGTTGGGTCATGATACACAGGGGCATTTTGTCCTATACATAAATGAGGGGTAACCCCACCATGCATGAACCATATACCCCAATAAGGAGGGGCCAGTGGTAGGGGGGAGGACATGGAGGAGGCTAACAATGGTACCAACTTGACTGTATTCACTGAGTACAAGCTAACTAAATAAAATAAAGAAAGAAAACATATTTTCAGACCCAATTGACTTCATTTGGTCTATTTTAACAAGTTCAGACTAAGTTTCTGCTATCTATCCATTGTATACCAAAATAATAAAAGGGATGGAGAGATGGCTTAATGGTTAAGGCACTTGCCTGCAAAACCAAAGGACCCAGGTTAGATTCTCAAGGACTCAGATAAGCCAGATACAGAAGGGAAACGTGTCTGGAGTTCATTTGCAGTGGCTAGAGGCCCTAGTGTGCCCATTCTCTCTCCATCTGTCTTCTCTCTATCTCTCTGCTTGCCAATAAATAATGAAATTTAAAACTAAAAAATAGTAAGAAAATAAATGATAAACACTTACAAAAATAGTTGAGCAAGTATTTCCTCCACACCAGCATCGGTGACATGGCTGACACAGGCAGTGAGTCCAGGAGAACACTTCCTCTTTGGAGAGTGCTCATCACCCTGAAAGGCATCATGGGATTTCCTGAGCACTGAGCAGAGGAAGGTGAGAAGGAAGGTTACAGAGAATATTTTTTGGGACATATACTATTGCAAAAACCTATTATTTTCTCCATGATGATAAATGCAAGATAATTAAGTGTCAAGATTTTCTCACTGAACAAATCTTTACCAAGCAAAGACTGTATGAACACTTCCAGGTGTGGCAAAGTGATGATCAAAAGATCAGATTTGGGTTATCAGTTGGCTTAAAAGAATGACATCATTAGGGTATAAGCAAAATAGGCTCAAGAACAATTTCTGAAATTAGAAGTGTTATAAAGACAATGCAGAGTGTTGAATGAGATTGTGACTGGGAAACTACTTTGAACAAATTTGTTGTAAGCATTAAATATCTGAACTGAGACATGAAGGGTGAGGAAGATGCAAATGTTGGAGACTAGTCTGTCCTAAAAGATTCAGACCTGATGCTGATACCATAAGTAGAGCAAAATCAGACTTTGTAAATCAGGGAAAACTGTCAATGTGTCCACACAGTGAGCTTTGAAGGTACTAGAGAGAGACATGGTAAGCCTGAGGGACAAGTTATAATGCCATAAGGATTCAGTCTTAGCTTTATAAGACTCAGAGAATAATTTGGAAACAATCTGGGCAGAATTTGTATAGTGAAAGAATGGCTGTAAGAAAGGGCTTGTGGGTTCTACAGTTTTTGTTGCGTTTTATTTTTGGTAGCTATAGTAAAATGAATTGCACATATCTTATACTCATTTCATTTATAACATGTATTTTAACAGCTTTTAGTATATGAACCTGCATATGAAACAAAAGTTTTATTCTGCATTGAAAGGAATATTTTTCTTTAGTACTTTTATTCATCACCAATCTTTTTCCCACAACACAACACACACACAGAATTTCTTATCGTCTATACAGTATATATCATATATTTGCCTATTTTGGCCATCTTTGAACAATACTATCTGTCACAGTTGAAAGGTGAGAAGGTGCTATGATTTGAATATGAAATGTACCATAGAAGATGTTTGTGTTGGATGCAGTCCACAATAGAGTAGTGGTTAGTGGTGAGGCTTTTGGAAAGTAATTGGATCAAGGGTCGTTCTGATTCCATCAGTGGATCATAATCTCATAGCATTATTGGGAGGTGATATAAATGACAGGAAGTGAGGCCTAGATGAAAGAAGTGTGTCTCTGGGGAAATATCTTTAAAGGATACCTTTTCTCTGGCCCCTCTGTCTGTTTCTCTGCCTTTGGTTTACCATAAGTTTAGCAGGTTTGCTCCATCATGTCCTATTGCTATGGTGCTCTACCTGACCCAGACCCCAAAACAAAATAGCCAATTGACCATGAGATAAATTTCTGAAAACTTGAATTGGAATAAAACAAATCCCTCCTTCAAGTTGTCAGGTATTTTGCTATGGTGAAAAATAGATTACTAGAACAGAGGTATTGGAAAAACACTGAGTAAAAGAAAATGGCACATTTAGAGAATGGGATCTTATTTAGGATTAAAAGAAAAAGAGATGTTAAGCAATGGGAGAACATAAAGAAACATACATGTACACGTTTTAGATTGCTAATCTCCAGCAGGGACAGTAGGAAACACCAGTGGTTGCTAGGGGTTGAGGAGGAGGCAAAACTGAGTAAGTAAAGCTCAGAGGATTTCTAGAGGCGGTCACACAGTTCTGTAGTGAACAAGGTGATATATAATTCTGGAGTTCATTTGCAGTGGCCAGAGGCCCTGTCATGCCTATTCTTTCTTTCTCTCTCTCTAAAATAAGTAATAAAATCAAATACGTTTTTTATAAAGATAGTACTGTCATATGTAGTTGACAGTCTTGGTGTAGTCTAGCACCTTGGGAGGCCGAGGTAGGAGCATGGATTTATCTCAGGAGCTCAATAGTGGCCTGGACAACATAACAACACCAAACAAAATAACAAGGAAACCACAACTAAACCCTCACATGTAAGAAGAGGCAGAAAGAAGCAAGGAAGAAGAGAAGGAAAGCTGACTTCTTGAGTTTAATGCAATGCTTGAACAATTGCCTTAACAGTTTTTGGTGTATCCAAGTAATGCAAGCTTTTGTCGGTGCATATGACGGTGTGGCGGTAATCCAAGTTTGATATTTAACAGACTCAGCAGAGTGCACTCTGTCACATTTAAAGGGAATTTCACATCGGTACTTAAATGCACAGTTCTGAGTGAGGTTTCAGAGAAATGAGATAAGATGTTAAGTTTGGTGGACGTGCCAGGCTCTCCTGTGTATTCTCAAATTCACTCATGACCCCTGCCCTGCTCTGCTTGGCATCACAAGCGGGCTAGTCACTTGCTGGCCAAGTTTCACGGTAGGGTTTGGGCAGTGGAAGGCACTAGTGATGGCGGAGGGATCCAGGCGTGGAGAAGCCAGGCTATGCCCTCTCTCTCTCTGTACCTTAGGTGCTGGCCCTCTGCAGTGGCTGAAGAAACTCCAGGGCTCCAGCTGCCACCCAGTCAGGCTGTCAGACACCCTCCCCTTGCCAACCTGATGCTGGATAACTCTGAGTCCTCAGTTGCATCATTATTTCCTCTTTTTTCTTCTTACTATTTCACCAGCAATTGAAGCTTTAAACTGAGTACTACCTTTGAGTCAACTAAAATTCCTTCATAACTCCTAACTGGTTTTGATAGACCATAACTCACAGTAATTTTTAGTATATATGTGATACTTAAAGCCACAAGAAAGAACATACAAACACAACTATTCCATTCATTAGAAAATGCCATTCATGAGGCAGAGCCTTTGACTTCTATTTTCAATGATTCATTTTCTTGGCATAGAATATTTCCTACCTTCTGAAATTTTATCAATAGCACCGTTTCTTATTAATGTCAATAGATAGATAGAGGATAACTAAGTTTGTTGTAAATGGGATGTAAAACAAAAAATAGATGTATACAGCATTCACAATTATAGGTTTAAAAAACAGGCTTTTGAAGGAACAAGAATTTTTAACTTTCTTTACTATATTACAAAACAAACCAGTAGAGTCAAATTGACTCATAGTAAGTTTAATTATACCTCTAGAACATCATTGAAGGAAAGGCTATGGACAAGCAAGATTGCTTTAACATTTTTTTTGTGTGTATTTTTATTTATTTATTTGAAAGCAACTGACAGAGAGAAAAAGAGGTAGAGAGAAAGAGAGAGAGAATGGGCATGCCAGGGCCTCCAGCCACTGTGAACAAACTCCAGATACATGTGCCACCTTCTACATCTGGCTTACATGGGTCCTGGGGAATCAAGCCTTGAACCAGGGTCTTTTGGCTTCACAAGCCAGTGTTTAACTGCTAAGCCATCTCTCCAGCCCAAGCAAGAGTCTTTGTATAAGTGCCCCTGTGGCCTTCTTGTTAAGCAAAGCTTGCCTATCCCAGACACCCATATAACTATATTTGGGGGACAAAGAAGATAAAATCTGCAAGAACAGTTATCTAAAAAGTTAGTGAAGTATCTAGAGAGATGGAACTTTTTTTTTTTTTTTTTTTTTTTTTGAGGCAGGGGCTCAACGGACCCCAGGTTGACCTGGCATTAACTCTGTAGTCCCAGGTTGGCCTCAAACTCAAGACAATCTTCATACCTCTGCCTCCCATAGAAATGGGACTTTGAATAAAGGGTTTAAACAAAGAGAATCTTGAACCAGGAAAATGTTAGTCCTTTTTTTTTTTTTTATTTTCCAAACTGAAAAATTTCCTATAGTGCTGAGGTTGATCTTGAGCCTTTGGGCCTTTATTTTATTTATTTATTTATCTTGATTTTCATGGTATGGTCTCACTCTAGTTCAGACTGATCTGGAATTTACTATGTAACTTCAGGGTGGCCTTGAACTCATGGCGATCCTCCTACTTTTGCCCTTGAGCGCTAGGATTAAAGAAAGAACACAACATTATTAATCCCTTTATAAAAATTCACCTGCATCTTTCAGTAAAAGCTTAATTTAATGAATAGGGCATTGCAAAATAAAAATTCGCCTTGCTGAGGTCTCAAGAATCTTCATCAGAAAAGAAGATTCACCCACCACATTCAAGATGAGTTAGAGTCCACTTCCAGGCAGCCCTACAAGCCAGGAAAGACAAGGTCCTGTCTTCAGGCCCAGCGAGAAGAAGCAGAGGAATGCTGAGCTCTGTGCACTTTGCAAAGAAGCTTCCTGATGACTGTGATTCTACCTTTCCTCATCCAATGACATAAAGGTTAATATTCCCTGATCACCCCCACCCGTTGCTTACATGATGCAGTGTGATTATATTAGCTCTAAGAAAACTAGTCATATTGAGCCTTCGAAGTAATAAAAGCAGACCTGCAAAACTCATTTGTTGCATTTTTACATATATGTAGTATGTATACATGTCCAAATGTGTTTGTGTGTGTGTGTGTGTGTGTGTGTGTGTGTGTGTGTGTGTGTGTGTGCAATTGGATATGCTCATTTGTATATGTGTATGGAAGGAAGTGGTTATCATTGGGTGTCTTTTCCTTAAAATTTTATTTTTATTATTTAAAAATATTTTATTTTTATTTATTTACTTGTGAGAGAGGAGAAGAGGCAGTAGAGAGAAAAAGAGAGAGAGATGAGCTCCAGACACATGTGCCACCTTGTGCACCTAGCTCATGTGGGTACTGTGGAATCTAACCTGGATCCCTTGGCTTTGTAGGCAAGGCAGGCACCTTACTTGCTAAGCTATCTCTTCAGCCCTTTAAAATATTATTTTTATTAACTGTAATTTTTTTTAATTTTTTTGTTATTTTTATTTATTTGAGAGCGACAGATAGAGAGAGAAAGAGGCAGATAGAGAAAGGGAGAGAGAATGGGTGTGCCAGGGCCTCCAGCCACTGCAAACGAATTCCAGATGCATGCAGGCACCCCTTTGTGCATCTGGCTAACGTGGGTCCTGGAGAGTCCAGCCTTAAACTGGGGTCCTTAGGCTTCGCAGGCAAGTGCTTAACTGCTAAGCCATCTCTCCAGCCCTTAATTGTGAATTTTACTGTATAAACATGATACAAGTTGATCACATTGCCATACGTTCCCTCTTCCCCAAGGCCATTCCACTGAGGGCCCTCATCAGTACTAATACTAATACTAATACTAATACTAATACTAATACTAATACTAATACTAATACTGATTTTATTAACAGTGGGGTCATGAATGTTAGTGTTTGTGGGGTCGAGCCAGAGTCATCTCGATCACACCTGCCAGGTCCCAGCAAACAAAAACAGGAGGAGGCAGATTAAATAGGAGTGCTGCTCTCAGGGCTAGGTTGAAAACTGTGTCCAGAAAATGGCAGTAGATGCTTCAGAGACTCAAAACTCATCAAAGTAGAAAATCAGAAGCTGGTGAGAGCTCATCGCTAAAAGAGATTTATAACACACCCTCCATGGCTCAGGAAACATTGCCTAAGAGGGGGTAGAAAGATTGTAAGAACCACGTGGTGGGTGTCAAGTGTCATAGTCATTTTCTACATGATTTTTTTTTTTTTTTTAAGACAGCGTCTATCACTTTACCTAGATCTCAACTATCCACTGAAACTGGGCTGTAAGAAAGCCCTGGAAAACCACCTGTCTCTGGTTCCCAGCACAGGGGTTGCAGATGTGCACCAGTACATGCAGCAGTTTTGTGTTTGTGCTAGGAAACCAAATTCAAGCCCTTTTGGCTTGAGCCAGGCCTTACTCTGTAGCCTGGAGCCTGGCCTGAAACTTACAGTATTTCCCAGTCTTCAAACTTATGAGAATCATCTGGCCTCAGCCACCCAAGAGTGTGGGAAACAAGTGTAAGCTACTATGTCTGACGAAGTTCTTGCTTTTTTGCAGTCTCTTTTGTACTTGAAGGATTTTTAGGATATGTCACTGGAAGGCTGTACTGAATTCTATCAGCCATTCAAACGACAACAATCTGATCAAATGTGTAATTTTTGAAGAGGCTCCACCCTTAAAATGTTGAAGCTCAAAAGGTTAAAACGGGTTATTTACAGGCTTGATGGAACTCAAGATAAATAGAAAATCCATGTAAATGTATACCCAGGCCTCTTAAGCTTTGAAGAGAATAAAAATATTCTATTCATAAGGTTTTTTTTTGTCAGTAAGTATTCATTGAAGAAGAAATTTCATACACTTGATGTAAATTAGTGCATATCAGATAATAGTTCAACGGCTTTTGATATTATTTTAGATTATAATTTATTTCTTTTTAACTCATTGTGTTTATTTATTGTTTCCAAATAGTAATTTTGGTGGCATTTGGTCAATTTATGTGCAGCAGTTCAGGAAAAGACAATGATCACAAAAATAAAGTTAACAAAATAATCACAGGCTAAGTACAAGTTACCTCATGTGCAAAAACATCTTAATCCTACCTATGTCTGTAATATTGAAGGGAGGCAATTTGAATAGATACCTACTTGTCAATCTACTAAGAATTATTAGTATTGAAAAGGAATGCATATGAGGAATATAACCCTTTTTACTTTATTCATAATGATCAAACAGGTTAGAGTAATATTGGCATGTGTATTTGCATATGTAGACATAGATGTATATATTCTCAGAAATAAATGTTTCACAAATGATAATTAATGGCTCTTAAGTGTGAATGAAGATGCAATGTCAGAAAATATTTAAGCAGCATCAATTTATATAAGAAAAATGATATATTGTTAGTGTAGTCTACATCAGTTCATCAAGGAGGGAGTCATCTCACAAAGTGAAATAAAATAGTATACCACTATTCGCATGGGGGGCAGTTAATATTGTAACATATACACTTACATTTGTTTTAAAATAAGTGCCTCTGTATTGATGATCCTTTTCAGCTTGTGACGTTTAAGTCTCAGTGATAATCCAGGTAACATATGTGAATAGTAGAAAATGTTTAAAATATTGGAAAACTATATTTTTCTCCCAAGAGGGGAATTCTAGTCAGTTAATTTGTGAGACAACTCTGGAAAGTAATTGGCCTTGGATTAATTCCAAATGGTAAAACATAGAACAGATTGACTGTTCATTCATTATGGAAAACATGAAACATTTTGTAGGCCAAATCTGTAGATAGTATAGAAAGTATGCACATATCATATGTTATACTTTGATTTTTGCAGAGCGATACTTGATTATTTAATGTCTGGATATTTAGAAGAAGAAATCTGGAGAACAAACTGTTTCTTTTCTTTTTTCTCAACCTTCTGCCAAGCCCTTATCCTTGATTCCTCATTCACACACTGTGGTACACTTGACCCTGAGTTTGATAGATTAATGGCTTAACACCAAGTGGGTATCAAACAACAAACGTGGTACTTGCAAAGCTGCACCACCAAATTTCAAACTGGAAACACACCCTGGTTATATTGTCAACAAAGGGGACCCTTGACATGTGATTACAACTCCTTTCTTCCTCTTGAGCCATTATCAGAGGGCTGAGATCAGACCACAACAAGAGAACATGTTCTTGGTAGTAAGCATGTCAGACGTACCTTATTACAGACGAGGGGCCCGGCAAGGGAAAAGGTAAGGGGAAGGGCACCGGTGCCTTGTTCTTTCTGTGACGATTTACTTAAAAAAAAAAAGCCTGGCATGGTCATGCACACCTCTGATCCCAGCACTTGGCAGGCAGAGGTGGAAGGATTACTGTGAGTTTGAGGTCAGCCTGGTCTAAAGGGAGAACCTATCTCACCCCCCCCAAAAAATAAACTCTGAGAACTGCCACTCACTCAATAGGAAGAAGGCCAGGATTTCTTCTGTTCATTTGATAATAATTTTATGGTTTTTTTATACATAATAAAAATGATTGGGAACTTGTTTTAACTGTTTACTCATTCTCATCAATTTTGACTAAAAATTCATTTTCACCTAGTTAAATTTCTGATTGTTTTGAAAAGAATGGGTTTGATTAAGTAAGTCTGTTTCCCATCTAGTCTCTCCCCCCAACCCCTCCCTCTCTCTCTCTTTCTCTCTATTTCATAAGTATATTTCAGAGTGGATCACAGTTAGGTATTTTCTCTTTCTTTCAAACATTAAAACAAAATTAAATATCAAACATGATCAAGTTTATTGCATATGTTAAATGCAGTTTTCTTAAAGAAAGAGGCTTGGATCAGAAGAAGTATGTGAGATTCTCTGTTATGTGTGTTTGTACTAAAGATATTTTCTGTAGAGAACTTAAAGAATTTTAATCTTAGCATGTAAGAAGGAACCACAACAGTGATAACAAAAATAGAGCTACTGGGCTGGGGAAATGTCTTAGCAGTTAAGGTGCTTGCCTGTGAAGCCTAAGGACCCAGGTTCAATTCTCGAGGTCCCACATAAGCCAGATGCACAAGGTAGTGCACACATTTGGAGTTCGTTTGCAGTGGCTAGAGGCCCTGGCATGCCCATTGTCACTCTTTCTCTCTTTCTTTCTGTGTATCTTTCCGTCTCTCTGTCTCTAATAAATACATAAATATAAAATCTTAAAAAAATAGAGCTACTATCCACAAAAAATAATTTAGAAAAATTTGAAAGTTAATAGAATTTACAAATTATTTTTCAGTATTTCCAGTGACAACAGGAAAATATCAATTATTCTACATTTTCTCCCACTTGAAAATTGTTTAATATTTTTCTTAATAATTCTTAAATATTTTTTTGAAAAAATCATCAGTTGCTTTATTTTGAAATATTTATTCATCCAATTATGTATTTGGTATTTGAAAAAAATTATAAAATTACTTCTAAGTTACTTCTAAATACACCAAAATACTTTAAATTTCTCTTTTATTATATTATCATGATATCGTAGTATTATAATGAAATAGTGACCAATATAATGAGTTAATTTTATTAACTTATGTATTTTGTACTACTTGGCTAAATCATAAATGGTCTAGTGTTAAGTGCTGCAATATTTTAAACATTTTTTAATTTATTTATTTAAGAAAGAGAGAGTGCACACCAGGGCCTCTAGCCACTGCAAACAAACTCCAGACACATGTGCCACTTTGTGGATCTAGTTTTTGTGGGTGCTGGGGAATTGAACCTGGTTCCTTAAGCTTCACAGGAAAGCACCTTAAATGCTAAGCCAACTCTCTAGATCCAGATACGTTTGTTGTAAAACACATGAGATGACTGACATGGAACCTGAGTCAACTAGCTAAGGATTAAGTCAGTTCTGCATTGTCATCACCAATGTGTGTGAAGGTCTCAGTGTGCTCCTTCCTCTGGAGCCTGTTAGGTGTACCGTGTGGCTGTTCTTGATGGAATGGAAGCCTGGGAAAGTAAATATGGGGCAAGAAAGGGAATTGTCTTCTACCACAAGAACATGACCAGTTATGCAGAATTTATTAAGAGGGTAAAGGCTGTTGATACTATGATTTACTTTGTTCAATTTCAGTAATCTTTAATAGAATACAGTTTCCAAAAGTGTAACATGTAGAGATAATTCTTAAATGATCCTCTTGTTCATCAAGAGCAATCTACCAGGTGTGGTGGCATATGTCTGTAACCTTAACACTAGAGAGGTGGAGGCAGGGGGATTGTAGTCAAGGGGAACTTGGGCTACACAGCACGGCACTGTCTTAAAAAAATGAAGAGATAATTTCTAACATGTTTACTAGCAGAGAATAAGGAGTCAATGTAAAGTACTTTAGGGGCCAAAAATCCGTACATTTTGCAAATAGATTGTATTAGATTAACTGAAATTGAATTACTATCCTTTGAATAAAATACAAGTTTTCAGGCTGGAAAGATGGCTCAGAGGTTAAGATGCTTGCCTGCAAAAACTAATGACCTGATTTCCCTGTACCCACATAAAGCCAGGTGCATAAAATGGCACATGCATCTAGAGTTGATCTGCTGCAGCTAGGAGCCCTGGTGTGCCCATATTCTCTCTCTCTCTCTCTCCTTGTAATTAAATAAAAATATTTAAAATATGGGTTTTCTTTCAAAAAGCAAATTGTCATTCTAGGAGCTATTTCATATTCAGGGTACATTATGAGGCATCATAAGGTTTCAGTACCTTCTTTTTTTGTACCTTATATTACATTGTGTTTCTGCAGAAAAACTATAAAACAAAGTTTGACATTCCTTAACTTAATTTAGTTCAGCTGATGTTTTGATATGAAGAATGTAAAATACTCCATTATAATTAAAGTAGGACTAATAAAATAGGCATTTTTGTTATATCTATTGCTAGTGATATGTATTTGTGTGCTTTTCGTTTTTGGAAAATTAATCTCAATAAAGTTTCTAGTTTAGAATCTAGAAAATTGAAATATAAATCTTTCCAAATGGTGATTTTAAATGAAAGCTAGACATACTGCATGCAAAACATTCTCTATGTGTCCCACTCTTTTTGCTTCTACTATTATGAGAAGGAAACTAATTGAGAATGAATTATATGAGGAGTGATGGAGAGAAGTATTATGAAAATCTATGTTTAGTTGAGGGAACATACCCCAAAGATATCAGATAGGTTAGAACTATCTGATTAAAGAAAACATCTGCAGATATATTAATTTATAGACTGATATGAATAGAATTCATTTTAGAAGGTCACATATACTGTGCTTTTTCAAAACCAACTAAGGAGAGACTGATGTGAAGTTCATAGCAATTCACCCAGACACATACACACCAAAGAACAACAAAAATATCTTCAATGGTGGTCATCAATCTCCAAACTGCATTTCTTATTTCAAAGTAGAATGATTTATTTTTAACTATTTCTTCTCTCTTAAAGGGAGATGAACCAAGTGATGAAAGCAATTGACCTTGACATTGGTGAAAGAGTTCTTGTATTTTTTTATCCATGGCTTCCACAAGCAAAATGTGTTGTGTTCTCTTACCACTCTGCATAGATCCTATATCCAAGCCTTTATCCAAGTTTGCTATTTATTTTCACTTCCAGAGTTGCTCCAATCCCATCCTATGTGGTAATGACTCTTAGTACTTAAGAGAATCTCTAAGAAAATTCCCACAGGAAGATAAAAACACATAAAATGTTTTTGAACCTTTTAAAATGTAAGGGGGGGGGGAAACTCTTGACATATATAAAACAATTGAAAACTTAATCAAAACCATGCCTTTCCTCTCCTCCCTTTTATTTGTTATTTCAACCAGACAGCATACTTCCACATGTTCACTTTTAATCCAGCCTCCAACATGTCTTCAAAAAATCCCACCTAAACATGTTGTTATACATAACATGGCATACAGTGTAAGTACTCGCATTATACATACACATATACCTCTCTCTTCTTTTTCTCTTTGTCTCTCTCCTGTAGATAGGTGTGTGTGTGTGTGTGTGTGTGAGAGAGAGAGAGAGAGAGAGAGAGAGAGAGAGAGAGAGAGAGAGAGAGAGGGAGAGACAGAATACAATTTCTTAAACACAAAAACTTGTTAGTAAGAAAGCTAAGCTAGAGGAAAACATGTAGGATCCTAAGCTTCCTTTATGAAAAATATTTCCACAATCTTCTTACTTCAATAGTCATTTTACTTTTTCCTATCCCCATAATTCCATTAAAATAAATTTATTCTATAGATGAATTGAGGTACTCTCTAGTATTTTAAATGACAAAGTATTTTTTCTCATAATATCTCTTCTTTATGTGGTTGAAAAAAATAAGGCAAGGGAAAAAAAGAAAAAGAAGTAAAGTAAAATTTAAAAAAGTGATCTTGGGCCAGGCACAATGGTGCACGCCTTTAATCGTAGCACTTGGGAGGCACAGGTAGGAGGATCACTGTGAGTTCGAGGCCACTCTGAGACTAGAGTGAATTCCATATCAGCCTGGCAGAGAGCGAGACCCTACCTCAAAAAACCAAAGATATATATATATATATATATATATATATATATATATATATATATATATGGGTATGTATGTATGTATGTATGTATGTATATATGTATATATGCATATATGCATATATGTATATATGTATATATGTATATATATACGCCAAAGACATACATATATATATATATATATATATATATATATATATATATGGTCTTGAAATGATAGCTGAGAAGTTGTAAATGGCAATGGTATGTTCATCTTATTTCCCTTCATACCTAGGTATTTTGTAAAGTAGTTTGACCAAATGTTGAAATCAATATTTTATTTGATACAATTAAATACAAACCTTTAAAATGAGATTATTTCTTTCATTTGTTATTACTTTATTTATCTATATTTATTTATTTTTACTCAAAGTGGACATTATAAAGGTCACCTGAGTTCACATAGAAAGTTATGTAGAAACATGTAACATGCCGATCTGGGACATGTTCTGGTCTTTTTTTTTTTTTTTTTTAATTTTTCATTTATTTATTTGAGAGCGACAGACACAGAGAGAAAGACAGATAGAGGGAGAGAGAAAGAATGGGCGTGCCAGGGCTTCCAGCCTCTGCAAACGAACTCCAGATGCGTGCACCCCTTGTGCATCTGGCTAACGTGGGACCTGGGGAACCGAGCCTTGAACCGGGGTCCTTAGGCTTCACAGGCAAGCGCTTAACCGCCAAGCCATATCTCCAGCCCATGTTCTGGTCTTGATGAATCAGAATTCTCAGGTAGAGGAAAGCCAGTCTTTCCAAATTTAAGTTGCTATCAATGTGTTATTACAAGAGAGACTTCTATTGTAGCCAAAGAACCTAAGAAGGAAAAATAATCTCCATAGTTTTCATTTGATATCCATAGCCAGTCAACAGTCTTAAAGGAAAGATAATAGACTTAAATGACAGAAACTCACAGGACATCCTACATGGTAGAGACATCTCTGCTTTCACCTTTGTTGTCCTTACCCTCACCTTGCTGGAACAAAGCACCCAAACAATAGCAGCTGCCAGGAGGACAGTTTTCATTTTGACTTGCGATCCTGAGGGGGAGCTTTGTGATGGCCGAGGAAAGCAAGTCATGAGCAGAGGTTGGAGATCCCCTCTGCCATCATTGGCGGAAAGCAACAGCAAGAGAGTGATTTGAACTAATTCTGGCAAGCTAGTGGCAACATTAACCTCAAAGTCCACCGCCAGCAACCACTTCCTCCAGCAAGCTCTACCTCCCAAGTTGCCATCAGCTAGGGACCAAGAATACAAAAAACATGAGTTGATGGGGGGAGGGGGACATCTGATTCAACACACCTCAGTCTTGGTGGGAAGTCAACATGTAATGGGGAAATTGGGGTTTTGGGGTGCTTCCTGGAACCTTAAGCCCTGAGCTCATATCTGCAAACTAACCAAAGAATTGGCAATTCCAGATTCAAGAGAAAATGAATTTTAAAATAGCACATTTTATTCAGATTTTACAAAGGAGTATGGAAAGGGGAAGGCTGAGAGGCAAAGGGAGATAAAGCGGGGAGAAGTATAACAGTGGAGCCCAAAAGCCCATGTGGGCCACATGTAGATCTGGAGTCAATGTGACTAGATACAGATCTGGGGAAAAAACACATGAAAATAAAAGAGAAAGGAAAGTACAAGGAGTTCCTGCCATGTGAGGAGCTGGAGGAGATAAAGAACCCATGTGGAGAGTAAGGGCTAGGGGCCTCCCAGCTGGGCCTGGGCCTGAGCCTGAGCCAAGCCAGCCCAGGCCCAACTGAGGCAAAAATTCATCCATGCTGGAAGTTCCCAAGTGATCAAAGAGTGAGAGTCTGTGCTCCCTTTGCAAAGGTACTTATAACCTTGGGGTGGTGGGCTGTCTTTTGGCCCAGGTGAAGCAGAGGGACAGCTGGTTGGTTAGGTGTGGGGGCTGTCTCAGGAAGATAATAGCTAACCTTGACCAACCACAATGTTTAAAATCCCATGAAAGACCTCCCTCCCAGGAGGGGTCCTGCCTATTTGTGGAAAAAACAGTTCACTGGAACTAGGCAAGAGATAAGAAAACCTTTCTTGCCCTTTCTACCTTCAGAGATCCAGTCACCCTAACTATCCCCCTTCAAATAGTCAACTTCTTTCCCAACAGGCTGGGGAAATGAGCTTCTTTTATTCCTTGCCTGTTTGAATAATCAGTGTTGAGGCACTATTTTTTTTAATTTTTATATTTTTAAATGTTTTATTTATTGATTTTATTTGAGAGAAAGAGAGAGAATTAGTGTGCCTGGGCCTCTAGCCACTGCTAACAACTCCATATACATGTGTTACCCGTGCATTGTAAGACCCCCAAAACGAGGACCCCACGCTCTGCCCGGATATGGCGACACCCCAAATCACTCACTAGAAGCAGTCTTCATGCAAACTGCAAGAGGATTTTATTCCAAGCGCCCTGGGGCCCACAGTCATACACCGCACAGGGGTAGAGGACTGCAGAGCCCCGAATGCAGGAACGGGACAGTTCTTATAGGGTTTTTAACAAAGCCTGTGCATTAGACCAATCATTTTTTTTTAACATCAGGAGCCCGCGGGGTGCGAGCCAGTCAGTTTGTGCCACTTCATAGTTTCTAAGCCAATTAGTTTAATTTGTTCAAGCCCCTCATGGACCAATCAGTCTCCTATGACCTTGGTGGTCAGCATTTGCACAGGTCCTTGGGTGGGAGTAGCAGAATGTGGTATCAGTCTCCTATGACCTTGGTGGTCAGCATTTGCGCAGGTCCTTGGGTGGGGGTAGCAGAGTGTGGTATCAGTCTCCTATGACCTTGGAGGTCAGCATTTGTGCAGGTCCTTGGGTGGGGGTAGCAGAGTGTGGTATCAGTCTCCTATGACCTTGGTGGTCTGAGGCAGGCTGCTACGGCTTATGGTGCGGGCTACTAAGGCTTATGGTGTGGGCTATTTACAGAAACCAAATAAGTGGTTCACTTTATTACTCATTTTCCATCCTTGAGGGGTATCTCATGTCCTTTTTACCTAGTTTTATATTAGGAGCAGGCTCTAATATAATGAGAAGAGGGATTCTTTACTTGCTTCCAACAGAGAGTAAAGCCTGGAGTTTGAGGTATGCAGGGGCCCGCTTAAGCTCCCTTTGGAGCATGATAGTATTTCTGGGCTTCTGAATTCTTGGGCCTTTCAGCATCTGGCTTATGTGGGCACTAGGGACTCAAGCCTGAGTCCTTAGGCTTTGCAGAGAAGCACCTTAACTGCTAAGCCATCTCTCCAGCCCTGTTGAGACAATATTTTAACCTTGTAGCAAGCTGATCTCATTAGTACCTTGCTCGGGCCTAGAACTTTGCACACTATATTCTAAGGGTGGATCTGTTGGGGCAAAAATGAAGATAAGAGTGTTCTAAATTCCCAATATTTATATTCAAGCAGCTGACATGTTAATTTAAATCGTTAATCATTATAAAGGTCTAGGGGTGCCTTGAGGATGTTGTTTGTGCTATCTTAGTTTATTTTTCCCACACCAGGATTTTCATAGATTGGAGTAAGTCTCAGGAATGTTTGGCTCAACATCATAATATACTTTGGCTGTTTATGATTCAGAAAAATATTGTGAGGACAACAAAGTATGCCTTAAGTTTCAATATTAATCTAAAGTAAACTGAAGCCAACAGAGGTGCATAACCTATGGACATGACTGTTATCTTAGCTGCCAATAACATTGGATGATATATGAAGATTTTTCCTCAAGACACAAGCTCTAAGACAGCATGCCATCCCAACTTTTTGAATTTCTCTATGTTCAGTTATTAGACTAATGAACAGCAAATAGTAGATTTTCAATAAATACTTTTTGAAAAATAAGTTGATCTCCAAATAATTTGACTCTAATTAAATAACTTTAATACATATGTGTGTGTATGTGTGTGTCTATTTTTATCTTACTATGAGCTAAATTATAACATAGCTATGTTTTAAAAATATTCTTATTATTTCTTTTTGCTTTTTATTTAAATGTGTGTGGTATATGAGAATGTAGGTACCTACATATGTGTACATGTATATACAACAGCCAGAAGTCAATATAGAGTTTCTTCCTCAACAGTCTCCACTAAACCTGTAACTCACTGATTAGAAAGTCCCAGGAATCTTCCTGTCTCCACCTCCCTGGCACTGTTATTACAAGCATGTGTCACTGTGCCTGCCCTGTGTCACGTGAGTGCTTGGAATCTGAACTTAGGTCCTCATGCGTGCATGACAAAGGCTTTACAGGCTAAGCCATCTCCCCACATCCACGGTATTATTATTTTCCCCATAGATTCAACATCAATTTTCTATGGAACATGAACTAAATGATATTTTAGAGTGCACCAACTCTTCAAATGAGAGAATAAATGCATAACTGATGTCAAACAGTTAAGATTTAGCTGTCTGTGAAAACTTCCAAAAGGATTTCTGAACACTATAGTTAGGGAAGCTGGACAAAAAGCAATGTGAGTAGCAACAGTTAATTTAAGGCTATATATAAGGTAGCTGTACAAGAAAAGTTTCTTTGGTTTGTTCATAGATACTGTCTTTCTTATGCCAAAGTAATATCAAATAATGTCTAATGTCTTGTTTCTAGTTTGCTGGTAACATTGATGGTCTTTGTTGTTTCATATTACACTTTCAAACAATTATATCAATCCATCAGGAAATAGTATGGAGACCTAATGGCTGCCTATGAGCCAATTCATTTGCACACGGAAGTCAAAACAATCAAATTTCAATCCATAGAACATAAAGCTAGAACCACTAGTGCAAACCACCCTTCCAGTGTACTGCAAGCGTGTACTAAACCACAAGTACACTGTCAGCCTAGTACTTGGTGGCTTTTACATTTGCATTTGCATTTTCCTGTGAAATGTATATGTTGTGCTAGAATTGTTCTCTAGCAATAAAAATATATATGAATCTAATTTATTGTCTAATTTATTACCAATCCAATTAAAGATAGCTTATCTGACATTTATCACATCTTAGGTGAAATGGGTATACATGAAACGATATATCTTGGGAAAAATAGGAAATAGATTAAAAACTATATGTGTAAAGCCCTGTGGTCAATCTAATGAAAATGTGTCTAAGAAATTAATTTCAAACAATGCATAAATGACAAGTGTGTCTATACATGTGTGATGTGTGAGTACCATGAATGTGCATATGCATTTGCATGTGTGTATTTAATATAACTAGTATCATATCTTTGGTTCTGCCATGAATGGAAATTTGTTTTTTTTCTATATATATAAATATATATTTATATATATTATATATTTATAAATATATAATAATATAATAATATAATATAATATATAATAATAATTTATAATAATATAAATATTATATATTTATATATATATATATATATATATATATATATATATATATATATATATATATATAAAATGGCAAATAAACCTCAAGTTTAAGTAAGTTGAGGAACATTGCATTGAAGCTGGACAACAGTTTCTAAAGCTTCGCATACATATTCCCATTTCTAAATTGCAATATGACCCTTTCCTTAATGGTATGTTTGGAAAGGTACAAAGGCTTAGTCATGTGCCAAGTGTTTTCTATGCTTTGTGGACTCCACGCTTCAGTGAGATCTGCACATGTGTATCATTCTTGGCTCATCTCTTCTCTGAAAAGATCCTTTGCTGTGAAACAGGATGTTTCAGCCACTATCATTACTTTAGACAGAGGGCAGGCTCAAATGATTATAGGAGCCAGATAGTTTTCATCAGCCTGTGAATGAAACAGGAAAGAATATTATGGTAAAATTGACTCTGTGTTGAACCATTTATATGCCCATGTGTCTATGTTCATGTCCATGCAGATGTGTTCATCTTCATCTGCACCTACATCTATATTTATAGGTAAATGTGTATGTCCTTACTTCTATATCTTTCAATAATATGTATCTATCATCTATCTGTCTGTGAATCACATATCTAGCATCTACCCTCTATGTAGTCAGCAGCATTAATCCATCTGTTTTTAGACATTGGAACCAAGGTATCCAGATTTATAGTCACAAAGCTACTTTGCTTTAGATCTGATGAAAGAACAGAGAGTTACTTTCACTAGTTTGCCGCAGCCCTCCCTGGTAAGATGTAAACCAGTGTGCAAAGTACTTGAATTAAACTCTTTCCCACAATATACAAGAGTCTTTTTAATGACTTATTGTTAATAGTTCTATTACTGGATTAGCAAATGATTTCTGTTCAATTTGCTAAATATTCACCACAACATAATGAACATTATGACTTATTGTGAATAAAATTTTATTGACATTGCTAAGAGCAAATCTTAGTTTAGAATATTAAGGTAGCCACCCATTTTAACAGATAAAATTTATGATAATTTTTTTGTTTGTTGGTTTCCAGACAAATAGCTTGTAAAATGAGATATTGAAGACTTGGTGCAACAGGCTCGAGAAGGTGCTAGAACCCTGATATTTTCCCTAAAGAAGAGGCCCATTTAAGTCCTGCCACAAGTCTCAGCCAATGGTTTATAGACAATAATATAATATAATATAGTTATATTTTAAGTAGTAAAACTTAACATTTTAATGAGGAAAAATACCTGTCATAGACCTTCTTGAAGTAAGATGGAAAATATAATACTGAGATGTACCAAGAAAGCCTTAATGTTAATGGAGAATTTTGACTGATGTTTCATAGTATTGGAGGAAGTTACCATATTCTAGATGAAGAAGAAAGGATTAGAGTGTATTTGATTATGTTAGAGAAGTAAATTTCTGTGAAAAAGTCTTCCTTATTTAAAATGGACTTGTGCTACTAAGGTAGCTAGTGGATTAACTTGTGACTTTCCTCAGTTGAATCTTTAGCCAAAGTTTCCAAATGAAGACCAGGATTGGACTGAAGAAAAACTGTTGACATTAGCTTTTGATTCTGATTTTTTTTTTTTTCTTTCAAGGGAGGACACGAGAGCATAGTTTCGCTAGGGATAGTTTTCTAACAAAATAGTCAACTATATGCCTCATGTCATATTTGTTTAGCTACTTAGACAACAGAATAGTTAAAATTATAAGTAACTTCATTGTTATCATATTTAGTTTCAATGGTAAATATGAACACCTGGACCTCAGAACAGTATCATATGGGCAGGGAACAGTTCACTATGAAATGGACCCATCATCGAATTTAGCTTTTAAGTTTCAATGTCTAAGCACACCTAGCAAATGGCATGCTATGAGGACTGCATCTTAGTTATATTTTCTCTCAGCAAGTATGTCAATTCATTTGACTTTGAGGTAGATAAAATTGAGTAATTTGGTAATCTTAAGCAAATCAACATTCCATTTTTAATAATTTCTCTAATATGCTCTCAATGTCTTTATTTTTCTTTTAATAGTCTAATCCACGAAGCTACAAATAACACATGATTTATTCACTAAAACAATAAGGCAATGTGTTTCCCTATTTATTCTTATCACTAGGATATGACACAAAAATACTATGAAGTGCTAGATAAGGAAAAATGTGGTAAATTTCAATGGAACCAAAAAAAGAAGAAATACATTCCATAATGAGTTTATAAGATGATATATGAGCTGAATGAATGACTTCTTATAAAGAATTTAAATAAATTTTAATCCTGTGTAGTTATATTCTGAGATAGTAATCCATTCTCTCTTCAGTTCCCTGGTGATGAGTAAAAACATACTTCCTTGAGGGACAAAATAGCAATTCTGTGTTTTGAATAAAACTATTAGAAATGAACAGAAGAGAAAGGGAAAGATCAGCTAATTGCAGAAATATTTCTAGAAATTAGCCTCTTATTTTAAGTGATTTATATATTTTCTGCAAAACTCCAACAAGAAATATTGGAAGCTAAGCCCCCTGTGGTGCCTCATACCTTTAATCCCAGCACTTGTGAGGCAGATGTAGGAGGATCACCATGAGTTCAAAACCACCTTGAGATTACATAGGTCAGCCTGGGCTAGAGTGACACCCTACCTCAAAAAAACAAAAAAAAAAAAAAAAAAAAAAAAAAAGAAAGAAAGAACTACGTAAAAGAAACATTTGAGGCCAAAAGTAATGCAAGTGAGATTTTCTCATTGCCTGTAATTTGAGGTATCTGATCAGGACTGTCAGTATCATACAGAGGAATCATATCATGTTGTTGCCAAAAGTGGGAAAGTGGGGAGTTGCAGAACAAGGTTTCTGAGCAGTCTAGACTGAAGGGAGAGGTGCATGGTAACACTAAACCTACTGCAACATGCAGAGTTTTGAGGCGGGTGGGGATGGAGTGAGTTCTGTGGTGAAGAAGTCGGGACCAAGGCTTATAGGGCTGGGCAAAGTGAATAGGCAAGAAGGAAACAAAATAAATGAGCAATGAAAGTGGGCTCCAGAGGGGAAGGAGCAAGACTGCTATAAAGACAGAGCAAGCAATTTAAGTAATTGTTGGCACAAGTATTGTTTGTGACTTGTGTCAGAGTACTTGCAAGTGGGGAAGCCCTAACTTTATCCAGTAGGGCATATTTTGTGGCTTCTGAGTTGGGATTTTGCCAAGCAAAGTGTTACAAAGGTCTGCGGTAATGGTTACACATACTGACCTGTCTTTATTTCCAATTAAAACAAACTCAGGTATTCAGCCAAGGGCTTTACGTTTGATACATCTTACTTATTAAATTCCGCAACCACTTTATCTCCAATTGAAACTTTTATCTGCCACCCAGCCATGTTTGGAAACTATGCATTAATACTTTGAGTGCATTATAACGTGTAATCAGTTATGTGAAGGTAAGGTGTTATGTTTTGTTTATAAACATGTGAGAATTTTCTTTTAAATAAATCACTCCTAAAGCCTTCTTGCCAATTGGCACCACTTAGAAAGCCATGGCCAGGGTTCTTCAAAGTATTTATTTGGACATGTTTTTGTTTAAATATGTGTGTGTTGGCCAATGCGGAGGGATAGGGATAGAGTATTCAGCACCTGTTGGCACACTGCAAGGAATTCCAGACACACATGCCACATTTTGCATCTGGCATTAGATGTGGGGCTGAGAAGCTGAACCCTGGATCTGCTGTCATTGCAAACAAGTGCCTATCCCCTCCCCCATCCCCAGTCAGATTCTGATGTGGCGAGTAGATTTTTGTTTTGTTTGGTTTGGTTTTGGTAATAATGCTCTGATTTTCACTACCTATTATTTAGAAAATCTTACAAATATTTTAATAGTAACAAAACAGGGTCAATGAGCTAAGTTATATAGACTGTTCTAACAAATACTGCTGCCAATTTGCAACTGTGAGAATACTGCCAACCTGTTGATTGCAAGCTTTGCCCAGGGTCATAGCTGTGGGCCCGTATCCTCACCATATACTTTACTTGAGTCTCATTCAGAGCATTTAGTCTAGGGAATGTAAGATAATTGTCTGTTTCTATTTTACACAGGGTCTTGGTGGTATAATACAATTTGGCCAAGCAGCTTTGTAACACTGTCTTTGAGTTTGACTTCTGAGCTTGACACACTGGTACATGCACACATCATTCCTATAACATTCTGATGCTCTCGCCACTCCACCCCAGAAATAAGGTGAATTCTTGGAAGCAGTGTTGCAGTGGTGCCTTTGGTGAGTGGTGTGGGTATTTCACCAGACAACTTTGTACAGAGCCTGTTGGCATCACTTAGCTAGCAGGGGGAAGGGACAACTGATTGTGCTCTAGCCCTGCCAAGCGTGGCTCTCTACTACCCGAAGAACAAAAGGGAAGAGAAAATATCACAGGAAAGTAACTTTCAATGGAGTACCAGCATACAGTGAAAGTGCACTTAATACTTGTTAAGGAAACATTTAAGTCCTCCAGGACACTTGTTATCTAGTGATCAGTGTTTGATCAGCCTCACTCTAGTCACTTCTATCCACCCTTATGCTCCTGGCCACCCTTCACCAGGTATATGATGATGTTGTCACATCTAAATGGCACTCTCCTTTTCTGTCTAGATAAGCTGCATTTCCTCTGTCATACAAGAACTCACCATTTCTCAGGACAGTGTGCAAGCCACTGGGAAAATTGAGAAACCTCCAAAATCAGATTGTTGCTGGTGCCAGGATTAGATTCCATCACTCTTTTTGTCTATGCTTCTGATTTTGGTTTGATTACTTTTTTTTTTTTTTTTTTTTTTTGTCGATTGTTCATCATTGATGCCTTTAGTTTAGGGAAAATATTGAAGCATCCAGTTCATGATAGGTGTGAGCTTGGCCAGAACACAAAGATGTTTTCTGGGTTAGAATGAGAGAAAATTATAACTCTGGGCTCATTTTAAGTTGCTTTCACATCATTTTACTATGAATGGATAAACAAAAAGAGGAAATAATATAAACCAGATGAGCATAGTTATGAGAGAGGCAATATGCCATAGACTCTGAATGTAGGGTGGGTGTGTGCCAGGTGAAATAGACTTGCTTGGCAGTCACTATTTTTACAAATTGAAATCCCTTGATTTTGTCACAAGTCTACTGAATTTTCTGGGTTCATACTGAACCCTCTGCACTGTTCTCATGTAACTTTGGTAGGGGTCATGAATGACATGGGTACAAGTTCATTTTCCCTTCTGTACTCTGCATAATGAACATCATAATCTCTGGGCCAATGATCTTATGTCTTCTAGTAGCTGTGAAGATGCAGCAAGTTAACTTTTAAACTCACATGTAGATAAAATTTGGAATTTTCACAGTCACTGACAAAGATAGGAAGCTGTATGTAACACCTTGATTTTCCCCAAATTCTTAAGCAAAACAAATGTTTTTTTTTGTTGTTGTTTTTGTTTTTGTTTTTGCTTTGGCCAGTGGCTAATTATAATTTAGCTTTCCTCATTAAGCAGATCCCCCCCCCCCAAAAAAAAAAGGTGAAGTGAAGGCAAGTAACTCACTTTGGGTTGACAAAAAAAAAAAAAAAGAAAGAGTATAAGATGAATAGAGAAATGAAACAAAGACAAGAAGAAAACAACTATAAGAAAGAGACAAGGCCAATGTGAATAATGAATCTTAAGCCCATTGGGATATTCTGGAAGACCAGATGAAGCACTTGCTTCATAATTACTTTGTCTAAGAACTGAAGGGGATGCAGAACTTACATATTAACACCATCAGTCACTGGGGGTGAGGGGGAGGGGCAGTACTCTTGGTGGATATCTAGTCCAGGATGTGAGCCACGTGATTCTTATGTTTAAGAAGAGATGACAATACTGGAAGTGGAATGAGCCCATGTGTTAAAGCTCAAAAGAGATGTTTGAGGCATGACTTCAGAGATAACTAAGGCCCTTGTGAACTGAATAAAACAGAAAAGTGGAGAATTTCACAGTCGGGCTCTAGCGTCCTGTGGCACTCCAGAGGGTAAATTTATAGTGCACTGCCACTCCTGGCCTACCTACTGAGAACAGTGTAATCTGACAACCAACATACACACATAATAATTCCTTTTTTTTTTTTCTTACTATGTCATTAGGCAAGCTATATCACTGCATAACAGTGGATATAGTCCATTTTGACAGTGAGAATAGAAAGATTAAAACATACATGCTAGTATTCCTGAAATCCATACCTGAAAAGATAATCAATTTACTTATCAGGATTAAATAGAAAGGTTCAAATATGTCTTTTTATGGTTTCAAGACATACAAGAGAGAAAGTAACCTTGTATAATCTAATTTAGTATGTGACTAAATTAACTTTTGTGACTCAGCCCTTACCCCAGGATACAGAATGCTGGCCAGCTCAAATGCCAGCTAGGAAACTCCCACGGCATTGCTTTATCCCCTAGGAGAACAACTTATTTGTGAATAATTGTGAATTGGTTGTTCACGAGTAAATAGAAGTTACTGCATGAGTAAGGGAGAAGAGGTGCAACCATTACTACTAATACTGATCACTGGCCAAGAAAGATGCCACCTATTTCATGTGGCCTCATGTATATCTCCCTTCATCTTAATGGTTTTGTGAGCAACTGGAAAGTGTAAATACATGTTCCCAAGAGCACAGATCAGTAATAGTATACTAGGGGTGTGCAAGCAGGCCTGTTTGACTTAATTTTATAAAACACACATACATATGCATATATATATATATATATCATCAAAAATCAGGTTAAAGAAGGAAGTGTTTACGCTTACAGTTCTCAGGTATAATCCTTCATGGGGAGAAGCAGTGGCAGTAGTTTTGTGCAGCTGGTCATAGCACAGGGAGGTAGCAGAAAGCAGTGAATGTCCTTACTCGGCCTCTTTTTTATATAGTCCCAGAATGCTAGCTCACAGAATGGTACCAGCCACATTTAAGGTGAGTCTTCCCACCTTAATTAAGCAAATCAAGATAATCCCTCACAGGCTTTCACTAAGGCTAAACTAATCTATATAATACATCACAGACAAATCTAGTTCCTGTCAATATAAACCATTACAAGAGTCTAGATACGGGCTGGAGAGATGGCTTAGCAGTTAAGCGCTTGCCTGTGAAGCCTAAGGACCCCGGTTCGAGGCTCGTTTCCCCAGGTCCCACGTTAGCCAGATGCACAAGGGGGCGCACGCGTCTGGAGTTCGTTTGCAGAGGCTAGAAGCCCTGGCGCGCCCATTCTCTCTCTCTCCCTCTATCTGTCTTTCTCTCTGTGTCTGTCTCTCTCAAATAAATAAATAAATTAATTAAAAATTTAAAAAAAAAAGAGTCTAGATACTTAGGTTCTTTCTTCTCTGTTTCACTTGCTTACTGGATTGACTGCCTATTCACAAGCTGGTGGCTTTAGCTGTGACAGTCTATTTCATATTCCTGGAGTCCTGCTGATCCTCTCATAGACTGAACCACTATTAAGTGGCAAGTTCCAGTACTTCACATTTACATTGTAGAGTATGGATGAATGACCTCTTTTAAATGGGCATTGTGGATTGGTTAAGACTGTCTATGTACATTTTAGTTTTACACATTTGTCTCAGAGAAAATGTTAGGAAAGTGATTTTCATGTTTAGAGACACAACCTCAGAGATGCAACACTTAGTCTGCCCCCCCCCCACAGGCAGACATGAATTGAAATCTATTCTTGTAGGGAGGTTTTCAGACACTGGCATCTCATACAATGGATAGTGGTCACTTCTGCGGAAGAAAAACATTTCCCTGTGACATGGGTATCTCATACTTTTAGAAGCAAGTATCTTATTGGGACTCAACAAATGAACTTTACCACTGCTGCTGTCTTGTACTCTAAGGGAGATTCTGATCCTCACAGTCATACACAAGACACCCATGATGCATCAAAGCACAGTGAAGTGAAGTCAAACACAAAGTCCATAGCTTTTACATAATTCAAAATATTCATGGCCCCTTTAAAGGTCTTTTTCTCAAGTCTTTCCATGAACAATAGAACAAATAAAAGAGTGAGGAAAGGATAAAAATAGAAGAGGGAAAATATGGAAAAATGAATCTAATTATAAGTTTCAGCAATTTGATTTAGTTGGAAATCCAAAAGTTACTAAATAAATTTATTCAATAAATGTAGTGTTTGGCTTGTGCTTGTAGAGTAAGCATGGGTCCTGAATTAATTTTAACATCTGCTAAAATTCACCAGCTGACAAACATTCATGGCTAGGATATTACTATATTACTGGGTAACTATAATTTACGTAATCCTGGAATTGCATTTCATTTAATCAAGACATCTCACATAGCTACTTAAGTAGAAGATGAAAGAAAACCAGATCTTATTTTAACCATTGGGATGCTGTAGTCTTTTCAAAAAATTCTAGCCATAATGCCCACTCTCCTGAAATATTCCATAGCTGACAGTGTCTCATTCAGACAATTAAAAAAATGAAAATTCATCAAGTCTTTTTTATTTATTGATTTATTTGAGAGAGAGAGAGAGAGAGAGAGAGAGAGAGAGAGAGAGAGAGAGAGACTGAGCATGCTAGGGCCTCCAGACATCACAAGCAAACTCCAAACTCATATGTCACCTTGCACATCTGGCTTACATGGGTCCTGGGGAATCAAACTGAGTCCTTTGGCTTTGTAGTCAAATGCCTTAACCACTGAGTATCTCTCTACCCTAGAAAATTAATAAAGTCTTTATCACTTACAAATGGATAGAGCAAATAAGACTCCATTGACCTCCTCCCAACACTTAAAATCATTAATGTGCCCCACTGTAAATGAAAACATGGCTTTTAAGGATAGAAATCCATTATATAAGATTAATTTAGAGAAAGAATGATTGTCCCTAGTACTTCTCTACTTACCAAAACAACTGTGCCTTTTCTGGAAAAAAAAAACAAAGGATACATAGAACTTAAGGTACATTCATGCAAATTTAAGGCCCATCCTATCCACTGAGGCCTGTATACGTAATAGTACTGAAATCACTGTTTACATCAAATCAACCACTGTTAAGTACATCTCAGTCCTAGGTTTGTCTCATGTGCATGGTTCTTCTTTCAACAGACACTGGCCAGTTTACCTTCACCTCTGAAAGTTTGCATAGTCCTCACACAAGCTCAGTTTTGCAGAAGGCAGTGAAGACTGGAAAGACTCAAAATTCATCAAAGTGCTGAGTAGCTTTGGAGTGCTCAGTGCTAAATGAAACATTTTTGTCACACACTTCAAGGCATAGGAGCATTGCAGGAGAAGGGGCTGAAATAATATAAGCACCAGAAGGTGGGGAGGGTTACTTTGAGACCCTATCCTCTGGACATGTAAAGACCTTATAGTGGCTATTAGCTGTAGTTACCTTTACAAGCCTGATACCATATAGAGCCCATGATTTCAATGTGGGTGATGGAAGGCTAAATAAAAACATCAAAATATAAGAGGGACTAGCTGGAAATAAAAAGAAGTTCAACAGAATGAGGGTGAGGGATGAGGGACAAAAGAAGGTAATATGAGCATAATGTGATCAAATTAATAATACATTTATGTATGAAAATTCTTAAAAAGTTTTAAAACTACTATTTGAGACTTCTAATGTTACAAATCACATCACTTTGAGTAGGGCTTCCTGCACATTTCAGGATGTGGGTTTAGGAATTTGTGTAAATTATAAGAGTCATTTCTGTATATGGAGTCTAGAGTCTCCTGCACTGTAGAGGTTTATTAACCTTCTCTCCTGCCTTCTGGGGTCTCTGGACCACAGAAAATTGCCTTAAATTGTCCATGAACTCCTATTATAACAAAGTTCTCTACTTGGACTATACTATTACCCAGTGTGCAGGCTGCACTCGGGGCTCTCCAGCCAACAGAAATGCTCCCAGGCCTAGAACCCATGCCTCTCCATCCCCATCTAAGCTTTGGGTTATGGAAGTCAGACTCTACAGGTTCAGCACATCCTCTGAAAAGACAGAATCCATAGTGAGTACTGTGGGACATCTCACCTGCAGAGAGACTGTCCTCTTTAACCCAAAGTATCCGATGATACCAGAATTCTAATAGGAGGACACTTCTGTCCTAAATCTCCTGGTCACTTTTAAGTACAACTGAGTGAAAAAGAGAATTTATATATTTCATGGACTCTTGCACAGGCCAGCACATATAAAGGGTCTGTAAAGAGTTTTTGCTTCTGTTCATCAATCATGAGACCAACATAACACCACAATAGACTGGACTTCAAAAAAGAATCTTAGCAGTGAGCGCTCTGGTCAACACCAGACCTACCTGTTCATGTTTATACACTCTTAGTCATGGCCAGTGGTTTTCTTACATGGTCTGTCAATGACAAGAAGAATTGCATATCTAAGCTTGCCTTTTGTAAGGAAAATAACTCTGGTGATATTCTGCTTTGTAGATATAGAAAGAAACGAATTAAAATTGTGCATATTTTGCAAATGTTGAAATCATAGCACTAGGTCCTACTAAGTCTATTACATACTTCTTTCAGAATTACAGGCTTTGCTTTTAGTGACTGCAGCATTCACTTCACTCCCAATGCTACAGTACCAAAGTCCTTAAGAGTCAGTCAATTGAAATTTCACTTTCACTACTGCCCTCAGGCAAGAGTACTTATGGAACACACTGAAGTTGTTTTTTTTTTTTTTTTTTAAAGAAGTACAAAATCAGACAAATGAAACCTTACACCTTTCAGCCTCTAGTCAAACATGCGGGATGAGTGACAATAACAGTGAAATTCCACTTTTTCATGTTTGACTATAAGCAACTTTTGATTCCCAACACTAACCCTCCATTCTGCTTCACATATGCATGAGCTAAAAAGACAGTACTGGTGAGGATTTAAAGGACACAGCTCACCCTTGATTTTTTTTCCCCTTGATTTTTAAAGTCACCCATAAACCTGCTTGGGAACTCTGTTTTCCTCCAGAAATCATCTTGGTGTGAGCAATGAACCTTTCGTTGTACTCTTGATGGCTTTGTGACGGTGTCAGTCTTTGTGTTGGCAGCAAGTCTTGCCTGAAGGGAAAGAAAGCCTTTCCTCTCCCCACAGGACCACCTCGGCAAAGTTCATTTCAGACACTTCAACGTTGGCAGCACACAAAGTAGTGGCGCTCAGCTTCGTAATCCAGTTTCATTGCGTTGCCATTACCAAACAGCTGCAAACCTGTCTGACAGCGTACAGATTGTTACAGATAGCATATGAGCTTGGAAATTTAAGCTAGAACCCTTATTATCTCTTGTACTCAGTGGCATTTGTTAACTGTTGACATTGTCTTTGTGGTCTTGATGGTGGGGCTCCAATGAAGGTAATAGGTGTTTTTATGTGAAAATTTATCGTATTAATAGAGTTCATAATATGTATCTACCCGTACTGGCTTTGCACAGAACACTTGATAAGATGAGGGAGGGTTATTTCTCAAGAAAGAGTTTCAAACATCTATAAAGGACTTCATGTTAAGAAGAAATAAAATGGAAAACATGGCAACATTAGTATCTGAGTTAAAATGCAGAAAATATTTGGACCTATATCCGTGAATTCTTCCTCTGAACACTAGAATTGCCTGACAAAGGTTCTCTCTCTCTCTCTCTCTCTCTCCATTTCCATTTATATTGCCCCCTTTTCTAATGCAGAGTCTTTTTATATGTAGGCCAGGCTGGCCTCAAAATTCATAATTTTCCTGTCTGTGCTAGCCTAGTACTGAGATCATAGATTTGAGCCACCATGGCTGACTTGAAGATTCTTTGATATATCATGCTGAGTTTGCATCAGGAGTGTGCTGTGCACACAGGAAAATTTGCTTTGATTCTGAGGGTTTCAGAGTGATCATCAACCCCTCAGGCTGAATGAACTTGTTTTCCAGAGACCTGCTTCTAGAAATAGACTTAATGAAGTTTTGAGTAAGAAGAAGTTATTACAACATAATTTATATTTACCAAAATCATTATTGATTTTTCTCTTTCACCACTTTATGCAGTTTTCATATACCTCAATTTTGGAAGCAGTACAAAGACTTATTCTCTCTCTCTCTTCATTAGAGTAGTTCCCATCAGCCATTATTACTTCCATAGGGTCAAAACCTTTTTGATATTAGGTAATGGATCATGTTTACCTTTGAATTCTTATCTTCTGGTACAATAGTGATTATGAATATAATTTGTGTGTTGGTATCCTATTCAGATGATAAACACACCTAGCTAAGATTGTAGCACACTTTTAAACAATTCTCCACTTATAGTATATACCAGAAGTTTTGTTTTCATTGTATGGCCTTGCTTTACTCTTATTCAACATTTTCCACTCTTCATTTATCATATTTAATTGTATATAATGTTAAACCAAAAAACTCCTTTGTTTGTAGGCAAGAGCTCATCAATTTCATGTTTATATTTCACAAGTCTATTATGCAGAGGTGTGTTTAATATTTTTACAAATATTTATTTATTTATTTTCAAGAGAAAGAGGGAGAGAGAGAGAGAGAGAGAGAGAGAGAGAGAGAGAGAGAGAGAGAGAGAGAATGGGCATGCCAGGGCCTCCAGCCACTGCAAAGGAACTCCAGACACGAGTGCCCCCTTATGCATTTGGCTAACATGGGTCCTGGGGAAATGAACCTGGGTCCTTTGGCTTTGTAGGCAAATGCCTTAGAAGGTAAGCCACTCCTCTAGCCCTGTTTAATTTTTTTATCACTTTGCATACATGTTCATGTGTGCACTATGGGTACATGTGGGTTTATGTGCATGTGGAGGCTGTAAATCAACTTCAGGTATCATTTCACAGGAACACTGCTTTCTCCCTTTTTGAGACAAGATCTTTCACTGGCCTGGAACTTGCCAAAGAAGTGATACTGGCTGATAAGAGAGCCTCAAAGATCCACCTGTCTCTACTTCCCCAGATATGGAATGACAAGTGCATACCACCATTGCCTGTCTTTTTTGATATGATGTTCTTCAGTACCTATTTTGAAAACTATTAATTTACAAGTAATAATTTACAAGAAAATACTAAATATTCTGTTGCTTTTAGAACCAAAACACTATTCCTTGCACATAATAAACATCCAACAACTATTCACTAGATAAAGATAAGAATATAAAATTTCTGTCCCAGAAAAGCCTGGGAATACTTACAAGTTACAGCTAATTAATTTTGAACATGAAAGCACAGTTTTATTAAACTCGTTAATCCAAACTTTATATATGGCTGGAGAAAACAAGAAAGATTGAATGAAGATGCAACATTTGAAGTAACACACATGTAGCATTTCAAAGGACAGAAGTAGACCAGCCCTGTCATGCTGTGTTTTACTGGAGTAATGATATATGGTTAGGAGAAATGAGTGTGGCTTTATAAACCAGCATGGAAAAAATGTTATTAAATACCAAGAAATGTGTAGCCAAGAGCTTAGTTTAATTTTTAGTACTTGATAAATGATAATGCAAAGAGGAATTAAGTATTAATACATCTTAAAACTATTTAAGCCATTGTAAAGAACAAAAACTAAATTTGCTAAGACTCCATCCTAATTTTATACAGCTATTTGTTGAAGAGCTATGAACTACATGGGATAAAAGCAAAAGTAATAAATGAGTAAATAAATAAATAATGTTGCATCTATTTGCCACACCCACATTTGATTTTCTTCTAAAGAATGATAGAAATAACTTTAGTCCAATGCAATGTACTCGGAACTTTAAAGACCTTGTGCCCAGGGTTCTAACCCACACAAACCTTCTCCTTAAAAGGCAAGTTTGGAAGCCCAGGCAGTCTCCTGTAGTTAATGAGGACAGCTAGCCTCACTGCTATAGGCTCACTTCTACAACCTCACTTCTATAAGCTCATTGAGTTTGTAGAAAAACCCATAAGCCTTTTCCTACACACAAAGGAAGAGCAGCTAAACCACTGTCCTCGTGCTTCTGTAATCTGGAAAGATCAGTTCCAGGCATGGTCCCCTGGCTTTAAGCTTTACTTGGCAAAAGTTGTGAATTAGCTTCACAAGTTCTGAAGGACATACATAAAGCTTTTTGGAAGGATTGTCTTAGAGACCTTCTTTTCCTTTTCCTTGGAGAGGCAGAGAATGCATTTCCTACTTCTGTATCCAACTTCATCCTGAAGGTAGAGCAGTTCTAATACTTGTTAAAATGTCCCCAGTGGTGATCTGACAAACCATTCTAACATATGGCTCATGAAGTTTTGTCATTAGGGATGTTAATGAAAATGAAAAGTTAAGGAGACACAAGCCATAAGCAACACTTTGAAACCCACTTGTATATGGCTTTGTAGCAGTAGTGGCTTTTTCTTAGGTGCTTCCCAGAGGACCATCCATTGATGCTATCTGCACTCACACCCTCTCATTACCTCTAGCAAGCACTTTGCTATTAACCAAAGAAGTCTACCTTTCACATGTAGCCAGGTGCTTTACAGGAGGTAGCATTATGTATATTTAATACCTGTGTAGGTCTAAAATCAGACTTTCAGAGTTTCTGCTTTCCTCTCAAAGCCAGGTATGCAACCATAGACATTAAAACAAGATTGGGATTTAATGAGTGAAACTACCCAAGGAGCAGATGGATGGGATTTCTACTACCCTCGGTTCATTTTTTTTAAATTTTTTATAAGGAGAATATGTCATTTAAATTTAGACAGAAGATGTTCTTTCACAGTGGAATGTCGAAGAAGAAAGTAGAAAATGACACACAAAGATACCAGAGATGACTCCCAGAAATGTATTATTATCCAAGAAAGCACAGAACTATGATAGCAGCAAACAAACATAATATGATTAACACAGAGCATGACACGGCAACTCTGATTTCAACTGAAGCAATATGGTCCTCTCATATTAAGTTAAAATTAACCCAAGCTCTTATCAACAGTATTGTGTGGAAAGTCCTGTGCTGACAGCCTCCCAAGTTACAATTGTCATAACTATTTCTGGCAAACATCCCTATTTCTCTGCAACTTAGAGATTCTCCTTCATACGGCTTTGTTTTCAGAGCAGTAGTCATTTCAAAGTTAGTGAGACCAAGATAGTTTTTATCTCAGTAAGACATGGTCTTTAAAATTAATCTTAGATACATCTGTTGTAGCCCGTGGCTGCTCCTACATCAAGAATGCTTCCAGTGATTGCTTTCCGTACCACTTTCAGCTTCTTAATACAATTCCTCTATTTCTTGTGGGTTTAAAATGGCCCCTAAATAAAGATATGCACATTTTAGTGCTGTATTGATTCCCATTGATGCATGATTTGGGGGATTCAGGAGGATTCCCCCAGAATTTATAAACTCCACAGTTTAGCTTCTGTCCTACTTTTAATAAAGAATTAATAATGACAGACTCAAGAAGGATAAATTATTAAGTATTTCTAATGGGAAATCACAAATTGTTGGGTTTACTTAAGGGAGATTGGAGACTGGGATCTCTGAAGAGAGGCTGGAGCAGAGTCATAAGCACATGGGAAGTAAGAAATGCATCTCATGTGGAAAACTGCAGAGTTTGTTGGATTCTTTTTAAGAAAAATTGAGGTTTTTAGAGAAAAACTGGTATAGAGCTGCAAGCATGTAGAGGGGACTTAATAAAGCTCATTTAAGAGAAAGTAGGGCTTTTAAAGAGAGATTAGATCTGCACACACATGGAAAGTAGAATCCAGGTGTTCGTGTAGGGAGACTTGGGATACCATGTGCTTTCCCATGGAGGGAAGGTAAGTGGGCAAATGGTGAGGCTCAAGGAAAAATGTGAGGGCAGAATTCCAGCACAGACCAAGAGATTCAGAGAAGAAATGAGTCATGAAGAGACTTGCACTCATGGTTACCCTGAGTTTAAAGAAATTACACAGGTTACAGGCCTAGAGTTGCTGAGAGCACCCATGATGTAAAACTGGAAAATAAGGGAATTATGTGAGTGGTAGATTCTGAGACCAGAAGAAAATCATACAAGTAATAAAAGTGAGAAATTATCCCAAACTATAAATCAGAGGACAGAAGAGAAGTCCAGAACAAGGGACAGTGCTATGCTTTCCCACGAGATGCCAGACTCGCTTGTGCCCAAGGAGCCCAGCACCAAAGCCAGGAAGATTCTCACATACCCAGGGTCCTGCTGAGAGAGAGGGAGGGACAGGAAGGCCACAATCTTTACAGTGTCAGATGCAGGTAAGCAAGGGGAAGATACAGTTGGTTTGTAGATTTGAAGGGTGAACCACTGCCATTCCTTTAGGTAGTGAGGGAGATAGTGGGAAGAAAGGGGCACTGTAGATCAACCTCAATCAGACACAAGTTTCATTGCCATCCTTTTGCCAGCACAGGTGGCATCTCCTGGTTCTCTCTGGGTCTCGATCCCCACCTAAAACTACCTAAAAGAAACTAGCTGTCTCTTGTCCTCCTTCACCACATTATAGTAAAAAATGATAGATGCAGGCTAGAGAGATGGCTCAGCAGTTAAGGCACTTGCCAGTGCAGTCTAAGGGCCCAAATTTGATTCCCCAGTACTCACACAAGTCTGATGCACAAGGTGGCTCATGTTTCTGTAGTTCATTTTCTGGAGTTCATTTGCAGTGGCTGAAGGTTCTAGTGCACCCATTCTCTCTCCCTCTCTCTCTCTCTCAGATAAATAAATAAAATGTTTAAAAAATGAGAGATGTGGCAACGTTAAAGAAAATGAAGCAGGGGCTGGCTCCTATATGCTAAGCATTATGTTCATAATATCTCCTCCTACCTGCTTTTATGAGGATGTACATAATTTCATTTAATTTTGGTGGGGCTTAGCTCAATCCAGTCATACTTGTTCATATGAGAATTTATAGGCAGACACGCAAAGGTGAAGCTGTTGAGCAGATGGAGCTGAGGGAAGCTTGTCTGGCTTTGAATGTTGAAGTGAAGTACCACAAACAAGGAATGTGGGAAGATGAAAACGGAAGCAGAAAGGAATGCTTCCTCCCTAAAGACACACAGGAGATACAGCCATGGCAACACCTTGATTTTACCACAGTGAAACATGGCTTTGAACGTTGTCATCCAGAATTCTGAAAGGTTAATTTCCATTGCTTCCCAACTACCAGCTCTGTGGTAATTTGTTAAGGCCGCCACGGGGAGCTAATCCAGCCTCATTCCTCTCTTTCCTTTTTCACACTTGTTTGCACCTGGTTCCTCTTTTCTGTTGGCCAAGCAGAGAATTCAGTTGTCTTTATGCGTTGTTTGTCAGTGCATGTACTTTTGCTCACCTTCATCAGTACTTCTATGGTCGTCTTTACATGTCTGGGATGAACCTCCAAACCAGACACAATTTATAGCAGAAACAGAATTTATTTGAAGCTAACAGGTATAAAGGAAGTTCCATAATGGTGACAAGGAGAAAACCCAATACCAGTACCACAAGCAAGCACATTCTGGAGCCCAGGTAGAACCCAGACTACTCTCTATATACTTTAGGCTTGAATTCAGATATTCAGATTTTTCCCCATTAACACCTTAGGTCTGAACCCCAGGATCCCCTCACAATGATGCCTCCTCCGTAAATGCAGCTGGAGATCTAAGTTACAAGGTTTAATAAACTCCAGAATCTCCTGGGCAACATCCATTCAAACTACCACAAATGTAGAATGTTCTATACACCCAGAGTATAAAAGGTGCCCAAGCCCCCCAGGACCCATATTCTGCATCTTCAACATGATTTTTTTCCCCCTAATAGTTTTGCTGCATCAATAACCTCTCCTCCAACTTGAATTCTGGGTAATATGACAGTAAAAGAATCCTCATTCAAATGTTTTGAGTTTATATAGATTCAAATGTTTTGCACATGAGTCACAGTAAATACCAGAATAAGAAAAATCACTTACAAAATTCATACATAGACTTTTACTAAGTTTTTGAAGGAGTAATAAAGGCCTACCTACTAAATATGCTAAAAATAAGTGGCAAAACACACAGCAGGCCAGGCTTGGTGGCACACACCTTTAATCCCAGAATTTGAGAGGCAGAGGTAGGAGGATCACTGTGAGTTCAAGGCCAGCCAGAGACTACATAGTGAATTCCAGGTCAGCCTGAATGACACCCTACTTTGAAAAACAAAAATTTCTAAGTGATGTAATAAAAACACAAGGCCCCAAACTTTGGAGATTTTTGACAGAGTCTCTGTGACAGGAGCAATGACAGTACATTCGTAGTCACACCATTACTGTATTAATAGTCAATGGTTGGTGGGACCATTTGTACATTTTAGTAGAAATGCAGTGTGAAATTTCTTAGCATGTGACTTGCAAGCCTACTGGGACACCTTTTATATAATCAGACAGGTGTATGGAAAAATTCTAGACCTAGATTAGACTCCTCAATAGAACTGATTAACTTGGGAAGTGTTAGTCATCCAACTGTAACTAAAGTGTTTCAATTTTGTGATGCATCTCAGTTAAAGGCTCCTGACTTGAGCCTCAAGGAACACCGTCCTTAAAATCCATTGCTGCTTATCAATTTAGGGTAGATAACCCATTGACACGGGTTATCTCCAATTAGAACCACTCAGATTTCTACTCCTTTGGCAGACAAAAAGTAATTGGAAATTATTTTTAAGCCACTAGAAGAGACATAGGAATGCACGTGGCTCTGAGCTGCATAAGCTCCCGAGCATATTGTCAAAGTCAACCCAAAGAGCATCAAGAACCAGTCTACATCACATTGTCACTTGGTTTTTTTTTTTTCCCCTTTCCCTTCAAAATGCTCAGATTGAAGACCAGGCTTTTTACTCTCAGTGTGATTTTTGAAAGCTCCCAGGACATATAGAGTTAGGCAGATAGCCTCTCTGGTGGGAGGGGGTGGGGAAAGGTCTTTTACTTCTGGGTTTATCACTTACTTTGCAGGTCATAGTTGTATAACATAGCCTAGTATTTCTAGCCAAATGGTAAAACATGGGTGTTGGGAACCATTCATTATAGTAATTCTTTTTCTCTTACTCAAGATGTTCAAAAAGGAAATTATCAATTCATTTCCTTTCACAGAACAGAGCATTTCCTTGAATGATGTTAACCACTGCCAGGGGGAGGGGGTGGTTGGTTATGCCAGTTTATCATATTCAATCAGAGCCAGTTTTCTCTATTTCTCAAGTTAGCAATTCTATGATATGATATATAAGTTGGGCATTTAAATGTGTTGAATTACTTGCACAGTTATCTGAACCACAATGCACAAGTGAATAACATTAACAAGCTGGTAATCCCGGCTGCTGCTGCAAGTTAAGACTGTTTTGCAATCAAGTTTATTTTGAGGCAATAGGATTTTCATATTACTAGAAAAATAATCATAAAATGATCTTTTCTCATTATTGCTGACATGCACTAAGAATTACTGTGAGTTGGGAGGTAATCATTAGTTTTCAAAACACCATCATTTTGCTTTCCCCTTGGCACAAGGCATTAATTGTATATAAAAGCTCAAGGGTTTCTTCACCTATGAGAATTACCCCTCCTATTTCAGCGAGGCTTTGTGACCCTGGAGAGTAATTCCATACTGCCAGCATGTTTGTGGTGACCTCCTTGTTAGAGAAGCCTTCTGCTTATCATAAGCTACTCAGGAAATTAACACTCTGCAGCTCTGAAGGGTCCTCAGGCGGGCTGAGTGAGGAGCAGATTGCCTCTGCCATTCTGTCCTTCCTTTGTCACACCTTAATAATTATGCACAATGACGACCAAAATGCCTCCTACTGCGCCCTGCTTCAGATCACAGTAGCGCTGAGGAAGCCCCTGTGAGCACATGGGCCTGGGGTATTAACTCCAATCCATCTTTGATCAGGTCCTGTGTGCCCGTCAACAAATTGAAATTAAACAGCAGTGCTCAAAAGATGTAGTTGGAAAAATGTGTTCAATTTAGTTATTGGAAAAGGAAGGCTGTGATTATCGTGGAGGCATTTTGAGTGTTTTCTTGTTTAAACACAAACAAGTGACTTGCAATCATCTCTCAACTGAAAGGCAGGGAAGAATTATTTCTGCATTAAAAATCATACTAAAAGGTGTAGGGTAATGATAATGGATAAAAATAGAAGAAAAATTAAAAGCCCAAAATAGTAAATCAACACTTCAATAAGTTTTTCTTGTGGATCAAATCAATGTGAACCTATCAAGAAGTAGTAAAATATTATCTGGTTTAAAATAACAGAATCTTTTCAATGCAACTTACGAGTAATGTTAGGAAATAAAAACAGGCTATCTTAAATGATAGCCATGGTCTTCTTGGTATAATATATACTAAAAGGAATATATATATATATATATATATATATATATATATATATATATATATGCATACACACACACACACATACATGACAGAGAGTGGGAGGAGAGAAAGAGTTGGCATACCAGGGCCTCTAGCCACTGCAATTGAATTCCAGACATGTGTGCCCCCTTGCACACATGTGTGACATTGCACACTTGCGTCACTGTGTTTGGCTTCCATGAGACCTGGAAAGACTAACATGAATCTTTAGGTTTCACAGGCAAGTGCCTTAACCACTAAGCCATCTCTCCAGCCCCAAAGGACTATTTTTACATGTACCTCATGTAGAATCTGTAAATGAATTTAGTAATATTTCTTATTGTACCTGTTTTAAAGAGTAAGTGTGATTGAAACAGTAAATATGATATTGGACTTTTTACTATCACAGTCATGAGTAAGACAAAAACTGCATAATGTTCAGGTAGTTATGCAGACTAATTAGTATTCCATTTCTTTTAAAAAATTAAAATTATTTTTGGTTTGACAGTGTATTCATTTAGCACTTTTTTTCCTCCTTAATTAATTCAGTGCCTCAGCAAAGTACTAACTGACAGCCTTTTGGAGAGGAGCCTGTTTACTCCTCAGTTGAGGACATTATGAGCAGCAGCAGGGCGAGCTCCCACTTCTAGGCAGGTGGAATTCTCAAAAAAGAAAAATCACACTCCCATCAATACCATTTAAAGTCCTCACGTAAACCAGGTTCGTATGAAAGAAAGTATTTTGTGGTTGTGACTCACATCTCAGGCTGCTTCCCATGCTAAGCTGAAGTTTTCCAGCCAGTTCTGGAATTAACATAAATCTGGCCCTGTCAGTGGCTAAGGGTGAGAGCCTTCAAAACTAATACCACCGTTTCTGAACTCTAATAATGCATCATCTTTTATCTGTGAAGTTCATCCTCAGCCGGACTAGAAATGGATTAAAATGCACTGGAGACAGGAGGCGCTCAACAGGAATCTGGTTTGTTTCATGTGCGTGGATATCACAGATATTTATTCAATTTCACAGTAGTAGTTAGCCTTAAACTCAAAGAAATTTTTCTGTGAATTTCTTCTGTATTGCTGGATAAAATTCCTCTTAACGTTAGCTTTGGCCTCTTAGAGCAAAATAAAGGTATTTTTAATGCTGTGTGTGTGTGTGTGTGTGTGTGTGTGTGTGTGTGTGTGTTTTATGGTGTATATGGTAGGTATATATGTGTGCATGCCACAGTACACCTGTGGAGGTTAGAGGACAACTTTGGGGTGTTTCTTGCCTTCCACTTGGAGACAGAGTCTCTGTTGTTTGCTGCTATGTGTCCAGATCAACTGACCTGGGAGCTTCAGGATTCTCCTGACTCCAACTCCCATTGCCACAGGTGTGCTGGGGCTAGAGTGTAGAGTACTGCCTGCAGCCAGCTGTCAGTGGTTCTGAAAATTAGCACTCTGGTCATTAGGCTTGAGCATCGAGCACCTTGAAACACTGAGACAACTCTCCATCCCTAGTGATACCATGCTTAATGTTGATTTGAAAAATATTAACTAATAATTTCAGTATATCATCTACTATTTAACATCTATCTATCTATTTCTTTCTATCTATCATTTATGTGTCTATCAATCTATCTATCATCTATCTATGTTAATTGAAATGATTAAGTATCATAACAGTTCTTTTTATTACATTAGATTCTTAAATTTTGAAAATTATATATAAATTAAGAATATGCTAACATGCAAGATTAGCTGAGAATATATAATCAAAATAACTTTGTAAATTAAAACTGTGTCATTAGAACAACATTGGTCTGATACAGGTACACAGGCTTTTATTGAGTTATTAATATTTAAAGACAGGAGGCAGTATAATAAGGGTACATATTGTTCTATATTTCAGAAAGAAAAAAAAATCTACAATTGTAACTTTTCCATTTCTAATAGCAATGCTATAGCGGTAATCTTTTCTGGTTTTAAATGAGGAAATACTGAATTGACTAACATTTTCTTTTTGTCCTTAACTTCATTATTTCCTCTTGCTTTTGTTTTATGAAGGTAAGATGAGCCCTATAAACTCATGGGCTCAAACCCTTAGCCTCCATCAGGTGACACTGTTTGGGAAGGCTGTGGGACCTGTAGGAAGTGCAGCCTCACTGGAGGAAGTGGTCGCTATGGTGTCTGTTCCTAGAGACAGCAGCAGGGAGAAATGTTCTTTTAATTTGATGTGCTAGTTTTGCAGAAGTGACGCACAACTTGTAGATGACACTTTCTTATTGCAAGGAAATATTAGTCTTTTAGCATGGTGAGCATATTCCTGCATCAGACAAAGGAAATAACAAGAGTAAAAAAGCAACTTGCAGAATGGAAGAAAATATTAGAAAATCAAATATCTGATAAAAAGGTCCCTAATATACAAAGAATTCCTCCAACTCAATAACAATGAGCATAGCCCGATTGAAAATTGGACAAAGAACTTGGGTATAAAATTCTCCAAGGGGCTGGAGAGATGGCTTAGCAGTTAAGGCCCTTGCTTGTGAAGCCTGAGGACTCCTGTTCCAGTCCGCCAGATGCCAAGTTAGCCAGACGCACCAGTGACGCAAGCATGCAATGTCGCTCATGCCCACAGTGGGGTGCATGTGTCTGAAGTTGGTTAACAGTGGCTGAAAGGGCCTGGCACACCAATTGTCTCTCTCTCCACCTTAACCCCCCATTTCTCTCTCTCTCTCTCTCAAAAACAAAAACTCTCCAGAAAAAAAATGTATAAATAGCCAGAAAGCATATAGACATACAATCAACATAACTAATTGTTAAAGAAACTCTGGTGTCAGCCTTGAGTAACAAATGCTTTTTATCACTGAGCCATCTCCCCAGACTTTTTTATTGCTTTTTAAAGTCAGGTTTCACTATATTGGCTAAGCTCAAAATGAATGGGTGGGTGAAGTGATCATCTTATCTCAGCATGCTCTGCCTGAGAATATAGATATGAACCACTGTGCCTAATTTGGTTCACAACACTGTTTCTTTATGTGAACTCTTAATAGGATTATTGAAAATTGTAGGTTTTAGATAGTAAATGGAGTATCTCTGGCTCATCAAGTGTCACCTCTCCTACGTCTCATAATTTGCTTGCTTAGTAATTTGGCTGGACTATAGTGATGCCTATTTCCTTCACAGCATGAAACTTCTGCTGTTGCTTCTTAGGGATGCTGAGGCTCTTCCCAGATCCACCACCAATACGACTATGATTGTAACTGGGTTCTCTGTCTTGTGTTATGATTTTGTGAAGTCTTGGGTGGTCCATCTCTTATGGCATCACATCTAGTAAGTGTTGACTAATTTTTTAGGTGATTAGTATAGTTTTTTCCAATACTACTTTGGGGTTTTAATCTTTCCCACAGTGTCATCCAAGTAATGTGTGGCCCCAGTTGTCTAAAATAAGTAACTTGTTTCATAACATCCTTCCAGGCTTCATTCTTTTTAAATTATTTTTCCAAATATTTCTCTTAAACTTCAGTGTGAGCTACTAGTTGTTACCATGAAGCGGCCTCCTAATGGGTCTTTCACAAGACCTCGATTGATCGAAACACTGCCTTTGGACATGGTGCTCATGTTATGCCTCAAATAAAATCAATCCACCTACGGAAATTCATAACACTGTTCTTTATCTCATATCTTCTGTTCAGAAACTCTACCACTATTTCAGTGCAGGAGCTAGGCACATTGTTGGTACATTTCTGTTTATTAAAAATGTATCCCAGGATTGAAAACTGGGTCATGGCAGAATGTGGTAGTTTTGTTTACCCATCTGCTTTTAATTGCCTGGAACTTCCAACGCATGAGAAAACTAGGGTACAGGAAAACTGGGCTCCACTATTTTTGCCTTTCTATAGCTGCACTAGAGTTTCCATTCCACAAATGGTAGCCAGGTGAGTAAGGTGAACTTAAGACCTCTTGGCAATCTTTCCTGAAATAAAGATTTATCAATACAGATCTTGGGAATAGAGATGTGAAGTGTTTGTGATACCCTGCCCACCCTCAGGTAGAAGTCAGTGCCTTACACTGGAGCAAGGAGAGGAGAGAATGCCTCCCTCACAGCTGCCCTGCCCACAGCACTGTCTGCCACTGCGATCTGTGGGAGAACAGGGAGCAAGTTGTGGATGAAATGACAGACTGAGACAGCACGGATTTTCTTGAGAACATGTTTCTCCATTAGATGTATGCCTTTAGGACAATTTCCAAAGACTTAAAGAGTTGTTTTTTATAATTTTCATGAGTTATGGTTGTTTTGCTGGAAGTCATGGTTGTTTGACTTTGGAAAAGGGTCCAAGGAGATCGTCACACCAAGATTCCACAAGTGTTCCTTGCCCTTTGTACATTTTGTTCAGTCTGGCAGTTTTCTCATAGAGTATTTATGTGTTTTCCAGTTCTTCTACTTACACATGTGCTTTTGGAAGACTGGATCCTGTGGCTTTCTATTTTGTACACTCTCTCAATGGTTATTTGTTCAACAAGTACACCATGTTCTCCATACCCAGCACATAGTCTGGCAAAACCTCTCTGTTCTGCTTATTTCCCACTGTTTGTCATCATCTCTGACATGTGGGCCATTTCTATGTTCATGTTATTTACCTCTAAGACATATCTACAGAAATCAAAACAATGATTCTTGAAAGTATTTTAGGTTTTCATTAAGTTCTAGTACACTGTTTTGTATTCTCTGCAAACTAATTTGAGTTATGGTGATGCAAACAGGCCTATAGCTACAAGCAGAGCAGAAACAGACATACTATAAACACCCATCGATATTCCCAGTGACAAAGGCAACTACCTGTTTAAGCACTATCAGTTATATCTTCTCCTATTTTTTTCATAATTTTCCATTTAATTCACAAAAATCTCTTCCAGTCAATTATCAATAACATGAGTTTACAAAAAAGAAAGAAGTGAACAAAGTTTCCTAATTGTACAGCAAAATTTTATACTCCCAAATAAGACTTGGAAAGCATTTTGCTTTATCCCAAGGCTCATGAGATTATAAATTATATTTGATTGGCACTTTTAATATCAGCAGCATGTGAAGGTACATTTAGGCTTCAGATAATAATCAGTGTATAGGTGACATTAATGTAAGAAACTCAATCCATTGCAAATATTCTCATCAGATGACAGAGCCCAGATGTGTAACTTCTCAAAATATAGAGTACCTTTATAAGAGTTTCTTACAGGAAGTCAGATTATGAAGAAAAGTATCAACTTTGCCACTTTTAGTCTATTCCTCTCCAAATTTGCTGTGTTCATGCACTCAACTGGTACCTTCTTTTTCATTAAGTACACAGGAACCATTCTGCATGGCTTACTGTAAAGAAACATTGTGATCTGAAATGTCAAACCCAACATCATATTTCTTGGCTGTAATATCATTAGACAGTCATATATTATGGCTGTGACAGAAAGGCTATGACAGATGACATTTTGAGAGTGTTGGAGGAGAAAGCTCATATAGCACTTAATCAAATGGTTGCAATGTCTAAAAGGATTAAAGTCAAGCAGACTGTGACTCATAAAATTATGTTTCTTATTATTATGTTAAAACTGACAGTGAAATACCATCTATCTAAAAATGTGTGTGTGTTTGTCCTCTTACTATGCAACACTAATTTTGCAGGAAAAAAACAAACATGCCTCTCAAGATTTGTGTATATATTTTAATATATATGTGTATATTTGTATATTTCTTATTCTTTTTAAAATTTAATTTATTAGTTTTCTTTTCAGTAAATACAGGCAGTTTGGTACCATTGTTTTGGCTCATCTGTGATCTACCCGCTCCCATTGGACCCTCCTTGTTGATGTAAATGGGCCGTGCATTGTGGAGTTAGCCCCCGGTTATTGGTATGATAAATGTTTCTGCAAATCATGACCCAACATGTGACTCTGACATTCTTATATTTCTTATTCTTTCTCCTAAATTTGTTGGGTGATTTTGCAAGTATCACACACATAAAAGAAAAGAGACAGGATAGAGGCATAGGGAAAAGGGTGAGAAAGAAAAAAAATGACATGAAGAAAGTTCAGAGATATACATCTATGGATAAATGCATTTTGAGTATATATGAATTTTGATGTGTGAATGTATGTGTGGAGACCAAAGGTTTACAGGAAGACATGGATACTAGACAACAATAAGATACAATGAAGAGTTGTAGCTCTTACCAACTCTCCACCTTTGGGAAGGAAGGGCTCATGTTGAGCTAATTGTTTTTCACACTAACTGTCCCTTAAGCTCAGGGATTCTCTTGCCTGTGTCACTCTGCCTGGAGCACCGAGTACAGAGCCTCATCAGCATGCTGAGTATTTCATGTGGGTGTTGAGGACCTGAACTCAGGTTCCCGTTCTTGTGCAGTAAGTACTTTACCAACGCAGCCACATCTCTATCAATATCTTTCTCAGTGTGGTCCTATAAAATAAATGGCAGTTAACATTACACTTTTGCTTGTGTTTAGAATTTTGATATGTTAGATAAATGGCATCCATTAACAATGAATTACAAAAGCAAGGTGAAAAGACTTTGAGCAAAGGAGTTTGTGGTGTTTTTTTTTTTAATCAAAATAAGTTTCCAAAATGCTCCCAGACTATCCTAATATTGTCTTAACACAAATATTTACTTGGAATATCTATTATCAGAGTATTTTACTCCATGTGATAATCCTATTTTGACAAGAAAAACTGTAAGAATCATTCAGTAGGACATCTCCAAAGTTTTCCTTTCCTTATCATATTCTCCTCTATAGTTATACACCATGGTTTATTATAACGAAAAATTTACTTTGAATGGGTAGTAGATCGTTAATTTAATGTTTATTAAATATGACATATAAAATGATTTAAATAAAATTAATTTAACTCTAACAGATTTATCAATTAGGAGCTAATTACTGAAAAGATAACATTTATAAACAATAAAAAGAGACATGAGAAACCAAACATGGTTGAGAAAACTATTGAGGTTATGTGTGTCCTTAAGATGTAGTATTATTTTTGAAGCTTCTATTGGGAAGAAACAGACTTTTTTGTTATATCTTTTATAAAGCATGTTTGATCTGCCAAAACTGATTCTGATGTTAAGCAAGCAATACCTGTAATTTATATCAACATCATCAAAAGTTTAAGTAAGTCAGCTGCTTTTTTTATTTAAACACATCCAACTGCTTTGTAACTACTCTCTCAACACTATTTGGGTTTACATCTGACACTTTGCATAATGTAGCAAAAGATAGCAGTTTAAACTCTATGTGTATAGATCACAAGCGAAGGTCAATGTCTGGTAAAGCAAAGGCTCTCTCTAGTGCCATATCATTCTTGCTTTTAAATAAAGAAAACTACATAGCATGTTATATAGAAACCAGAGATTTTTTAATATTGTCACAGAATTTTATTAAAAATGGAACTCTATGTTCAGAAACTTTATACACACACCACTAAAACACATACACAAACCCCTTCCCTGCATCCAACTGAATCCTGTCCACAAATCTAAGGTAAATTAGTCACTTATTCAACTCTGAGGTACTTCCATCTATTCACCTGGGAATTTAATTTTAAATAGTAAATCAATGAACATCTTTACTTTGATATCTATATTTCATTACTCTGTTAGTGACTACATTTTGATTTGACTGAACTTGTCATACTTACTTAGCCAACTTAAGTAGTGACAACCATGATGCTTGGTTGAGGATAGAGTAGAAACAGTTATTTTTGATGAAATGAGGAAACCATGGTGAGTACAGATGGAGTTTCTAAAATAGTATACAGTATCAAAATATGTCTATTTTATTTAATAAAATATGACCTTCCCAAAGCACATTTATAGTTTTGAAATGCACATCAATCCTTGGCTCAAAGGATCATGAGAAAGCTTAATTTATCTTGGCTGTGATCCTAGCTGTCACAGACTCTCAAAGGCTTCATTGTAGTGTTACTGAAACATGCAAATTGCTCTGCTACTGGGAACATCCTGAGGTAATGGATAGAATAGGCAGCTTCCAATAACACAAAATAAACAGCATGCATCCAGATAAAAATTAGCATATAAAATGTTTACATTTCTAAACCTGTGGCTGCAAACAAACCTTCAAAGTTTATGTTGACCCAGGAAAAAGAGCTAGGGATATCAAGACATAAATTTAAAATTTCTGCAGTTATTTTGTAAACACAAAATATAACAATCATAGAGTACTTAGGTTCTAATCAACTAAACAGATGCACTATTGTTTCATTGATTTGAAAATACTACTAAGCCTAAAAGACATAAAGTGCATTAGGATGTTGTAACAGAGTTCTTGCTTACAATTGAAATAACACTTAAAAACTGAGATTTGGATACAAACATGCAATTGGTGGCTCTCAGAATTAAGTGTCTTTAATAAATGGGTTATGCAACATTCACAAACACATTTGAAACTTCCCAGAATGCCATAGTTCTTAGACTGATCTTGATGTTCTAGGTGTTTTTTTTATATATTTGAGGTGACTTTTATTTTTTCTAAAAGCATCAGTCCAAGGAGTCAAATACTAGTAATACCCCTCCATGTCTTTTTTTTAAATTTATTGACTCTAAAGTTCAGCATTTGAAACTAGTAACATATATGTCTTCTATTTCGTGAGTCTAAGCAGAAATCATCTTAGATGATTAGGCATGCATGGAGACAAAATGGGATTTTCATTATACTTCAGGGAATCATGGAAAAATTGAGGTAGAATGTTAAGTGTTAAAAACAGATATGAGTCACTCTTAATATGTAATCACTGCATTTTTCATTACTTAAAGGCATATATCCTTCTATGCTTATGCATGATAAGAATGAGCTCCATGGAAGAGAAGTCATAAAGTCACACCTGATATTGAAAAATGAGCCAGAAACTTATGGTTTGGTAAGTCACAGATGATAGAGGAAAGCCTCCACTGTTTTGTTGACTAAACAGTGCTTTATGCCCCCAAAAAATCTTCTAAATATATATGTTTATACCCTTTGAATAATGTTGATCTCATTATTAAACTTTTTGTTTGTTTTTACAAATGGAGGTAAATACCAGGGAGAACCAAGACTCATCAAAATGTCAAGAAGGACAGAAAACCAAGTTATTAGTACTTGGCAAGTCATCTCCACCACATCTGCCAGGACTCAGGATATAGTGGAAAGAAATAGTGGAAGGGACATAAGTGTTATGTCCACTGGTAACCATCTTCTTTATGGAGATGACAGACAAAAGACTGAAAAATCATCAAAGAGGCTTCTCAGAGCTCAATACTAAAGGAGAAGTCAAGCAAGGATTTCACTTTTAATTTTATTATCTATTTCTTTATTTGCAAGGAGAGAGAGAAAGAGAGGGATGGGGGAAGAATGAATTCCGGTTACATGCACAATTTTGTGCATCTGGCTCTAAGAGGGTAGCTGGGGAATAGGGGAATGGAACCAGGGCTGTCAGGTTTTGTGAGCAAACACCATTAACCATGGAGCCATTTTCCCAGCCTCATACTAAAAAAGATTTCCATTACAATCTTCAAGGCTTGGGGAACATTATGGAAGAGGGAACAGAAAGAATGTCAGAGCCACAAGATGTGTTAGTGCTCTTTGGAGTACCCTTTCTAACATGAACTAACTAGTGCTTTCATGACTGCTCCATAGGTACCAATTCCTCCACAAGACCATCACTGTTCTGAGCCCATCAACTTCTTTTCAGGAAGGATGGAGGAATACAAAATGGAAGAAGCACTATCTTGAAAAAGGAGAGGGATCTCTAAGGATGGGTGGGGACAGAGGAGAACAGATAATAGAGAATAATGCAATTGGAATGTGGTCAAATTACTATTTGCTCATATATTAAATTATCCAGTAAAAAAGTAAGAGCTTGGGCAAATTTTAAATGTAACTGAAAATAAATTTAAATATCTAGTTGTTCTCATGTGAAGTCCTAAAAGATGAGCAAATTATGACTTACAATCATCAGAATCAGCTAAAACTCAAACCCACATATTTTAACTTTGAGTCCAGACTGTTTAATCCAAAAATACAGCAGCATGCAATATAAAATTTCAGTATTTATTTTAGTATGAGATAAATTAACTCAAGACAGAATTTCATTTACCCTCTAGGAGTAACATTTATTTCTTAATACTCTGCCATAGTTTGTCTCTATTGATATTGTATAAATGTCAATCCCATGGCTTTTTCTATTGTTAAAATAATATTAGAACTATAAAATGTTTTATTAGAGGAATGTCTGTTAAGCAGAAGTAAATGCATAAATAGAAAAAGTCGAACACTTTACTAATATAATAATTTTGTGTAAGTGGTCAAACTACTCTTACAATTGAATGCAACCAAAAAATGCATGAGTCATTTGTATGCTTGGTAAGTAAGTACTAGCTTAGAGGAAATGTTTCTTATAAAGTTTCATTCCGGGATTTTACAATACAAAGTTCTCTAAAGCATGCTAGTTCCTTTCTGAGTGTCTGTTTACTTAATGTCAAGACTTTTGCAGTGATATTACCTTCTCTTAAGGTTTATCTATCTCTGATAGAATCCAGAAATTAAGAGAACATTTAAAGAAAAAAAAAAAGATAAAGCACACATTGTTAAGTTTAAAAGAGCTGGCAGCCTGTAACATAATTGAGTATAACTTTTCAAAAAAGCATGAGGATTCTAACAATGAAGTATGGTCATCAAACTTACTGTTCCTTAAAAGAAATAAATTGTTGCCATTCTACCAAGTGCCATAAGTTCTTAACTGATCTCCCTGCCTCTGATTATGCTACCCTTCAGGTAATTTCTCAATTGTGCCCTGAACAATCTTCTCTAGAGGAAATTCCAGTATTCTCTCTCTGGTGCCAATGTATTCATGGTTCACTGTTACCTAAAAGATAGGTTCAAACTTTTGTTCATGACATTAAGTGTCCTTTGGGATGTGATAGCTTCCTCCTCTACCATATAACTCTGCACAAGAGTTTTCAAACATTGGATCACTGTATCCCAGCTTTAACCTTATGCATCCTGTACCTGGCAAGTTCTGATCTTTCTTCACCATAGTCTTCTTTGTGTCTTATTGTTGTCTAGAATCCATGTCTTCCTGCAAACCTATAGAACCTGTTGATACATCTTACATGTTGTACCTTTCAGGTTTTCCCAAGTCCTTTGCCTGGAAGTGCTCAGATACCTATCATTATCTTATGCTCAAACTTGGAAGTCCTCCTAGATATTTAAGTTCTCTTTTTTATAATATTTGAGAGGTAACAATCATCCAATAACTACTCAGGAGCAAGGATGTATGAGGGTATGAGTACACTGAATTGAAAGACATCTCATATATAATTGATCATGTGAGGCGCTGGGCATATACCACTGGAGGCCAAGGAAGACCTGACCTGCTGAGAGTCAAGGTTTGGTCTGTGCAGAACACCCATGCTTCTAAAATTGTTTCTATCATCCAGTCTGACTTCAGCTTTTAAAAAAATTCCTTAGCCCACCTACCTAGATAGCCTGTGCTAACCTGGCATGACTAGCCAGTGCCATCCTACCTCAGTCCCCAGCTACTTAATATCTAGAAAATAACTTGAGCCACAAAACCTACTCCACCAGCTCTACTCAACCAGAATTTTCATTCACTGCAGATTTTACTTTTGGATAGTACTTAGCTCCCACAACCAAATTGTATCATTTTGTTGACTTGATAGTGGAATAATTAATTATGTTGTCTATTTGTAATATTTATGTCTTCCTACAAAATATTAAATTAAGTGATGCTTCCTTTGTTTACACAAAAGGAAAGTTTTGCCATAATATATACTTTAGCAATAATGCTAAAGGCCATAAGGGTCTCAGGTGTGTGGGAGGGCTTTCTGATGAGATCTGACACTTTTGGAGTGGCATGGATGGAAACTATGAGAGCTTTTTCTGATATAAGGCACAGTGCCTGTCTTGATTGTGTTAATAAGGCAATGTATTTATTTACAGTAGCTACTAGTGCACTAAAGGTAAGTTCCTGAGAGATAATGCCTACAGCAAAACACTGAGCAAAGCCCAATGAAAGAATGTCAATGTTGAAGGAAGTAGAAAAACGTATGCAATGTCCTATGGGAAGAACTGGAGGTGAAGCCAAGGAAGATAGATGCAGAATGATCACAGGTGATTTGAAAAAGAAAAGTTTTCAAAATTAAACTGTACTTGCTATTAATTTTTTTAAACAATTGTTCTCCAGGTGTCTGAATGACTATTCTCAAATTGAAATTAACCAAATACTACAGTAATTATAGGAGTAAGTCAATGGTTCCATTCAATTGCAATCACACAAACTGAAATATTTATGATCTTTTATCAAAGCAAAAATGCATGGTCTACTCTTTTTCTGGGGGGAGAGCAAGTTTCAAAATGGGTCTTGCTCTAGCCCAGGCTGACCTGGAGTTCACTCTGTCATCCCACACTGCCCTCAAACACATTGCGATCTTCCTAACCTCTGCCTCCAAAGTGCTGGGATTAAAGGCATGTGAGACCACACCTGAAAAACCTACTCTTTTTATTACTATACATTAAGCATCCAACATAATAAGTTTTCATGTGACTTTTTCATATACTTCAAATGAATGTAGTTTCATTATCTTCACACCCAATTGCTCTGTCTTCCCTCAAAACGATCCCTGATCTTTACTTGTTTCTAATAATCATTCTTCTACTTCCATGTTCTTTTCTCTAATTCGATTATGTCATGCAAATTACATAATTTTGCTTTTCTTTATGACTGAATAACACCCCAGTGTGTTTATGTACTACATTTCTTCATCTTCTTATCTGTTGATTTGCACCAAGTCTGATCTTTATCTTGGATGATGTAATAGTGCCATAATGATATAGATTTGTTGGTCTCTATCATATGTGGATTTACATTTCTTTGGGTATTTGTGAGGGTCATATATATGGTACTTTTTATTTTCATTTTTGAGAAAGTGTTCCAAAATAAGTGAAGCAATTTACATTCTCCCCAACAATATATGGGCATTTCTTCCTCTGTATTCTTTCAAGTGTTTGTTTTGATTTGTTCTCTTGATGATAACCATTGCAGCTGGGTTGGGATGGGAATCTTACTGCAGTTTAAATATCTTTATTTACTTGCATGGAAAGAGACAGACAGACAGACACAGGCACACACACACACAGAGAAAGAAAGAGAGAAAAAGAGAGAGAGAGAGGGAGAGATAGACAGAGAGAGAGAGAGAGAATGGGCACACCTGGTCCTCCATCATCACCAAATGAACTCCAGATGCATGTTGCCACTTTGTGCATCCAGGTTTACATGGGTGGGAAATAATACCTGGGTTATTAGGCATTGCAGGCAACCAACTTAACCACTGAGCCATCTCTCCAGACAATTACTTCAGTTTCAATTTGCATCTTTTCTTCATAACTAAAGATTTTAAACACTGTTTTTCATGTTACTTTTAGTGATTTACCCTCCCCCTTTTGGAAAATCTGTTCAGTTTATTTGCCAATTTCCTGATCAAATTATGTGTTCTCTGAGGGCTTTACTGTGTAAATTATTTATATATTCTGGATCTCCTGTTGGATGAATCACTGACAAAGATTTTTGTTTTCCATCTGCAGACTGTCTCTTCACTTTAATGATTGTTTGTTTGCTCTGCAGAACTTCAAATTATATTACAAAGCCATAATAATAAAAACAGCATGGAGATGGCATAAAAGCAGACCTGTAGACCATTGAAACAGACGATCCAGAAATAAGTCACATAGCTACTGGCATAGGATTCTTACCAAAAAGGCCAAATCAAACACTGGTGAAAAAATAGCCTCATCAACAAATGCCATGAGGAAAATTAGATATCCATGTGTGAAAATTGAAATTAATATATCACAGACATTGTATAAAAGTCAATTGAAAATGCATGAGAAACCTTTATTGTAGACTCAAAACTTTGAATCCACTACAAGAAAACATAGGCGAAACACTTCTAGTAGGTGCAAGGACTTTCTGCATAGGATTCCAGTAGCTTCGTGTTCTTTATGTAATCTCCTTTTGCCAGATTAAAAAATAACTCCAATGACTGAACTCTCAAATTCTATTATTATTTTTTTATAAATTTTTAAACTATGTATTTATTTACAATTATTTATTTGCAAGCAGAGAAAGAATATGGGCATTCCAGGGCCTTATTCCACAGGAAAAAAAAAAAAAATTCCAGATGCATGTACCATTTTGTGCACCTGGTCTTCTGTGGGTACTAGAGAACCAAACCCTGGCTGTCAGGCTGGGAGATAGCTTAGTTGTTAAAGGTCCTTGCTTGCAAAGCCTGCCAGCCTGAGTTCAATTTCCCAGTTCTCATGTAAATCCAGAAAAAAACCAGATGCACAAAGTAGCACATGTGTTTGGAGTTGATTTGCAGCAGAAAGAGGTCCTGTTGTGCACATTTTCTCTCTCCCTCTGTCTCTCTTATAAATAAAAAAAAATTAAATGAACAACTCTATTATTTTTTATTTATTTTACTAGAGAGAGAGAGAGAGAGAGAGAGAGAGAGAGAGAGAGAGAGAGAGAACAAGCATGCCAGGATCTTCAGCCACTGCAAATGAACTTCAGATGCATGCACTACCTTGTGCATCTGGCTTATGTGGGTCCTGAGTAATCAAACCTGAGTCCTTTGGCTTTGCACACAAGCTGCTTAACTGCTAAGCTATCTCTCCTGCCCTCTAAAGTATTCTCAAATCATTTCTAACTCAGATATTATAGGTTGTATTAAGGAACTGACATATATTAAATATACTAAGCTATTGTTTATTATATTCTGTTCCATATGTTTTATGTCATATTAAAACAAAGATGATTGTTTTATTGATTATGAGTATTTTCATGTTTCATGATTATGTTTCTAATGATGAATAAAAATAAGGGTTTTAAAATTTCTATTCAGAGTTGACATAGAATAAAAAAATGCAGAGATTCTGCGGAGATGCCTCAGTGGATAAAGTACTTTCCACTACACTGGAGTACATAAATTCCAACTCCACACCCTGTGTAAAAAGCTGGAAGCTATGGTGAGCTTCTGTAATCTCAGCCCACTGAAGCTGGTACCCAGATTGGAGACAGAGAAATGTGAATTTCCAGGAAGCTCATGACTAGCACAGAAAAAACAAGCAGAGAATTTAGACTGAAAAACCCTGCCTCAAAATGTGGTGGACAGATGAGGACTAACTGGAAAGTTGTTCTCTGACCTCCACACACACTCTGCCATGCACATACCTGTACACACACAATAAAATTTGAAAGGCAACCAACCCTAAACTCAATGAATCTATAAGAAAGTACTTGAAAGTAGGAAGGGGACAAGTTGTGAAGGGCTCAGCAAGAGTGGTGGGGGAGGGGCTGGAGAGATGGCTTAGCGGTTAAGCGCTTGCCTGTGAAGCCTAAGGACCCCGGTTGGAGGCTCGGTTCCCCAGGTCCCACGTTAGCCAGATGCACAAGGGGGCGCACGCGTCTGGAGTTCGTTTGCAGAGGCTGGAAGCCCTGGCACGCCCATTCTCTCTCTCTCCCTCTATCTGTCTTTCTCTCTGTGTCTGACACTCTCAAATAAATAAAAAAAAAATAAAAATAAAAATAAAAAGAGTGGTGGGGGAGGCTAAGTGAGTGGGAGGGTATGATCAAAATGTCTTATAAATATGTATGAAATTTTGAAAAAATAAGAAAATGAGCATGGACTCGTTGTCATTTGCAAGGACAGTTTATTTTGGATCCTCACGGTGGTTCCAGAAAGCAGGGAGAAGCCTTTGCTCCTGTGATTTATGAAGCCTGTGGAAGGATGCACTTTGGTTATGCAGTTCATTCCTTCAGTGCTGGATCCCAGAATCTGTGGTTTAATTGTGTCGATGACTAACTTCCATTGTGCAAAGAACTTAATTACATACTGTGGTTCAGTTTCTATTTTGCCAGGCAGTCGCTCATCCATAAAAGAATGCTGTAGAAAGTAAGTGGTGAAATGCACAAGAAATTGAAAGCACATGATCACAGTTAGGAGGCAAATAAGTACTTTTCCAAAAAAAAAAAGCCAGAGCTCTTTAACTGGGAGCTGGATTGCACTCCTAAAACAGAGAAACTGGCATCTGAAAGTAGATTATTTTGTAATTTCACTGAGCAGTCAATATTATAGAATTACATAAAGTATTTTGAATTCAAAACATGTAAGAGAAATGCATAATTTCAGCAGAAGTTCTTAAGTATGAGCTATATTTCCCACAGAAAGAATACTTTCTGAAGGTAGAGGATGCAAAGTGTCCCTACAGTTTATTGTTATTTTATGTCATTTACTTTTTTTTATGTCTGAGTGAGGAGGCTAAAGTTTCACCTAATTTCCTCCCAGGTCTGTACTTTAGCAGTTTATATTTACACTGTTTAAATTTATGTTAATTTAAATTCTAGAGTAATTAAAAAATATCTTTTGTTCAACCTGCTTTATATTGTTATGAACTCAGAACAAATGGTAATACTAGATGATCAGGTTCCCAGTAGAGTGGCAAATGTTATGTGGTACAGGATGGGGATGCTGGAAGTCAGTGGAGCATGAAGGGGGCAGGGAACCACATCAGAAAGCCTGGGCTTGACTTCAAGTGTCCTATTCAGGTCATGAGACCTCATGTAATATACCTCTACCTTCTTACTTTCTCAGGTGTGGACTTCTGATAATTATGGCATGTGTATTTCAGGACTGCTATGAGCATAAGAGAAAATGTGCATATGGAGCTTCACACCTGGTAAAAGGTCTGCTGGTATGAGTTCAGGACTGGGCCAGTGGAGGGAGCAGAAGGGAATACTTGTGACTGCTTGTTGCAGGAGCCTGATGGTAGCAGCTCTGAGTATTCAGAATCAATGACCTTCCTGACCCCAAATTCTTTTCTCTTACCAATGAATTCATACACCTACCCATGGAGCACAGGATTTTTGAGAGAGGTTAGCTTTCACACAAATCTGAATGATCAGCAGAAGCATGCTGGGCCCATAAATCTGAATGATCAATTCAATTATATAATTTTCTTCGCAAACTTATAAAGCCTCTCTAAATGAAAGGAATGGGATTGCCTGTCCTGTCCTGTTTGCTAGATAGTTCCAAGGAGGTGAAGGTGACATTCACAAACAAGCCAGCTGACATCCATAAATTGGATCCTGGGGCTTTGGTGAGTCAATATGTGAAGTTACTCTTTTCTCCTCACATTCACAGAGGAACAAGCCCACAAAGAAGCAATAAGAAAATCTGAAAAATCACACATGAATGCTAGTAATATAACATTAGAAATATTGAGAAATTACAAGATATTAAAATATAATATAGGGCTGGGGAAATGGCTGGGTGGTTAAATACACTTGCTCGCAAAGTCTGCTTACCCTGGTTTTATTCCCCGGTGCCCACATAAAGTCAGATGCACAAAGTGGCCCACACATCTGGAGTTTGTTCACAGTGGGTAAAGGCCCTGGAACACCTATGCTCCCTCTCTCACTTTCTCTCCCCCTGCGCTCTCCTTGAAAACAAACAAATATCAATATTAAAAACAAACAGGCCGGGCGTGGTGGCCCTCGCCTTTAATCCCAGCACTCAGGAGGCAGAGGTGGGAGGATTGTGAGTTCGAGGCCACCCTGAGACTCCATAGTGAATTCCAGGTCAGCCTGAGCTACAGTGAGACCCTACCTCAAAAAAACAAACAAAAACAAACAAACAAACAAACAAAAAATACCAGAATCTGTGTTTGGTAAGATAAGACTAAGCAGTGATACATTTGAAATTGATTAATTTTGATCTTTAATGAGAAAAAATTTTCCTAAATATAGAGATGGACAACCAAGATAGTTCCATGGAAATAAAAAAAAATACCCTTGACATTTTTAAAATTCCAGAATATAAAAGTTAGCATTCAGTAAGAGGAGAAATAGCTTTAATTAAAATTTTCATCTTACCTTCAGAATCTTAGATTTCAAGAAATTAGCCCATATTTCTTCTATAATGCCTCTGCAATTACAATTCTGCTCGAAAAGGTTTAGTTGGCATTTACCATGTGAGGAATTGATAAGCTTAAATAGACTCAAAGAACATATTGATTTATTTATTTAAATATCCATCTTATACAGTAGGCTAACCATAGAAAAAAGATCACCATACATACATAATTTTGCAAAAGAACATAAACTTACTCCTGAATTTTTTTTTTTTAAAAAAGAGTAGAAATAGTCTAGGCTTGCTTGCTGTACCACCAATCCAAATTACTATGAAAGGCACAGATCCCTGGGAGCCTCTCCAGGGGAGAATTTACCAGAGTCATCTTCTAATCACATCCTGGTATAAGTAGGTCACAGGAATCCTGAGCATCCTTGCCTGCTGGAAGCTCTGACCCAGAAGGATCCTCTTTTGTGTGCTGAAGATATGTGATGGTTTACTGCCAGGAGCACCCACTGCTAAATATAGTAAACAGAGACTGAGAAGGAATGATCCAGTGAGTGCTTTAGACTTGCTCACCAGAAGAGAAGTCTTCATAGTGAATTAGCTTGCCTTCTTTTAATCCATTATGAATAGCACCACTTGAGATCTATGACTTCAATTTCAAATAATTTTTGTAACACTAATAATAAATAAAAATTCAAATAAACCTTGATAGCAACAAAGCTTATCAAGTATTTTTCTTCTTTCCTTAAACAAGTGCTTCCTTTCTCACTATTTAATCAATCTTGGATTGAGAAAGGGAAAAAAAAAAAAAGAACCAATAAATCAAGAGAGAAGTGCTTTCAATCCTCATAGCATAGGAAAAAACTGGTTTCCCCTTCTCCCAAAGAATGCATTATTAAAAAACCTGTAAGATGTGTTTTAAATGTACACCCACACGGCCAGACAACCACTGACACCACAAAGAGGGAAAATGGTCCAAAAGCGACTGGAACGGAGATCTCTGTACATCCTGCCGAAAGCCAGGGCCTTTCAACATTCTTGTGGCTTCATTGCAGGAAGCCTGTTGATGAAGCCATTATGTAGTTATGAAGCATTGCACTTTTCACAGAGGCTATGGCATATTTTGTTTTAAAGCTATTGGTTAAAATACAGAGAGCTTAAATTCTTCATCAAAAATGGGAAAACTGAAGAATGAGCTCAATCTCACACTCAGTTTGTAGAAAAAAAAAATCATCACCACTTAAAGATCTGAGGACACAATAAGCTCCCATCTAAAATTTCTCTTTTTAATTTTTTTTTTATTTTCTAATAAGACTAAATTTATTTAATACCCTAATAAAAGTTTTGAATATAAGTATCCAACAGTATAAAAAGTACATAAACAGACCTGTAGGTTTCTAATATATTAATACAAAGTGCATGACTGCATACAGTGCATCCTACAGCCATGGAGGTGGAAGGGGAAGAAGACTGGTTGAGAACTAGTAATAAATAAATAAATACAGAAGTAGAGATGATCCATTATAGTATATTCTGCCACCAATACTGCAGCCAAAATGTACAAAAAAAAATCCCATTTCAAAATAACTCAGAAAGATGATGACTGAATTATTGTGCTCCATCCTCCAGGGCTATGTACAAGCCGACTGACACATGTGCACATGGTGGCTTCAATTAGGTAGGCTGTTTCTTAGAGGAAATATAAATGTTCAGACTAAGAACTAGAAAACAGTAGGATGCCCATAGAAAGTGGCTCACTCCTTACACAATTTCAACTTTACAGATCCAGTTTTCAAAGTGAGCATGAGTCATGGTGTCTTAAGGCAGGCACATGCTCCTCCCTCGTCGTGAGAAGTCTGAGGAGGCGCTATTGTACTTCCTGAACTTTTAAGAAAAGGGGTAATTGGAGAACTTTGGGTTGGTTTCAAATGAGCAGTGTCAGGTGAGGATTTGGACATGCAAGACGACCACATTCAGCATCTCAGTGCTCAGAGAGCCCAACTCAAAGAAGCCAAACATAATGCAAGTGACCACCTCTTTCTTCTAATGCACCTTAAATAGATGAGGAAAAAAAAAAACATAATAGGTCAAACAGCTTAACAAGTCAACTAACTACTCTATAGATAATACCTCCACAAAGGTCAACTGAGGTAACCCAGAGCTAAAACTGAATTGTGTGGCTTTCAATGACATCCCCAGATAGTTCTGTAACACCATCATCAAGTATTTACACACTGCAAGCCGTCTAAGAAGCTATCCCAAGAAAAAAATTTCTTTATGGTGAAAAATTGACTGTGAAAAAACAACATCCTTCAAGTTGATGTGATTTAGCATAGAACCTACTGAACTGTGAGGATTTCAGAAAATAATTTACATACCTCCTGTAGCAGTTACCTTTTGGTTGCTGGGGCAAAACACCTGACCAGAAGCAGCTTCTGGGAGGAATGGATTTATTTTGGCTTAGAGTTTTGAGGGGAAGGGCAGTCATGGCATAGAAAGCATACTGGAGCAGACAGCCTAGCATCACATCACTCATCGAGGCTGGAAAGAAATTGTGTAAATGACTGAGCTCCGAACACCCAGTGCACTGCTGCACTGATGAACGTCAAAGCCTAACCCAGGGGACACACCTCCTCCACCAGGACTCCACCTTCCAGAGGCTCCACAAGCCATGGACTAAGTAGGAGACTTAATCACAGACATTTGATGCTATTGGGGTGATTTCATATTTCCTTCCCTCTAAAATATATGACTATGATTTGGAATACATCACATCTAATAGTAGAATAAGAGAGGAGTATTTTTATTACTTTCAATGAAATGACTTAATATATCAGAATAAGGTTTTCAAAAGGAAAATATTTTTTTAGGATATTTGCAGAATTTTTTTGTATATTCTACTGTAAAACATGTCATATTATTTGAACTATAGGCACACTAAATTTTCATTATAGTATAAATATAATTACATATTTCCTGGTCATCAATGACATGTGTAGGTTTCTGAGTATCTGGATGGTCACAATAGCTTTCAGTTGAATATTTTATAGCAAAACATTGTTTTTAAAATGTGGTAGATGTTATATTTTTTATAAATTGGAGCATTATGATATTTCTTCATCATGAGATAATGATGTTTAAAAATTATCCTACAATTAGGTATGGGCTTGGCCTTTCCAATCTAATGTCCTTTAAGAAAGTTGTATGCAATTCTCCTTTCTGTCTTTGCCTGCTGCCTCCACTTATGGGATCCTTATTGAAAAATGACAGGTATGAAATGTTGAAACATCTCCACAAAGCTGCCATATGAAGTAGATTTGATTTAGATAACTTCTCAGACCTGTATCAGATGTGTGCATTATTTAATGTGATAGATTCCACAACGCCGGGCTGAGCACATAAGGTGCATGCTTGTGAAGCCTAAGGACCCACATTGGATTCTCCAGATCCCATGTAAGCCAGATACTCAGGTGCTGCGTGCATATGGAATTTGTTTGCAGTGCCTAGAGGCCATGGCATGCCCCTTCTCTCTCCTCTTTCTCTCTCTCCCTCTGTCTCAAATGAAAATAAAAATTTAAAAAAAAAAGATATCACAACTTCATGGTACTAAGAATTTGATGTTTTCATATAGATACCAAACCTTTTTATCATGTATTTTTTAGACTATGAAATTCAGCCACAAGTAAAAATCAGGAATTACAATTTTTAAAATAAAAACAGGTCTTACTCTTATTTATTATCTTTGTCTTTGTCACTTGAATCCTAAATCATAGTTTGTAAAATACTGATCCAGAGTTTACTAAGACTGGTAAAAATGACATAAAGATAAAGAAGAATTTTATTACCAGATAAAAAATATACTATGCATTTAGATTTCAATCATTAGATCAACCCTCTGCAGGCCTGTGTGCCTTTCCAAAGGCCAACAAATCTATTTTGCTAAATTCCCTACATAGTTTCAATTTTAGGCAAGCCTTTGGAGGGTTCTGGAATAAAACAACCAGGATTTTTTCCTCTGTGGCAAATTCTTAAAGGTTATAGTATTGGAGACATTGAGATTTATTAGCACCAAACCCTTGTCCTTATCAATAACAGCTAATTAGAAACTGACATGCAAAGACAGAATTCTCCTTAACCTAAAATTTTCTGAAACTATGAAAATTAAAGTATCAATTGGAGAAGAAACCAAATGACATACCAATCCAAGCTAATTAAAGCACTTTATGACACTTTATGTAATTTAAATGTTAGAAATGTTAGCAATATTTGCAATATGTGATGTACATGAAAAAAATCACTACTGGACTCTTTGGTCTCGGCAGCAGAAACAAGATGACGAAGGGCACGTCGTCGTTAGGAAAGCGTCGCAATGAGACACACACCCTGTGCCAATGCTGCGACTCAAAGGCCTACTATCTTCAGAAGTCGACCTGTGTTAAGTGTGGCTACCCTGCCAAGTGCAAGACAAAGTATAACTGGAGTGCCAAGGCTAAGAGGTGAAACACTACCAGAACTGGTGAATGAGGCACCTAAAAATTGTCTTTCGGAGATTCAGGCATGGATTCCATGAAGTAACAACACCTAAACCCAAGCAGGCAGCTGTTGTAGCATCCAGCTCATCTTTAGAATTTCGTCTGTCAGTCATAATAAATGCTCTGGTTTCAAAAAAAAAAAAAAATCACTACTGGAATATATTGGACTGCATAGATTTCAAAATGGTAATTATTTCTAAAAGATTTCATGGCTCACCACTGTTAACTGATCTCCTATGTTATTGGCTTGAAGAATGGACATTATCAGTGTTTCTACACAAGATGTAAATGGTACAAAGGCACACTGTTTAATAACCTGATTGCTCTTTAGTCAATTATTTAAGAGATGATTTGAAGAAAAGTTAATAGTGCTTAAACTATTTTCTAGCCCATACACTTACAAGCAGTGGGATCCCCTTAGCAGTCTTCACACTGTAGAGTAGTAAAAAGCTTTGAAAATCTGTAACACTATATGATGCCTTTGATTGTGATGCTAACTTTAGGGGTTAATTTTATAAATGCAAAAGTAACATCGGTAATACTTATAAATACAGTGATTTTCACGAGGCAATTCTCAGAGGGCAAAGAATAAATATTCCAAAAACTTGCATATGAAAATGATGATGCTTTCCATGATGAGGTAAGACAGGTACAATACAGTCAAAAGATCACCAAGTTAAAATCTAGGAGCATTCCTTTTCTGGAGTTTAGTCTTAACACTCATGACAATTATTAAGAGAAGTTTGAGCTCATACATGATACCCTCTACAGATTCCCATCATTATGATTTTTACATCTCAGCTGAGTGTGGCAACTAACTATATTCCCAGAAGTTGGGAGGCTAAGGCATGAGCAGTCTAGGCTATGCAGAAAGACTCTATCTAATACATATAAACAAGCAAATGAGAGCTTGGTTATTTATATCTCTTAAAGCAATGTGAAGTAGCTTATCTGTCAAAAATGATCAACTCTGCATAAATTTATTACTTGTGGTTTGACATTGGGGAGAAAGAAATGGGAGGATAAATTTCAGAGATAATTTACTAAGAAGCTTATATGTAGTATTATATATAATTCTAGGAAGACTAAATCTTATTCTTTCATTTATCTAATCATTAAAAAAAATTCTTGCCTCTATTATCAATAGATGTGAAATTGTCCACAAGCAAGACCAAGACTGAAGTTCACTTACTATTTGGTTCTTTTTCCTTCTCTCTTTCTCACTCTCTCTCTCTCTTTTTCCAATTGTGTGTCATTCTTGTTCTTTCATGCTTTTTTTTTTTTCATTGTCAGTTTTCTATCTGACACAATGTGTGAATGGACCCAATATTTACTCTTTGGATAAATGAATATCTACTTTAAAATACCCTGAATTGATGTACAGGTAAGGCCAGACTCACATCATTAAGTCTAATATATGTTCCTTACACTTTGTACTTTTAAAAGTCATTTTTAGGGGGTTTAATATGGTTTAGTAGTTAAGGCACTTGCCAGTGAAGCCTAAGAATTCAAGTTAAAATCTCTAGGTCCCACATAAGCCAGATGCAGTGACAAAAGTTTGCAAAGTCACACATGCACACAAGGGGGCAACACATCTGGAGTTTGTTTGCAGTAGCTGATTGCCCTGGTGTGCCCCTATTATCTCTCTCTGTCTGTCTCTTTCTTTCTCTCTATAAATAAACAAACAAATAAACAAACAATCCTTTTTAGGGGCCAGAGTGATGGCTCAGTGGTTCAGGAACTTGCTTACAAAGCCTGATGGCCCAGGTTTTATTCACCAGTACTCACATAAAGCCATATGCACAAAGTGATGCATACATCTGGAGTTTGTTTGCAGTGACTAGAGGTCCTGTCATGACCATTCTGTTTCCTGTTGTCTTTCTCTCTGCTTCTCTCATTCTTTATCACTATGCTTACAAATAAATACATATTTTAAATAATCCATTTTAAATTGACATTTTTCATATATGATTAGACTGTTATTTGATCATAATCCCCTTCCACTACCTTATTTTTCCTCTCTTCCCCCCTCTTTCATTGAACCCCTTCTGTGGTGGTTTGATTCAGGTGTCCCCCATGAACTTAGATGTTCTGAATGCTAGGTCCCCGGCTGAAGAAAATTTGGGAATTAATGTGTTCTGGAGGCGGTATATTGAAGGGGGCAGGCTTATGGGTGTATAGCCAATTTCACACGCCAGTATTTGGCACACTTTCCTATTGCTATTGTCCACCTTATGTTGGCCATGGGTGATGTCCACCCTCTGCTCATGCCATCATTTTTCCTTTCCATTGTGGAGCTTCCCCTCGAGCCTAGGCTTGTGGAGTGCTGTAAGTACAGCTTGATGGACTATTCTAGTCAGAGTTGAAAGGCCTGAATGCATAAAAACTATGGACTATGAGGTTTGGCTTATGAGGGTGTGAAAGAGCTTTGCTTGGGCTGGGCTAGTGGTTTCTGTGGGAAACTTGCTCTTATGCCTGTGTCCTGAGAAGTTGTGCAGGGTTGCTTTGCATAGAAATGGACTGGTGTGAGCAGAGGGATATGGCATAGAAAAATCTTTGGGTGAATTTTTGCCCATTCAGCTGCAATTGACAGATTACAACCATTGAGATTGGGCTAGCTGACCTGCGCTGGGGCAACAGGAAGAATGAAGACAATTCTGAAGGGACCTGAGTGCTCAAAGAGTGTCCTGTTCTTCAAAGTCTGCATTATTCCCCACACATTAACAAATTGGCACCCTATCTGATATTGTGGAGTATAAGAAATGCAGGAAAGAGAAGGTCGTTGAGTTTGCAACACAATGTTGTGTTTTGGAAATGGCCATGGGCAGAGACACCATGGGGCCATGAGGATGAACCATGGCTTGCAGTGGAGATCCAGTGGAAATTCTGGGACCATGAGATGGCTGCTAAGGAAAGCTGCTAGCCCCAGATGAAGTTTTCTAGGACTCTGAGTAGCCTAGCTGGAGGGGCAGAATTGGAATTCCAGAGATATGATGCTGGTTAGAATTATTGGACTTGGAGATTTGTCACTGGCTAGAGTTCTTGGACTTGGTGCTACAGAATTTGATGTATACCCTGGTTGTTTTAAATCATGTATTGGGTGAATATTTCTTTGCTATGCCCAATGCTATATTCTGCAGTATGAATGTTTATTCTGTGCCATTATGTGTTTTGGAGGTTATTTTTTGGTATTATGGCTCAGTTAGAAGATCTTGGACTAAGGGGATGTATGAACATCATTGGGATTGATAAAAACTATGGATACTTTTAAAGTTAGATGAATGCATTTTATTTTACATCATGTATGGTTTTCAGCTTATGGGGGCCAGGGGCAGAATGTGGTGGTTTGATTCAGGTGTTTCCCATAAACTTAGATTTCTGAATGCTAGGTTCCCAGCTCATGGAAATTTGGTAATTAATGCCTTCTGGAGGCAGTGTATTGTCGGGGGCAGGTTTATGGGTGTTATAGCCAGTTTCCCCATGCCAGTGTTTGGTACACTCTCCTGTTGCTATTGTCCACTTTATGTTGGCCAGAGGGTGATGTCTACCCTCTGCTCATGCCATTGTTTTCCCCTTAAGTCTGTAAGCCAAAATAAACCTTTTTCCCAGAAGCTTCTATAGGTTGGGTGATGTCTACCAGCAATGTGAACCTGACTTCAACACCTTCTTTTCAAACAGTCCCTCATATATTTGATGTTCTTCTTTACTCTTCAACAATTTACTCCCCACAACTTTTGTTCATTTATCTTATGTTTCTATCTCCCTGACTATGAGCTCCTTGAAAGTATGTTCTGAATGAATATGGTCTTTACATTCCAAAACCAATATCTATTCTGGTAGGAACATGAGAAATACATGTGAATCTGTATTATGTGGAAATGTTAGGAATTTCTACCCTTTCACTGGCATGGCTGAAAGTTGATCAAGACAAAGCAGGAGGCAAAGGTTACCAATTAGAGGAAAGAAAAGAACAGCATTTAGGAGGTACATTGACATTATGGAGACATTAATGGCTTACCTCTGGGAGGCTGTCTATTTTATGGTATTAAAGTGGCAGAGTGCATCATCAGGGCCCAGTGTTGAGGGATTTGCAAGATAAAGGATGTCTGTGGTCAGGATAGAACACAGAAGTTGACAGCTGGTGCACAAATTTACCCATGTCTCAAAACCTGTGTATCAGGGCAGCATGTGCCCAGTGCCTGATATACCACCGGAAATCAGTGTGCCATTCCTACTATGGCAGTCTTACCTCGTGTGATCTGACTGAGTCAATACAGGGGCCATAGATAGGCTCAGAATACAAACCCTGGAGGTCTTTGGGCATGAGTTGAAACTCTACTGTAAAAGGGAGTTGAAAATTGTAAGGAAAGATACTAGGAACAAAACCCAATAGATTTTTGTTTCATGCCACACTGCTAGTCAAGCTGATCCCAAGCACTGGAAGGAGCTTAGAAAGTTTTGGGAAAGATAACCTCTAGTTTGGGGAGCTACCAACTTGAGGATCTGGAGGAAAAACTCCATTTTCTTGAATTTAAGGGTGGGCCAAACTAAAAAGTTTCCTGAGTACTATTTTAAATATGCACATTTCCTCTCCTCCTTTTCTGGTTTGCTTTTTTTTTTTTTTTTTTTTTTCCAGTACTGAGGAATGAACTCAGGGCTTTGGACAGTCCAGGCAAACACTAGCTGAACTCAATATGCATTTCTTACTCTGTATTACACATGCTGAATAAGAACATCTTTGGATAGACTCCAACATTTATCCATAATGAACTCCCTGGGTCTTCTTAGTGACTGATATTTGAGAGCAAATCTCTTACCCACTAGAGTAGCTTCTAATTGCCAGACAGGCTCTGTTACTCCTTAGGACCAATGAGACAAAAAAAAAAAAAAAAAAAAAAAAAAAAAAAAAAATCCAACCAGGTGTGGTGGTTTGATTCAGGTGTCCCCCATAAATTTAGGTGTTCTGAATGCTAGGTACCCAGCTGATGGAGATTTGGGAATTAATGTCTCCTGGAGGGAGTGTATTGTTGGGGGTGGGCTTATGGGTGTTATAGCCAGTTTCCCCATGCCAGTGTTTGGCACACTCTCCTGTTGCTATTGTCCACCTGATGTTGGCCAGGGGGTGAAATCCACCCTCTGCTCATGTCATTATTTTCCCCTGCCATCTTGGATCTTCCCCTTGAGCCTGTAAGCAAAAATAAATCATTTATCCCACAAGCTGCTCTTGGTTGGGTGACTTCTACCAGAAATGCAAACTGGACTGCAATAACAGGGAAGACAATTTACTATTTCTCAAACTTCATATGCACTTCTCTATTCTTCTCTATTGTACTTCCTCTTCATTCTATTCCTTTTCATAGACTACTTATTTAACAATATGTGATTATATGATCCTTTATTTTCGCCTATAATATTCATATTCATCTTCCCCCTGTATGCCAATTTATTTTGTATGTCTCTTTTGTAAATTGCTTTCTACTGTTTTATGCCTGAACTTTTCCCTTCATATTTTCCCTCTTAAATTCCAGAAAAGTATGCTTATTTTGTAGGTCAATAATCTTGTAGGTGTTAAATTAAGAGATAAAATATAATGACAGGTCCTTTAACAATGCAAAGTAGAAGCCATAGATATGGCTTTGAAATGAAAGCACTTGCCACTCACACATGAGGGCCTGAGTTTACATCCTTGACATCCATGTAAATTATGAGTGGGGCAGCTCCCCACCTGTAGTCCCATCAGCAAGAAGGGGGAGACAAGGGCTCTCCAGGGAAACTATCTAGCTAGACTTGATGAATTAACAAGTTCTGGGTTTAGAGATCCCCTGTCTCAGTAAATAAGGTGGAAAGTAATGAATGAGGACAAAATTTGTCCTCTGCACACATACTCACATGTGTACATATACCTGCATTCACATACATATGTGCCCATACATATGCAAACATGTGTACATAAGTAAAAAATGCCAAGTACCTTTATATCTTATGTTCATATCAACAAATATTGCAGAAAGAGTTCAGACCTACTTTAGTAAAGTCATCTGCAAGTAAAACTAAGTCATTCCTAATATAGTACAGACAGACTGGGACTCTGTACTATGTGCCTTGAAATGAGCATAATATGTGCAGTTTTAGCTAAGAGGCCATCAACACTGCACTTTAGTTAGCTCAAGGAAAATGCCAATCTAGATGTGCCATTAGCCCTGCTAAAGAAGGCATCAAGCTGTCATCAAACATTACTTACAAATTTGGCACAAATTCTGTTAAGTCACACAAAAGGAAACTCAACTGTTTTGAGCAAAATAATTGTTCTCAGAAAATTATTTTGAAAAATATAAATCCATAATAAAGAAACCTATGTTGAAAAACCACAGTAAAATAATACTGGCAATGGCCGGCTCTCACTTAAGTAGAGAGAAGACACATGGGACTGAAACATGGGTGCTATAAATCTCTCATCTTAGAGTGAATTGAATCAAGTGGATGATTAGTAATTAACATGTGCTCTTGTGATTCAAATCACAAGTTTAATTTAATGTTTTAAAAGTGAGCAAAAAGCTCCATAAGGATTGCATCAACTATATCCATATATCAGAAGCAGAATGTGAAACCTTCACAAAACAGGAGTCTTTTGAGTCATAAAGGTTATTAAAATCTCAGACAAACCAATGTAAAATTGAAAAATTATCTTATTCTGTGTTCATTTAATAAAAGGTAAGCAGAACAATTTTGAGTTACAGGCAGCTCATGTGTATTTTTGTCTTAAGTTTATTATCCTTTTCAGTAAAGAATTTCACCCATAGCTTCTGAAAATTGAGCAGCTGGTTTCAGTTGATTGATGGGTATGTTTTATGAAAACAACAAACTGCAAATGAGCTAGCTTATTGCAGTTGGTTTGTTTCATTCACTGTCTTATGCAAAGGTTCCATCTGTAACATTGTCACTCATTAAATCCGTAACGCCCTACTTGGGCTAGGGATGAAGCTCCACATGTCTGAAAAGACTTCCTGTCACTTGAACTCATTTCATCTTAAAGTGGAAAAGCTCTTCTTGGAATGACACAAGTTTTCCTCTGAAATTTTGACAGCTGACAGAGAGCCTCCTGCCATGGCAATGCAGTCTGTAACTGGTCAGTTTACCCAACCAATCACTGCTGAGCCCCTGCTCTCCAGTATGAAGCAAGATGCGCATAGGACAAGGAGCCTTCCGTCAGTGAGCACAGCACTACTTGAACAGGAGAGAAGCCAGGTCAACATGCTTGGTTAGAAATCATTTTCTACTACTGAGGAAAATCAAGGAGATCATAGGAATGATATGTATCCTTAGAGAAGATAATTCTTTTCCAAATGTGGATGAAATAAGAGCTCATGTAGATGACAATTCAAGCAGACATTTGTAAAGGGAAAGGGTGACCCTGTCCATATCTCAAGAAAAATGAACCTCTCTCTGTGTAGAAGGAAAACTATGACCAATGGCCTTGAAGTCAGAACAAGCAAACTTTCTATTATATTTTTAAGATACATTCTTTCTTTATGGAGTTCATTGTTCTAAATAAATCAGTCAAATGGAACCAAATGGCAGTTTCTTGTGATAGGCATACGAATTAGTTACTTTTACTTTGCTTTGACCAAGTATCTGACAAAAAGTAACTTAAGAACAGGTTTTCTTCAGCTTACAGCTCATGATCCAGTTCAGCATGACAGAAGGAATAGCCTTAGGAGCTGAGGCACATGGTCACATTCAGACTACAGTGAAGAAGCAGATTGTGAGGAATGCTGTTTCTCAACTAGTTTTATCCTTTTTGTTCAATCTAGAACCCCCAACCCACAGAATAGAGATGCTCATAGTAAGGTTGTGTTTTCACATCTCAGTTAGCCAAATCAAGAAATTTCCTTTTTGATATTTCCAGAGATTTGTTTCCATTTGATTCTAAATTCAGTCAACTTGACAGCTAGTATTGTACTATCACAATTAGAGCTTCTACTACATATTTATTAACCATCACTTTCTACAATGTCCTCAACGTTTATCCATCGTACAGTCTTCTGTACTTTCCTTCCTTAAAGTGTATTAATACTACATTTAATTTCATATGTGTGCCACATATTTTATTTCATGTGGACCAATTTATGCAGTATAGCATGACAATCAGATACATATGGTCATGGGAAAATAATTATATCTTTCTCCTTAAATAATTATCATTTGTTAGTGTAGAAACCCTTGAACTCCACTCTTTTAGCTCTTTGTAAAATTTATAGTAAATTATTGCAAGGTAAAGACACAATAATATGTTATAGAACAAGAATACTTCTTATATTTACCTATATTTTGGCATTCATTATCCAACTGCATTCTCCTCTTCTTACTCACTCTATCATCTAATGACCTCTAGTCTATACTTTTGTGAAGTTAAGTTTCATAGTATCTACATGAGAACATCTGATTTAATTCACTCATTTTAATGTCTTCCAGTACATTCATACTGCCAAAACTGGAAAGGCTTCATCTTGTGGTGGAGGACTATCCTATGACATGTGTATCCATGCTGTCTTTGGAGGTGTCGTTTGCAAATATCAATTTACTTCTAAGAGATTTATAGTTGGAGATACTGAAGTAAGGTCTTTCATACATTCTGAGTTAATTTTTGTACATTATGTTAGATAGGTTTCCAATGACTTGTTAGTTATGTGCATATTTAGTTTGCCCAGAACCCTTGAAGAAAAGGCTGTTTCTATATTGGATGATTTTACCCATAGAAAAGCATTTATTTTCCAATCATACTATCTCAAAACTTTAATGGATATATCTCTGCCTGCCACACTGTTTGGATGACTATAGCTTTTCCATTGGTTTTGGAACCATACACTGTACATCCTCCAGTGGTGTCCTTTTCTTACAAGACCATTTTACATAGCCAGAGTCCTTTGAAATGCCATATGATTTTTTAGTAGGTACTTTTATATTTCTGCAAAAATTATCACAGGAATTTTTGAAAGATACTATATTGAAACTTTCAAACACTTTGCATTACACTTATGTATTAAAATATATTGTCTCCAAACTAATGAATATTGTATGTCCTTTCATTTTTTTCCCTTATTTCCTTCAACAATGTTTGGTAGTCTTTATTGTGTAAGTCTTTTACTTTTTTAATTTTCGTGTATACCATTTGTTTGAAAGCATTATAAGTGGGCTTGATTTCTTATATAATTCATTGTAAGTACAAAGAAATGAAATTTATTTGCTTTTTTAAAGTTTTACCTTTATTATTTTTTTTAGAATATTTGAGTGTTAGCGATTTTGTCTATAAGTTTTAGGATTTTCTCTATAAAAGATTTTAACACCCACAAAAGAGAAATTTTTACTTGTCCTTTAAAATTCAGATGACCTTATTTTTCTTATGTAATTATTGCAGCTATAACTTCAACTTTATGTTGAATAGAAGTTGTAAAAGTGAGAATTTTTGACTTGTTTCTGATCCAAAATGAGAGAAAGTTTTCACCCTTCACCTTTTAATTAGATGTGTGGTTTTGTGTTTTCATATATGATTTTAATGATATTGAGATACTTTCTATTTCTAGTCAATTTAGTATTTTTGTATAAAAGGGTATTGAATTTTCTGCAATGCTGTCTCTGCATCAACTGAAATTATCATTTTTTTTAAATCATTCTCATTCTGCTAATGAGTATATTATCTTGATCAATTTTCATATATGTAACCAGGTGTATAATTATTTAAATATGTTTGTGAATTCAGTGTACTAGTATTTTGATGAGGACTTTAAAACTCAGTGTTGAAAGAAAGATTGAGCTATAGTTTTGATGTAGTTTCATTATCTGGATTTTCTGTTAGCATCATTGGTATCTTAATGGAATGATTTAAGTCTTTCTTCTTATACATTTTTTTTTTCAGAGTATTGCAGTCAGCTACACATTGCTGGGACAAACATCCAACCCAGCACAGGATATGGGAAAAAATGGGTTTATTCTCAGGCTCACAGCATCCAGGAAAAGTTCCATCAATGATGGAGGAATCTGGCTAACTCCATCATACATAAACATAGCAGACATGGAAAAACCAACACCAGAAAGGATGAACAGCCAAAAATCAAACTGCTCTGAAAATGACTAGTAGTGCCCCCAGTAACATGCCCCCTTGTAGTATGGATTTGTCTGCTAGAGGCTCAAGAAGGAAGTTTAATCAGAAAGACTGAATCTATGATGTCATACATTCAAACTATCATATTCAAGCTACCAAATTCTGTCCCTAACCCCCATAGACTCAGGACCATCTCACATTAAAAACTGCATTTAGATCAACTTCAAAGATTCCCATCAGCTTTACCTATTTTTTTTTTTTTTAAATTTTTTTTAATTTATTTATTTATTTGAGAGCGACAGACACAGAGAGAAAGAGAGATAGAGGGAGAGAGAGAGAGAATGGGCGCGCCAGGGCTTCCAGCCTCTGCAAACGAACTCCAGACGCGTGCGCCCCCTTGTGCATCTGGCTAACGTGGGACCTGGGGAACCGAGCCTCGAACCGGGGTCCTTAGGCTTCACAGGCAAGCGCTTAACCACTAAGCCATCTCTCCAGCCCAGCTTTACCTATTTTAAGAGTATTGGAAAGTCCCAACTCTCATCAGACATTCAAGGCTATCTCTTAACTGTGAGTCCTGTAAAATCAAAACAAGTTAATTCCAACACATACTGTCATGGAGTAAACATTTCCATTCAAAAAGGCATAATAAGAAGAGACTAGAACATTACAAAATCAATAGCAATCAGGTAAATATCAAACATTTGTAGTTCAAGTCCAATATCTCTAACTCGTCATGACATTCTTTGTATATTCTAATTCTGCCCCTCCAGCAAGGTTGAGTAGCTCAGGGAAAATTTTCATCCTCAGCCAAGAGAACTCCATGGTGGCCTTTGTACAGTCCTGGTATATCCAACACATCTTTGGGTATCTACTGCAAACCATGGTTCATCTTCACAATTCTAACAGTGGCCATTCTGGCCTTAAATGCAGAGATATCATCCTACTTCATATGCTGTATCTCAGTAGCATCACCCTGGCTCCTGTGGCCATGCACACTTCATGATCTACTTCCAAGCATTCTTTATACTCCTAAAAACCTATACCAGGTGAGCAGAGGCAGAGGCAATTTGTTAATCTAATGGGAAATAAGTCTTGACCTTGAAGAGCAACCTTTAGAATTCTTCCTTTAAGTCATCTCCTTTCAAGAGTTTTTTTTTTTTTTTTTTCTACTCATTTATCCCATCTGGGGTAGATTTTACTCTCAGACATCTTTGCCATTGTTTCAATACAAAGAAGTTGGCCCACCCTTAATGATGGTAATCAATTTGGCAATTACAGTGATAGCAATCTAACACCAATCTCTGTGCTAGTAACTTTAAACTTGCTTCCATTTTCCCTGTGATAAACAGTACATCTTTCTGTTCTACACTTCCTGCAAAGCACACCAGTCCATTGCTTTTAAATTCACCCTTGATCAAACCTTCTGGGAATGGGCAAAAGAATGCAGCCAGCCTATATGCCAGTATCCCAGTGCCAACAAAGTTCTTTGCTGTTTCTCCTTCTCCTTTGAAAGTTCATAAGGCAGCCCTCCAAACATAATTCTCTCTACATTTAGAATTTTCAAACTCTCACCAGAATACTCCATAAAATTTGGTTAACCACTCGTTAAAACTTCTGCATAGCAAGTGCCAACTCCTTATATATTCCTCTAGCACACAAGTTCCAAAATGAACATGGTAGATTTATTGCATTAACAGCTCCACTTATGGGTACCAACTAACTGTTGTTGTCAACCTTATTTTCTTGGACAGATTTCCAACTAGACACATCTTATTGGAAGAAAGAGGTTTATTTCAGGCTTACAGATTCTAAGAGAAGTTCCATCAATAAAAGAAGCTAGCTTATTCCATCATATATCAGTATTAGCAGAAAGAAAAAAATTAAAAAAAAAACAACAATATGAGTAGACACCAACCACAGGAGCTCAAACTGCTCTGAACACACCTAGAAAGACTGGACTTCTGGATTAGACACCCAGTGATACACCCCCTTATAGCTGGAATCTTCCTGCTAGATGCTCAAATAGGAAGTTTAATAAGAAAAATGACTGAGTCTATGGGGCCATAGACTCCCATTAAAACTACCACACAGAGAAAGTTTAAGAAGGGCTTATTTTAATTATTTTTTAACTGCTTTTTAAAAAAAATGTATAAATCACTACAGAGGAAAAAAAGCAATTTCTTCTCATTTCCAGAGTGACGGGTCACCTGATTGTGAGAAGGTTTTCATCCTACTGTATATTTTCATGAATAAAATCCTGGAGGTAACAACCCTAAGTTTTGCAAAATTTTAAAGTCCAGTAGTAGTGCCAGCTTCCAAGGATAGCCTCTCATCATGAATCAATGGTGATGACAAATCACTTCTATTAAATTAATCCTGGGAATCAACTGTTTTAAAGTGAAACAAGTAATTCCTTCTAAAATATTTTACAGACTATGTCCACATAGCAGAAGGAAACTGAAATGTTGGGCAATTATCTAGATGAGCTTGGTTTTAAATTACTCTTTCTTGAATCATGATGGGCAAGTGAGCCAAAGTATAACTTCAAGCTACATTTATTCTAAGACTTACTAACTAAACTGTTGGAAAATACTTCTACTGTAGCCCACAGAAGACAGTCGAAATTTTCAAGAAAGAAAACTTACATCATGGTTTCAAATGGAATGATTCAGACAAATCTAACAAGTTCTATTGTCCAGACTTGGGGTTTAGATCTATACAGTGTCCATAATAATGAGAACAAGGCTTTTCAAACAATAAAATTCACCTTATTAGTTGGTATGGTTTGGAGTGATTTAATTTTTTTCCCCCAAAGTTCTGTACAACTCAAAATCTTAGTTCACAGGATGGTAGTTTTGTGAAGTTTTATGGACATTAAAGAGTCAGAACGTTATTGTTAAACTTACTTGTAAGCTATATTGAGTTGTGAAATATCTGACATACCTGAGGATATGTGTGAAGTGTTTTTAACATCATTAGTTCATGAGGACTTTGGGTTAATGAATGGCTGCAAAAGATAGCATTATTGGGAGGCAAAATATAGATGGAGAAATAAATCATTCAGATGATGCACTTAGAGGTATCCCAGTCTCTGTACGCCCCCTTTGTTCTTCCTACAGCCATGATATAAACTATTCCATTGCACCATGCCTTTCCAACCATGATGGACTGACACTTCTGAAATAATAATCTCAAATAAACAAGGCCTCCATTTAAGTATTCTCAAGAATTTTCCTCACAATGATAAAAAAAAAAAGTAACTAGCACTGAGGGTATGTTAACTAAGAGTGCACAATGAATCATAACTCAAAAGGGACTGAGAACACTTTCCCTAGGTGTAGATGTGACTTGATACACATGATCCTACTGTGATGTTCCATTCTTATCAGAAGCCCAAACAAATGTGATTAAACTTCTAGGATGATGAGCCAGTATATGCTTTTATTATTTCTTCATAAGGAGGCTGTGCCAGTTATTTCATTATGGTAACACAAAAAATTGTTTCATAGACAGGATATTTCTGCAATGCTGTTAGAAATATAACTTTTGCAGTAATCAGAGTATCAAGGGAAAGTGGAGGTCTTTATAAGAAAATGTCCCCAACCATATTAATAAAGGTGTCCTCCTTCTATTGCATGAAAAAAAGTATTTGTTGTAGTTAACTTCACACAGCTGAGTCAAAGCAAAAAACCAAAAGCAGCTGATGGGTGGAAAGAATTTATTTTGTCTTACAGCCTCAAGGGAAGGCTTCATGATGGCAAGGGAAAACATTGCAAGATCAGAGGCTAGACATAGCTTCTGCCTCTTTAGATGGAAAACAGTAGCAGGTGAGTGAGGATTTGGCTATAACAATCCTATGTCACCTCCGAAATACATCTCCAGAAAGGGTCCTCCTCCAAACTTGCCACCAGCGGGAGGCCAAGCATTTAAAACACATGTGCACATGAGGGTGGGGGCATCTGACACCACAATATTTCATTGATAATTTTTGAAGACTTGGCTTCATTGATGTTAACTCAAAGTTTCAAATAATATTACTTGAAGACCTTAGCATTTGAGGAAGGGGAAAGAGTGAAATAAGAGTGTCATTCTGAAATAATGGAAGAGTGTAGATTAATAGAAAGGGGAGAGAGGGCTGGAGAGATGGTGTAGCGGTTAAGCGCTTGCCTGTGAAGCCTAAGGACCCCGGTTCGAGGCTCAGTTCCCCAGGTCCCACGTTAGCCAGATGCACAGGGGGGCGCACGCGTCTGGAGTTCGTTTGCAGAGGCTGGAAGTCCTGGCGCGCCCATTCTCTCTCTCCCTCTATCTGTCTTTCTCTCTGTGTCTGTCGCTCTCAAATAAATAAATAAAATTTTAAAAGAAAAAAAAAAGAAAGGGGGGAGAAAGGAAAGGATTCAAAGAGAATATTGAAAAATGAGGACAGTAAATAAAAACAAGTGTTTGTGAAGATAAAGCAGTGTAGGTTCCCGAGATTCTGAGTGTTAGCCATCACTCAGGCAACAAATTTTGAGAAGCCTCCTGCAGTTTTATCCCAGTTGTATTTGGAACCCCGCCAAAAACATCAGCTAAGAAAGTTTGCCTAACCTGCTGAGGGTGGAGCTGAAATTGGATAGCACTGTTAAACTAGAATCCCTCATGCCAATGAAAGCGAACTATACATTGATGCACTTGAAGATTGTATATTCCAAGATTCGTCCTTCATAATTTAGGTAACTGCTAATTCCAAACAGACAGCTGGTTGGCTGTATAATATTTTGATAATGGTTAAAGAATAGAGGTCACATGGGCTGGAGAGATGGCTTAGTGGTTAAGCGCTTGCCTGTGAAGCCTAAGGACCCCGGTTCGAGGCTCAGTTCCCCAGGTCCCACGTTAGCCAGATGCACAAGGGGACGCACGCGTCTGGAGTTCGTTTGCAGAGGCTGGAAGCCCTGGCGCGCCCATTCTTTCTCTCCCTCTATCTGTCTTTCTGTCTGTGTCTGTCGCTCTCAAATAAATAAATAAATAAAATTAATAAAAAAAAAAGAATAGAGGTCACAGAAAAGACAGAAGTCTAGAACTGATAGCTTCTCACTTCAAGAGGCTAGGTATAATGAGATAGCTACCAATGGAAAAAAAAATTCTTGTCTTAGTTCATCACAACCAGTAAATTATGGGCTGAAAACCATAGCCAAGTAATTTTCTTCTTTTATTTGTTTTGTCATAATAATTTTATTTTCATTTATTAATTCATTCCATACTTTTGGTACTAAGCATCTATTATGTACGATGTATTATGCTAGTCACTGAGAATAAATGGTCAATAAACAAAAGGGATATGTTTAATGTTTTAGATAGACAAGTTCAAAGAAAAAAAAAACTGAACAAAAACTACTGACAGATTATTTTAAAATTGTGATGTGTTTAATTGCTATGAGGGGGGTCAGGTGGTTTAAATTAATTGTTCCCCAAAGGTTCATGTATTTTCAATATATTTCTGCAAGTTTCTGGGCCTTTTGGAGATATAGGCTTTCTGGAGAAGATGTACCACTGGGGGTCGGACTTGGAATTTTATAGTTCAGCCCACTTGCCATTATTACCTCAGTTCACTTCCTGTACCACATCCTTGCTGATAAGTGGCATTCTGAGCCACCTTCCTGATTGTGATGTGAATCATGAATCCTCCCCTTAAATCTGTAAGCTGAAATAAGCCTTTTTTTTTCCCCCTTTCATCTGGTCAGATGTTTTGCCCTGGCAACAAGAGAGTATGTGTGTTGTGTGTTGGGGGGAGAGCGGGATGCAGAAACAGAAATCTTAAAGACCGTCCATTTGGATGAGTAACAAAGGACAGACCAAATCCAAAAATATGTAACTTGGGTCACAATGTTATATCTTCTGCATTCTACTTTGTTTGAACATCCTTCACAGTAAACAGTGGAATATACTATAACTCTATTTAAGTCCTGTTCTTTTACTGTTCTACGTACTTGCAGCTGAATGTGCCTAGAGAAAATATTACCAGCCATGTGGTCAACTCTGAAATCCTAACCAGGGTTTGCATAGGCCTCTTAATGCTGCAAAGCAATGAGACCTCATTTCCTAATCCTCCATGCTCACCCCATCTTCAATGATTGTACCCTGCCACTTCTCTCTCATAGCCCTCTCATCTTCAGACTCAATTTGATATCTTGCTTCTTATATCACTGATAAAATTCAAGAATGTCAAATGGAATTTCCATCAATACAACATCATTTCAGCTTTAAATCTGAGGAATGTATTTTAGAAGCAATTATTCTCTAGTAAAATGATAGAATTCAAGATAGGTATTTAGAAAAATGATATAGGCCCTACTCCTTTATGAGTGGCCTAGATTCTGCATATAAGGAGGGGCCAGAATACAGTATTCCTGCAAAGAATTGATATTTATTGGATTCTGTCACCTAACAATTTGCAGTATTAGCTGCTTAAAACTCAGCATGCAGGGGTGGGGGTGGCAAGGGTTTCAAAGAGAGAAATTTCCCTTATCTACAAGGAAAGGCTGAGTTAAGTAGGTGGGTCCTAGCATATTATTCCTGACTATTCATGCTCCTGTAACAAAAGAAATAATACAGGTAACTTAAAGAGTATAAACTTGTTTCATACAGTTGTAGAGGCTGGGACTCCTGAGATCAAAATGTCAACAGATTCTATGCCTCGAAGGGGTGGGGAACCACCTTATGGTTTATATATATCTGGTCCTTTTTATTATTTACTTTCAGGTCTCTTATATAGGCACTACTCTGAAAACTGAGAATCCCATTTTTAGTTATTTTTGTATTGAGAATTTAAATACCTGAACATCTTACAATTATCTTATAACCCCTCACATTACTCTCTTCTGCTTCTTTCCTCTACCCCCATCCCATAAATCCTCTCCTCTTTCTCAGTGATCATTCTTCAATGGTTATATTTCATTCTTTTTGTCCTCTACCATCTTCTATGTCAAAATGTTGATGGATTTAATATTGTGGAAGCCTTGTGGAGGTAATAACAAAATTTGAGGTCATGAATGCACATGAGCAACTTGTGCAGAGGATAGTGTTCCAAAGCACTCCTCTCTACCCAGTGGCTTTTATAATCTTTCTGTCCTGTTATCTACAAGGGTTCCTGAGCTCTTAAGCACATGCTGGAAAAGTTACATTTAACTCTAACCTTGAAAATCAGGATCTTATTTTCAGCACTTTGATGAGTTTTGAGTCTCTTTAGTCTCCATAATTATTTCCAAAGAGTAGCTTCTTTGGCCAACAGTGAGAGCAGCACTAATATTCTTTCTGCTACTTCCCACAGACTGGGTCCTGAGCCCCAGTGGGTGTGACAGACATGTCTCATCTGGGACTTGAAAGCTGGCATAGCAGTTAAAAAACTTGCCAGAAAAGTCAAAGGAACCAGGATTCGATTCCCCAGTACATACGGAAAGCCGGATGTGCAAGGTGGTCCATGCATCTGGGGTTATTTTGCAGAGGCTGGGAACCCTAACATGCCCGTTATCTCTGTCTCTCTCTCTCTCTCTCTGTCTCTCTCTCTCTCTCTCTGTCTGTCTCTCTCTCTCTCTCTTTCTCTCTCCTCCCCCCTTCTTTCTCAATTTTTTTTTTAAGTGATGTCTCATCCAGTGCTGGTTTTTGACTCTTGGCTATAGCCATTAGTCACAGTCATCTGCATAAAGAATCTTCTCCAATCAAAAGAACAGCCTAATATATGGGTATGAGTATAACCATTCAGAGGGAAATTTGATGGACACAGTGTATCCATTTAGCCAACCAATAATGATAACTTACCACATTGGGTCTATTACCTATTAAGTCTTAGGTTTTTATCTTAGTTTTGAGTAAGAGGTATGAATTCCCTCCCATGGAGCAGTCCTCAAATCCAAACAAAAAGCAGTTGGTCATGCCTACTGGTAATATGCCACTATTTACAGCAGTAGCTGTATCTACCTCCTCAGTCCATTACTTAGAAAATACATGTGGCAAGATTCTAGTGTCTCTCAGGTAGTTTACACAATGTTGTTCTTTTAGTTTCATAGAAAATTCAGTAATATAGTTTCCATTACTCTATACTCTTGCCTCTTTTCAGCACACATGCATGCACGCACATGAAAACACAAATACACACATGCACAGACCCAAACAAAATTCCTTTTCTTCAAAACCATTGGGAATTGTACTGTAAAACTACATGAGTTTTGCACAGTTACTATGCACAGATATTCCTTCATAGGACTCATCTATAAGAGATTTCTGTCATGTACATGAGAATACCTCTCAAGTAGTACAAATGCATGAATCCATGTCCCCAGAACTACATAGCTGATGTTATAACAACTTTTTTTAAGTATATTAGAACAATACTGAAGCTAATATACCAATGGTACAAACATACCCAGAAAGAACTGAGTTGGCTGGTCTCCTAGGGTAGACAAGCTTGCTGGGTATCCATTTGTTGAAGTGGTGAAGTGAAGAGAAGCTCGAGCTCTGGACCAATCCAGTCTCCATTGCTGGTGTTCCCTGTATGGAGGATGAACCTGTGAGTGGACATAGCCTTCCCTTTGAAAGAAAAAAAAAAAAAAAAAGAGTTTTCCTATTCTCATTATACAGCTTCGTACAATTTGGACAGAATGCTTATATACTACTGTCAATTCAACCTTCATCTACTGTCTACATTGCTCTTCCTCTGCAACGTGCCCTCCATATGATTTGTAGGTTGTGTTGTTTTCTATGTTTGCCCAGCTAATCCACCTGTATTTGCCTGGCAGTGCTGTTGTGTACTTAACCATGCTATGACAATAAAGAAAAGTAAAAACTGGAAGAGAAAATAGCACACTGTAAGAATCATGATATAAAGGGATTTCTAGACTGACCTATCATAACCCTTGAAGAAGCATTGAACATGACACTGTCTCTGATTTCCCAAGAATGCCAGAGACTCATTCTTTCCAGACATTGACAAACTGGGGAGCACTGGGTTCATGCGAATGAGTTACTACTTGCATACTAAGTCTATTGCTGTCTCTGGTGCAGCTTTTATCAGAGAAGTTAGACAGAAAGAGCACTCTGTTTCTTTTTCCTTCTCTCATTGTGTTTATCTCTATTGTATCCCCACATGTGCTGTTAGTAGAGAAAATATAATTATTTATCACTGTAATCTGGCTTCCAGCACGTTCTAATTATAGCATTTGAACAGACTGAATAGTGACAGGATTGTCCTGCAGAGCAGTTCATATAAGAGGATGTTATTCTTCCTATATCAGCTTTTCTTTATGACTGAACATCATGAGCAAAATGCCAAGTGGGTTTTCTTTTGAAGTAATTGAAGACATTAAAAAGTTCTACATTTTAGCCTAAAATTGTTAACCTTCAATGCCAATGAAGAAATAAAGAATGAAACTCAGAACTTCTAGTATTTAAACAGAATGATTATATATAAGAACAAATTGAATGCAATGATGGTAGTGAAATGCTATATAAATTATAGAAGAAAGACAAAATGAAATAGATGACCTTGTTTGAATGAACAGCTAATTGTCATTGAGAAATATTGTATTACTACTCCCTCTCAACTTTTACATAATATCTGATATCCTAAAATAGGATAAGTTATTCTGAGTTTCATTCTTTATTTCTTCATTGCCATTTGCTTCATTTTTGTCATCTTTATTTTATACATTCATTGGTATGCAACAGTTATTTCAGCTAACGGTAGAAATTGTAGTTATACTATATGAAATTATACCAAATAATATTTCACACCTAAAATGAACAAAGATAAACATCTCAAACACAATACAATAATTAAAATATAATATCAAAATATAAACCACCTGAAGTAATTGGAACTTTTAAATAGAAATATCACTGCCATTATTTCTGCCTGGTTTTGTGGATGCTTTTATATCCCTCTAGTTGTTTCTTGGAATGTAACCTTATCAGTCAATGCATTCTTATAGATGCCGTGGCCTTATTTTAAAGTGAAAAGACCAATAACATGTTTCTTATTATTTCAAATAAGCAAATTTTTCAGATTTCAAATGAATGGCTGTGTGACTTTCAAGAGAGACAGGAACAAATATCAATTCAGTGCAATAAGGGCACCAATGACAGATCAGAAAGCTAGTCCACCATTTCATTGGGATAACTTACGGTAGCATGTGGGAAGGGTTACTTTAAAAAATATAGTTGACTGAAGAAGCCACATCTCCCAAAAGCCTACCCTAGCATAGGAGATAACCCAAAAAAAGATACATCAACAGAGATTTCTGAGCAACTCACAGACCACTATCAACACAAAGCCACCTCTTCAGCAGTTGTTTGCTTTGTTAGGAAGGTAGGGTGAGGGAATCCTGAGTCTTGTAACTATTCTTTTAGTTTCATGAATCTTCTCTCTGCCTCCCTGAAGGAAGGTTGAGAAAGAGTTGCACAACATAATTATATTTAAATAAGAATATAGCAGACAAATTTGGGCTTTATAGAGAGATCATACAAAGCCCAATAGTGCAAAAATAAAGGTCTATTTTTTAGCAAGATATTCAGCAACGAAAGTTTTTGTTTTTAATTTTGAGAATTTAAGATGTAAGAATTTTATTGTCTATAGTAAGTAGAGGCTTCTGTGAGAACCAGCATTAATTAAACATTAGACAGTCTGAGATTTACCTGTCTTGCTAGGTTGAATACCAGAAAAGCAACTTACTTATTGTCAGATAGATACCACAAATCCTTGTGTGGCACCTTACTGAGAACATCTGATCTATTTTCAAAACTTTCATAGTAGGATGAATCTCTTATAAATAAAATACAGTGGAAGAATCTTTTTTTTTAATTTAATTTATTAGTTTTCATTTCAGTGAATACAGGCAGTTTGGTACCATTATTTAGGCTCATCTGTGATCTACCCCCTCCCATTAGATCCTCCTTGTTAATGAAAATGGGTCGTGCATTGTGGAGTTAGCCCCCAGTTATTAGTATGATAAATGTCTCTGAAAATCATGACCCAACATATAACTCTGACATTCTTTCCGCCCCCTCTTCCGCAAGATTTCCCTGAGCCATATTGGGTTCATTTTTGGTCTGCTGCAGTGCTGAGGTGTTGGGGGCCTCTGAGGCTTTGGCTCTCTGATTTGGTAGGAGTTGATTTTTCTCTGCGTTGATTTCCTTCCCCTTTGTGATGGTATCCGGTTCACAGGAAAACATCACCCTTGCTAATTTCGCCAGTTGTCCTTAGTTTCAGTTGGGCCCCTTCTGAGGTATGTTGGGGCAGCTCTCTTCTTAGGATCTGCATCTATCTGGAAAAGAGAAGCAGATTCTCCAACGGAGAGTAAGTTAGCACCCAGAAAATTGAGATAACACTTACTTTTTTGATAGAGAGTTTGATAGGTGTAGGCCCTCTTATACCCCATGATTGATGATAGCTTGATATTGTAGAGTGGGCTTGTGTTTGGGTATGGTTCTGACTTGTTTCCCAGCTCCAGCTAAGGGTCTAGTACCACTGAGTGGATCAGTTAGCCAAATCAAGAGCAATTGATTCCTCACCATGGCTGTGTACCACTATTGCACTTGTGTGGGCATCACTTCCAGTTATTTGTTGCTAATTAGGTTAAACAATGTGTTGCTTGGACAGATCTTGGTCATTTCCCCCAGTCACCTATGTAGCGCCTTCTGGCACTAGACACGCTGACTGTCTGGGGACTGACTCTCTCCTGGTTTCCAGCCATGTCATTCCATTTTACGCGTCAGCTGTGTATGGAGTCTTCAGCAATAGGGTCTTATCACTGGCCTTTGGTGGGTCATCAAGTACTCTGACAGAAGTCTGTCATTGTTTTGGGAAACCTTGTAGGTTTCTCTGATCAAAAGCTCATTGTGGATGGTAGGCCCAAGCTGGAAGTGGGGGTTACAGGTCAGTGTCCACTAAGAAATTGAGGAAAAAGATAACTAATATACAAGAGTTAGAGAGGAGAGAGATAGAGGGGAGAGGGGGAGAGGGAGGGAGGGAAGATGTAGGAGATTTAGGTCAGTCTTGATCCTACCCTCTCCAGTGTCTTGTGGTTCAGGTGTTTCCTGTAAGGGTCTAGTGAAGGTTCAGCCATTTGGTCTGTCTTTTAGGAAGTAGAATTTTATGGTACCATTGCCGTTTGGGTCCGGATTACTGTTTTCCACCCTTTGATTCCCTCCCCGCCCTCCCATACATCTTATTGTCTAGTCCATGAGGTGCTTGCTGGGTATGTAAGGCATCTTGGGCAGATTCAGTTTAGGTGTTGCAGATGAATGAGACTATGTGTCGATTTTTTTTCTGTGATTGGGTAAGTTCGCTGAGAATGATCTGTTCCAGGTTCAACCATTTTTCCTCAAATTTCTTTATGTCGTTTTTTCTTACTGCTATATAGAACTCCATTGTGTAGATATACCACATCTTTGTTATCCATTCTTCTAATGATGGACATCTGGGTTGATTCCAGCTTTTAGCTATTACGAATTGAGCTGCTACAAACATGGTTGAGCAAATCTCTCTGGCCTGTGGTTTGAAGGTTTTAGGGTACATGCCCAGTAATGGTATAACTGGGTCTGTTGGTATTTCTATAGTCAGCTTTTTCAGGAGTCTCCATATTGCTTTCCAAAGTGGTTGTACCATCCTGCATTCCCACCAACAGTGAATGAGTGTCCCTGCTTCTCCACATCCTCGCCAGCATTTATTTTCATTTGACCTTTTGATGTTGGCCATCCTTATTGGGGTAAGGTGGAATCTCATAGTTGTTTTAATTTGCATTTCTCTGATGATTAGGGATGATGAACATTTTCTTAGGTGTATGTTTGCCATTTGTATCTCTTCCTCTGTGAATTGCCTGTTTAACTCTGTGCCCCATTTTGTGAGTGGGATATTTGTCTTCTTATTGTTTAGACTTTTGAGTTCTTTGTAAATTCTAGAGATAAGGCCTCTATCAGTTGGATAATCTGCAAATATTTTCTCCCATTCTGTGGGTATTCTATTGACTTTGCTTATTATATGCTTGTCTGTAGAGAAACTCTTCAGCTTCATATGATCCCAATGGTTGAGTGACTGTTTAAGAATTTGAGCCACTGGGGTTTTATTCAGGAAGTCTTTTTCCATTCCTATATCATGGAAGGTACTTCCTAAATTTTCTTCCAGTAGTTTTCGAGTTTCTGGTCTTATGTTGAGGTCTTTGATCCATTTGGATTTGAGTGTTGTGCATGGTGAAATGTGTGGATCAAGTTTTAGTTTCCTGCATGTGGTTATCCAGTTTGTCCAGCACCATTTGTTGAAGATGCTATCTTTTTTCCAGTCTATATTGTTTGGGCCTTTGTCGAATATCAAGTAGCTATAGTTGCTTGGCCCAAAATCCGGGTCCTCAAGTCTATTCCATTGGTCTATATTCCTGTTTTTATGCCAGTACCATGCTGTTTTTATTACTATGGCTTTGTAGTATAACTTTATATCGGGTATGGTGATGCCACCAGAGGTATTTCTTTTGCTGAGGATATGTTTGGATATGCGAGGCCTTCTGCCTTTCCATATGAAATTTGAGATCATTTGTTCTATGTCTGTGAAGAACACTGTAGGGATTTTAATTGGAATTGCGTTAAATCTATATATTGCCTTTGGTAGGATTGTCATCTTCACAATGTTAATTCTGCCTATCCAGGAGCATGGGAGGTCTTTCCATCATTTCAAGTCCTCCTCAATTTCTTTTTTGAGAGTTTTTATATTTTCGTTGTATAGATCTTTTACTTCCTTGGTTAACGTTATTCCAAGGTATTTTATTTTTTTTGTTGCTATTGAAAATGGGACTATGTCCTTTATTTCTTTTTCTGTGTCTTTGTCATTTGCATACAGAAATACTTCCGATTTTTGTGCATTGATTTTGTATCCTGCCACTTTGCTATAGGAGTTAATCACCTTCAGGAATTTTGGGATGGAGTCTCTTGGGTCTCTTACATATAAAATCATGTCATCGGCGAATAGCGCTAACTTCTTCCTTTCCAAATTGTATCCCTTTTATTTCCTTCTCCTGCCTTATTGTTTGGGCTAGGACTTCCAGAACTATATTGAAAAGCAGAGGAGAGAGAAGACATCCCTGTCTTGTTCCTGATCTCAATGGGAATTCCTCCAGTCTCTCTCCATTAAGTATTATTTGGGCCTTTGGAGCTTTGTATATTGCCTTTATTATATTAAGATGTGAACCTGCCATGCCGATTCTCTCCAATGTTTTGATCATGAAGTGATGTTGTATCTTGTCGAAGGCCTTTTCTGCATCTATCGAAATGATCATGTGATTTTTATGTTTAAGCTTGTTTATGTGGTGTATTACATTGACAGATTTTCGTATGTTGAACCACCCTTGTGTTCCTGGGATAAATCCCACTTGGTCAAGGTGGATAATGCTTTTGATGTGTTGTTGGATTCGGTTTGCGAGAATTTTGTTGAGGATCTTTGCGTCTATGTTCATTAGGGAAATAGGCCGATAGTTTTCTTTTCTTGTGGCATCTCTGCCTGGTTTTGGGATTAGGGTGATACTAGCTTCATAAAAGGAGTTGGGTAGTTTTCCCTGTTCTTCAATTGTGTGGCACAGTTTTAGGAAGATTGGTTTGAGTTCTTCCATAAAGGTTTGATAAAATTCGGCTGGGAATCCATCTGGTCCTGGACTCTTCTTTTTTGGGAGGTTTTTTATTACTTTTTCAATCTCCATGAGCGTGATGGGTTCATTGAGGTGGTTGATCTGCTCTGAGTTTAGCTTTGGTAGATGATATGCATCCAGGAATTTATCCATCTCCTCCATATTTTCCAGTTTTGTGGAGTAGAGGTTTTTGAAATAAGTCCTGATGATTCTGCCGATTTCACTGATGTCTGTTGTGATCTCTCCTTTTTCATTTTGAATTTTGTTAATTTGGAGTCTCTCTTTTTTTTGCTTGATCAAATTGGCCAGAGGTTTGTCAATCTTGTTTATTTTTTCAAAGAACCAGCTCTTTGTTTTGTCAATTGCCTTAATTGTTTCCTTGGTTTCCAATTCATTAATTTCTGCTCTGATTTTAATTATTTCTTTCCTTCTGGAGCTCTTTGGGTTGGATTTTTCTTGTTTTTCCAATGCCTTTAGGTGGATGGTTAGGTTATTGACTTGGGATCTTTCTGTCTTTTTTATGAAGGCATTGAGTGCTATGAATTTTCCCCTGAGGACTGCCTTCATTGTGTCCCACAAGTTTTGGTATGATGTGTTCTCATTGTCATTCAATTCCAGGAATTCTGAAATTTCATTTTTTATTTCATCCACTATCCATTTATTGTTTAAGAGTGTGCTATTCAGTTTCCAATTGCCATTGGGGCTCTTGTTGGTTTTATTGTTGTTGATTTCTAGGACTATAGCATTATGATCTGATATCATGCAGGGAATTATGTCGATTTTCCTAAATATGTGGAGGCTATCTTTGTGACTCAGTATATGGTCTATTTTAGAGAATGTTCCATGGGCTGCTGAGAAGAATGTGTAGTGTGGATTTGGGATGGAAAGTTCTGTAGATGTCTGTTAGGTCTAAGTGCTCCATGGTTTTGTTGAGCTCTCTTACTTCCCTGTTGAGCTTCTGTTTGGATGATCTGTCTATTACTGATAATGGTGTGTTAAAGTCCCCAGCTATGATGGTGTTGGTGGTTATTTCTGTTTTATTGTCAAGTAGGTTTTGTTTTATGAACTGCGGTGCCCCTGTGTTTGGTGCATACAGATTTATGATTGTAATATCCTCTTGATGGATTGTTCCCTTTACAAGTAGGAAGTAGCCTTCTTTGTCTTTTTTGATTGTTTTTGGTTTGAAGTCAACTTTATCTGATATTAATATAGCTACACCTGCTTGTTTCTTATTCCCATTTGCTTGGAATATTGTTTTCCACCCTTTCACCCTGAGGAGGTTTCTGTCTTTAGTGGTAATGTGGGTTTCTTGAAGGCAGCAGATTGAGGGGTCTAATTTTTTGATCCACCCTGTTAGCCTGTGTCTCTTGATGGGTGAATTAAGGCCATTAATGTTTAGGGTGATGACTGTGAGATTTGATTTGATCCCTGTCATGTTGTGGTGGTAGAGGTGTGTTGGCATTTTCATGGAATTTAATTTTTTTTTTTTCTATCTACTCTGGGTTTGGTTACTGTAATCTTCTTGTAGGCATTTGTGTTTGGTTATTTGTTTCTTCTCTGTGGAGAATTTCCTGGAGTACTTTCTGTAGGTTTGGTTTTGTGTTCATATAATTGTAAAGCTGAGTTTTGTCATGGAAAGTTTTCCTTTCACCATCTATTATAAGGGAGACTTTTGCTGGGTAGAGTAGTTTGGGTTGAAAGCCATAGTTTCTTAGAGTTTGAAGAGTGTCATTCCAGGCCCTTCTAGCTTTTAGGGTTTCCATTGAGAAGTCTGAAGTAGTTCTGATAGGGTTTCCTTTGAAAGTGGTGTGTTGTTTTTCCCTAGCTGCTTTTAGGATTTTTTCCTTGGTGTCAATGTTTAGAGTCTTAATGATAATATGCCTTGGGGAGTTTCTCCTTTGGTCTAGTCGGTTAGGAGTTCTGTTTGCTTCTTGAATCTTGATGGGCCTTTCTTTTAAGAGACGGGGGAAGTTTTCTTCAATTATTGTGTTAAATAAGTTCTCCATGCCTTTGGTCTAAAATTCTTCTCCTTCTGGTATTCCAATGATTCTGATATTAGGATGTTTAAGTGTATCCCACAATTCTCTCATGTTCTGTTCACAGGAACTTTTGAACTTACTGAAATTTTTGGACTCTCGAACTGTTTCTTCCATCCTGTCCTCCAGATCAGAATTTCTATCTTCCACTTCGCTGACTCTATTCTTGAGAGCCTCTAGTGAGTTTTGGACTTGTTCAATTAAGTTTGCATTTTCTACTACTTTCCTATGTATCACTTCCATCGCTTTGTCCAGCTCCCTTTTTGTCTCATTTTCTGATTTTCTTGATGATTCTTGGAAATCATCCTTGCATTTCTCTATGTTTTCATTTAGTGTGGCCAGCTGATTTTTAAGGTCCTCTTTTTTTTCACTCTCCCTCAACTCTCTTAGCTCTCTTTGAATTCCTTCCAGTGTCTTATCATATTGCTCTAGCTTAGTGATGGTAGCATCCATACGATTATCTATCTTTTGTAGCTTTCCTGTCAGTTCTAGCAGTAGTTTGGTCAGGGTTGCATTGTTCATTGCTTCCACTTGATGTTATGATCCTAAACACTCTTCTATGTTTTGGTTAGTTGTGATCCTTGTTGGACTGGGTGATCTGTCTGGATTTTCTTCCATTTTATTTTTCGTGTTATTTCTTTTGTGCTGTGGTCTACCCATGTCGGTGTATGGGCAGGTAGGTGGGTGGAGCAGCCTGGGATCTAGCTTAATGCGAATCCAAGGCAGCCTGGGGCAGTTGTAAGCAGCCTGGGTTTTTGCTCAGTCTTGCTAAAGCCGCCTACCTATAGCCTGGCAGGGGCACCAAAGTTGCCTGAATTCTCACCCAGTAATGTGCCTAAGCTGCCTGCCTTTGAGCTTGAAAGGGGACTGAGGTAGCAAGCCCTGAAGGTGCCTAGATTCTGGCTGGGTACACTGGGGTCTGTAAACAGTCTGTGCTCTTCCGCCTCAGGGGAGTGGGGGCTGGGTGGTGATGTACAGGTAGGGGATGGCAGCTGCGCTGGCGCTAGTGACTCAGTGTGGACTTATGTGGCTCTTGCTGTGGGGTGGGCCTGCTGCACGTGCAATTGTAGTGCAGAGGCAGATGATGTGGGTACGGAATCAGGACACAGCAGAAGCTGACTGGCGACAAGTGATGTGAGCACAGCAGCAGGGGATCTGGCAGCCACCTATTCACGACAGGGGTGGCCCCCACAGGCCTGCGAACCAAGCACCACGTGGCTGGTCTACTCGCAGGATCAGAGAACAAGGGCAAGGTAGGAGGTCTCAGCTTCAGTGCAGCAGGCTGGCAGGCGTGGCTGGTGGGTGCCCGATGAGAGCACAGCCATGCGGGATGTGCAGAGGGTGCGTGGGCGGGTGGGCAGAAGGGGGCGCAGGGTGCGATGGTGTGTATGGAGCGAGTGGGGCACGCGGCGGGGGTGGGGGTCGGGGTGCGCCAGGGCACCGGGCAATCAGGGTGGGGTGTGCAGTAGGTGGCAGGGCTCAGGGGGCGTGGGGTGGGGTGCCCTGGAGAGGCGGGGGGCGTGGGGTGCTCTGATTAGTTAGGGGGTGAGGGGTGCACTGTTGGTGGGGGGGTGGGTGCGCATGCAGGGGGGTGTGCGGGGCACGGCAGGGTGCGGGGCACCTGGGGGACGCGGGGGGAGTGCAGGGTGCGCAGGGGGTCACGGGGTGCGCAGGGGGGCGCGGAGGAGCTTGCGGGAGGCTCGGGGGGCTAGGGGCATAGGGCACGTGGGAGCTGTGCGGGGTGCACGGGGGGGGGGGCGCAGGGTGCGCGTGGGGGGAGGGGGCGCGGGGCAACCAGGGTGCAGGGTGCCAAGGGATGCCGCAGGGTGCTCTGGACGCGCGGGGGGGGCGGGGCTTGCGGGGGGGTTGAGGGGGTCGCGCATGGGGCACGGGACGTGGATGGGGGCGGGGTACGCTGAGGCACTCCGGGGCGCAGGACGCATGGGGGTGGGGCACAGGGGGCACGGGGCACGCCTGGGCACGCAGGGATGCGCTCGGGACTACGGGGGCGCCTGGGCTGCATGCGGCGGGGGGACAAGGGGCGTGCGGGGTGGGGGGCGGGAGGCGCCGGGGCGGGGCGCGGGGGGGGGCAGGGAGCGCTTCAGGGCGCACGGGGCTCAGGGCGTGGATGCTCCGGGGTGCATGGGGGTGGCGGTGCAGAGCACGTGGGGAGGGTGCACGGCTAGGAGCGCAGGGCGCTCAGGTGGGCACGGGGGGGGGGGGGCACAGGACGCTGTGGGAAGCCGTGGGGTGCTCTGGACTCGCGGGCGGGTCGCGCGGGGGGAGGGGGTCAAGGGGGCCGCGGGTCTTGCAGGGGGTGTGGAGCACGGTGAGGTAAGATGGAGTGTGGGACGCTGGGGGATGCTGCAGGACACCGCGGGGCACTATGGACGCTCGGCGGGGGTGGGGCGCACGGGGGGGGGGGCGTGGGGCTCGAGGAGCGCGGGGGTGGGGCGCGGGGGCTCGGGTCACGCGGGGGGCGCGGGGCACACCTGGGCGCCCAGGCCGCGGGACGCTCAGGGGCGCTTGGAGAGCGCCTGCCGCGTGTGGGTAGGGAGCGTTGGGCGCGCGGGGGAAGCGGGGGCGGGGGTGGGGCACGCGGGGGGTCTCGAGGCACGTGGGTGTGGGGCGCGGGGGTCTTGGGGCGCAGGGGTGCGGGGCACGCCTGGGCACCCGGGGCGTGGGGCACCTGGGGCGCGCCTGCTGAGTGTGGATAGGGAAAGTGGGGCGCGCGGGGGTTGGGGCGGGCAGGGGGGCGTGTCTCGAGGCGCATGGGGGTGGGGTGCGGGGCAGGCCTGGTCGCCCGGGGCGCGGGACGCTTCGGTTCCCTCGGGCTGTGCCTCTGCGTGTGGATAGGGAGCGTGGGGCGCGCTGGGGGGAGGGGCGCGCTTGGGGGGGCGGGGGGGGCGCGGGCGTGGGGCCTAGGGGTTGTGGGGCGCGCGCGGGTCGCGGGGCGTGTGGGGCTTGGTGCGCACGGGGCGCCAGGCCGCTGAGCCCAATGCGGGATTCGCAGTGGGCGGGGTGGCCTGGCGTGGGTCGCGGGGGTGTGTGCTTCCCTCTTTTCCCGGATCTGTACCCTCCCTGTTCAAAAAGTTCCTAATTTCCCTTGAATACTTACCTTTTTTTCCCCTTGTTGTTTGTAGTGCAGCTAGGCGGTCGCCATCTTGACCGGAAGTGAGTGGAAGAATCTTACTACAATTACAGCATGGAGAAGAAAAGAGATGCCACTGCTCTAACCAGTGTTTCTATTTGTGGAAGAAGAGAGAGGTATATTCAGTCTCATGGACTAGAATGACTACAGGCCACACAGCTTTAAACACCAGCATGGTTGTTTAAGTAAGCAATGATCTTCTTGATCCTTTCCATGCAAGGGGCAAACTCTCTACTTTCATTAGCTTTCATTAGTAAACCATGTACATTACTTGATTGCTTCTGAAAGATTATATAAAAAAGAGAAATCATAGCCCAGCCTTGTAACAGTAGTTTTGTAGTTAATCATTTCAGTGTGTGCTTTGCAGAAAGAGCTAATATTGTTAACACCAAACTCAAAAGGAACTTGATGATGTACAGCTCATAATTAAAAGATTTATCAACTTATCAAGCTTTCAAGCATAATTTCAGTTCAGAGACAGTACAAAGAAACCCAACTTCCCAAAGGAATGTAGAGCAACTGCTTCAGGCAAAACACTAACCATGTTAGCACTTCAGAGTGAGTCCTTCTAATATTGCATGCACCTAAGGTATACATTCACTTTTGTCTAACAAGGACACTGAGCAGGAGGAAAGAAATACATGATTGAGAAACTAATACCTCCCAATAAACAAAAACCCCAATTACTATGCATTTTTGAAAAACTGTGAAAATTTGATTTTTATTTTTTTAAAGAGATTTGATTTAGGGATTTGATTGTTATGCAACTGAATTATACCTCCAGAGGTTTGAGGATAGGGGTGACTTGGAAAGAAAAAGAATGTGTTTGATTAGAAAAAAAAATTAGACTTCCGGTTAAGATGGCGGGGTAGGTACCAATCCAAAGCAGCCTGGGGTGAGGGGAAGCAAAAGTAGCCTAGGGGAGAAAAAGCAAAAAATAAAAATAAAAATAAAACAGCAAAATACACACTTTTACTAAAAAGTGAGGTGTATAGGAAATTGAAACAGCAGTGGGGAAGTAGGAGAGATCCAGAGCATCGAGAGCCCACACAGGCCAGCAGAAGCTGGACCAGTGGGGTTGGTCTGCACATGAGACCATGGTGGCACATGCCAGCCAGCTGCCAGGCTCAGCTTAAGCCACAGGAAAAGCCAGGTGAGAGGATTTTCCACTCACACTGTAGCTCTCTGCAAACTCACGAAATGTGAAGGGAGAACGGCAGTGAACAATGGAGGAGCAGATCACAAGGTAGAAGAATGCATGCAATGGTGGGCAAACTAGAGCTGCATCGGCTCCCTCCCCTTCCCCATCACCAGTGTCCAGCCCTCAGGAACAGAGCAGCGGTCTAGGGACCCGGCCATGCCTACTTGAACTGACAGAGCACCAAAGAGAGACACAATCAAGAGCACAGCTGAGACCAAAATCATCCCAAAAGGTAACTGGGATTACACCAGGTCAGTACCCGCCTAATAAACCTGGTATACATGTCTGAACCAGAAGTGCTAATGGCACCTTCCATATCAGGATAAATTATATGTTAATTCAGATGGATGGTCACATTTGCCATTCTTAAATAAGCTGTATTTTGGGCTTGTTATTTCTTGCTTCTTGAATTATAGTGGCTTTGTTTACTCTTCTGTTATACATTAGGGAAGGGTCTCAACGAGGCACAAGCTGACGGAACCCTTTACAGACCAGAAATCTTAACTGCCTTGTCAGTATTAAGGGAGTGGGTGAGGCACCACACAGCCTAAGAGACAGATAGAGGGTCTGGTTGTCATAATACCTACTCTTGGAAAAATACTTTGTGCACTTTTTCATTGTAAGTGTACATTGTTTAGTTAAATTTTAGAATTTGCTTGTATTTTGTTCAGCTTAGCCTACTTGAATACTCTCAGAGCAGGCACACCCAACACCTAGAGTCACTTTTGTAAATACTCTGAGAGTCTTCAGAGCCACACCTAGCGTCTTAAGCTCCTACCCTGAGGATATATAACATCAGATTGATTGATACATCTCATAATACCCAGCTAACTGGAAAATCCAATCATTAAAAAATCCAAGATGCAAAAAATATATACATTATAACACAAGAAACACCAAAAATTAAGACAACATAAATCCACGAAAAAGTATTAATGCATCAGAAATGACCTCCATTGAGAACACGCTAGAGGAAATGCCTGAGAAAGATTTCAAAAGAATGATTATAAATATGTTCAAAGAACTCAAAGAAGAAATCAAATGAAGCAAAGAAGAAACAGGATGCCAATTTAATGAAATAGAGAGGTCAATACTAGACATAAATAAGGAAATATAAATAATAAAGAAAAACCAGTTAGAATTACTAGCAATAAAGAACACAGTTAATGAAATAAAAAAAAAAACTCTGTGGAAAATCTCACTAGTAAAATGAATGAAGGAGAGAGCATAATATCAAAGCTAGAAGACCAGATGGCAGATCTAATATAGTCCAACAAAGAGAGAGAAAAACTTATAGAAAAGTATGAATGGGAATTTCAAGATATTTCGGACACTATGAAAAGATCAAACATAAGAATTCATGGTATAGTAGAAGGAGAAGAATTTCATTCCAAAGGCACAGTTGGTGTCTTCAACAAAATCACAAAAGAAAACATCCCCCAAATTGTGAAAGAACCATTCAGCAGCACATGGAATTTTCTCTAAAATAGACCATACATTAGGACACAAAGCAAATCTTATAAAGTCAGGAAAATTGAAATAATTCCTTGCATTCTATTGGACCACACTGGAATCAAACTACAAATCAATAGCAAGTGAGGTTATAGAGCATACACAAAATTATGGAAATTAAACAACACATTACTAAATGATGAGTGGGTTAATGAAGAAATCAAGAGGGAAATCAAAAAATTTATAGAGTCAGATGATAATGAGAACACAACATACTAAAATCTCTGGGACACAATGAAGGCAGTCCTAAGAGGTAAATTTATAGCTTTAAGTGCCTATATTAAGAAATTAGAAAGGTCGCAAGTAATACAAAAATATATCAGAAAGATCACTCACCCTGACCAAATAGGCCTATCCTAGAGATGCAAATAGATAAATATAATACATTATATAAATTGATTGAATGCCAAAAATCCCATGATCATCTCATTAGATGCAAAGAAAGTGTTTGATAAAACCCAACATCCCTTCATGATAAAAGTCCTACAAGGAGTGGGAATAGAAGGAACATATCTCAATATCATAAAGGCTATTTATGACAAGCCTACAGCCAACACATTACTAAATGGGGAAAACTGGAAGCTTTTCCATTAAAATCAGGAACAAGACAAGGGTGTCCACTGTCCCCACATTTATTTAATACAGTACTGGAAGTCTTAGCTATAGCAATAAGGCAAGAGACACATATAAAAGGGACACAGATTAGAAAGGAAGAGATCAAGTTATTATTTGCAAATTACATGATTCTGTATATAAAAGACCCTAAAGACTCTACTAGCAAACTGTTAGAGCTGATAAAAACCTACAGCTATGTAGCAGGATACAAAATAAATGCACAGAAATCAGTAGCCTTCATGTATGCTAACAACAAACACACAGAGGATGAAAAAAGAATCACTTCCATTCACAATTGCAACAATGAAAATAAAGTACCCTGGAATAAACCTAACCAAGGAAGTAAAATAACTCTACAATGAAAACTTTAAAATATTCAAGCAAGAAATTGCAGAAGACACTAGGAAGTGGAAAAACATCCCTTGTTTCTGGTTTGGAAGAATCAATATTGTGAAAATGGCAATCTTACCAAAAGCAATCTACACATTTAATGCAATCCCCATCAAAATTCCAAAGGCATTCTTCATGGAAATAGAAAAAAATAATCCAAAAATTCATTTGGAATCACAAAAAAATCAAATATCTAAAATAATACTGAGCAACAAAAATAACACTGGTGGTATCACAATAGCTGATTTTAACCTATACTACAGAGCCATAGTAACAAAAAAGTGTGGTACTGGCACAAAAGCAGACATGTAGATCAATGGAACAGAATAGAGGACCCAAATATAAGTCCAGGTAGCTATAGCCACCTGATATTCGATAAAAATGACAACAATGCTCATTGGAGCAAAGTCAGCCTGTTCAGCAAATGGTGTTGGGAAAACTGGATATATATCTGTAGAAGGATGAAAATAGATTGTTCTCTCTCTCCATGCACAATAATTATGTCCAAATGGGTTAAAGACTTTAACATCAGACTGGAAACTCTAAAACTGCTAGAGGAAAAAGTAGGGGAAACCATTAAACATATTGGTCTTGGCAATACAACCCCATTTGCTCAGGCAATAAAACCACAGATTAAGCTCTGGGACTTCATGAAATTACAAAGATTTTGTACTGCAAAGGACACAGTGAATAAAGCAAAGAGGAAACCTACAAAAGGGGAAAAAAATCTTTGCCAGCTATATATCTGATAGAGGATTAATATCTAGGATATAACAATAACTCAAAAAGTTAAATAGTAAGAAATACAACAAGCTAATTAAAAAGTGGGCTATGGAAGAAATATGGATTGTGTATAACCATCTAAAAAATTGTTCTACATCCCTAATCATCAGGGAAATGCAGATTAAAACTACATTGAGATTCCATCTCACTCCTGTCAGATTGGCTACCAACATGGAATCAAATGATCACAAATGCTGGCAGGGATGTGGAAAAAGAGAAACCCTTCTACACTGTTGGTGGGAATGCAATCTGGTCCAGCCATTGAGGAAATAAGTGCAGAGGTTTCTTTTTCTTTCTTTCTTTTCTTTTTCTTTTTTTTTTTATTTATTTGAGAGCGACAGGCACAGAGAGAAAGACAGATAGAGGGAGAGAGAGAGAATGGGCGTGCCAGGGCTTCCAGCTTCAAGTGCAGAGGTTTCTAAAACAGCTAAAAATTGATCTACTATATGACCCCACTATAGCACTCCTAGGCATATATCCTAAGGACTCATCTCATTTCCTTACATGTATGTTCTCAACCATGTTTATTGCCATTCAATTCACAATAGCTGGGATATGGAACCAGCCTAGATATCCCTTAACTGATGAGTGGATAATGAAGATATAGCACATTAATACAATGGAGTTCTACTCAGTGGTAAAGAAAAATGAAGTTATGAAATTTGCAGAAAAAATGGATGGATCTGGAAAGGATTATACTAAGTGAGGTAACTCAGGCCCAGAAAGACAAGAGCCGCATATTCTCTCTCATATGTGGATCCTAGCTACTGATGATTGTGCTTCTGTGTGAGAAGGAAAAAACTCAGTAGCAGAGGCCAGTAAGCTAAAAAATTGATACAAAGGGAAGGGATGAGGATACTTAATAGGTTGGTATTGTATATATGTATGTAGAGTAGATTAACAGGGGTGAAAAGGCACAAAGTGAGGTCAGGGGAGGAGATTGAGTAAAGGAAAGGTGAAGGACCGGCTAATCGAAATCTAAGAGGATATAAATAAATCATATGGAATCCTCTGGTTTTGCACAATGGAACACTCAGGAGCCATAGATCGTTGCTAGAAAATTTTCAGTGCCAGGGATGGGATACCTTCCAGTGAGTTGTTGGCCAGGGAGGTCCCTGATTCCCCCAAAACATTATAGGCCATTGCCAATGCCCTTGGTTTCCCACCAGGAATCAATGGTAAGACCCTATTGCTGAAGACGCTATATACTTGGGCTTCAAGGCTGCTGAGAAATCCTGCTGGAACTGAGCTGATAAGTTCCCCTATGTAGACCAGCTGACAGAAAGCTGGAAGAAGCCTTTCTACTTGCAGTTCAATGGGAGAAAGACATACCACTAGTGAAAATACTTAACAGTGTACACTGCAAGCCTTATAATTGGCCAGCCAGGCCAAATGAGCCAAAGGGTGCAATAGTGGCACATCTGTCATGGTGGAAACCAACTGTTCTCCAATTGGACTAGAGGCCCACTGTAAGGGAAGGAATACATCCCTGATAATGAAAAATTAAAACAGGGGTAGTCATGAGCCCTAGGGGTGTAACATCTGCTGATGTCTGGCTAAGTGTATATACTATGCTTATCAAACTGCCCAGTAAGCACTTCTCTTAATTTTCATACCCTTATATTAATGCTAATCTCACTTTGGGTAGAGAATCTTCTCTTTTCAGATGGCAATGATCTTGGGACAACTCAGAAGGTATCACGGTGCTGGAAAGCAGTGATTAGAGTACTGAGTAACATTTTGATCACACCTTCCAAGGCTCAGGGTCTAATGGGAAGAAGTGGCAGAAAGAATGTAAGAGCCAAAGGAAGAGTAGGACTCCTTACAACATGCTACCTCTAGACATAAAATGGCCTTAATGTCCATGACAGCATAGTGCCTGACACTATCTTAAGAGGAGGGAAAGATTATGACATCAAAATAAAAGAGAGACTTACCGAGATGGGGAGGAGATATGACGGAGAATGGAATTTCAAAGGGGAAAAGGGGGGGAGGGTTTTACCATGGGATATTTTTTATTATCATGGAAAATGTTTAAAAAACTGATAAAAAATGAAATTTTAAAAAAGAAAAATAATAATAAACAGTTCATTCTATATATAATAAAGCTACAAGTCAAAACTGAATTCAAGATCCATTCAGAACCTTTACAAAAGAGCTCTCTGCTCAGCAGCAGAGACTGGCATCACCACAGACTAGAAAACTTTAATCAGTGTTATTTAGGGAAAGTTTGAGGAGGGCAATGCCAATCCAGACTCAATGAATGCCAAGATCTACATCAGGAATTTGTGTCTCTCACTGGCTTCCCCATGTGGAGAAGTGGCAGTTCATCTGTCTTGCTTCCTGTCCTATTCCATGGGGCAATGGAAGAAAAATGGCAGGGATGACCCGACACAGATCCATGCCTATGCTCAAAGCATGTAATAGAATGGCTATATCACAGCGTACTTGAGAATAATAGATTTTATAGATCAATATATAATTCATTTTCTGCTTGAAATTGAAAACATTTTCCTCTTAGAACCTCAAAACTAGATTTTGTGAAAATAATTTGCGGGAAAAATTCTACTTTTTAGAGTCATCTACCTAGCTATCTGCCAAAATAAAGACACACAATATTCAATGGTTGAAGAGAGTCAGTTGCCATCTCAGGCACACTTCCTCATCATACGAAACATCACAAAGTAAATGTGGTTTGCTTCTTGACTTTTATAAACTTGCTTAAATCCATGTATTTATTAATTTGTGCTATGACCCATGTATTACTATGCTTGAGGATAGCTTACTAAAATGTAATTATCCTGGTCATTTTCCAAACAAAACCCAGATATACAAAGGTTAACTAATTATTCTGTACTGTATCATTAACCAACAATGCCTCTTATATGATTTAATTGTTTTAGGAACAAATAATGCTCTAAGTAGTTTCTTGAAACTTACTTTCCACATTTTTTTTTCAATGTATAACATGTGTAATGGCTGCTTCTAGTTGTGTTGCTTACTAATATAGTTAGCATTCAGGCATGTTGGAAATCTAACTTCTTCACCATGGCATTCATACTTCAAACAACTAAAAGATATTATAACTTTAAGGAAAAGTGGCCTGGAGAGATGGCTTAATAGTTAAAGAGCTTGCCTATGAAGCTTAAGGACCCAGGTTTGATACCCCAGTACCCATGTAAGTCAGATGCACAAGGTGGCACATGCAGCTGAAGATAATTTGCAATGACTGGAGACCCTGGGCTGCCCATTCACTCTCTCTGTCTCTTCCTTTTCCTCTCTCTCTCTCTCTCTCTCTCTCTCTCTCTCTCTCTCCCTCTCTCTCTCTCTCTCTCCTCTCTCTCTCTCTGTCTCTTCCTCTCTCTCTGCCTCTTCCTCCCTCTGTCTCTCTCAAATAAATAAAGTATTTTAAAATAAACTTATTAAGTCCAAGAGAAAAAATATGCATGAAACATAGGGTGAAAACACAAAATTCTCTTTTCACTAGATCAGCTGACATGGTGTTATCATTCCAGTATGCACTTTATCAATAATATTTAAATAAAAATATCAATTGGTGGGCTGGAGGGATGGCTTAGTGGTTAAGGTGCTTGCCTGCAAAACCAAAGGACCGAGGTTTGATTTCCCCAGGACCTAAGCCAGATGCACAAGGTGATAGTGCATACATCTGGAGTTTTAAAATTAATTAATTAATTTATATATTTATTTTGGCAGTGGCTGGAGGCTCTGGCACACCCATTCTCTCTCTCTTTCTCTCTCTCTCTCTCTCAAATAAATAAGTAAAAAATATTTTAAATAAATATCAATTGGTGAGCTGGAGAGATAGTTTAGCAGTTAAAGCACTTACCTGTGAAGCCTACAGACTCAGGTTCAATTCCCCCAGTGCCCACATAAGCCAGATGCACAAAATGACTCATGTGTCTGGAGTTCATTTGCAGTCACTAGAGGCCTTGGTGCACCCATTCTCTCTATCCTACCTATCTGCTTTTTCTCTCTCTTTCTTTTTCTCCAGTAAATAAATAAGTAAATAGTATATTTTAAAAGAACATCAGTTGCCATATATATTTTTTTATCAGATCTGACAGTCACTGTATACATAAAGCACACACACACACACACACACACAGATATATATTTATATGTGTATATAAATATATGTATATACATACATATATATATATATATATATTTGTTGTTGCATAATATTTAGATAGAAATTGATATTCACATCTATATTAGTTTATATCTACCTATCTACACGTTACTGCAGGGGAGATACAAGGTTCCATCTGGTAGCCCATGCTGACCTGGTATTTGCAACAACCCTCCTGCTTCAACTTTCTGAATATTTTGATTACATTGTATGCCACTATGCTCAGCTCCCTATCTATGTATTTTTTAAAAATTGTATTTTATGGGCCAGAGAGATGGCTTAGCAGTTAAGGTGCTTGCCTGCAAAGCCTAAGGACTCAAGTTCAATTCCCCAGTACCCACATAAGCCAGATGCACAAAGTAGAACATGCTTCTGGAGTTTGGTTGCAGTGGCTAGAGATCCTGGCAGGCCCATTCTCTCTGTCTCTCTGCTTGCAAATAAATAAATAAATAAAAATTTAGAAAATATATTTATTTATTTTAAATAGAGAGGCAGATAGATAGGTCATATATATATATATATATATATATATATATATATATATATATATATATATATACAGATTGAGAGAGAAAGAGAGAGAGAGAGAGAGAGAGAGAGAGAGAGAGAGAATGTACACACCGGAACTTATAGCCACTGCAATCAATCTCCATATGCATGTACCACAGTCTATATCTGGCCTGTGTGGGCACTGCAGAATTAAACCCAAGTTCTTAGATATCATAGGCAAGTACCTTAGTCACTAAGCCCTCTCTCCTGATCCATATTTTTATATTTTTAACAGAGTAAAACAAAAAGTATATTTGAAAAGATTCCCAAGTAAAGCAAGCAGATAAAAATATAGCAGGACAAAGGAACAATAAATTCATCATTCTTGATATGTAGTGAGGAAAACAAATGCAGACTAAATTCTGAGAAGCAGCTTAAGATTTATAGGTTAAACATTGATAAATATACACAATCAAATCATGAGGTTTATTATTTGAAGCAGTATCATAATATAGTCTATACATATGGAAATTGTAATGCATCAGTAATTGATAATCACATTATCAATAGTAAATACATAAATTAATCACATAATGAAAGTATAGAGAATGAGAACATAGAGAAGAGAATAAAAGCACCAAAATTTATATACAATTGAAATGATATCGGGATTTGGGAATTTTAAAAACCTGTAAAAGGTGTACTTCTTTGATTTATGATTTCTCTTCCTCTCATTCTTTCATTCTCTTGATTGAAAAATTACCCTCATTAAGATCTTGATTTATTCTTGGAAAGGTGTTTGAATTTTATTTTAGCTTTTTGAAAATTCTGTGAAAACTGAGATGTGCTCTTGAAATAAATATTCACCATACTGAATAATATTGTTTTGAGATAATATTTGTTCATTTTTATCAAGTTCATTGAGGTAATTTGATACAAGTATGCCATGTTGCTTGAATCAAATCAGAAAATCAAGCAGTATTCTCAATTGCACAAATATAATAATTTTTATGTTGTTGATATTTTATACCCTTAAAGTCATTTTGAAATATATCATAGATATATCGAATTGTCATTTTTGAGACAATGGCTACTCTACTGAGCTATGGAAAAATCAGGAACTCATTCTTTCTGGCTATGTTTTGGGGTCTCTTATAGAAACTCTCTCTACCCCAGCCCTTGAGGTTCTCAATCTCTTGTGGTCATGATTATTCTTTTCTGAGATCAACTTTTAATTTCAACAAACAAGTAGAAACATGGAGTTTCTGCTTTCTCATATTCTCAACAACCATATTTAAATGTACATCTTTGGCAATCTGATGAGTAAGAAGTGACATGTCATACTTTTCAGAGCTGATGTTTCACTTAAATATAATCATAAGAACTTGACTTTCACAAGCATCGAGAGAATGAAATGCTTCTCTCTCCCCTGACATGGCTTTGTAGCTCATTTCTTCCAGTGAGTTATATATCTTAACCAATCACAAATTTCATATAAGTTTGAGAAAATGCAATATTCTGTCTCTTTGCCTTTTCCTAGTAACAACACCCTGCTTTTCTCCCTAAAACGTTAAAAGGAAAATAATCAGTGAGTTATATTTCATCACAGCAGATATTGCTGTTCGATGAAGGACTATATAGACAAAATCAATAGCCATTCCATAATTCAGAAGATAGTATTTATAATATCTATACACATAACAACTCAACAGCATATGGGCTGGAGAGATTACTTAGTGGTTAAGGCACTTGCCTGCAAAGCCATAGGACACAGGTTGGATTCCCAGGACCCATGTAAACCAGATGTACAAGGTGGTGCATGTATCTGGAGTTTGTTTGCAGGGCTAGAAGCCCTGGTGTGCCCATTCTCTCTCTCTCTTTCTGCTTTTCTCTACCTCTTTCTCCCTCAAATAAATAAATAAAACACAAAATTTAAAAAAGTCAACAGCAAAAACTTAAACATAAAAATCAACAAGTCCCAAATGGCAATGGTACCATAAAATTCTACTTCCTAAAAGGCAGACTAAATGGCTGAACCTTGACTAGACCCTTACAGGAAACACCTGAACCACAAGACACTGGAGATGGTAGAATCAAGACTAATCTAAATCTTCTACATCTTCCCTCCCTCCCTCCCTCCCTCGTGTCCTCCTCTCCTCTTCTCCTCCTCTCCTTCTTCTTCTTCTTCTTCTTCTTCTTCTTCTTCTTCTTCTTCTTCTTCTTCTTCTTCTTCTTCTTCTTCTTCTTCTTTCCCTCTCTCTCTCTCTCTCTCTCTCTCTCTCTCCTCTCTAACTTTTGTATATTAGTTATGTTTTTCCTCAATTTCTTAGTGGACACTGACCTGTAATCCCCACTACCAGCTTAGCGCTACCATCCACAATGAGCTTTTGATCAGAGAAACCTACAGAGTTTCCCAAAACAATGACAGACTTCTGTCAGACTGCTTGATGACCCACCAAAGGCCAGTGATAAGACCCTATTACTGAAGACTCCATACTCAGCTGACACGTAAAATGGAATGACATGACTGGAAGCCAGGAGAGAGTCAGTCCCCAGACAGTCAGCATGTCTAGTGCCAGAAGGTGCTACATGGGTGACTGGGGGAAATGACCAATATCTGTCCAAGCAACTCATGGTCTAACATAATTAGCAACAAATAACCTGATGTGATGCCCACACAAGTGTAACAGTGGCACACAGCCATGGTGGGGAACCCACTGCTCTTGATTTGGCTAACTGATCCTCTCAGTGGTAGGAGACCCATAGCTAGAGCTGGGAAACAAGTCAGAACCATACCCAAACATAAGCCCACTCTCCAATATCAAGCTACCATCAATCGTGGAGTACAAGAGGGCCTACACCTATCAAACTCTCTATCAAAAAAGTAAGTGTTATCTAAATTTTCCAGGTGCTAACTTACTCTCCGTTGGAGAATCTGCTTCTCTTTTTCAGATAGATGTAGATCCTAAGGAGAGAGCTGCCCCAACATACCTCAAAAGGGGCCAGACTGAAACTAAGTATAATTGGCAAAACAAGCAAGATCAACCGGATACCAGCACAAAGGGGAAGGAGACCAAGGCAGAGAAAAATCAACTCCTACCAAATCAGAGAGCGAGAGCCTCAGAGGCCCCCAACACCTCAGCACTGAAGCAGACCAAAAATGGACCCAACATGGCTCAGGGAAATTTTGCGGCAGAGGGGGCGGAAAGAATCAGAGTCACATGTTGGGTCATGATATGCAGAGACATTTATCATACCAATAACTGTGGGCTAACTCCTCAATGCAGGACCCATTTACATCAACAAGGAGGGTCCAATGGGAGGGGGTAGATCATGGATGAGCCTAAACAATGGTACCAAACTGCCTGTATTTGCTGAAAAGAAAACTAATAAATTAATTTTTTTTAAAAAGCAAAAGCTTATCATTTAGAAAGAAAAAAACAACAAGTCAAAAATGGAAGACTTTATGTACAAAGACTCATATGAATAAGCCTGTCACATGATTGAATATGAGTTTGTATGGAATAGATGAAAACGTGAGAACCCTTGCTTTTAATGAGATATCTCAAGATTGCCACTTAACACACTGTGTAAAACACAGAGGCTTGAAAGAAACAATGATTTATTCTTTGCCTCATGTGATGATGGCTGGTGTGTGACTCATTCAGTTGCATTTAGCTTGGAGTTTGTCCAGACTGTCAAAGTTCATTATTATTCCATTACTGGGACCTCAGCTGGGTTGTCCTGAATGGGGCTGCCCACATATATGTTTCAGTAGTTTCTCCTGGAGGCAGATGGCCTCCTTACTTGGATGTTCAGGGATATCAGGGAGCAAATGCAAAGGCTCTTTACATTTTCCTTGATTTTGTCTATATAGTCCTTCATCGAACAGCAATATCTGCTGTGATGAAATATAACTCACTGATTATTTTCCTTTTAACGTTTTAGGGAGAAAAGCAGGGTGTTGTTAGTAGGAAAAGGCAAAGAGACAGAATATTGCATTTTCTCAAGCATATGAAATTTGTGATTGGTTAATGTATATAAACATTATTCACATGAATATTTGAAAAATGGTGGAATTTAAACAGATATATTTGCATTGGAAACAGTGAAGTATTTGTATGTGGGAAAGATGGACATCATGGCTCAACTTAGTATTAGACAAGACTCTACTTTTTCTAGTAGGGTATACCACAGTACTCTGAGATCATGGGCTGTGTCATAGTTTATGCAGCTGTACAAATAACATTTTATTAATATAAAATTATAGGTACACATAGAGGGAACAGTTAATTGTATTCTTACATTGTATACAGAAGTTGATTTCATGGAGTATTTATAAGTGAAACAAATGATTCAATAACTAAAATGTTGACATGCTTTAAATATAAAAAAATGTAGATAGTTCAAATGTTTCCTGGGCTAGGATTAGACTAATGATACCAGTCACATAATTCAAACTGCCATGGTTTGGTTTTCCTGAACCAAACATCTACTTCATTCTAACTTTTTATTTTTATTTAGTTATTTATTTGATAGAGAGAGAGGGAATGGGTATACCAGGGCTTCCAGCTACTGCAAATGAAGTCCAGACACAGTGCTCCCTTGTGCATCTGGCTAATGTGGGTCCTGGGGAGTCAAACCTGGGTCCTTTGGCTTTGCAGGCAAATTCCTTATCCGCTAAGGTAGCCCTCCAGCCCTCATTCTAACTGTTAGAACATTTTTATAGGGCTGAGGAGATGGATTAGCAGTTAGGGCATTTACTGGTGAAACCAAAGGAGCCATATTCAATTTTCCAGGATCCATGTAAGTCGGATTCACAGGTGACACATGTGTCTGGAGTTCGTTTATAGTAGCTGAAGGCCCTGGCATGAAAATTCTCATTCTCTTTCTCTCCCCTACCCTCACCTCATCTCTTTCTCTTTCTGGCTCTTTCTATCTCTCCCTCTCTCAGATAAATGAAATTAAAAAAAATAACATAAAAAAACTATGTATATTGAGTAGGTTAAGAAAACTACAGTCTATGGCTTTTTCTCACTTGTTTTCTGAGTCTTTTTACTGTTTCCTAGCATATTCAGAGGAACATTTCTAGTTGGGTTAGGACAGTTCTACTTAATTTCAGACTAAAAAGATGACATTTTGGCAGTTATAATTTATCAGAATTTTAATGTTTCCTTCTCCATCTCCTTCCTAGTTTGGGTGGTGGTGAGGCTACAGAAATGTTGTCTGGAAATGATGAACTAATTTAATTTTGGAAGATTTCTACTCCCACCCAATGTGTTTGTGTAGAATATGGTAAAAAATTTGTTGACGTCAGCTATCCATTCAATGTGGGTTTCAGCCATGTTTATATTCCAAAGACCTCACAGCAACATCTAATGTCTACTAACCACAAAATTTGATTATTGTAATTTCCAGTCTTTAGATCCTCCCACTTAAACCATCTCTTTTTTCTTTGAAGATTGCTTCAAGGTTTATTGCATGCCAATTGCTCAATAATTAGCTGTGGGGATTTAGTAAGATTCTTAAAATACTGGAGCTGACTTACATAAGATTGTTAAGTATCAATAATGAAAAATAGTGTGCTATGTAGAATAAGCGATTCTTTTGGTAACAATTTCCTCCCATGATTAAAATTATAGATTTATGGGTGGGAAAATATTCCAAAAATCCATTTGGACAAGCATCTTGGCTTCACTTGAACCATCCAAGAGAGATATGATTAATTATATGGAAAGATAGCTTTGTTTTTGTAACTGGTAAGCCAATGGATTTATAACTTTAAGCATCCAAATCTTGATCAGATTTGTTTTAATTCTCAATTATAATGATTCAATTCCCAGAAATCTGACTAAAATAAACATTCACTATACAGGGTGCACCAAAGGGGTGACTCATGTGTCTTAATAAGACAATCTATCTTCTTTTGTTTCCAGCAGGGTATACTGTGTTCTTCCTTGCCAGCTTCCCTTAGCAGATGTCTTTTGACCTATAAAATCCCTGAAGAGAGCCTCAATATTGGTGATGCCCTAATTCCTTTTATGGGTTTGCCAGAGTCTATATTAAGAACATGGTCTACTGATGCACTCAAAATTGCCAGTTCCTAAGAAGAGGGTTCTTGTGGGCCATAACAGTAGGCTTAAGTATCACTCAAGAAAATCATTTACATCAGTTGACTATCGTTATAGAACATGACACTTTAAAATTTAATGTTTTAAGATAAATTATTTTACCATTTATAAGTCTATGGATAAGCAGGACAATTTATGGTGCACTCAGCCGTGCTCAATCATATGTCATGTTGCCAACAGTTAAAAAGTGGAGGACAGTTGGCTGTACAATTAAAAGCACTTCCTGTGAGAACATGAGGACTCGGGAAGGACTGAAAGACCACTCAAGTTTAATGCTCACCCACGCACATAATCCCAGCTCCATAGGGGAACAGAAACTCAAGAATCACCAGGTCTTGTGACTAAAAGGCAAGCTCCAGGATGGATAAGGATTCCCACTCATGCAAGAATGTGCAGAAGAGTGACTGGTTTCTCTCATCCATTCACACTCCAAACTCCACAGGCAAGTGCATGGGCACTGCCTGGGCATGTGCGTATTTATACACCAGATACAGACCATATGATACATACAGACAAGCAAAACAAAAGAACAGTTAAAGGAATTGTAACTGCATTTCGTACTATGAAGCATAACATATGTTTGGGAATCTATAACCGAGGATGACCTTGACTGAGGTAACTGGGCTTCAATTCCACAAAGAATCCTATCTTCTAATAACTAGTTAAGACTTCAGACTTTTTCTTATGAAGGCACCATCCAAAGAAATGTTACCTTCATCGATATTAGAAACAGATTGAGTGTTTTACACATGCTTCTCCCCTTCTAACAGGTCCAGTAGTCCTTCTTTATACCACCATTTCTTACATAGTGTTACGGAAGGATCACCTCTTCTACTCCCTTGACTTCCCTTGCCAATCTATGCCCTCTGGAGTTTCTGTGCAGGATCATTATTACTGTGTGGGGGTAGTTTTCCCTATTATGTGATTTTCCTTATTTGGAAGAATATTCAACCTTCTTGGTCATACCCACTTGTGCCACCATCCAGCTTAAGTGTGTATTATTTCTAATACCCCCTCACTCCTGCATTTTAAGTGTTTCTGCAAGGTATTCTAATAAGCCTAATTAAAATTTTTATAATTTATAATATAGCTTCCATACCAGCAATCCACTTTCTGTTGTATAGAAATGATTTTTTTCTGGGCTGGAGGATTGCTTTGTGGTTAAGGTGTTTGCCTGCACAGCCAAAAGACCCAGGTTCAATTCCCCAGGAACCACGTAAGCCAGATGCACAAGGGGGTGCACGTGTCTGGAGTTCATTTGCAGTGGCTGGAGGCCCTCACATGCCCATTCTCTCTCTCCTTTCCCTCCTTCTCTCCCTCTTTCTCTGTCAAATCAATAAATAAATAAAAATAAAATATTTTTAAAAAAGAAATGATTTTTTTTTCCTATTTGAATATAACTACACCTTAAATCAAATTTCTAAAACTAAGATGGAGTTCAGTACTGGCTTTATATTCTGGTCAGAGGTATAAGGTGTGTTCTAAAATGTCTAGGGCATATTTGTTATGATTGACTATATCTACTTGGATAAAAACACATAACATCCATGAAAATATTGTGTTATATTTATCCATCAGTATATAGAATAATTTGTCAAACTAGTGCCTGGATCCTTTCTTAGACCTAACAGATTCACTTATGGAGGATGAAAAGGAGATTCTAAACCTTGAATGTCTGGTGCAATTTATAATGAACTGGCTTTTGGTGCCTTGATTACAATCACATTAGATATCCAGAGATCACAGAAGAGTAGGGACTAACCAGAAGATATATAAAAGCAAATATTGATTGAAATAATGCCTAAAGGTAGCACTTTCTATATTTTACACCAAATAAATCAATAGCTTTTTTAGAAGCAAGCTGGATAGGGAGGCAATATTATGTATGTTTTCACTAGAATTGATTATGGGCTAATTTAGTTGGGAGAGTGAATGAAGTCTTTCTCTTCCCTCTCTTATAAGCCAATTTCCCTCTTCTTCTCAGGCTCACCCTTTGTGTGGTGGAACTGGCCTTCCCACAAAAATAAAAGGTTCTTTTTCAGATAGCTAAACCAACAAACCCAAATAACTATGCCCACAGAGAATGACTGAGGCCTTCTAGAAAATGGCAACAACCCCACTGGGGAAGGTCCCCAGGAAAAGGAAAGTGAGGGTGAGGAGTTACAGAGTTTAATCTTTAAAAAATAAATTTTTTTAAAAAAATACATGTATAAAACAAGTGATTAGAACCTAGACTAGGTGGAACTAAAGGTACGCATAGCAGCATGTATAAACCCATCATCAGCCAACATTTAATAAATAATTTATTCAACATGGCAATTTTTAACATAGCAGGAATTGAAAGCTAGCATTTCACATGTGACAATTAAATCGAAATTCTTTACTATGCCTTTAATAAATGCTACACATACAGAATAGCCAATGACTATATTTTATATTTCATAAACTTGACAGTTGTGTTTCATGTTATCTATATGAACAGGGCCATTTGAAAATTAGAAAGTTCTTGCTAAATATCACTTTAATACCCCATTTAAAACTGTGTTCTGAGACTTCTGGGTAAGATGTTGGTATAGGCGTCATGCCAAACCAGCCTAGTGAGGAATTTAAGCAAAACCACAGCAAACTACATTCCTCTTCTCAAAAGTGAAGGTGTATAGGTTATTATTGGCCACAGCAGAGAAGCAGGAGAGACCAAGATCTACCAGAGGTGAGGAAACCAGCCAGAATCCCACATAAACACTTGCAGTCCCGATCAGCGCAGATCCTTGTGTCCACTTGGCCCAGCACCAAACTGTAGGAGAAGAGACAAAATGAGAAGATTTTCCAATCTCATCAACCTCCTTGCAAAGGAAGAACCCTGAAGGGGAGATGGCAGAAACCAGTTGAAGAGGATACAAGTGGGACCAGCTAAACAGTTCCAATATAACTCCATGCTTTCTGCACTCTCACATCTCCCAACCCTCAGAACCATGACCTCCAGAAAATTCACTTAGCCCCCATCAGCAGGACACCCAGTGAAGCTTATCATAACATCATATCAAGAGTGCAACACAGAGGGATTGAGGTGGACATGCAGCATTGGTGAGATTTGAAACCACCTCAAAAGATAACGAGGCTGACTGGTATAAAAGCAGGTACACAGTTCTGCATTGGAAATGCTAATCTGTCTTCCATGTTGCATGGTTGGTTAGCTTTACAATGATCAATTAAGCTGTATTTGGGGGTTGACTATTGTTGCCTTTGATGCTTTCAGATTCATAGGCCCTTTGCATTTTTCTTCTGTCATTACTGGGAGCAGGATCTGATTCAGACCCAAGCTGACCAGGAACCCATTTCAAAACAGAAATCTCAACCACCCAGATGACAGGATTAAGGGTATAGCAATACACACCCTTAGGGATTTGGGCTTTATAATGTTATCTGTTTTAATTCCTATATTTGCATTCTCTGTGAGGGTTTTTATGGAATATGTATATTGCTCAGTTGAATTTTAGAATTTGCCAGTAAATTGCTCCAGCCAGCCCACTAGAATACTTTGAACAGCAGGTAAACTAAACACCTAGGATTACTTCTACGGTTGTGTTGCAGTACAGTGCTACACTTGGCATCTTAAACTCCTACCCTGAAGGCACAGAAAGTTGTATTTCCAAGTCTAAGAGCACTGCAGATAATTAGAGAGCCAAATCATTAAATCAACTCAGGGTGCAACAATTGCTACATTATAATACAAGAAGTAGAAAGAATAAAGACAATAAAATCCCACAAAAAAAATTGTAAATCCATCAAAAAGGAGCCCCAATGGGACTCTTTTAGGTGAAATGCCTAACAAAGATTTCAAGTAAGTGATCTTATCTATACTCAAATAAATCAAAGGAAATAAAGAATAAAACAAAGGAATTAAAGAAGAAATAAACTCCCGAAGGAATCCTAAGAAAACACAGGAAAACAGCTTAATGAAATAAGGAGGTCATTACAAGAAATGAGTAAGGAAATAGAAATACTGAAGAAAAACCGGGCAGAAATACTAGCACTGAAAAATACAGCAAATTACATAAAAACAAACAGGGAAAATCTCACCAGTAGAATGGATGAAGGAGAGAACAGAATACCTAAACTAAAAGACCAGGTGGCAGACCTAATACAGTCTAACAAAGAGAAAGACAAGCTAATAGGAAGGTATGAATGAGAATTTCAAGATATTAGGGAAACTATGAAAAGATCAAACATAAGAATTCAGGGTATGGCAGAAGGAGAAGGATTTCACTCCAAAGGCATAGTAGGCATTTTAAACAAAACCATAGAAGTGGAGCTGGAGAGATAGCTTAGGAGTTAAGGCACTTGCCTGCAAATCCAAAGGATCTGGGTTCAATTCTCCAGGACCCACATAAGCCAGATGCATAAGGGGGCACATACATTTGGAGTTTATTTGAAGTGGCTGGAGGCCCTGGCTCAATACCCCCCCTTCTCTCTTTCTGCCTCTTCCTTTCTTTCAAATAAGTAAGTAAGTAAGTAACTAAGTAAATAAATAAAATATAAAGAAATTATAGAACAGAATTTTCCCCAAATTGGGAAAGAAATGCCAATGCAGATACAGGAAGATTTTAGAACACCAAGCAAACAAAACCCAGAAAGAACCTCTCCTCACCCTGTTATAATTAAACCACTAAAAATACAAACAGATATATGTATATATACATATACATATACATATACATATACATATACATATACATATACATATACAAAGTAGTTAAAGAGAAAAAGCAAGTCACATATAAGGGCAAGCCCAGAACAACAGCAGATTACTCAACACAAACTTTAAAACCCAGAAGGGTTTGGAATGATGTATGCCAACTTCTGAAATATCACAGCTGACAACCAAGATTTCTTTATCCTGCAAATCTATCCATCGAAATTGCTGGAGAAATAAGGACATTTCACAACAAAAAAAAAGGCCAAAAGAATTTATGAAAACTAAGCCAGCTCTGCAGAAAATACTTGAAGGAATCCTTCATGATAAAGAGAAAGCAAAGCACACACATAAAGAAACAGGAAAAATTAAACCATACTCAAATAACAGCTAAAACAAGAGAGTAAAGGGAAAACAGGTAGCATTACAATACAAGAAGAATGGTGAGAATAAACACATCTGCTCTTCAATATAGTACTGAAAGTCCTAGCTCAAGCAATAAGACAGGAGAAAGAAATAAAAAGGGATACAATTTGGAAAGGAAGAAATTAAATTAGCTCTATTAGCTGATGACATGATTGTATATGTAAGAGACCCAAGAGACTCCATCCCAAAACTCCTGAAGGTGATTAACTTCTACAGCAAAGTAGCAGGATACAAAATCAATGAACAAGAATCAGTAGCCTTTCTATATGCATATGACAAAGATACAGAGAAAGAAATAAGGGACATGGTCCCATTTTCAATAGCAACAATACATACATACATACATACCTTGGAATAACGTTAACCAAAGAAATGAAAGATCTATGCAATGAAAATATATAAACACTCAAAAAAGATATTGAGGAGGACTTGATAAAATGGAAAGACCTCCCATGCTTCTGGATAGGCAGAATTAACATTGTGAAGATGGCAATCCTACCAAAGGCAATATACAGATTTAATTCAATTCCAATTAAAATCCCAACATTGCTCTACACAGAGATAGACAAAAAAAAAAAAAAAAAATCTCAAATTTCATATGAAAAGTAGAAGGCCTCAGATATCCAACCATATCCTCCACAAAAGAAACACCCCTGGAGGCATCACCATACCCAATTAAAGCTATATTACAAAGCTATAGTAATAAAAACAGAATGGCACTGGCATAAAAACAGGAGTATAGACCAAAGGAATAGAATTGAGGACCCAAACTTTGGGTCAAGCAACTACAGCTACTTGATATTTGACAAAGGCCTTAACAATACAGGCTGCAAAAAAGATAGCATCTTCAACAAATGGTGCTGGACAAGCTGCATAACCATATGCAGGAAATTGAAACTTGATCCACACATCTTGCCATGCACTACACTCAACCCTAAATGGATCAAGGACCTCAATATAAGACTAGAAACTCAGTTACTACTTGAAGAAAATATAGGAAGAACTTTCCATGATATAGGAATGGAAAAAGACTTCCTGAACAAAACCCCAGTAACTCAGGATCTTAAACAGTCACTCAACCAATGAGATCACATGAACCTGAAGAGTTTCTTTACAGACAAGCATACAATAAGCAAAGCCAATAGATTACCCACAGAATGGGAGAAAATATTTGTGGGTTATCCAACTGACAGACCCCCTAATCTCTAGAATCTACAAAGAACTCAAAAAGCTAAACAATAAAAAGTCAAAAAACCCACTCATAAAATGGGGCAAAGAGCTGGACAGGCACTTCACAGAGGAAGAAACACAAATGGCAAACACACACTTAAGAAAATGCTCACAATCCCTAATCATCAGGGAAATGCAAATTCAAACAACTATGAGATTCCACCTTACCCCAATAAGAATAGCAAACATCAAAAAATCAAATGAAAATAAATGCTGGTGAGGATGTGGAGAATTAGGAACCCTCATCCATTGTTGGTAGGAATGTACGATGGTTCAACCACTGTGGAAAGCAACATGGAGACTCCTGAAAAAGATGACTATAGAGTTTTACCAACAGACCCTGTTATTTCCTTACTGGGAATGTACCCTAAAACCTTTTAACCACAGTCCAGAGAGATTTTCTCAAACATGTTTATAGTGGCTCAATTCATAATTGCTAAGAGCTGGAATCAAAAATAACTCTTAACATCAATGACCACAATGCCCCATCCAAAAGACACAAGCTTGCAGACTGGATTAAAAGGCAGGATCCTGCTATTTGTTGCCTCCAGGAAACTCATCTCTCAATAAAAGATAGTAAGTATCTTATGACAAAAGGATGGAAAACAATATTTCAAGCAAATGGGCCAGGAAACAAGCCAGGGTTGCAATCCTAATATCTAACAGGGTAAACTTCAAACCAACATGAGTGAGGAAAGATAAATGAGGTCACTCTATACTGATTAAAGGAATACTTCAACACAAAGTCATTACACTCCTAAACATATATGCACCTAACATGGGGGCTCCCAATTTCATAAAAAATATCACTTTTAGACTTCAGGTCATAAATGACACCAAACACAATTGTAGTGGGTGACTTCAATACTCCACTCTCATCAATTGACATATCATACCAGCAAAACTGTAAACAGGAAGACATCTGTATTAAATGATGTCATGGAACAAATGGACATAACACATATTTATTGAACATTGCATCCAAATGCTGCAGGATATACATTTTTCTCATCAGTACATGGAACATTCTCCAAAATAGACCATATATTAGGACACAAAGCAAATCTTAACAAATAAAATAAAGATATCCCAACATAATAAAGGGTATTTGCTACAAACCTACAGCAAATATAATCATAAATGGGGAAAAACTTACACTAAAATAAAGAACAAGATAAGGGTGTCCACTGCCTCCACTCTTATTTAAGATAGTGCTGGACATCTTAGCTTTAGCAATAAGACAAGAGATACTTATAAATTGATACAAATTGGAAAGGAAGGTATGAAATTATCATTATTTGTAGATGATATGATTCTATACATAAAGAACCCTAAAGACTCTACCAACAAACTGTTAGATGTGATAAAAAAAAAATACATATATTAATCAATGAACCAGGAAACAAAGTAAACACAAAGAAAACAGTAGCTTTTCTATATCTAACAACAAAAATGTGGTGGATGAAATCTGGGAATCATTCTCATTCACAATTGCCCCCTCCCCAAATAAACTACCTTCGAATAAATCTAGCCAGGGAAGTGAAGGAGCTCTACAATGAAAACTTTAAAACACTCAAGCAAGAAATTGCAGAAGACACTAGGAAATGGAAAGGCATCCCATGTTCTTGGACTGGGGAAGAATGAATATTGTGAAAAGGTCGATCTTACCAAAAGCAATCTATATATTGAACGCAATCCCCATTAAAATTCCAATGGCATTCTTCATGGAAATAGTAAAAAACAATCCTAAAATTCATTTGGAAGCACACACACACAAACACACAAAACCAAATGGCCAAAGCTATTTTGAGCAACAAAAATAAGGCTGCCAGGATCACCATATTCATTTTTTTAAGCTATAGTACAAAGCCATAGCAACAAAGAGTATGGTACTGGCACAAGGAAAGACATGTAGATCAATGGAACAGAATAGAGGACCCAGATGTTAATCCAGGCAGCTACAGCCATCTGTTTTTTGTTTTTTTTTTTTTTTTTTTTTTTTTTTTTTTACAAAAATGCCAGAAGAATTCATCAGAGAAAAAATAGCCTCTGGGGATGGAGAGAATCCTTAGGGGTTAAGTGCTTGCCTGTGAAGCCCAAGGACCTTGGTTCAAGGCTCTAATCCCCAGGACCCACGTTAGCCAGATGCACAAGGGGGTACAAGTGTGTGGAGTTCATTTGCAGTGGCTGAGGCCTTGGTACATCCATTCTCTGTCTCTCCCTATCTGCCTCTTTTTCTCTGTATGTTGCTCTCAAATAAGTAAATAAAAACAAACAAAAAAAGATAGCCTCTTCAACAAGTGGTGTTTGGAAAACCATATATCTATATGTAGAGGCATAAAAAGAGATCCTTTTCTCTCTTCATGCCTAAGAAACAAGTCCAAACGTATCATGGACATTAACATCAGACCTGAAACTGTTAGAGGAAAAAGTAGGGGAAATCCTTCAACATATTGGCATAGGCAATGACTTTCTGAATACAATCACAGTTGCTTAAGAAATAAAACCACCAATCAACCACTGGGATCTCATAAAATTACAAAATTACAAAGCAAAGAGCACTGTGAATAGAGCAAAGAGACACCCTATAGGATGGGAGAAAATCTTTGCCAGCTATACTTCTGACAGAGGCCTAATATCCAGAATATGCAAAGAAATAAAAAAAAAAATGGGGGCTAGAGTGATGGCTTAGCGGTTAAGGCATTTGCCTGCAAATCCAAAGGTCCTAGGTTTGATTCCCCAGAACCCAGGTTAGCCAGATGCACAAGGGGATGCACGCGTTTGAAGTTCGTTTGCAGTGGCTGGAGGCCCTGCCATGCCTATTCTTTCTCTCTCCCCATCTCACTTTTTCTCTGTTAAATTAATTAATTAATTAATCAATTAAATAAATAAATAAATACAATAAGAAATCAAGTAACCCAAATAAAAAAATGGACTATAGAACTAAATAGATAATTCTCAAAGGAAGAAATACAGATGGCATATAAACATCAAAAAAAGTGTTCTACATCCTTAGCCATCATGGAAATGCAAATTAAAACTACTTTGAGATTCCATCTCACTCCTGTCAAAATGGCTATTGTTGTAGTCCAGTTCGCATTGCTGTTAGAAATCACCCAACCAAGAGCAGATTCTGGGAAAAAGAGATTTATTTTGGCTTACAGTCTCGAGGGGAAGCTCCACAATGGCAGGGGGAAATGATGGCATGAGCAGAGGGTGGACATCACACCCTGGCCAACATAAGGTGGGACACAGCAACAGGAGGGTGTGCCAAACACTGGCAAGGGGAAACTGGCTTTAACATCCATAAGCCAGGCCCCAACAATACACTTCCTCCAGGAGGCATTAATTCCCAAATCTCCATCAGCTGGGAACCTAACATTCAGAACACCTAAGTTTATGGGGGACACCTGAATCAAACCACCACATTCCGCCCCTGGCTCCCATAAATTGATATCCATACATGATGCAAAATAAAATACAATGCATTCATCTCATTTTAAAAGTCCCCATAGTTTTTATCAATCCCAATGATGTTCATACATCCCCATAGTCCAAGATCTTTTAACTGAGCCATAATACCAAAAAATAACCTCAAAAAAACCATAATGGCACAGAATAAATATTCACACTGCAAAAGATGGCATTGGGCATAGCAAAGAAACATTCAACCAATACAAAATTTAAAACAGCCAGGGCAAACATCAAACTCTGTAGCTTCGAGTCCAGCAACTCTAGCCAGTGACAAATCTTCAAGTCCAATAATTCTAACCAGCAACAAGTCTCTGGCATTCCAATTCCACCCCTCCAGCTAGGCTACTCACAGTCCTGGGAAAGTTCATCAGGGCCGGCAGCACCTTGGCAGCCATCTCATGGTCCCGGCATCTCCACTGGGTCTCCACTGCAAGCCACGGTTCATCCTCATGGCCCCATGGGGTCTCTATGCAGGCAACCAGCAAACCTGCTTCACACTGCCCATAGCCATTTCCAAAACACAAGACCATGTTGCAAACTCAATGACCTTCTTTCCAGCATTTCTTATACTCCACAATACCAGGTAGGGTGCCAATTTGTTAATCCAGGGGGGAATAAAGCAGACTTTGAGGAACAGGACACTTTGTGAGCACCCAGATCCCTTCAAAAAGTCTACTTTCTTCTTGTTGCCCCAGTGCAGGTCAGCTAGCCCAGTCTCAAAGGTTGTAATCTTTCAGTTGCAGTTGAATGGGCAACAATTCACCCAAAGATTTTTCTTTCTGTGCCATATTCCTCTGCTCACACCAGTTCATTTCTACACAAAGCAACTCTGCACAACTTCTCAGGATATGAGCATAAGAGCAAGATTCTCACACAAACTGCTAGCCCAGTCCAAGCAAAGCTCTTTCTCACCCTCATAAGCCAAACCTCACAGTCCATAGTTCTTATTGCATTCAGGTCTTGCAGCTCAGACCAGAGTAGTCCATCAAGCTGTACTTACAGCACTGCAAAGCATCTCTTAGGCCAAGATTTCAAATCCTCCCACATTCCTCTTGAAAATCAGCTCCAAAAGGCCAAAGCCACACAGTCCGGTGTCTAGCAGCAATCCCACTCCTCGGTATCACTTTACTGTTGCAGTCCGGTTCGCATTGCTGTTATAGAAATCACCCAACCAAGAGCAGCTTCTGGGAAAAAGAGATTTATTTTGGCTTACAGGCCCAAGGGGAAGCTCCACGATGGCAGGGGAAAACGATGGCATGAGCAGAGGGTAGACATCACCCCCTGGCCAACATAAGGTGGGACACAGCAACAGGAGGGTGTGCCAAACACTGGCAAGGGGAAACTGGCTTTAATACCCATAAGCCAGCCCCCAACAATACATTCCCTCCAGGTGGCATTAATTCCCAAATCTCCATCAGTTGGGAACCTAGCATTCAGAACTCCTAAGTTTATGGGGGACACCTGAATCAAACCACCACAGGAAACAAATGACAGCAAATGTCAGTGAGGATGCAGAAAAAGAGGATCCCTTCTGCACTGTTGATGAGAATGTACTCTGGTACAGCTGTTGTGGAAATCAGTGCAGAGGTTCCTGAGACAGCTAAAGGTAGATTTACCATATGACCTAGCTATAGCACTCCTAGGCAGAGATCCTTGAACAACCATGTTTATTGCTGCTCTGTTCACAATAGCTAGTAAATGGAACCAGCCTAGAAGTCACTCAACAGATGAATGGATAATAAGATGCACTACATTTACACAATGGAGTTCTATTCAGTGGTATAGAAAAATGAAATTATGAAATTTTTATGGAAATGGATGGATCTGGAAAGGATTATACTAGTGAGGTAACCAAGGCCCAGAAAGCCAAACGTCACATGTTCTCTCTCATATGTGGATCCTAGTTACAAATTTTCAGAGTTGTGTGTGAGTTGGAATAAAAATTGGAAGCATAGGCTAGTAAGCTAGAAAAGGGCTATAAGGATGGAGGAGAGGGATGGTCTTAAGGGGATGGTACTGCATAAGTAGATGGACAGATTCCTGCAGGTGGAATAGCCTAAGTGAGGTCAGGAGAAGAGATTGGGTAAAAGGCATAGTGGGTGGTAATCAAACTTCAGGATATTGTGAATGAGCCACATTATAACCTACTTCTTTGGATAATGGCACATCCAGAATCCATAGACTGTTAATACAAAAACAAAACAAACAAACAAAAAAAACAACAACAGTGCCTGGGATAGTATTCCTTCCAGTGAGTTGTTTGCCAGAGAGGTTCCTGATGACCCCAAAACATTATAGACTAGTGCCAAGGCTCTTGGTTTCCCACCATGAATAGATGATAAGACCATATTGCTGAAGACATGCCTAGACTACAAGGTCACTGAGAAATCAAACTGGGACTAAGCTGGAAACCTTCTTCTGGTAGACCAGCAGACTGAAACCTGGAAAAAGCTGTGCTTCATGCAGCCTTATAGCATACAGAAGCCTTCAGTGGTGTAAATAGCGGATACTGCAAACCTCACATTTGGCCAGCCAGGTCAAATGAACCAACAGGTGCTGTAGTGGCATACCTGTAATGGGGGAAACCAATTGCTCTCTAATTGGACTGGAGACCTGCTCTAAGGAAGGGAATACAAGCCTGGTACTAAATACTTAATGAAAAACCTATGGTGAGGTGGTCATGAGCACTAGGAGTGTAATGCAGGATCTTTTTTAGTTAAGTGCATATAGTATGCTCGCCAAACTTCCCTGTAAGCGCTTTACTTAATATCCATAACCACATATTAATGCTACTCTCCTTGTTGATTAGAGAAGCTTCTCTTTTCAGATGGCAGTAACCACTGGGATGACCCAAAAGGCACCATGGTACTGAAAAGACATGACTGAGGAATGTTCAACACTGAAACACCTCTATCACACCTTCCAGGCTCAAGGTCCATTGTAGGAGATTTGGTGGAAAGAATGTAAGAGTCAAAGGAAGGGTAGGATGGCTTACAATGCAATCAACCTGAAAGAAATTGTCCTTGATACCCATGACCTCACAGTGCCTAACACTATCTTCACAAGCTCCTCATAGTAGGAAGAAAATATGATGACATTAAAATAAAAGAGAAACTAATGGTGAGAGGGAGGGCATATGAGGGAGTCTAGATTGGTGAAGGGGAAGACGGGGGAGGGGAGGGAATTATCATGGTTTTTTTTCTGTACCTATAGAAGCTGTCAATAAAAAGAAAAAAAAAAACAAACCTGTGTCCCTCCTATTCTACCAGTCTACTCCTAACTTATACCTTCCTCTGTTTATCCTAATGGAACTTATTAAGTTCTGGGAGACGCTTTAAGTTATTCTTTATAACATTGATTATTTGCTATATGTTTCTTTCATACTCTTTGTTCTCCACATTATTTTTTTCTCTTTTGTGTTAAGTATGTTAAGCTCTGTGAGAGAAAATATGTTTGCTAAAAAAAGTCACACCTATGTAATTCATACATTTCTATCATCTAGAAAAACATTTATTTAATGCATTACAAACAGCATGATTCAGGGGGAAGCTAAAGAGCAATACTACTTAGAATCTGGAAGAGTAAAGGGAAGATTGAAAAACATCTTCTTTTCTCCTTATTTAAATTAAAAATAATAATTTCCCCTTCTTAAAAATTGTGGTTTTCATGCAATCCATTGCTGTTTTTTTTTTTTTTTATGTCCCAGCACCTTAGTGTTTCTAACTTTTTAATGTAGATATTTGTAATTATGGAATCTTTAAAATGGAATTTTTGTTCCTGATGTCACTTATTATTTTCATCCATCTATAGGCCTTAAGCTATCAACATTTTAAATGCACTAAATGTCATTTACCTGCCTTGAATTCTTTTGCATAAGAAGCAAAATATTGACAGTTTTAACTTTGACAATCATAATACACAGATTCTGTTGCATGCCACATCAATCCTCTTTCATGTTTGCAAATTTCCCATTTTGATTTACAAAAGAAGGCCACTATTTTCAAATCAAAGAACAATTGCAAAGTGCCTAATGTCAGCCAAAATGGTCTAGTCTGTAAAATTGGGTAACTTTTCAGCATGTGATATATTACTGACCAAATAAATCTAAGAAGGTCTTTTCTAGATTGTGATTTTACAGGCTAGGGGAATGACTATATGCACTTCCTTGTTATAACTGCAGCTAAGCTGATATAGTGAAAATAGTGAAATTCCTCATTACATATTAAGACTACTCAGTTCATGAACCATAAAGTTGTCTTTCTCCTAAGGAATTTTGGAAGAAAATATGCATTTATTTTGTCCTGATCAAGAATTTTACATTGTTTATAATTTAAAAATTCTTAACCAATAACCACCAACATTATGTAAATGCTTAGTCTGTCAAACAAATTCTATTGAGCAGATACAGTGATATGTGTGTAAGACAGAGAGAGAGACAGAGAGAGTGTGTTGGGGCATGCCAGGGGCTCTTGCCTTTGCAAATGAACCCCAGCTTCATGTACCACTTTTCACATCTGGTACTAGGGAATGGCATCTAGGCCTGCAGGCATTTTAAGTAAGCACCGTTAACCACTGACACATCTACCCAGCCGCTAATAACATAAATTTAAGAAACACTAAGCAGTGCTCTTTTTCTCTTCAAGTTTTACACTCATTTGAAGAAAATGTATGTGATAATGCCTTTCAAGTCCACTTTGAAATAATGCAATCTGTGAGATTGTCCACAGTTCTGCAGGGCTACTTTGATTCTTGGCTATAAGACTGAACATGCTCTGCCCTATATTATTGGCTGCATATAGACAGGTTTTTTTAGAAGTATAAAGTTTTAGTTGCCTGCAGCAAGCAGATACACTTTCATGTTTTAATTTGATGAGTAGTAACTTTAAAATGGATATTGCCCCTAAACATACCCAAGGCTACATGTAACCTACTGTATAATTACCTTTCTGTGATATTTAATGTACAACACAATCATGAACTAGATATGCCTTGTGGAAAGAACTTCTAAATTGGGATAATTATATACCCTGACATATAACATATTTACAAACAGTATATGTATATAAATTATCTGTTGTGAGCTGAAATACTTGAGCACTTTAAATTCACGAAAATATTCCCATGAGAAAAATGAGAACGTGCAAAAAGCATAAGCCAGAACTATCATAGAGGGAAGAAAGAACCGAGTTTCACTTGCTATTTTCAAACTGGGATGGTGTTTAACATGTGATTTATCCATGCTGATAAAGGAGGGGAGGAAAAGGATGGAATACAATTTAAAGTGCTTTAAATCCTATGGCATCGACTTTTCCAAGGCAGAATAGTCGACCAAACATAAGCAAGACAAGTAGATCATATATTGTTTCTATGCACTGCTGTGCTAGAGAAATCATTCCTGATCCGAATGGAAAGAGCAAATTCATCAAGAATGAATAACAGAGAGGCATAGCTAATTGATGCCGGTTCAATCCAAGCCTCTTAAGCAATCATACCAAATTGTACAGTGTGATAGGGTGTTTTTTATGTGACAGTGGTGTATGGGGATTGATCTGTGAATGTAAAGGTGGTGACCAACAGCAGGGCCAGAATTCACTGCTCAGCATTGTTGTCCTCAATGAATTACAGCTTCTGGATCTGGAAAAATGGCCACAAGACTTAACGTTTGTGAAATGCTATCATAAAATGGAATTCTGAAATCAGTAACTCATCAATCACTGACATCCCATGCTGTTTCCCAGACCTGAGGCACATGTGCAAGTATTTTGAGTCTCCTTTGTGGAAAACTTCCCTTCAAAACATGCTTCATTTTATACAATCACAGACACAAAGTCAAATAAGAATGTCCATTTTTAAAGATTCAAATGACAAAGAAATGCATTAATTATGACTATGGGCTAGGCAAACAAAGACATTCTTTCAGCATCGTTGTTTAGGTAACATAGATGTTGGCTAGCTCAATTTTATATTAGGTCATTCTGCGTAGATTATTTTTCTACCCTGCCAATATACAAGTAAAACTATAAGGTAAGTAAATGTACTATGGATTCTGAGAAGATGCATTCTGTGTTGATTGCATATATATATCTTTTAAATCAAACATATTAATTATATTATTCAGGTTGTGGTTTATTTTGTACATTTCTTCTAAGAAATGAGAAAAAAATGTAGTTTCTTATATGTGCACAATACAACTGTTTTTTTTTAATTTTATTTCAGTGATTTTTAAAAACTATTTAATGTTATGAAAATTGGAGCCAGTCATTGATCATTATATATTTTTCTAAGATACTATTTTTCATCAAGATGATACTAAGAGGAGGAAACTTGGTTAGTTAAGGTAAGAACCTTGAAAATTAGCATTTTCAATTTTGTCCTTGCCTTGGGAATGTAGTAGTTAAAGTCAATGTTAGGGGTAAAAGAGTAAAATAGTAGGAATAATGGGAGGGCTTACAGCTGGATAGGACATAGCCAAAACCAGGAAGAGGAAGGGCAGGATCAGGCAGCAGCACTGGCCTCAGCAGGCCACGCAGAGGCAGAGAGCTCCTCCCTGGGTTTGCACCTTTGATTCTGTTTTGCTTCTCCCTCGTAAAGCTTATAGGTGGACACCAAAGAAACACTACTGGCATACTCACTGAGACAAAGAGGAATGAGACCAGTTCCCTGGTTGAAAAGGAGACAAATGGGCACCTCATGAGGAGTCATGATTGGGCCAGAACTTCAGTCTCCTTATCTCATCCCAGTCATAACAATTAACTTACTTCTCTAGTCTCAAAGCCTTAGAAACTTCAAGACAATAAAACTCACTAGCCATTCACCTTCCAGGACCACTCCTAATGCAGAGAGCTTTTTATGTTTGCTTCTTTCACTTTTCAATGAGCAACCTGTCTTCTTCTTATTATTATTATTATTTGAGAGAGAGAAAGAGGCAGAAAGAAAGAGACTGGGCGCACCAGGGCCTTCAGCTGCTGCAAATGAACTCGGGACTCGTGTGCCGCCTTGTGTGCGTGTGCAACATTGTGCTCTTGTATCACTGAGTCTGGCTTACATGGGACCTGGAGATGTGAACATGAGTTCTTAGGCTTTGTAGGCAAGTGCCTTAACTGCTAAGCCATTTAACCAGCCCCAACCTGTCTTTAGATACTCTCTCATATGGGAGCTCCCCAAGAGAGGCCTTCTCTCTGCCTTTCCAGTGCCATAAAGTGTGCTGCCTCTGTGCAATACCCTTTTCCTCTAAATGTGCTGTCCTTCTATAGTAACGTTTCCTCTTTAAGACTCATCCTTCTTGTCCATGAGATTCATTCTGTGCTGAGACCAGGAACATGGAGCCTCTGACTCAGCAGTTTTGGTGACTGCATTAAGCCCACCTACAAAAGGAGAGGAGTCACCTCTGTTAGTGAGGACACCTACTCTGTGGTCCTTTTTTCTGCCCCAATGTATAATTTTTTTTTTCCTTGACTGCCATTTTAAGATCACATTATCATTTCTGATTTGGTTTCCTAAGACTTATGTTTGTTTTCTGTAATCATTTTGATCATTTAGTTTTGTGTTTGAAACATTTTAACCAAATTGTATACATTCAGATTTTTTAAAAAAGGCAAGCCTTTTCTTATTACTTGCGAGTGTACTTTATTTTTTACATTTCATTTATTTATTTTTTACTTACACAGTTGTTTTATTAGAATTTCATTGTTTTGATTTCTGCCTTGATTGTATAAATTATGGAAATATTTTCTTACTGGTAATGCTTCTCTCAATTCCCAAGAAATCTGAAAATGACTTTTAGTTTCTTTTGCATATCACTGGTGACTTGGGTATGAATGAAACAAAAACGTATCATTCTTTTTCTTGTAAACACTGAAGACTTGACTCCAACCTATAGTAATTGCCTTAAAAGGATGTGAAATCTTCCTTTCTTCCATTCTTTTTTTGTTCCTTTCTTCCTTCTTCTCTCTCTTCTTCCTTTTCTGCCTTCTTCCCTCCCTCCCTCTCTTCTTGTTTTCACTTAATAGATGACTTACTACTTTTGAATGAATGCCTTTGGCATTTTTCTTCATCCCTTATAATTCAATCATTTCAACAGGATATGTTTTTGGTTTTGAATGTTCTCTATTAACTTTTCTGGGAACAAAGTGAACCTTGTAAAAGTGTAAATTCAGCTATTTTTATCATTTCAAGAAAGTATTTTTCTTTGATTTTTTTTTCTTATTCTATTTGTTCTGCTCTCTGCATTGGGGAGGCTCCAATTTTCCATATGTTTTTATTCTGAAAATCTCGCATTCATTTCACCAGCCCTTTTTCCTGCTTTGCGTTTTATTTCTTCAATCAATGTAACAATCTCAGGCCCAATGTCTTATTGGTAAATATGGTTTCCCAGGCTCCATGCCCTGCTTCATTCTATCCTTGTGAGTTCTATGCTACCATCCTCCTCACTAGACATTGACTCATTCTCCTCCAACCTTGGGGGCTTCTCCTACACCTGTACCTTTTTTCTCTGTAGAATACTTGTCATCCCACATGAATTTTTTGTCTTCTCTTGCTCGCTCTGTGGCAGTTTTATCTATAATTAGTTTTCTGAAATAGAAGGAGTAGGGCTGGAGAGATGGCTTAGCAATTAAGGTCATTGCCTGCAAAGCCAAAGGATCAAGGTTCAATTCTTGAGGAACCATGTAAGTCAGATGGCACATGTGTTTGGAGTTCATTTTCAGTGACTGGAGGCACTGACATACCCTCTCTGTCTCTCTCTCAAATAAATAGGTAAAAACTATTTTTATTAATTAGAGTTGTACTAAGCGAATAAAGTCAATCTGGTACCATTGTTAGGCTCATCCATGTCCTACCCCCTCCCCCTGGCCCCTCCTTGTTGAGGTATATGGGTCATGCATTGTGGAGTTAGCCCACAGTTATGGGTAGGATGAATGTCTCCGCATATCATGACTTAACACGTGGCTCTGACATTCTTTCCGCCACCTCTTCTGCAAAATTTCCCTGAGCCATGTTGGGTTCATTTTTGGTCTGCTTCAGTGATAAGGTGTTGGGGGCCTCTGGGTCTCTGGATCTCTGATTTGGTAGGAGTTGATTTTTCTCTGTGTTGATCTCCTTCACCCTTGTGCTAGTACCCGGTTCACCAAGAAAACAGGTTATCTAAAAACAAAATATTTTTAAAAATTGATAAATGAAGAAGTAGAATGAGTAGATTTTCACTGTGCTCTTGTGATTACCTGGGTGTTCAGAGGTGGCCTGTCTACTTACTTTTCTTATATATTTTTCTTACATTTCATTCCAAAGTTTGGTGGTAGGTGTTAGAGTTGTTTGAAAGATATTTTTGTTTTCTTAGTAATTTTCCATGTATTTTCTTTCCTTATGTCACAGCACAAACTCTCCATGCAGCTCTCTTCTAGCTCATAAAGCTCTCCAGTGCCTAAGGACAGCAAGAAGAGACAGATGAGTTTTTGGTAGATTCAAGTAGCTTTGAAAGTGTATACAATATGGATGAGAACCATTCTTCTTTTCACCCTTCCTTCCTTACTTTTTTCCTTCCTTCTCTCCCTCCCTTCTACTGCCCCTCCCTCCAGGTTTTTTTTTTTTTTTCTCTTCTGTGCCTCTTTCTTTCTTCTGTCTCCTGTGAACAAACTTTTTTTTTTTCAGTTTAAAAATTAAAAAAAATTATGGGCTGGAGAGATGGCTTAGCGGTTACGTACTTGCCTGTGAATCCTAAGGACACTGGTTCAAGGCTCGATTCCCCAGGACCCACGTTAGCCAGATGCACAAGGGGGCGCACGTGTCTGGAGTTCATTTGCAGTGGCTAGAAGCCCTAGCATGCCCACTCTCCTCTCTCTCTCTCTCTCTCTCTCTGCCTCTTTCTCTCTCTGCCTGTCCCTCTCAAATATATAAATAAAAATAAAACAAAAAAATTTAAAAAATTAAAGACTTCAGAAATGGTTTAATGGTTAGGGCACTTGCCTGCAAAGCCAAAGGACCCAGGTCCAATTTCCCAGGACAATGTAAGCCAGATAAGCAAGGTGGTGTATGCATCTGGAATTCATTTGCAATGGCTGGAGGCCTTGGTGCACCCATTCTCTCTTTCTGCCTCTTTCTCTCACTCAAATAAATAATTAAAAATAACAATTAAAAATAAAATGTAGGAGTTTATCTTTAAGATCTTTACCATCATTTCTAACCAGTAGCAAAAGTCACCAATTATAAAAAATAAAGAAAATTTGTATTTATCCTCTGCTACTTAAGAAACATTAAGACATTTCATAGCTGTGAGTTTTGGGAAGAGGACACCTACAAATTTCATTAAAACACACATCTAGCATGTATGGCTTTATGGTCATGAATGACACTTATGGCCCATACTACTTAGTTCACTTTATAATGTCACATCCTCTGCTATTTGTTAAAATTTGCAAACTGATTTAACCTCATACTTTTACTTTCAGTATAAAACTCCATGGAATTACTGGGCTGCATTTACTCAAATTTTGGGTAGGTTAGTCATTTCATAGGTCAACCTAGAAGTTGACATACATAAAGCTCTTGGCAAAGACTTGAAAGCTATAGTTTTCTGTGCAATGTCTGCTTGTAGAGTTAGTGGAGGGCTCCAGATGACACCTCATAAGTACCCTAAAACTTTGTGCATATTCACTGTGTTGGATCAGATGATAAAATTTTCCTCAATTTAATTTGAAAAGATAGAATAAGTGATTAGATAACAAAGCATTCCCAAGAATAGCATTGGAATCTCCTTGCATACAATCAATTCTGATTGCATTTCTGTGGGCTATTGTTATCGTGACTCTGAGCACCCAGGTGCATCTAATAGAAATGTTTATTTTTCTGCATATTATTCAGCACTTTTTAAGGTGTATCTATTTTCCTGATAGTATTAAATAAATTAAAATAAATGTGAATACAATGCCTTTTCTACCAGATAATTGCATGTTCAATGTTTGAAATGACTACATATTATTGATGTACTTTTGTTTATGAATGCTTGCTATAATGACACGCTTATGTTTTATACATTATTCCTTAGATGCATGATTACTGTTTTCTAACATCAGTTTTCTATTGCAATAAACTATGACGTAGATCTTGTCTATGCCACAATTGATTTTATAAATTGGTTTTGTCTAGAGACTGATCAGATTTATGAATATTTCACATGGTACCTGTTTCATGAACAATTTATTTAGCTCCCTGCCATAATCAGGAATGTGCAGAGATTTCACTTTAGTTAATGAAATGGAAAAATGTTACAATCTTTTAACAAGATAGACAATTCTTTTATAGTCCTTTGGGGAGACTTAGTCTTTTGGGAAAAAGTTTGTCACCAACCTTGTTTGTTTTAGTCATGGATAGAATTCAATTTCTTAGTTAAATGCCCAAATATTCTTATTGAAGTTTTTTTTTTAATGCTGTGGATAATTATGATTATACAACACTCACATGTGGGGAGGCAGATCCTAAGCCCCAGTGTAAATTTATAAATCAATAACTTAACCATGTGTGAAGACCTGTCACTATACACCTCATAGTTTTGCTCATGCTTAAAACTGATCTAATTATAACTAGGATAACTTCTCAAGATTTGTTTTGCTTGATTTTGTGCTCTAATACCATCATGCTACATTTGATATGAAACGGATTTGGATGGTATGCACTTCAAAGTCTATTTTGAACTGTTTGCATATAAAATATCATGAAGAATTTGCCATTGAAAATGTCTGAAAAAAAATATATGTAATTTGTATCTAATAGCCAAATTGTATTGTTTGACAATAATTAATACTTTTATATTTTTTAAAACTTGATAAATATTTTAAAGTTAAAGTTCATGCATGAGTAGCTTAGTTCCTTTACAAACTAATTTTGAAATTTTAATGTAATATATATAAGCCAAAGTTATAAAAATAGCATACAGTAACTCACAATATTAGCATAAATATGTTAAAAATTGGGATATAAATGAATTCAGTGATGTGAATAGTTAGTTTTGGATTTAAATAGAGGATAATGGAGACTATAGACAGGATCATTTGTTTTCATCTCCGTAAATCTGCAACCTTCAGGTTGTGAGACATGTGCCCACTCACAGATCACTCACAAATATTTAAATATAATTGTAAATGTATGAACGCATATGCAAGAAAAGTAATACTGTACATGTTTCTTAATTTTATGGGCGAATGTTGCTTTCTGGTTTAAAAAGCATTATACTTAAAAATTTCTAGTGCAATGATACATTTTGAAAATACTTAGGTTTGCTGCCTTTTTAACATCTGGGGCATGTTTGAGTTTTGTTCTGTACCTCTGAGATGCTGATTGGAACACTACTAACCTCAAAGGCATTCTTAGTTCAGTCCAAATACCTGCAAGAGAAAAGAGAAACTGATATTTTTCCCAAAATGGCCCTCACATAGCTACTTACATCTTTGCCAGATACCATCTGCCCTTTGCACAGAAGAACATAGAGTAAGCAACAGAAAGTAAGGCCTAGTCTAAAGGTTGCCAGAGTTAACAATAAAATGTTCCTTTCCACATGATATTTTAGGTTAATTTGAATTATTTCCCTTTAGTTAGTAATATATGAATAAAGCCTGTTCTAGTTGGTCTCTTCTGCTTTAATCTAAGCTGCACACAATTCTAGAGTAGGGGATCAGTGGAATCTTCTGAATCATTCTAGAGCTGTGAACATGCAAGTAAGTAAGTAAGGAGTAACATGAGGCAAATACAAGAGACATCTTCCCAGTTGCTTGTCATTCTGTTTTTGTATTGTGTTCATTTTATTCATGGTGGATTATGGTCCCAAGTAGGAATGTGTCTTTATTTGTAGACAAGTTTGTGCAAGGAAACCAGTCAACTTGTCACTAGATTGCGCTTGCATAGTTACTTTGCATTTTCAATCTTAAAATTAGGATAAAAGGATTCCTTGCTTATAATACCCTGGGCTTTACTTTCTTGAGACTAAATTGGTCCTGACAAAATATTTAGTGATGGGCATGCTAAATGATTGTCTTTTTATTACCTTTGGTCCACATTTAATATTCAAGTTTTACTACAAATTTTCATAATAGTTTCACAGATGTTACTTTGAATCTTAAGTAATGTGTGTTGTTCATCAAAAGATAAAATCACAAATTTCAGGTGTTGTGACACATGCCTTTAATCCCATCACTTGGGAGGCAGAGGCAGGGGGAACCCCATGAGTTCAAGACCATCCTGAGACTACATAGAGAATTCCAGGTCAGCATGGTAAAGCAAGACCCTGCCTCGAAAACCAAAATAAATAAATAATAAATAAGTTGCATTTCTAGAGGAGATGCCTTCTCTTTTTCACCTAGATGATTTTCAGTAAATCAGAAATGCACTGTATTGAAATACACATAGCTGAATTTCTTAGAACATTAGCACTCAGTATTTAGTTGCTACTGGAAATGTGAATACCTAAGTTAAAATGACTAACTCTCCAGGACTTCTGATATTACCATTCTAATTCCAGCACTACTGGTGAATTGTTACAACGATACCTCACTTTGGATACTAGCAATGGATTTTATTGATTTCTATTGTAAAACTGCATATGGTTGCAGTTTTCCTGGACAATGTCCTAAAATGGTTGAATTAAATAATATTTCTCACCATATAACAAGTACTAATTCAATTTGACTGTCATGACTGAAAATTGTGTGTTCCATTAGCAGTTTCCTTTTGAAGAGCTCACTAAGCTTAGTCCTGTTCCACTACATTTGTTTGAATGCCTTCCAAGCATGACTCTTAAATAAGATCTATCCCTATCTATTTTAGTATGAGGCAGCAACCTTGGTTCAGCACTGTTTCCCTGCTAGAATACCATTTCTAATTTGTTTGAGTTAAGGATGGTATAATTTTATTTTTACTTTTCAGTTGGAGATTTGAAAGGTAACAAAATGGACATGATAGCAAAGCTTGTATTTTAACCTACTCAGGTGAACGATTCACTGTGAGATTACTGAACCATACTTGTAGTGTCAAATGTCTCTTTGCAGTGTAGATTTAATTGTATCTTTGTATAATGTTCACTCTAAGGATCTAAAAAAGAGTAATATTATAGGCCTAAGTTTTAAAGTAAAACTGTTATGTTAATATCAGCCTTCACTTTCCAGCCATTAGATTATTCTATTCTGTCAAACTCAAACTTGAGACCATGTATTTATGACCTTGGTTCTACATTCATAATGACCCTTGTTCTGATCACTTCACCCTGACATTTCTAGCTTCTTCATTTTTCTTTAAGCAAAACCACAAAAAGTATCCCTAGGCAAATATGTACAAATGCATTTTCCTTTCTCTCTCCCCATATATACATATATATATATATATACACACACACACATATATATATATATACAGGTATATATATACATATATACATATATATATCTCTGTAAACATATTGCTTTGTCAAAATTGAGGAGGATTTCCAGCAGCATCCTACAAATAGAAGCCAGTGATGGTGCCAAATGTCTTCTTAAGGATAGAGTAAGTCCCCATAATGAAATACTGTGTGTACCACAATATAATTGAGTGTCCAGATTGAAATGTCATAGACTAAATTAGTTATTTGTATTTTTAAGAAATAAAAGTTTCTTAACTCTGAAAAAAGTAATTTTATGACAATATCTAACAGAGTGTATTAGGATATGTAATTTTTAAGCCAATTTCAGATTTGTAGTTTAAAAACAATTTTCACGTTGGAGAATATTAAATTTCTATTTAAACACTCTGATTGAAAATGAACTTGTCTGTGGTCTGAGTAGTAAGTAATTTTCTACGTCTGGCTGGCCAGTTCAGTTTGATAGAAGGGAATGCTGCAGAAGTTAATAACTCTTCATAGTAACTGGGCTATAATTGTTCTCCGGCTTCTGAAGCCTCCACTCCTAATCCTGACCTGGCTTAAGTGCCATTGATCACAAAAAATAGAGATCAAAAGAAGGTGGATGGATTCTTTTTAAATCATCATCACTATTGTATCAGCAGTGGCAATGGTAGCCTCCTGTCCGCTGCCAGCGGGTCAGCATCAGTGTCTTTATTCTGGTGGGACAGCTTATAAATCAGGCTGTTGACCTTTCTGTCAGTCTCTCAGCATTGGGCCATCCAGGGCTGCCAAAACCATTAACTTTGAGCAATGGCTATTTCAGCAAAGCACAAATGCAATATTTATAAACCACACACTGTTGTCTTTGCCAAAATCTCAATGACATTGTCTAGTTCTTATTCTTTCCCCATCAATTAAAAAGCAGAGAATGGTAATCAATAGTTTAGAAGTTAAAGGGCACACAAAATAATAAGAGTAATGTACCCATTTTATACCTTCTGCACTGGGGAACAAATAACTCGAACCGGGAGGTGTTCAAAATGTTTCAGAAGCAATTTTCTTACCACGGAGGTGAAGAAACCATGCCCTGCAAAGCTAAACTCCTTCCTCCTGTCCACACAGAACACCTTCATGGTCCAGTGTTCTCTGAATTTTCTAAGAAGCCCAATATGGCTGAGGATCTGAGTTAATCAATATTTTATTCACAAGTAAAATCTGACATGTAGGAAATACTTCAATACTTAAGATCCCTTCTGCAACTTTGACAAAAATAGTAACTAACCCAAACTTCAAGTTATATTACTAATTAAGCAGCATCCCAAGTCTAGGTGTGAAATGCATGTCCCTTTACACAATTACTGCTTGCCTGTGGCATACTGAGGTGACACAATGAGAAATCAGGAAGAGATGTGACCCTCAAGAAGTGTATAGCAAATGGATTTATATCAGAAATTACATTTCATAAATTCAAGCCATAATAAGAAACAAAAGGCACACCCAAATTAGGATGAAACTTGGGGATGGTTTACTTGTAGGTGAACTGTTATTAAGGTGGGAAAGAGCAACACACTTAGAAGAATGCTCAGCAGTCTGGAAGGACACCTATCCAGGCCTTCATTACATAGTCACCCAAGGATCATCCCATGTAGGGAGAATTGAGGACACCTCTGAATCTGTATTGAAAGCCAGTTTCTTCCTGTGACTAATGGTGCTTTCTTCCCTTTTGTCCCTTCAAAGTGATTATCAAGAACATTGCCTAACTACAACCCTTCATTGGAGCATTGTCTCAAAAATCTGCTTCCTAGGGCCAAAATTCAAAGGAGTGCAAATAAGCATGAGACTTGCCACCAGCCATCAGAAAAAGCACACTAAGGAGGGAAATCATTGACTGTCACGACTCTTTACCTTGGAATGACTTCACCACTGGTATTTGGTACAGCCACAGATAACTCCTGTCCCTGAACTGCTGGGGCACTTATCAAGGCTTGTCTGTGGAATCATGTACTTGGAAAAGGGATCACATTAGCTGGTGTGATATATCAGGTTTCTGAGAAATACCACTAGGGTGTTCTTGGTATAACTGCATTTTAAAAGGAAAAGGAAATCAGGGTATGGTGGCACACACCTTTAATCTCAGCAGTTGGGCAACAGAGAATTGGATAGCCATGAGTTTAAGGCCAGCCAGAGACTACATAGTGAATTTCAGGACAGCCTTGGTTAGAATAAGACCCTACATTGAAAAACAAAACAGAAAACACACACAAAATAAATAAAATAACTAAATATAAAAATAAAAAAAAGGAAAGGAAAGGAAATGTTCAGAATAGTTAACCAAAAATTGGGAGCTAAGAAAAAAACTTGGGAAGACTTCTACCAGGTAGAAGGGTTGCTACCTACAGTCATAGGAATCTGGAGGAAGAGTGAAGACTTAACCATGGGAGTGACAGAGATCCATAGGTTTTTCAGCTATCATCTTGAGAAGGTTTGGCAAGAAAAGACCAAGTCTATGGTGAGGAAAGACAGTCACCTTGATATATGGATGGGAACATCTGACTTCAGGGTACCTATAGACTCTTAAGCCTTACATTCCCCTGAACTCCAGCATCTGACCAAGTGGCTTAAGCCATCTTGCTCAGTGCTCAACCAATCTCCCCTTTCTGAGGAAAGAAGAGAGGGTGCCCTTATTCCAGTTTACATGTAGGCCAGCCTAGCATCTGTCTTCTCTTGATTTCTAGGATCAAGTCAGAATGCAGCTACAGACATGCAGTCTGATCCAGAAGGAAGTGGACAAAGGAAGGAAGGAAATATAGGACCCAGGACTCACCGACTTTCTTAGAGTAAACGAAAAACAATGACAAGGACTGTGATAACAACAACGGAAATGAAAGTGATTAATCAAGAGATATGTTTGGAGACAAAGATTTTTTATTAATGTTTTATTTATTTATTTGAGAAGGAGAGAAAAGAAAGAGGGAGAGAGAAGAGATAATGGGCATGACATGGCCTCCAGCTACTGCAAACTCCAAATGCACCTGTCCTATGTGGGTATTGGGGAATAGAACTTGGGTCCTTTGGCTTTGTAGGCAAGTGCATCAACTGCTAAGCCATTTCTCCATCCAGAGTCAAAGTTTATTAAATTTATGCTTCAGCCCACCTTCTCCAAGGCCCTTCTTTTTGGTCATTCCCCCTATAGACCTTTGAGGATTGTGTGTTTGAGTCTACCGTCAAGGAGAAAGGTTTCTATGGTGCCAGTGTACTTTGGGTTTAGTTTTGTGCTTATTTCCCCCAACATCCTAATAAAAAAAAAAAAAAAAAAAAAAAAAAAAAACTTTGGTTCTGGCCTGTAACTTGCAATAGCAGAAATCCCCACACCCAACTGCTGATGGGAGAGACCTAGCAAGTCCCAAAAACAACACAGGCTTCTATCAAAGCACTTCACTACCCACCTGAGGTAAAAGGTAAGACTCTATTACTGAAGACACCATATGCTGCCAATACAGAACATGGAGAGACCTGGCTGGAATCTAGAAGAGAGCCCGACCCCAGAGAGTTAGCCTTTCCCATGCTAGAAAGTGCTGCATGAGCTACTGGGGTAAAGTGGCCAAGAACAGTGTGAACAAGCGGAGTTCTAAGCTCCTCAGACACAACCAGCCTGACAAGAAGTACACAGCAGTGCCATGGTGGCATGCAGCCTTGATGGATAGCTGATAGCTTTCTGACTGGCTAAGAGATCCACTTAGTGGGAAAGAACCCATATCTGGAAGTGGGAACCAGGTCTGAATCCTATGGAGACAAAGATTATGCTCTCCAAGGTCAAGCTCCCACTAGTCTTTGGCTAAAAGAGGGGCTACGTCCATCTAGCTCTCCCCAAATTAGTAATACTTATCCAATTCCAATTAACCTATGGTAACGTTATTCTTCATTGAGAATCTGTTTTTATTTTTCAGAAGGTAGTGAGAGCAGAGGAGATAAACCACCCATGGCATCTCAGTCAATTCCCAGGCAAAAACACAGAGGAAGTGGGGAGATGAGCAATGTGCTGCTTCCATGGTGAGCCCAACAAGCAGTGCCAGGGTGAAGAAGACGGATGACGAGGACACTCAACACATACCAAAGAAGAAATTCAGAGGCTCACAAGAGCTTATCTATGAAGTAGACTTAAAACACACCCTCCAAGATTCAGGGAACTTTGCAGAAGAGGGCACAGAATAATTGCAAGAGTCAACTGCCTCCCCCAAATAACATACTGCTGCTCCTACAATGCATAACCCACAACCCCATGGGGAATACCAGCAACCCCCACTGCCTGTGGGGTCAGGGAGTAGAGAAAAGATGGTACCAACACATGATGTATCTGTTTAAAATATGTTCTTAATAATTAAAACATAAATAAAATAATTTTTAAAAGAGACATGGTTAAAGGAGTAAAAGACACAAGAAATACAGGTACCACTTGGGAAGAGTGAATGCAACCACTGTGTGGTGAGTCTGATCTCATTGTCCACAATGAGGATAGGCAGAAATCAAGTTAGGATACAGAGGTCATATCTTTGGTCTCTAGATACTCTCTTGCCTAGTTTTGATAGTGAATGAGCACGTGTGATACTCCATCTTAATAAGGACTCAAGTTGCTGAGGAATCTCAGTGGCTGCACCATTGAAGCCAGTGAAATTTGTAGCTGGTCTCAAGGGAAAATAGAATTGCTAGTAAAAGAGGCAAAAAGAATAAGGTTTGTAATACTAAGGTCATTTTTCAGGAGAGCCCAGCACTAATTACTCTCTCCTTTTACCAAGGAAGTCTGTCCATATGGTGGAAGCATTGTCTACTCTCAAGGTTTCATTCTAAAATGAGTTGCTGAAGCCAGTACATACCTAGCTTCATGTTGGGTTTTCAATCACTAGAAGCAGTTGCCTTGACTAAAATGATCCAGCATCCTCACCCCAATTCAGCATAAATATAAGAAGCTATCCTAACTACAACGAGGCTGTCTACCTCTTCCCAAAAAGGCTAAAAACCAAGAATTCTCTATGAGTTAAAAAGAAGAAAAGATCATGTTTTTAGCATCAGAGCCCAACTGTCTGTTGCAGTCCGGTTCACATTGCATGGTAGAAATCGCCCAACCAAGAGCAGATTCTGGGAAAAAGAGGTTTATTTTGGCTTCCAGGCTCGAGGGGAAGCTCCATGATGGCAGGGGAAAAGGATGACATGAGCAGAGGGTGGACATCACCCCCTGGCCAACATAAGGTGGACCATAGCAACAGGAGAGTGTGCCAAACATTGGCATGGGGAGACTGGCTATGACACCCATAAGCCCGCCCCCAACAATACACTGCCTCCGGGAGGCATTAATTCCCAAATCTCCATCAGCTGAGAAACTAGCATTCAAAACACCTAAGTTTATGGGGGACACCTGAATCAAGCCACCACAGTTCCTGTCTTTTATTATAAACTTAATGTATAAGCAATTGCCATTCTGACTTATTTTAAAGTTCTCTACCAAACTTTGCTTTTCAGTTTTCAATAGTTGCTGAATAGGATAGTCAATGTTCAGTTAATTCTACTTTATTTGTAATTCTCCATCTTACTTAATAAGATATATTTGAATTCTTAGATTTAATATACTATGCATGGACATTTTTGCTCATACTTGTAAAGCTAGAGAAATTAATACTTTGATCAATTTAGCCTATCTAGGCACCAACTCTTTCCCCATTTTACCTGTGCTAAAATCACTTTTAATCACTTTTACCAGAAATATAAGTGAATTTCAAATGGCAGAATGTGTTGAACTCAGGACGTGGCCAGAAAGCAAGAATAAATCAAGTTGAAAGAAATGAGCATGTGTGTGGAGCTCACAAAGTCAATGTAGAGATAACCGCCATTGCAATACATGTCTCTTTCTAAATCTATAGGACTTCTATGTCTTAATACACTGAAGACTATCTTCACAATAAATTTTATGTCACGTTCTTTTAAAATCTCCCTCTGGGGCTGGAGAGATGGCTTAGCGGTTAAGCGCTTGCCTGTGAAGCCTAAGGACACCGGTTCGAGGCTCGGTTCCCCAGGTCCCACGTTAGCCAGATGCACAAGGGGGCGCACGCGTCTGGAGTTCGTTTGCAGAGGCTGGAAGCCCTGGCGCGCCCATTCTCTCTCTTCCTCTATCTGTCTTTCTCTCTGTGTCTGTCGCTCTCAAATAAATAAATAATTTAAAAAAAAAAAAATCTCCCTCTGTTTTCTCTGCTTTTGATATTTTACTTGTATAAATAATAAAGTTGTAAGCATTACCTTATTAATTAGTATAATAGTTTTGCTAGAGCTAGAATATATTTTAGAAAAATGTATTAAGAAATTAAAAATTTGATCAACTGAATCTGTTAGTAAGTGGTGCTAACTCAAGATGGCTTCTTGTTTAGCAGTCTTCTTAAGTAAATACTTGTAGCTCAGAACATTTGGCTCTTAGAAATACATAGGTAGGGCTGCAGAGGGGTCTAGCAGTTGAGGTGCTTGCCTGCAAAGCCAAAGGACCCAGGATTGATTCCCCAGGAACTATGTAAGCCAGATGCACAAAGTGGTGCTTGCATCTGGAGTTCTGTTTGCAGTAGTTGAAGGCAAGTCCATTTTCATTCTCTCTCTCTGTCTCAATCTTTCTCTCTCTCACTACATCTATCTCTTTCTCTCTGTCTCTCAAATAAATAAAATAAAAAGACATACATAGGTAAGTTTTTTACATGGTATGTCTGGTCCAGTGTTGTTTTTAACTTAATAGTAATGAAGAAGAATATTCACTTTAATGTTTATAAAACATTTTACATATAGCAAACCGTATAGTTAAAACTAGCAAAAGTTTTATATAATAAATACTTTAAAATATTTGGATTACTTACTAGACATGCTGTTACAAGTTGCCTTTTAAAGTATTTGCAATTGCTGAGCATGGTAGTACATGGTAGGAGGATCACTGTGAGTTCAAGGCCAGCCTGAGACTACATAGTGAATTCCAGTTCAGCCTGGGCTAAAGGGAGATCCTACCTCAAAAAAAAAAAAAAAAAAAAAAAAAAGCTTTTTTAAAGTGTTTGAAACTATCAAAATTACATACATTTATTATAATTTTCAACATTAGGAATGTGTCTTTTTATCAAAATCTTATAATTTCTCATTTCTTTGCTTCATAGAACCTAATGAACTTATTTATTTATATGTGCAAAAAAAATGTAGAAATTGTATTTGCCAACTATAGTGGGATAGATGTTGTACTTTCCAAAAGATATGACCCATGTGAAACCTCAATTTTGATCTTGCTTGGAATAAAGTATTCCACATGCATTGCAAGTAGGAATCTCAAGATCAGATCACCTGAATTACAGAGATCCCTAACTCCAATGGCCATTGCTCTTATCCAATAAATTACAAGGACATGTGAGATATGGAGGAAGAGAATGTGAGGACAGAGAAAAAAGTTGGAAAGATTCATGACAGACTAGGGAAGTTTAAGGACTGCCTGCAACCTCCAGGAGCTAAAAAGGGCCCAGAACAGATACTCCCTTATAACGTGAAGGAGGCAACAACTCTGCTAACCTTGACTTTGGCCTGTAGGAGTTTGAGAGAATATATTTCCATGGCAAGTCATTTATTTTGTGGCAATTTGATATTACAGTCCTGAGAAACTAAAACAACTTTGTAAGCACTCCTCAGGTTCTGTAGCTTGGTTCTAAAGCATAGCTCTTCTGTATGAAAGCATTGATCTGAAAATGACACGGAGGAAACTAGAGTCTGTGCATTTTAAAATTAAACATAATCAAGAATATTACTTTTGGATATAAAGGAATAACTTTATAATATTCTTAGTACTCAGACTCTGCAATGATCCCATTTATGTTGGTTTATTTTCAATATTCCCCTCTAGAATATAAGGTCAATAGCATGTAAGTAGTATTATTTAAATTGTTTCTTTAACTCAAATGCCAGCACATGACCTGCCACATAGAAAAGTCATTCAATGTTTGTTCAATGAATGAAATATTGATTCATAAAAAGAACTTTAACTCATATGAACCAATGATATCCAAATGCAAGAATTCATGATATCTCAGAGGCAATAGAGATAATACCACAATTCATCCACTGAAATGCTCATAGTTGACAAGGTGACTCTAATTCAGAAGTTATCATCACTTGTCATAAGCATTCACACATGTCATGCTGCCACAGTGATATGGTGACTTTCTACTCTCTATGTTTTGTATAGTCACACCAAACACACCATTACATTTTTATAAAACTCCTGTGCTTCATGCCCTTAGGGGAGGAAATATAGCTAAATACATAGTCAAGCATTTTGATAAAGAACCTTAAACTGCAGTTTGGGTGGAATGTAACATTTACTGTTAATATTCATGGAAAACGAATCATTTGTTTGCCCTCATTTCATGCACACAATTTACCATGACATCAGTGAGAGCTTTTTACAACAATAAATCTGTGCCAAATAATAAATAACATTCCTTCGTATTAAATTAAAATGTGAACATTGGAGAGGCTTAATTTTAAATTTCCATGACCAATGGGAATTTGGACACTAAAAAAAAAAAGATTGAAATAAAGTTCAACTACAAAAGGCCCATGCTGTGACTCTCCAATGATTTTTTTTTCCCCTCTTTTCTGTCTTTGTCAGGTAACAAATAGCCCATAAAATGGTAGCATTAGGTATAGCTGTCACAACACTTTATTATGCTTCCTATAATAACCTTCATTGTAGTAATGGGCATTTACATTATTTTTCATAACTGAATATGCATGAAATTTTTGCTGATGTAAATGCATCATAATAGAAGAATCCTATAAGAAATCAAGCAAAATTAAGCATCCTATAACACATGAATGTAACTCAACAGTTCCATACCTATCATGTAGTCTCATAAATGTGGGCATAGTATCAGAACTAAATTCATACAGTTATCTCTGACATTCTAGTATGTCAGTCATGACCCACAGAAGTTCTATAATATTAATAATTCTTGAGAGGGATTGTATATTCTTTTATGGCCATTCCATAAAACATCAGCTAAGCATATGAAACGGCACCTCTCTATTCTTCTGCTATCAGTGTAAGGTTCTCAGAATAATCTTCCCAGCACAGTGTGCTCTCATTTCATCCTAATAAGAATGGAAAACATCAGGTGTTTAAGTCCTATCCCGCCACTGCTGTAGGCATCACTGTGATTGATTTCATCCTGCAGTCTTCAGTTTACAGGAAATCCATATAAATCAACAAGAATATGGAAATTTCATACCTCCCAGGAGTAGCAGATTAACTGATTCTAAATTGGAGCAAAAAGACAAGGTCAATAGGAACATATCATGAGGAATACAGGGAAAATGCGCCAGTCACAGTGCATTTTTTAGAAGGTTTATGCTGTGGCTATATTTTCCTCAGACTCAATGCTGTATATCCACAGCTTGCAACCACAAATATGAAAATCTGGGAGCCAATAAGGTTGCTGTTTTGTGGGAGTCCTCAGCCCTTTCTGATTCACAGACTTTTCTGCATATGAGAAACACCAGAGAAACTCTTTTGCCAGAAATTTCTGCATTCAGATGGCTTTTTATCCTACTGCAGAGAGAATTCCACTTCTGTAACTAGAGTCAGTATGAAGGAATTTACCTTAACCTTATAGGGAGAATGACATCAGAGAGAGCTCAATAGACTAGAGGCAGGCAAGCCTAAAAAAATAGAAAAAAAACAGTACCAAGTTTTATGTCTTAGATTCAAACATTTCACCCTTCACAACAGTCCATAATGACACAGTGTATCCCCAAATGATTCCTTTAACCCTTTGTTCTACCTGAATAAGAATGGGGCAGTACATCACGAACATTCTGAATCCAAGAAGCATGAGGTCCTGTGTTACACTTGAAGAGCTTTGATCCTTGTATTGAAATTGGTGCAAGTAGAAATGAAAAACAGAGCTGGAGTTAGCCTTGGTATGGTGACACACACCATTAGTCCCAACACTTGGAAGGCAGAGGTAGGAGGATTGCTATGAGTTTTAGGCCAGCCTGAGATTACATAGTGAATTCCAGATCATCCTAGGCTAAAGCAAGACCCTACCTCAAAAAAATTAATTAATCAATAAAATAGGATAAACGGAAAAGATATACACGTGTAAATCCATTTGTAACATTACATACAAAAGTAGTATTTCACTTTTTGGCAAACTGAAATGGCCGCTAGTTAAGTTGCCCTGATTTGTTGAAAACACATCATAAAGTTTGTGAATAGCTTTATGGAATATATAATTTTTAAAAAAAAATAAATGCTAGCCGGGCATGGTGGCGCACACCTTTAATCCCAGCACTGGGGAGGCAGAGGTAGGAGGATCACCGTGAGTTCAAGGCCACCCTGAGACTACAGAGTTAATTCCAGGTCAGCCTGGACCAGAGTGAGAACCTACCTCGAAAAACCAAAAAAAAAAAAAAAAAACTAAATGCCACTGAAGCTCTTTTGCATGCTCACAAAAAAGAGAACTACTTTTGACCTAAATTTTCAGTTCATAAACATGTTATCAGAATTGATCATAGCTCTCAGTGGATAGTGAGAGAATTGAGAAAGATATCTGACCTAGACATTTTCATGTAGTTTTCAAAGAATGTCTATTTCTTACAAAAACTCTGCATGGTGTTGTCACTAATAGTTCCATTGCTGTTATAACTATTCAGATGAAAGAACTGAATTACATAGACTTGCCAAAAACACACCTATATAAAATCTTTTAGTTAAAATTAGAGCACAGGAGAATTTGAAATCAAAGAAATTTTAAGTCTCTTTGGTTAAGCAACCTTTTTTTGGATATAGTTAGACATAAATGATTCTGAGGAATTCCAGGATATCCAACATTTATCTTTAGTCCCCTTTCTTTTTCTTTTACTTTACTTGTTTCTTTACTCTGCATCTCTCCTTCCTTCCCTTTCATCTTGTCTCCATTTCTTCCTTTCTTTTCCATAAAAGAAAAGTGGAAAATAGAAAAGAGGAAGCTTCACAACAATGAATTTCCAAATACTAAGGATACACATAGGTCATGTATGATATATAGGGTCCAATGTAGACTGAATGATTTAACATGTTGGCATCTATAAAAGTACATTATATTTTTAACATAAAAGTACTTTCTCATAAAGATGCTCATTTATTTTTTTAATATTTTTTGTTCATTTTTACTTATTTATTTGAGAGTGACACAGAGAGAGAGAGAGAGAGGCACAGAGAGAGACAGAGAGAGAATGGGTGTGTCAGGGCTTCCAGCCACTGCAAATGAACTCCAGATGCATGCGCCCTCTTGTGCATCTGGCTAACTTGGGTCCTGGGGAATTGAGCCTCGAACCGGGGTCCTTAAGCTTCACAAGCAAGTGCTTAACCACTAAGCCATCTCTCCAGCCCAAGATGTTCATTTGTGAATCTGAACTATTGCTTACTAACAAAAGCCTTTTGATTTCCATAGTCAGAACACATTTTAATATGTAAGGACAGAAAGAATGACCAAGTAAATTAATAAGAATTGTAAGAAAGAGACTATAAATGCTGGAGAGATTGCTCAGTGGTTAAGGCACTTGCCTGCAACGCCCAAGGACTCTGGTTTGATTCTCCAAGTCCCATGTAAGCCAGATGCACATGGTGGTGTATGCATCTGGAGTTTGTTTGCAGTGGCTAGAGGCCCTGGTGCACCCATTCTCGCTCTCTTTATATACCTCTCTCTAATTAATAAATAAATGAAAATAAAATCAGGGAAAAAAGTATTTAAATAAAAAGAAAGAGACTATAAAATTGTTTCTACTTACTTGTTATGTGGCTGAAAAGACTGCAGGTAATTCGAGGCACTGAAGTTCAACATTCACTATATGGGAAAATATATACTTTTTTCCCAGAACAGCAGTTCAAGATTATTGAACATGACATCAACACTGGTAGTATTCTTTTCAGAAAGAAATGAACCATAATGGACCATCAAGGGAATAATCGTGAATTTAATGGGGCTGTTTGCACAGGGAATTCTGTCTTATTGCTGTTTGTATCGTTGTGCAATGGCTTTTCTTTTATAAACCAGCCAGTTAACTAAAACAGAAAAATTCAGAGGGGAAAATAAAGCCACCATAAGGGACTTCTTACTCTTGAGAAACTTTTAGAAATTGGCCAACAATGTGTTTAGCACATACACATGAAACTTAGTAGAGAGCAATGTTTTCAGCTTTGTTTAACACCTGTCTAACATGGTTTAGAATAATGTCAGAAGAAAAGAAGATCAACGGATGGCAAAGACCGAAAGGATATACAAGGAACACATTTGCATTACTTGCTCATTCCAATACAGAACAAGACACAAGGCAGGGCACTGAGAATGATGTTGATCATGACAAGATTAGTGACCAGCGCTTTCTTCACCCCGACAGCTTGTGGATGCAGAATAGATTTATGAGTCCCTGGAGGACAGGAAGGCATAAGCAACACTTGGAATGAGCAGCCCAAAATGCTAAAATCACTAGTTTTATCCAGTTGGTTGAGCCAGAAAACTAGAATCCAAAACTTGATTTTGTAGTATGCTGCTATCTAAATGAAGAAACTTGACAGATCTCAAAACAGCATCTGATACATACCTACTAATTGCCCATTTTTTTCTGAAAAAAATATTTTGATTGACTATATCCAGAACGAACAAATATTGCAGACGCATTCTATACAGTTGGGCAAGTGAGAGTTTGAATATTGACTATGTAGTTGTACATTAAGACGTAAAAGATATCTTCCAACAATGATGTGACCTATGTTCATATGACAACAAAATCAGTCCTCCTAAACCCAAATAGCACATGTATTACAAGGTGAATTATGCCTTCACCTGCCTGGCAGCATCTGACTGATGTGCAAGCTGTGTTTGAGCTGTAACATGCTCAACTTTCACAGTCAGTTCCACTTTTGACACTTCAATTATGTCTGTATTGTGAGAATGGGTAAAATATTGCTATTTCCTCAATCAATTTCTGGCCTGTATTTTTATTTTGTCATCAGTGTTCATACATATCAATATGTAGGACAGCCATTCTTTTGTGCTGAGAGAGGGAAGTTATTCAGGAATTTGACCAATGTACTTCAACATTTCCTGTACTGTTATTTGCTGATCATTAAAATCTGGGTGGGGCCATTGTTTTCAAAGGATAGGTATTTCATTTCATAAAACAAATTCCTTGTGCCATTTCCACCATTAAGACTATGCACTTCAAAATTTAGCCCCAACAATTGTCATTACATTAGTATTTTTTTAAGTTAGTGAGCTTTTTATTTGATCTATTTTGCTCAAATTTCACTAGAAATTGTTTTACACAAATAAAATAGGAAATAGCCAATTAATATAGGGACATCATAAGACAGTGCTTTAAACAAGATAGTCCAGAGCTAGGAATGTGACTCAGCAGTTGAAAGCAGTTGCTTGCAAATCCTCCGGGCATAGGTTCAATTCCTTAGATTTCCACATAAGACCAGACAGACATTCATTCGCAGGAGCATGAGGCCTTGGTATATAAACATGTACACACACACACACACACACACACACACACACACACACAAAATTCACACAGACAAATAAATGAAAATTTCAAAAGTCTATCCATAGAAAGAGTATACCTTTTCTATTCTTATGTTTTATCACTTGTTTATAATCTTTGGTACCCCCAAAATTCAAAACAGATCTACATTTGTATGTAAACTTGTGATCTTCCTTATGCAGGTTTATTTGTATCATAATAAGACCAAATGAAATACATTGAATACTTATCCACAGATTCAATATTATAAATTCATTGTTAATGAATGGTAATAATTTATACTAATATCATTTTACCTAAGATCAAATGTAACAGTTATATTGCCAATGAATTATTAAGCATTTATTGAAAGTCAACTGTAACCAAGAGGTGAGGAAAATTACATGCAGAGTCTAAAAACTAATGGCAATGCATTCTAAATGAGCTTCAGGATATTCCTTCATCAAGAAACATTCTCATGTTTCCTTAACTATTTCTCTTCACCTGCATTATTTACTAAAGACGGAGACTAAGTTTACCTTATTAGCTATTGAGGCAAATTTTAGTGTCTCTGAGAGCAAAGAACCCTTTCTTGGCTCTTGGTTGGGCTTTTTATCCCAAGAGTTTGGATGATAGATGCTCAGTGGCATCTATTCATGAGACATTCTTGTCTCATGAATTCAGTAAATGAAATACACAGACCATGGAAATGAGGTTTAGAGAAATTTTGTTATAAAGCTTAAGAGAAGGCAAGAAGTCAGAGCTCGTGTATAACAAGAAATGTCTCCAGAAATGATATACCATTAAACAATATTAATTTTAGGGAAGAAATTATAGCAGAAAGTCCCTGTGTTAGGAAGGGTCCCAAGACAACAATCAGCATGATGACTGAGATCAGAGTTTCTTAACGGGATAAGGCTCCACTGAATGGAGAGGTCAGGCCCATGCCAGGCATCTAACCAGCTTTGGAGAAAAATAAATAAGGAAATGCCAGAATATTCTTCCAGAATTTTCTTGTCTCCAGCTAAATGAAATCTGCAGGGTCCTCCTTTAAACAAGAAATAAGGAAAAGCTGGTCAATCTTTATAGGCTCAAGCCATTTCCCTTTCTTCGCCAAGAGAGAAAAAAAAAGTACTATTAATTTTCAATGCCTTAGTACCCTAAACTTTCTATCCAATTTTTATTCCATTTTTCATAATTACTTGAAGAGGAACATATAAAATTCATTACATTCTCAGTATTCATTTTAGAATTTTATTCTCTCCAATTAAAAAACAAAACAAACAAACAAACAAACAAAAACACCCAGAATTGTAGACAGTCTTACATTCAAACTTTCTTCCCAGCACAAAACTTCATGAAGTATCTCCTTCCTTACATGCCATAGTGATGGAGAGAGGATGATTTACCTGATACTATCCTTCAGGATTTTGGCTTCTATCATACTGCCATGAGCATGACAAAATACTAACCCTAGCCTAATGCTCCCTCTTTCATTTTATTTCTATGCAGTTAATATGAAAAGCAAAACTTCTTATGAGAAATTAAATGTTGAGAATGGCAGCTAAGATCTTTTTAGGGAAAATTTTCAGGTGGCTGTTATCATAAAATAACACCGGATATAAGTGAGTAAGAAAAGCTTGATAAGGGCTGGAAGGATGGCCTAATGGTTAAGATGATTGCCTACAAAGTCAAAGGAAGCAGGTTAGATTCCCCAGGACACATATAAGCCGGATGCACAAGGTGGTACATGCAGCTGGAGTATGTTTGCAGTGACTGGAGGCCCTGGCACACCCATTGTCTGTCTCTCTCTCTCTCTCTCTCTCTCTCTCTCTCTCTCTCTCTCTCTCTGACTCTCTCAAATAAATAAACAAAACTGTTTTTTTTTTGGTGGGGGGGTTGAGTTAGGATCTCACTTTATCTCAGGCTGACCTCGAATTCTCTATGTAGTCTCAGGGTGGTCTCAAAAGCTTGATAAATAAAATTAATTATGCCTATATTTGTGGTATAGTTCCCAGTGTCTCCTACATATATCCCTTTCTTAGTAGTCTTAACATCTATATTTTCTACTAAGATCATTTCATATATTGCCCTTCTGACAATTAGCTGGATACATGGGAACTGTATGAAAAGAGGGCCAAATGGTCAAAAAGAGAATATGGAGAGAGAAAGGGTTTGGGTAATTGTAATAATTATCCAATTCCTTAAAAATGCTGTTATGGGGTCTGGTGTCCATTGACCCTCGGAATGTGAGGCAAAGTTTTATTGGGTAAAAAGAGAGAAAAAGAAGAAAGCTGGTGCACCAGGTCTCCATCCCAGAGTTCAAGATCTCAAGATGCAGCTCTGATCTATTCTGAGTGTCAGCTTTTTTTTTTTTTTAATATTTTTTGTTCATTTATTTATTTGAGAGTGACAGACACAGGGAGAAAGACAGATAGAGGGAGAGAGAGAGAATGGGCACGCCAGGGCTTCCAGCCTCTGCAAACGAACTCCAGACGCGTGCGCCCCCTTGTGCATCTGGCTAACCTGGGACCTGGGGAACCGAGCCTCGAACCGGGGTCCTTAGGCTTCACAGGCAAGCGCTTAACCGCTAAACCATCTCTCCAGGCCCTGAGTGTCAGCTTTTATTGGATATAACCACATGATGTTTATAGTAAAAACAGGATCTGGAGTTAAACCACAAAATGACATACTGTTAAACAAGAGGGGGGCATATTACAAGAAGTTACAAGGTTATATAGGTCACGTAGGGGGAACTGAGGCAAGAAAAATTCTATGCTATGTAATCACAAAGATATTTAGCAACAAAGAGATACAAAGAGGTCATGGTACATTGCATAGAGGGACCATCCCATTCCTTAGGTTAGAGTAAACACCTCCATTGCACAGAGGGATCATCCCATTCCTTTCACATTCCATTTTCCATTTCCCCCTCTGATATGACACTAAATCAAATCCTCAACTCATGATAAACAGTGTCCAGGGTGTTTTCATCAAAGGGAGTGTATTGTGTCCACAATACCATGAGTTTAACAGGATGTATTCTATCCTTTATATATCTACTTAGAGCATTAATAATGCATGGTCCTATGGTAAAGCCTAAGAGCAGTAGTGGCCAGCCATAGAAGAGACAAGGGAAGGTAGCCATGGAGACCAATGAAACATAGATTGAATCCAATTACTAGTGGCTTGTTTCTGAAGTTCTCTTTCTTTGAGATTTTCTCTAACTAAAGCCAGTCTATTTCAGATTATTCCTGGCTGATTGGTATAAAAGCAACAAGTTTTACCTAAAGCCATACATAAGCCCCCTTGTTACATAAAAAGTGAGTCTAAACATTTTGTATTTTGTCCCTTTCACTTTCCACAGCTGTTGGAGTGGTTAGGATGACCTGGTGGGGGCCATTCCAATGTCCTGATACAGTGTCTCTTGATCTGAACTCTTTTGCCAATCTGAAAGGGATTGGGGCAAACAGGATGTGTCTGAAAAGCAGTTTTTTTTAAAAAATTTTTATTTATTTATTTGAGAGCGATAGACACAGAGAGAAAGACAGAGAGAGGGAGAGAGAGAGAATGGGCGCGCCAGGGCTTCCAACCTCTGCAAACGAACTCCAGATGCGTGCGCCCCCTTGTGCATCTGGCTAACGTGGGACCTGGGGAACCGAGCCTCGAACCGGGGTCCTTAGGCTTCACAGGCAAGCGCTTAACCGCTAAGCCATCTCTCCAGCCCTTTTTTTTTTTTTTTAAAATTTTTGAAAAGCAGTTTTGATTGCAGCAACAATGGACTCCTGGAGTCTTTGTAAGACTTAGATAGAAAGAAACCCTTCATTAGTAAAGTCAGTTATCTTTTCAAGACCCATTCTGGTCAGGATGGGGGGAGAGGTTCCATGCATAATTATAAATGGAGTAATTCTTTTTACATAAAGGGTATACCTGGCCTTTAACAGGGTGGAAGGGAAGGAGTCCTACCCATGCTTCACTTGTCTTTAGGATTATTTTAGTGAAAGGCTCCTTCAAGGTCCAATTCATTCTTTCTACCTGTCCTGAACTTTGGAGACCTTAGGCACGATGTAATTTCCATTTAATCCCCAATGTCTAGGTTATCTGCCTCATGATTTGACACAAAGGCAGGCCCATTATCTGCTCTTATCCTGAGGCACAACCCATAGCAGGGGAATCATCTCCTCTAACAATTCCTGAGTCATGATTTGGGCTGTCTCCAATCTGGAAAGCTTCCACACATCCTGAAAAGGTATAAAAATAAACAAGTAAATATTTATATCCATACTGATCTGGCCTTACTTTGGTGAAATCAACTCCCCATTATCTACCTGGCTCTGTTCCCTTCTCAGGAAGAGTAGGTGCCAGGAGGGTGACCAGAAAATCTGAGAGATGCTAACAGCCAGCACTCTTTTCTGCTAGGTCTCCTAGCCTGTTCCCTCTTGCTTCTGTGGTATCCCCTTCCTGATGATCCAGACAATGGATTATGGCTACTTTAGCAGGTGCCCAAATGGCAGCCAGAAAGTCCAAATTTCATTTTTTTTTTATTTTTAATGTCTTCACCTTATGTTGTTAATAGCCCGTACTCCAAGTAGATGACCCATGCACATGTGCTATAGCAAAGGCATAATGGCTGTCTGGGTAAATATTTACTGTCTTGTCTTTTCCCAATATCAGAGCCTTGGTCAGGGCTATCAGTTCAGCTTTCTGAGATGATGTACCCCAAGGTAGGGCCTCAGCCCACAGGTTTTCTTCCAAAGTCATCACAGCCACCCTTGCATACCTGATTGTGTCCATGACAAAGCTACTGCTATCAGAATACATCACCAGATCAGGGTCTAGCACATCCAGGTGGAGTCCATGGAAGTCAGAGGTGATCTCCAAGCAGTCATGCAGAGAGATTGACGCCTCATCAGTTTCTGCCAGTAGGGAGGCTGGGTTCAAAGTCTAGGTTTGGTGAAACTGTATCCTTTGTTGATCTTAGAACAAGTCATGGTAGTGGGTTATGTGAGAGTTGGGGAGCCATCGGTCTGTAAGGCTCTTTAAAAGATCTCTATCATATGTAGAGCTGTATTTGACAAAGTCTGGCCCAAAGTTAATTTGTCAGTGTCCTTGGTCAGAATAGCAGCAGCTGCAATAGCCCAGAGGCAAGAGGCCAACCAGCAGCTACTGGGTATAGCTTCTTAGACAAGTAAGCCACTGGGCAAATGCCATGGCCCCAGTCTTTGAGTTAGAATGCCCCTGGCTGCCCCTTCTTGTCATCCATGTACAAGTGGAAGGGATTGCTTGAGTCTGAAAGTGTCAGGGCAGGAGCTGGTTTCAGAGCTGACTTTAGTTCTTAGAATGCTTGTTTCTCATTTTCAATCCAGTTAAAATCTTTTGTTTTTGTTTTGTTTTGTTCTTTTAGGTCCTCTCATGGTCTCATATAGAAGATAGGCTAAATTAGAAAACTAGCAGACCTTGGGATCCAAATTCCACCATACCCTACAGTTCTGAGGAATTCTCAGCTCTGTCTCTCAGTGGAGGTTTGAGTGATGCCCTGAATCCTAGAGGCTCACAGCAGACTCTTAACTTCTTGGAGTTCTTGTCCCAAGTAGGTTGTCTTGCACACACACAGTTGAGTCTTCCTGGCTGATATGCGATAGCCCAGATGTTGTAAGTTGTCCAAGAGATGCTCTGTAGCACACAGTCATTCCTCCCCTATTTTTGCAGCTAAGAGGTCATCCATGTATCATAGGAGAGTTTCCTTGCAAAAGGCATGCAAGTCTCTATGAAGAGCCACATGAAAGAGGGGAATTTTTAAATCCCTGTGGAAGCCTAGTCTAGGGTAGTTGCCCACTGAGGCCTTGTTCAAGGTCTGTCCATTCAAAGGCCAAAAATGGGTTGACTTCCCTTTGCCAATGCAATACTAAATAAAGCATCTTTTAGGTACAGCACAGTATATATTTTCCTTTCAAGTGGAATCATACTGAGCAAAGTATAAGTACTGTCTCATGGGGCCTTGTGCCTTCTGGAAGGTAGCCACCATAACCTTAGCAATGTTCTTTGTCTGTCTTCTGGAGTGTCTCTATTACTATATACCCTGGCAGCAATCTCTATCAACTCTGAAAGAAGTTTATCCTCAAAGCTTTCTATTCTCTGAATTTCCTTTCTAATATATGGTGTGAACTGAGTTGCAAATGCAATGTTAATAGCTCACCTATTCTCAGGAGCCTCAGGATCTATGGGGGGTATGTCCTATATGCTTCTTTACAGCCTTTCTAGGAAAGCAGCAGAGGAGTCTGTGGGCCCTTGGGTCACTTCATTTCCCTTAGACAAACTTGCAGGGTACTGAGCCAGCAGCTGCCTGGAGACCACCCATCAGAGTCCGGCAAAAGAGGTTAAGGGAAGCCCTACCTTCAGTGGTGTTGGGATCCCAGTATGGTTGTTTTGAAGGGAAGACCAAATTAATAGCATTAACATTCTCTGTGAGGCAGCTGTCAGCTCCCAACACTAGTTTCTTGGCTTCTGTTCAGATTTTCTCATGTTCCTCTGTGGTGATGAAGAGGGTCTGCAAGACTTGCTGACAGTCCTCCCATGTGGGCTGATGGGTATAGAAGTCTGTCTCGAGAAGGGATATCAGAGAACCTGCTTTAAATCAAATTCAGATTTAGCGATAAGAAAGGAAGTGCTGGGGAATCAAACCTAGGTCTTTAGGCTTCACAGATGAGCACCTTAACCATTAAGACATAATTTACTTGGTGCCTTTTTTTTTAATCAATTGTTTATATCCTGATACACATTTTAGGTAAGTCTGATGTTTGCTTTAGGTAAGGAATTTGTAACTTGCTCAAGTAACTTGACTCAGTTTACCAATTTAACTTTTTGTCTTCTGATAAATTTCATCTAACAGATGTGATTTTAAGCTTTCAAAAGAGAAAAACTATAGAGAGAAACAAAGTTATGTGCCATTTGTCTTTCCCTTTTTCTTGTCAGAGACAAGCGATCATTTTGTCTCTGGTCAGGAGGACACATGGCTTAAACTTGCAGGAGGTCTGAGATAAAGGGGGTGTCATTCCATTTTCCAGAGTCTAGCTTGCCATCACTTTAAATATCATATAGCAATAAGGAAGAATAAAAGGAAATGACAGAGCAGAGAGCTAAGCATTTCAACATGTTGTTTGCTTTTACCTAGGAAATTTATTTTACCCATTTTTAATACATGAAGTGATAGGGTCTTGTCTATGTCTAACCTGATTAGAGTTCAAAAGAATATGAATTACATTTGTGCTTATGATTTTGTGACCCACCTAGCATAGGATATCACCTGTGTCTAATGTAAGCTGAATTTATATTAAATGTATGTCCATATATAAACTTTTTGCAGCATCCTTAAAAGTATGCAAATAGTTGAAAAACCTTTAACTCTAGGCATGGTGTTTAGGTTTAGCCTGAATATTAGCTTTTTGTTCCTTCTAAAAAGAAATTAATTTTAGGCAAAATTTGGTCCTTTTAGGTCACTTATATCCTTTGCACATATGCACATTTTCATTGATATACTTTAACATTCTGATCTAAATTCCATTCCAAAAGCATTTTTAACAAGAATTCTATGCCCAAAATTGAAAATTACCTTCCCAGTTCCTTCAATCATCTCATTTAACCCATAATTAACTATCTTTCTTATAAGACTATTAAGAAAAACTACACCAAATTAATTAATCTTATTACCTACTGACAAAGAAACAAATAGTCTGGCTTCAATGAGTTATACATTTTCCTATTGGAAATTTGTAGAGAAAAAGTCTTCCTTAGTATTTAGGTCATCAAAATCTCTTCCTGACAACCAGACTTGCTTTATAATACCAGTATATATACCTTCAGGTTTTATATAACCCATTGATTTGAGATAGCTTCTGTTAACAAATTCCATGAAATACACCTTCTATGAATACAGGCAAAACATGACAACCATTTTGGGAATCATCTTTATCAATACATGTAACACATTTGGAAATGTTTTTATTAGAGGTAACTAAGGCAAATTTTGTTTCTAACTTGAGGCAGGCTGGCCTGCAACTCAGGCCAGTTGCCTCTTCCTTTTAAGTAACAGGACATTACAATCTTTCACAATACCTGGAAAATTATGAATCATCACCTCAGAGAGAATCTTGATATTTTTAATAATCCTCTACATAAGTTGAAGTTGACCTAGAACATAAAATCAGTAATTATATTTATGAGATCATGTAACAAAACATAATGTTTATATGTTAACATAAAATTTTAGCCCACCATAGGCTTCAATTAAATCTGACTTTTAAAGACAAAAACCAAAAATCCTTGAAATAAATCAAATAAAACAAAAGTGTTAGGAGAGACCTTTTGGATTAATAAAGGAAACATAATGTGTCTATAAACAATGTCTTATTTGTTTAAAGCCCAAGCAAAAGAGGAAATATCAGGCACAGTTCAAATTAAAATTATTTAGTTATTTTTATCAAGCAATTTAAAAGTCACATGATTTAAAATGTGGAGTCAGAGCAGGGCATGGTGGTGCACACCTTTAATCCCAGTACTGGGGAGGCAGAGGTAGGACGATCACTGTGAGTTTGAGGCTACCCTGAGACTACATACTGAACAGGTCAGCCTGGGCCAGTGTGAGACCTTACCTCAAAAAACCAAAATAAATATAAATAACTAAATAAATGTGTAGTCAGGCTATCACATTGGAACCTTGAATTGGAAATCCTCCTGCTTCCCAAGTAGCTAGGATAATAGGCCTAACTCATTTTAATGTTTCTCTCTCTCTTTTTTCCCCCTGAAGATCTTCAAAGTGCTTTTTAACCAGTTTTAAAGATTTTTTTTTTTCAACAGAATGATTTCGACCCATATCTTCATAGATTAGGACAAGACAAAGAATCACAATACCAAAAAAAGCATGCTAGCAATAATTGCTCTCCTGACACTGCCACATGGCTGTCAAACTGAAACTAAATCAGAAATACACCTCCATTCAAAATTTCCAAATGGATCGAGAAGGGTCAAGGGCAGCCCCTCAATTCCTTCTCCAGGGGAATTAATGCTGCATCCAGCTTCCTTCTTGGAGCCAGAAAAGCATGCAAAACCAGAATAAAAAAAAAAAAAAAGAAAAACAAAAAGAATGGAAAAAACACCTCCAGAGGTTTCTTACCCAATAAAGGAGGGGAGCAGCAGTCCTGCACAAAAGTTCACCATCAATGATGTGGTGTCAATTCCAAAACCAGGAACATGCAGACAGGTGGAGATATGGTTCTTGGGCAAGACTAGTCCTCCCCCTGTTCAGTTCCCCAGAATAGGGGAGGGATGTCTTGAAATGTGGATCCTGGATGAGCCCCCGAGATGTTATGAGGCCCAGTACTGCACAAGTAAGACCAAAGACTCAGAGAATATGAGGCAAAGTTTTATAGGGTAATAAGAGAGAAAAAGAAGAAAGCTGGTGCACGAGGTCTGCATCCCAGAGCTCAGGATCTCAAGATGCAGCCCTGATCTGCTCTGAGTGTCAGCTTTTATTGGAAATAACCACATGATGTTTATAGTAAAAGCAGGATCTAGAGTTAAACCACAAAATGGCATACTGTTAAACAAGGGGGGGGGCATATTACAAGAAGTCACAAGGTTCCTTAGGCCACATAGGAGGAACTGAGGCAAAAAAAAAAAAACAAACCATGTATGCTATGTAATCACAAAGATACTTAAAAACAAAGAGATACAGAGAGGTCATGGTACATTGCACAGAGGGATCATCCCATTCCTTAGGTTACAATAACCACCTGCATTACGCGGAGGGATCATCCCATTCCCTTCACATTCCATTTCCCAATACAGCAAATACAATTGGATTTTATATAAGTCAATTTAATGTAATAAGTAGTAAAATTTTGGATGCACCAATTCATTTGGAAATCCTGGAAGGGCAGCTCTTCCCGCTGTCATCTGCTACCATTACAATGTTCTCAGCTGGTATACAGCCTAAATCGTATGTGCCTCCACTTTCTTCATACTCAGTTTTCCAATAGCAAGACTCTGATACTAACAGAAAACTCATTAAATTCCTTGTTATGAAGGGCTCCTTTGTTTTGAACTCATATACTGGGTGCGATGAGGATTCAGTTGTTTTCCCAGATCAGTCAAGAACCACAGGATTCTTACTGAGATGATTCCTAAGCTTCCCTGTTTTTGTCTTAAAATGTAGTTATCATTCTTTTGCTACATTTCTGTTTGGGTGATGGCAGAAACTTCAGCAATTGCCACTGCTTTTCTTGCTCCAAAACAAAGTTCTGTTAATTTTCAAGTTCCCCAAACTCGTCATAGAGTTGTATAGCCAATTGATGTGAAGATCCTGATTTGTGACAGGCTATGAACACTTAACTGTACAATTGTTTCCTACTTTCTTTCATTTTCATTTTTCCTTCTTTTTCCCCCCTTTCTTCCTACCTTTATTTTCTTTCCTTACTTCTTCCTTCCTTGGTGTATGTGTGTGTGTGTGTGTGTGTGTGCATGTGTGTACGTGTGTGATACATATGTGTGAAGCGGCACATAGAGGTCAGAGGTCAATTTATAAAGTTTTACTTGATGGTTCTTCTACTTAACTTTTTGAGACAGGATCTTTTGACCCCAGACCTCACCGACTGGGCTGATAAAGTGAATTAGCAGTGACCAGGAATTCATGGTTTGTTTCCACATTGCTGAGAATACAGGCATACATCACCATACTTGGCATTTTACATGATTGCTGGGGATCCAGACCCAAGTACTCTGGTTTATGTAGTAGGACATTACCCACTGAGAAATCACCACATTCCCTCTCTCCCCTGCATTTTCTTGTCAGCTCAGGATGTTAATATTACTTTGGTGAGCTAATAGGTAACACCTTATTGCTGAAGACATCATGGGCTGAGGTCACAGAACATAGGAATACCATGCTGCAACTGAAAGGGATAATAGATCTCTGCAGTATTACCCTTATAGTGCTGGACAGTCCTATTGGAGTTGCCAGAGGACAATGTTCATGAACAGCATGAATAAGCAGGGGACCCTGCAGACTACTAAAGCATCCAGCTGGACTAGATGTACACACTTGTGATATAATGGTATACAGCCTCTACATGTAACTAACCAACTGCTCTCTGATTGGACACATGGCCTCGTTGGGAAGGAAGTCATATCTGGCACTGGAAACCAAGTCAGAATCCCATGATTCAGAAAGAGTGTGTTTGCACAACAAAAGTCTCTCAACCAACTTTGCACATGTCCTTAAACCCAATCTACTCTCATGTTTGGTTGGAGAATCTGTTTTAATTTGCAGATGGCCAAAAACACAGAGGATACCATAGATTCATTGATAAGACAAGAAAATAGCAGACTGCCCCACGTGAGACTTTCCATCTCACATCTGCCAGGGTCCAGGAGAATTTGCTGGAGGAGATGTCATGAATGCTGCTCTTACTGCTAGCCTGACAACAAGGTCCAGCCTGATGGGGGCAGTCACGGTGATCAAGTAAAACCTGTCAAAGTAGAAATCCAGAGGCTACAAAGAACTCACCACTAAATCAGACTGCCAATAGGACTGCCATGACTCAGGAATTATTGTGGAAGAGGGGAAAGAAAGATTGTAAGAGCCACAGAGTGGGTAGGAAATATGTAAGGTGTTGTCCCCTGCTACCACATAGGGACTGACTGAGACCTTCATGACCCCACAGTGATTACCATAAACCCATTCATAAGGGCCCCCAGAGTAACAGGAGTTGGAGCAAGGAGATAAAAAGATCTAACCTTTATATATAACATATATGACATATGGAGACAATTATAAAATAAAATTTTAAAAATATTCCTTCTATGATACAAAGTACACACATATCTGTATAAAAGTACAAGAAAAATGTGCAAATTTTGTCTGCAAGTGTTCTTTCAATTGTGATTGAGCCAGTCCGTCACCTTCTCCACTACCTCCCTAAAGTTCCCTTGTAGCCACAATTAACTAATTGATGGCTCCAGAGGATGATAAATCTTTGAGTACACATGCAGCAAAGGGAATCAATGTAGAGTAATTAGGAGGATGCTAATTATTATTTATAGCAATCACTGATCACAGCATATATAGAAAGGGGAGATGAGGAAATAGTCAAACTGAGCTGGTTGTGTTTTAGGATGTTTCTTCCGAGACAACTTCCAAATCAGGTTCTATAATGAAAGAAGTTATAGCACTTACTCTGTTATGCAAAACCTGTAACTTGTGATATAATGAAAAGAGGGTCAGAGAAATTAAGTAACTTTTCCAAGGTTATAATGTTCCTTCTGTCAATTCTTGTTCTGGAATCTACATCTCTAATTTTAGGTTGTAAGTATTTGTCAAGCATTTTTTGTTTACCAGTCTGTGGCATTGTTGTGTGCCCCTGCACAAACCATGGTTTCATCTGTATCTCATCCACCATTATTTTCTGTACCATCTTAGAGAAATACAACACAGTGATAATATACTCAAAGATCTCCTTTAATTAAGAAATTAATAAGCCCTGAGGGATTGAGACCTCTATTAGTATGCAATGGCAATAGGGTAAGTGCAAAAAAGATGCTTAGCTTTCAAGGGGCAAATGATCCCCTTCACCATGTGAGGTTTCTACAAGTTGATGTAATGTAACAAATAGAGTATGCTTCATTGTAATAGTTGTTGACCTGACTGTTAAAAGATTTTATGCATGTATAAAATTGTGATGTTGTGTGATAGTCTCTGTGACTTTCTGTTAGCAAAACATAACAGTAATTTTATGAAAGCATTCTTTTTATCTAAAATTTAAAATATTCAATTTCTAAGCAGTAGATCCAACAGACTTATAGACATTTTCACTGTCACAGTTGAGACAAAGGAAATGAATATAGTCCATCTCTGAACAACAGGCTTTACAATTATATAGCTTCAGAAAAATATATTATAGACACCCACAAAATATTAAGCTTAGATAAAAAAATCTAGAACATTGAACCTAAATTTAACTTTCTTTCTAAAAATAAAATATATTTATGAATTATTATATGAATAAATATGTGAAAACTTTCATTCATGATTTCAAAAAGGTGATTTTTTGTTTTATAGTAATGATGGGTTCTTGGCAATATCTATGAAATAGATAAGCATTATTACAGAATAATTATTACAGAATTTTTTTTTTTCTTTTTGACTATCAGTATACATTTCTGTCACACTGAAGCAGAGTCAGGATGCTAAATGTCACTTCTGCTGGAAGGTGTTCTTTGGTGAATAGATTCTGTTTTGATAGAATTCTCACTGATGTTTCAGAGCTCCATAAGAGAAACATATTGAGTAAGATTGTTTGGCTATCTCTGGGAAGCTGCAGGAAAACATTGATCTTTTCACTTGGAATTCACAGGCACATTTGATTCACTGTTTGTTAATATCTAGGGAGCATTGTAGCACAGAAAGCGCAGAAGCAGACACGAAAGATTGGCGATTTGCTTTTATAAGACATGCCCTGGGTAATTGCTTATATTAATGCCTTTCATTGCATCACCCTGTAAGATAAGGAACTTAAAGCCACATTTTAATAATGTAGCCTCATTGAGAGTTCTAAGGGAGAGCTCCAGGCAGAGTCATTGAGTTAAAACTAAACAATGCCTGGGGTCAATAAAATCTGATTTAATTATTTCAAAATGTGCTCTGAACCAGCAGACTTGTGCAGTGCAGGTGCTTGAGTTTACTAGCTAAAGGCATGGAAATACTTCTGTATGCAAGTTAGGTCAGTATTAAATTATACATATGGTATTCACAGATTCAAAATGCCAATCAAGTGTTGCATTGATAGTATTATCTGTTAACAGTGACTGTTGCCACAGTCATTTACATTTGACACCACAGATAAGGAGTTTCAAGCCAGTCTCTTCATAGTCTAAAAACATTGATCCAATCAATCATCCTGGAAGTAATATTATTTGTTATACAAATGGCATAGAATAAGATATAGTTTAATGGTGTAGGAATTTACTGGTATAACTGCCTTGAAATATTGTGCCTTGGGTCATAAGTGACAAAGACTTATTCCTGCTTCATCTTACTGCACTGTAGACCTGTAATGCACTTTAGTGAGGAGCAATAGCCAGCAAAGGGATTGTCAGGACCCCACAGTGAGAGTAGAATTGAATTCAGTTCCAAATTCCCTACTTGTGGAAAATATTCACTATAGGTATAAGATTGTGTGTGTGTGTGTGTGTGTGTGTGTGTGTGTGTGTGTGTGTGTGTGTAAAAGACAGAGAGAGATTAAGAAACACACAAACAGAAACAGAAAACAGATACTGTATTATGGAGGCATATCTGAGGTTTGCTGAGTAGAAATATTGCCCTGTGTAGAGTTGTTTACCTGACGAGGAAGAGTCCAGCACTCTTAGGAATGGCTGCTGCTGCACCATCAGGTACTTTGTATTCAAGATATCTTCAAGGAATTAAGCAAGGTACATGTGTTTTTACCCATTTGTGCTTACCCAGGCATCTTTATGACCAAAGGCATTCACTGATTTCTGAAATAACTGGTTGTGGTCACAGGTGCATTGAGTAGAATATGCAGAGTCAATAGTTGCAGAGCATTTGGAAAATGTTTGGCAAAAAAAGAATAGGGCTTGGGAATGCTAGCAATTATTATCTACACTTGTGATGCCCTAGTATGTTCAAAAATGAATGATTTTATAATAAGTATAGAAATCACAATATTATACTATTTGTTTTAGTTGTTGCTATATTAAATACATCTGTGCAAGCGTATATAACTAGCAATAATCTGTAAGACAGGTGCCCTTGGAAACTGTTTAAAAGTACTAAATTAATATATTATTTTTAAGAAAGCCTAGGCAGAGAAAAGATTGGATTTTTTTCTTGAAGTCTGATAAATAACAGGTATGCTATTTTTCCATTCCTTACTACTTCCTTTTTAAATTTATATTCAATTCCTATATTTTATTTGAATTTTGTATACGCATCAACTGTGACTTCAAAGTTCTTTGATTTCTACTATAATTCTGCCCACATTCACCAGTGAATTACTTCCAAACTCTCATATTTCTACAGCAGCTGACTGACTGCTTCTCTGTATTGCTCCAAGCTATCTTTCAAAGTTAATGGATTTACCTTCCTAGAATCACTGATTTCAGTTAACTTCCTAATATTGTTAATGGTTAGTGGAAATTTAATGTGTGTTCCTTGCTAGAAGAACTACAAATCCAATAGGAATAGAATTTGGGGTCTCACTTATAAATAATGTTAAAAACAGTAATGTTCTACATGTGTTTCTTTCTGTCATGGAGAAAGTCAAGTCTGGGAATCCATCAGACTGCAGTTTTCCTGAACACACAAAAGGTTTATGCAAAGCTATCTGATCATATTATCACGGTGACTCAAGTGACACTTTATTGAATGCTCCAAGTACCTAAATAGAACTTTGATATAATTGCCTACACTCCATGTACTGGCAAATATTCACAAGGCGTGTTGGCACATTCCTGGAATATAGCCATTTGGGCAGAGGAGACTTAAGGATTAGGAGTTCAAGGCCAGTTCTCACTACATAGAAAATTTGAATCAATCCAGGCTATATGAAACCCCATGTTAAAAACAAAACAAACCAAAAAAAAAAAAAAAAAAAAAGCCTTATGTCAAGAATTTTTCTTGACCTCTTGTCAGAATTATGAGCATGTTGTGCCAAAAGATTGTAGTTGTGAAGATGATCATACTAAATTTTCCAATAATCTTTGTGGTAATGATGTAGTTTGTCCATGAAGGTATATCACTGATTTTTCTCATTTATGGAGAGTTTTATCACCTTTTTTAATGAGTGGCTACATAACTAAATAGAAAGATGACAATGAAGGGAATGTGAATGGGGGAGCTGGCAAGTTCACTTTTGTTCTGCTTCATATGTTGTCACATTTCTCTCTTTTAATCTCTTGTGGGCCCTATGAGATGGCTTTACAAATTGCATACCATTACTTCCACCAAAAGCTATGACATTGGTCAAGGAATGAGCTGAGGATCTCTGTCTGCTTTGGAAACACAGTGATTATCCACATGCATACATGCATACATACATACAAGCATGCAAATGCACAGTGCATTATCAGAACACATGTATCCAGCAACCACTTTCATCACTATAATTGGACAAATAAATTTAAACTTATATGAACAGTATAACATTTGTTGTGACAAATATGTTTCAAAAAAGGACTGCTTTATGTCACTTTTTTTCTTCTCCATTTTGTTAATTTATTTTAACAACAGTAAATACAAAAACTAAAAATAATTTTAGCATATCTAATACTAATGTCCCTTTTGAGATTTCTGGAAAAATACACATACATTTGAGAAAAATAAAGCTTTATACTTAATCAAATGTCTTGCTATGGATTTTCATATTTATTGAGTGATATAGCTAATATATTTCCAGTGAAACTAACTTGGTCTGTTAAGGTTATAATAAACCTTGGAGATAATGATAGTATACAAAAGATTTAATGTGTGATATGTAGAATATGATATATTCAGAGAAAAATTACCAGTGATATTTTTATGAGCTTCTCCAGTATCTGAGCATCTTCATTTGGACAAAAATACATATAAGTTATCCCAAAGATATGTCCACAATGAACCAATAAATATCATTTATTTTATAAACTTCCATATGATATTAACCATGGAGAAGATAAAACTAAATGTTTGGTAAAAAGCATTTTATGGTAAATTATTTCACAGAAATTCTATTGAAAATTATTTAATACTATTTCTAAATTGCCGCTTTAACATGCTTGCTTTCAGGAGTTTGGGGCTGTTCTTTTCAAGGATGTGATACACTTACATTACATAGTCACATAAATACTAGACTCTCTGGAGGTAATGTCATTATTTACTGCCTTTCTTTTCCTTCAGAGTTTATTTCCATGCTGGAGAAGACACTGATTTGCTGCCCTGTGCTTGGCCCGTAAGTTCCTTCTACTGCGGATCTATGGGTTAATTGAACCCAGGGGAAATCTGGCCTACTATTAATTTGTTCACAGCATTATATTCTTGCAACCATTGAAAATGATTATTGGCATTTTCAATTCATTTATTAGTCAAGCCTTTAATGTCAACCAGCAAATTGAGGTAAGGCATCTTATGTAAATCATTTCTACCAGCCTTCCTTATAATACATGACCAGCGAAGGACACTTTTTGCTGACAAGAGAGCAGACACATGCCACGGTAATAGTGCCTATAATGGCTATGGCATAAATAACTGCACACTGTTATATTTCAATAAGAAATATATTCTTGAAGCCATCCTTGTACCGATTTTGTGGGATTTATTAGATTTGAATGTATGTATGGAGGAGTAGATTATTTTCAAACATTTTTTATTTATTTACCTACATGCAGACAGAAACAGAAAAAGATACAGGGAGAGACTGATCATGCCAGAGGCTCAATCTTCTGCAAATGGACTCCAGACTCATACAATACTCTGTGCATTTAGATCCATGTGGGCACTAGGGAATCAAACCAGGGTCTTCAGGCCTTGAAAACAAACGCTCCAACTGCTGAACCATTCCTGTAGTCCAGGAGTAGATTTTGAACTAATACATTATGTTTCAAGTGTATGTATGTTTCTACATATGTACTTATATATCAATCTAACTACGGCATCTAAAAGCAGACATTGATCCTCACCTGGCTGAGATGTAGGTATATTCAAATCTTGAACTGTCTGTTTAGATATACATATGCATACAACCCATGTCCTAGGACTCCTATGTATAGCAACACCTAATACTCAAGTACCGCATGTAAAATGGCATAGCATTTTCCTATGCCCTGCATACATCTGCCTGTGGATTTTAAATCATATGTAAATTACTTATGTTATATAATAAATGCCAATGCTTTTTGAATACTTGGAAACCTACATTGGGGAAAAATGACAGGGAAAGAAGTATGAGTACTACTGTAACTTTTTGAATATTTAAACACATCACTTGTTGAATGCTATGTATATAAAGGTATGATTCTAATCTCAAAGTAATTAACATCTTCAGAGCTTTTTCATCTCTAAAATATGGACTTTCATACTATACAATATTAACCTAATTCTATCTACTCCTTCAAGAAGAATCTGTCTCTAAAGGATTTGCAACATTCGAAAGAGATTCAGATATTTAAATTCTCCTTGCCCCTGTCAGGAAGGATTAGTGAGATCTGTAGTCACCAGATCTAGAACGATTTACTGTGGATCAGCAGTGGTCAAGGGCTACCAAAATTCTTCCACTGTGAGACTTCATCCAGCAGCCATTCCTTACCCCAATAATTAGCAGTAATTGTTGTAGGTTGCCATTATGCAACGTACATCATGCACACTAAGCTGTCTTGATTGTAATGGCAGAGACAGTTTCACTTACAAGTTACTGTACAGCTAGAATGTACAGGGTAAGTAATAAACACTTGTAGAGAGTAAAGAATGATTATGCTATTCATGTATCATGCTCACTTGTTTCCATTTGTTGGCACATTTTGTTATTGTTCCATATATTTCTTAGAACAAGTAATTAATAATGATTTTAGGATGAAAAATGGTATATGCCATATATAAACAATACTAAAATCATGAAACATCTTGATTGTATCTTTAACTCCAATCTCCTGTGAGAAAATGAGGTCATATAGTAAGTAGCACAGGACAATATTGATTCCCAATCATCTGACTCCAAGCTAGTTGTTGTAAGGTTGTGCTTCTTTATAGCCTACATATGAGGCTGAGGCCCACAAAACCACTGCTTCACAAGTCCTTATGGCAAAAGAAGGTCAAGTAGAGATGAAGCAGTGTGGATGAGGCATGTGATGGAGCATCTTCCTTCTCTAGTTTCCCTGACTGATGAGAACAGGGATTTTGTGTGTATCTTTTGACAGGTGATAGCCTATTTCCTTTTATGGACAGAAATGGCATAATGTTCATTGTTGTTAGTTAAGATGCTGTCATGCCCTCAGTCTACCTCACTGCAGTCATCTGACTGATTCCAAGAACACATAGAAAGCAGGAAAATGATGTTAAAGATTTGAAGTTGTGGAGAATGCACTGCTTCTCATAAGAAGGAACCCAGGCAGAGTCCTACAAGGAAGGAGTAGGAACTATACAGACATGAAAGCCTCCACTTAAAATTGAGGGCTCAAAAGAAAAAATGTAGCCCAATATAAAGATAATCCCTACCCCTGAGACATGAATGAAAATTCAAGCTCCAGAATACTTTCTATAAAGATCCTGGAAATGAAAATATAATTTTAAAGGAAAATTGGCACTGTAAATTTGTTTTTTGATTGAATATTTATATAACAGAATATAGGTGGAATTATGTTGCCACTGGACTAAATATGTCTTGTATAATTTATTTCCTTAGCTCATTTATTGTTTAATTAGATTTGATGGAGTAATTGGTATTCTAACAAAGCATGCAGTTTAGAATATGGACATGAAATGATGTAAAAAAGAGGTGTGAGCTAATGCAATAGGCTTCAGAAATGCAGGTCTCAAACACAAAATGACAGATTTCACTTCACCAGCAAAAAGAATGCAGAAGGGGCTGGAGAGATGGGTAAGTGGTTAAAGGTGCTTGCTTGTAAATCCTAATGATCCAGGTACAGTTCCCCAGCACCCATGTAAAGCCAGATGCACAAAATAGCACATGTGTCTGCAGTTCCTTTGCAGTGGAAAGAGGTCCTGGAATGCCCATTCTCTTGCTCTCTCTTTCTCTCAAATAAATTCATGAAATTTCTTTAAAAACAAAAGGGATCAAAGAGATGAGATATGCCTGTGGTTACAAAGGCATATCTGTATTAGTACACTTGTGTTCACGTGCACAAAATTCTTTCCATTTATAAAGACTCAGATTTTCTTCGAATACCATGGAATTGGTGCTTGGGAAACCTTTCTTATTTTCTTGTGAATCCACTAAGATGTTACAGTTGAGCAATGACCCTTCTCCAGGATACACTCATCCTAACCAACAGAATCTCTATCACCTTATATTTTATGAGAGAAAGTTGCCTTAAATCTAAAAGATATGACTGAGTAAAGGCTTTTAGAGGTGTCACTTATGTGGGATCATCTGTGTGTGTTGTACGAATGATTATAAGTATCCTGATAAGGTACTTGTAGGCAGTGGGAGATAAGATTAACACATAGAAGATGACCCAGACACACGTAGGAGAAGATAATATGAAAGAGAGAGCAGACAGAGATATCACCTCAGCCCAAGCAAGCTGGCAAGCACAAGAAACAAAGAGGCAATGGAAGACAATGCACTAAGCCTTCACAGGGAATTCAGCTATCCTGGTGGCTCTTTGATTCCATACTTCTGTTTTCTCCAATTCTGACAGAATACATTTTTGCTGCTTTATGCTGCCAAGTTTGTGATAAATTCTTATAGTAGCATTATGAAAATGATATATAAGAGTAAAAGCTTTTTTCCTCCTTAAACTTTGAAAGAAATAAAATCATGTCCTTTCAGTAAATTATGAATATTTTCATGACAGAGTATAAATACCAGCATATCTACTGAAAACGTCTGTGTCGACCGGGAAGGGCCACTGTATGATTTTATGATTTGGTATCATCTAATATAAAAAAGTATTGCAAATTTCAATCTACTTCTGGTCATTACAGTTTCACATAGCTTTATTTCTACATAGAATTAATAGGGAAGTCACCAAATATTTACTTATAATGAGTAAAACAATGACACTCAACACATACCAATATATTAAAGGGTAGAAGGGTTGTTATTTACATAATTATACCTTTTGTGGAGAACCAGGAAGACATCATGTGGTGACATGAATGGAAAATGCTCACCATAGACTCATGTGTTTGTTTAAATATTTAAACCCTAGTTGTTGATGCTGTTAAGAGAAGGTTGTGGAGCCTTGCTGGAGGAAATGTGTCACTGTGGGTGGCTGTTGGGTTTTAATAGTCTAGCCTCACTTGCCTCCCCTGGCTAGCTCACTTTCTTTTACTTTCCTGCTGATGTGACAATGTGATGCCAGCTGTTAAATACTAGCATGTTTTCATCACCATGTTGAAGTTTTCCCTCAAAACTGTAAGCAAGAAATCAACCCTTTCTGGCGATAAGCTGCTATTGATCAAGTATTTTGTCCAAGCATCAAGGAAGTTACAGCAACATATCTCATGCAGGTCCAAAATTGAATTGAGCCTATCTATGGAGAATCTTGCCCACAAGATTTATGGAGTGTAAGGCATGAGTCTTACATGTGGCAGAAATCTTTTTAGAATTTCCTGCCCTTAGTAAGAAAGAAAGCTCCAGGTCTTTCTATCAAGCTTCTCACTTGTTGGGCAGAAAAGAAAGAAGGCAGAGGCTTAAAAGTGGTCACCACTAAGGCATCAAAAACAGTTCAGAATACCCCATCACCATAAAATTAGTTATCCAATGTAAGAAAGACTTATTATTTCAC